>NC_092129.1:79219964-79854965 GCF_043159975.1 Macaca nemestrina
AATTTAACACAAATGTTGTGGCCATTTTTTAGAAGAATTATTTCAAATTTCAAGGGAGAAGATAAGACTGCAGTTCCCCCCTTAAGGAAAAGGCTAAGTTTCCAAGGCTGTATTAAATGAGTATGTGAAAGTTACCTAGCAAATCCAGGATAGACACTGACCCAATTAATTCTAGTTCCGTAAGTCTCAGTTACAATATTTAAAAATCCCCATTTTTTTGTGCAACTTTAAAATCTCTCCCCTTCTGCGAAAATAGACCTTATTGCAATGCCATTAAGTCAATATAATCTCGGAAACCGAATTAGTTAACTTGGTCCTTTTTTCCTTTGCAAAGAAATAAAAACAGGAGTTATAGTTATTGAATAACTTTTTTGTTCTTGTTGCCACTTGGCATTTTTGAGGCATCTCTAGGTAGTTTGCTTTGAAACTAAAGAGAATGACCTTGGTGGGCTGAGCAAGAATTTACAATTTAATGATGTTGGGTAAGAGAACAATGGTAAGAGAGCAATCTAAGAATATATCACCTACTTTAATTTTATATTAGAGTATGTGGAGGTAGCTGTGATGTGGAAATTTATCCATGTAACTTTTTATGTATTTTAGATTTATTCCTCTGTAACGACTTCTGCACCACTTTCAAGTAACTCCTCCCAGAATACTTCGACTACCCCAAATCCAGCTAATACCACCACCAAGGCGGTTGGTGGTGCCCTGCAGTCAACAGCCAGTCTCTTCATGGTCTCACTCTCTCTTCTACATCTCTACTGTTAAGAGACTCAGGCCAAGAAACATCTTCTAAACTTCCCCATCTTCTAAACCCAATCCAAATGGCGTCTTGGCAAGGAAAAACAGGTCTTCATTGAATCTACTAATTCCACACCTTTTATTGACGCAGAAAATGTTGAGAATCCCAAATTTGATCTGCTTGAAGAACATGTGAGAGGTTTGACTAGATGATAGATGCCAATGTTAAATCTGCTGGTGTTTCATGTACAAGATGAAGGAGAGGCAACATCCAAAATAGCTTAAGACATGATTTCTTTGAATGTGGTTTAAGAAATATGGACACTTAATCCTACCTTGAAAATAAGAATAGTAATAAAGGATGTGATTGTGGAATGGAGATTCAGTTTTCATTTGGTTCATTAATTCTATAAGGTCATAAAACAGGTAATATAAAAAGCTTCCATGATTCTATTTATATGTACATTAGAAGGAACTTCCAGGTGTTACTGTAATTCCTCAATGTATTGTTTCGACAGCACTAATTTAATGCTGATATACTCTAGATGAAGTTTTACATTGTTGAGCTATCGCTGTTCTCTTGGGAACTGAACTCACTTTCCTCTTGAGGCTTTGGATTTGACATTGCATTTGACTTTTTACATAGTAATTGACATGTGCCAGGGCAATGATGAATGAGAATCTACCCCCAGGTCCAAGCATTCTGAGCAACTCTTGATTATCCATAAAGAGTCAAATGGTAGGCATTTCCTATCACCTATTTCCGTTCAACAAGAGCACTACATTCATTTAGCTAAACAGATTCCAAAGAGTAGAATTCCAGTGACCGCAATTAATTTCAAAATACTTTTTATTATTATTATTATTTTTTAGATGGAGTCTCACTTTGTCGCCCAGGCTGGAGTGCAGTGGCACGATCTCAGCTCAGTGCACCCTCTGCCTCCTGGGCTCAAACGATTCTCCTGCCTCAGCCTCCCAAGTAGCTGGGATTACAGGCACCTACCACCATGCCCGGCTAATTTTTGTAATTTTACTAGAGAAAGGGTTTCACCATGTTGCTCAGGCTGGTTTCGAACTCCTGACCTCAGGTGATCTGCCTGGCTTGGTCTCCCAAAGTGCTGGGATTATAGGCTTGAGCCCCGTGCCGAGCTGTCAAAATGCTTTTTATATCTGCATATGTTGAATACTTTTTACAATTTAAAAAAATGATCTGTTTTGAAGGCAAAATTGCAAATCTTGAAATTAAAAAGGCAAAAATGTAAAGGAATCAAAACCGTAAATCAAGTATTTGGGAAGTGAAGACTGGAAGCTAATTTGCATTAAATTCACAAAAACTTTTATACTCTTTCTGTATATACTTTTTTTTCTTTAAACAGTTATGGATCAGAATAGCCACATTTGGAACACTTTTTGTTATCAGTCAATATTTTTAGATAGTTAGAACCTGGTCCTAAGCCTAAAAGTGGGCTTGATTCTGCAGTAAATATTTTACAATTGCCTCGACACACAGAAACCTTTTTAAAAATAGACACTCCCCGAAGTCTTTTGTTCGCATGGTCACACACTGATGCTTAGATGTTCCAGGAATCTAATATGGCCACAGTAGTCTTGATGACCAAAGTCATTTTTTTCCATCTTTAGAAAACTACATGGAAACAAACAGATTGAACACATCTGAAGCTACTGTGTGTGTGAATGAACACTCTTCTGCTTTATTCCAGAATGCTGTACATCTCTTTTGGATTGTATATTGTGTTTGTGTATTTATGCTTTGATTCATAGTAAATTCTTATGTTATGGAATTGATTTGCATTGAACACAAACTGTAAATAAAAAGAAAGAAATGGCTGAAAGAGCAATCTTGCATTTTAAGTTTTTCCAGTATGAGGAATACTTTGTGGGTAATCATGGTTCTATGAGCCTGTTAAAATTTTTAAAAATAATTAACAAATTTTGGGGATTTTTTTTTTTTTTTTTTTTTTTTTTTTTTTTTTGGAGAGACAGGGTTTCACCATGTTGTCCAGGCTGGTCGCGAACTCCTGGGCTCTAGTGATCTTCCTGCCTTGTCCTCCCAAAGTGTTGGGATTACAGGCATGAGCCACCACTCCAGGCCCCAAGTCTGTTAATTTAAACCATAGGGATATACCTCAGTATTTTTCTTTCTCTTTCTTTCCTTTTTTTTTTTTTTTTTTTGAGACAGAGTTTTACTGTGTCGCCCAGGCTGGAGTGCAGTGGTGTGATCTTGGACATTTAAACTGAGATCCAAATGACAAGACAATTGTAGGAGGATCTGAGGAAAATTCCCTGGTAGAAGGAACAGCATGTGCCAAGTCCACGAGCCTGCAGCAATTTTTCCCCTATCTATAGGTCCACAGATCCTTTTAGTTATCTACCTACCTACCTACCTACCTACCTACCTACCCACCTACATACCTATCTATCATCTGTCTGTCTAATTTATGAGATAGGTCTTACTATGTTGTCCAGGCTGGTCTTGGACTTCTGGGCTCAAGTGATCCTCCTGCGTTGGCCTCCCAAAGTACTGGGATCATAGGCCTCCCAAAGTGCTGGGATTACAAGCCACCATGCTTGGCCCTCTTTGGTCATCTAAATTGTCACTTCCATATGCTCCTTTCACGCCCCTGAGTTCCTCTGAGGCCCTTCAAGTGTGTTCCGAGGTGACTGAGGGACAACCTGGAAAGGCAGGCTGGAACTTGGGAGTATGTGGAAGTTGTAGTCTACAAGTTTCCTTTCTTCTTTCCTCCCTCCTTCCCTCCCTCCCTTCTTTCCTTCTTTCTTTCCCTTTCTTTCCCCTCCCCTCCCCTCCTCTCCTGTCCCCTCCCCTCCCCTCCCCTCCCCTTTCCTCTCTTCTCCTCTCCTTTCCTTTCCTTTTTTTTTGAAACAGTTTCGCTTTTGTTGCCCAGGTTGGAGTGCAATGGCACCATCTTGGCTCACTGCAACCTCTGCCTCCTGGGATCAAGCGATTCTCCTGCCTCAGCCTCCCAAGTAGCTGGGATTACAGGCACGCGCCACCACATCTGACTAATTTTGTAGTTTTAGTAGAGACGGGGTTTCTCCATATTGGTCAGGTTGGTCTCGAACTCCCGACCTCAGGTGATCCACCTGCCTTGGCCTCCCAAAGTGCTGGAATTACAGACATGAGTCACCGCGCCTGGTCTTGCAAGTACACTTTCTTCAACGAACTTCAGTTCTGCTTTTAGGGTCTTTCAATTGATGGAATAAGACCCCCTTTGATGATCTAGGTATCTATCTATCTATCTATCTATCTATCTATCTATCTATCTATCTATCAATCATCTATGTGTACCTATATATACACACACACACAAACATGAGGAAGAAATACAACTATTATAATTCTCATTTCTACAATGGGTCATGTGGCTGTAGCTGGTTTTGCAGTTACCTTCTTCCATTATCAATTCCGTATTAACTTGGCTGTCAGTAAACATCTCAGCTGGTCGTGCTTCTAAGCCTGGCAAGGTGAACCAAATCTTTGCTTGAATTTTATTGTGGTTTCCCATTGATTGTATTTTATTTTATTTTTGGAGACAGAGTCTTGCTTTGTCGCCCAGGCTGGAGTGAAGTGGCATGATCTCAGCTCACTGCAACCTCCACTTTTTGGGTTAAAGCAATTCTCGTGCCTCAGCCTCCCAAGTAGCTGGGACTACAGGCACACACCACCATGCTCAGCTAAGAGACAGGGTTTTACCATGTAGGCCAGGCTGGTCTCAAACTCCTGACTTCAAGTAATCTCCGTGCCTCAGCCTCCCAAAGTGCTAGGATTACAGGCGTGAGCCACTGTGCCCGGCCTCCCACTGACTTTAGTGACAGGACATAGTAGTACTAAGAGATGCCCTAAGGCATCTGTATTTCAAACATACTTTTCCTTAACTTCCACTGTATAGTAGCAACCCAATTTCCCCATGGTAATCAGAATTAATCACTTCAATAGTACAGTAACTCCCTTCTTTGCCTTTTTTTTTTTTTTCGAAACGGAGTTTCACTCTTGTTGCCCAGGCTGGAGTGCAATGGCGCAATCTCGGCTCACTGCAACCTCCGCCTACAGAGTTCAAGCCATTCTCCTGCCTCAGCCTCATGAGTAGCTGGGATTACAGGCATGTGCCACCATGCCAGGCTAATTTTGTATTTTTAGTAGAGACGGGGTTTCTCTATGTTGATTGGGCTGGTCTCGAACTCCCAACCTCAGGTGATCCACCCGCCTCGGCCTCCCAAAGTGCTGGGACTACAGGCGTCAGCCACCTTGCCCAGCCTTTCTTTGCCTTTTGATGCAGAGGCTTGAGGAGCCCAAAGTGATTGGATGGCAGTCTTAACTTCCAGTTCAGTGGGATCATTGCTGTGTTTCCAGATTGGAAGCATTCTTCCATTGGAACTACAACCTCTAGACCAGTAGAGGTTAAAGTAGTGACAATTTTGCTAGTGAATCACTAGGGGTAATGGTGAGTGGTGTCACTAAATTTCCACTCCTTGATTCTTGGGCCTGCAAACCTGGCTATGGGAGAAACAGCACCATATTTAGACCACATATAGCTTCCTGGAGGACACTGCCCCAGTCCTGCAAGGTATTGCCATGTAGTTGGTCCTGTAACTTGTTTCCAAAATGCCATTCCTCTGTTCCGTCACATCAGTGGCTTTATGAGGGACACACTATGCTAAGATCAGTACATTCCATCACCATGGGCCCATCGCCACATGTCATCGGCTATGAAGTGAGTTCTCTGGTCAGAAGCAGTGCTGTGTGGATTACCATGATGGTGACAACCATTCTATAAGTCCACAAATGGTAGTTTTGGCAGAGGCACTGTATGCAAGAAAGGCAAATTCATATTCTGAATAAGTGTCTATTTTACTAAGAACAAATGCTGCCCCTTGCATGATGGAAGAAGTCCAATGTAATCAACCTTCCACCACACAGCTGGCTGATTACCCTGGGCAGTGGTGCCACAGAGGAGACTCGGTGTTGGTCTCTGCAACAGCAGGTTGGGCACTCCCCAGTGGTTGTAGCCAGGTTGACTGTGGTGAATGGAAGTCTATGCTGCTGGGCTTCTGCCACCATGAGCCCACTGGACAATGACAAGAATGGCTGGAGAAAGAGGTTGATTGATATCCACAGAATGGGTCCTCCGATCCCTTTGATTATTAAAATCCTCTACTAAACTCACACTTTAACGAGCATTCACATGAGACACAAATATCTTCACATTGTTTGCCTATATACTTCTATCCTTGCATCTCTTCCCTATATCTTCTTGTTACAGACTTTCCAGTTATGTCTCTTCCACTTCCATTCAGCCAACTCATGAGTCATAGCCTGAATGCCAGATTCCTATCTCTGGCCATTTCTCCTTTCAAGCAAAATGAACAACCAAGTGCACTGCTTGTAATTCTGTCCACTAGGGGTATTTCTCTTCACCACTGTCCTTCAGGGATGTCCTTGAGGGGTTTGTAGAGCTGCAGCTCTTCACTTTTAGGTAGATCCTGTGTATTGTGCAGTACTTTCTACAAAGCAGACCCAAATTTTTTCTATAAATCAGACTCAAGTTTTGTCTTTCTCCAATCAACTGATCATAAGGAACTCTCCATGAGGAAAGAGGTACAGACTGGGAGAGAGAAGGTCATATAGCAGGAGTAGGGACCATGGGCATCTGGCCCCCTTCCTCATATAATTTACTCTTGTCTTTAGGGCCTACTTGAGCCAGTCTTGTATATATCACTTTCATTTGACAATGAGTGCCGCTGTGCACACGCAACTTTATGGTCTGGTGGGTTAGACAAAATGATGTCTAACCCACCAGACCATGATGGGCAGCTCAGGTCCCATGGTAGCCCATGGTTAAGGAGTCAGTCTCACTAAAGCACAGTAGCAAGCCAGAAACTGTTTCTCCAAGAAAAGGCGTTGTCTACAGATAATTGGCAAGGCTTTGCTTTGAAATCCTAAAAGTCACCATCATGCCAATGCTGGATCATTATCATATAAGCAACAAAAAATTTGGGTGAATATCTTACAAAGTAATGGTCGGCAGGGTGGGCTGGTTCATGCCTGTAATCCCAGCACTTTGTGAGGCTGAGGTGGGTGGATCACCTGAGGTTAGGAGTTTGAGACCAGCCTGGCCAATATGATGAAACCCCATCTCTACTAAAAATACAAAAATTAGTTGGGCATGGTAGTGGGTGCCTGTAATCGCAGCTACTAGGGAGGCTGAGACAGGAGAATCACTTGAACCCAGGAGGCAGAGGTTGCAGTGAGCCGAGATGGCACCATTGCACTCCAGCCTGAACCATAAGAGTGAAACTCCGTCTTAAAACAAACAAAATAATGATCAGTCCTCACAGAGGAGAAAATTAATAACTTTTTTTCCACTTGTCTTTGAAAATGGTTTTAAACTCATTTGGGTTATTTTATTTATCAGAATTCCATTCTGAGGTTATAGTTTTAATAATATTCACACTTAAATACTAGTCATATGATTTATGGCTAAATTAAGTAATGAGTATCCATTGTATGAGTGTCTCTTCAACACATTTTAGCCTTAGAAGATAAAAGCAAACAATGTAGAAACAAAAATCTAGTTGAAGTATTATCCATAAAGGGAAGATGAACAAAATCTATTTAGAATGAAACATTGTAAAGACACACACCCAATGCCACCACTGTCCTTAAAATAGAACTCAAATATTTAGTTAACTGAAAAGTATGTGTTTTTCATGTCTCATAGGCCTCATTTGGGGTTGGCTTGGTTATCTTTGGATTCCTCACTCAGTATAAAAGAGTATTTTTTTTCTAATTTTGGTAGGATGGCACTTTTTGAAACAACAAAATCACCATCATGGGTTCCTTCTCAGTTTCTCTTCAAATTACATCTAAACTAAAATCAATGCATTTCTAAGAAACTTTAGGAAGTATCCATATTTACGATTTTGCAAAGAAATATCTCTGTGAGCCCAAAGGATCTGAAGTGACTTAACTGTCATGCCTCTTAGCAACTAACTGGCTGATGGTAAGGTTTGTGGAAAGCTAACATGTCCAGAAGTGAGCTCATTACCTTCCTCCACAGACCGACTCCTTTTCTATCCAGAACACTCACTTGTTAAGTCGCTTTCATTACAGGCCTGGGAGCTGCCTTCCTCTTCTCTCTCCCTCTCCAATCAGCCACCAAATCCTGTCATTTCGAAGTCGGAAGTATCTAGGTGTCCTGCCTTTCTTCTCCCTCCACCCCACTGCCTTCCTCTAACTTGCATCTTCTGCCACAGTTGCACCTCTCTGTCCCCATCTCTCCATCCTGTGGTTATTCTCACCCTTATCTTTTGAAATGTAGATCTGCTCACTTTGTTCCTTGATTTAAAACTCTGGCTGGCAATATCCAAAGAAAAATAAATTGTTCTACCAAAAAGACACCTGCACTTGTATGTTCATTTTGGCACTATTCACAATCGCAAAGACATGGAATCAGCCCTGGTTTCCAATTAATGGTAGATTGGGTAAAGAAACTGTGGTTCATATACACCATGGAAAACCACACAGTCATAAAAAAGAATGAAATCATATTCTTTGTAGCACCATAGATACAGCTGGAGGCCATTTTCTTAAGCGAAATAATACAGAAACAGAAAACCAAATACCTCATGTTTTCAGTTATAAGTGGGAGTTAAACATTGGGTACACACTGACACAAAGATGGGAGCAATGAACACTGGGGATCTGAAAAGTGGCAAGGGAGGGAGGACATGAAGGGTTGAAAAATTTCCTATTGGGTACTATGCTCACTGCTTGAGTGATGGGGTCATTAGAAGCCCAAACCTCAGCATCACATAATATACCTTTATAACGAAACTGCACCTGCACTCCCTGAATCTAAAATAAAAATTAAAAAGATGAAAAAAGAATGCAAAACTTTGGCGGGCTACCCTTTGTCTAGAGGAGACAGAACAGAACCCCCTGTTCACGGCCTGTAAGGGCTTTCGTAATTTGACCCAAACGCAAATTTTCAGCCCTATGGCCGGCCACCCTGAATTGCTCACCATTCTTTGAATCAACATCTTTTCTTGCCTCTGTGACTTTTAGTACATTCACTTATCCGCTCAGTGTGGCGGAAAGGTGTGGACGCTAGAGCCAGGCTGCCTCAGTTTGGCTCCCAGCCCAACTAGTACTAAAGGACTTCAGGCAGTTACATAAATTCTGTACGGCCCAGGAATCCTGTCTGTAAAATGGGCTTGACAGTAATGCTACCTATCTTATAAGGTTGTTGGGATAATTAAATGAGGTAATACACGAGATCTTAGAGTCTGGTACATTGTGCGTGCTTCATAAATGTTGGCCAGCACATTAGTTTCTATTGCTGTGTAAAAATTATGTTGCCCTGATTGTGAGCTCCTTGAAAGCAGGAGCTGTGTCACATTCATTTCTGGGTTCTTGGTGTATGACTGAGATTAGGTGCTCAATTAATGTTGAGAAATAAAACAGCCAACAGTAATATCTTAATACCAGGGTAACTTAGTACCACGGTAACTGGTGGAGGGGAGGGCAGACCTTGGATACTGTATGAGGTCATGGGAGAAGTCTGAGAGGATGGTGGGGACTATTTCTAAGCAGGCTGGCGTCTTAGGGCTGCTCGGCCTTCTTTAGGTAGGCAGCCTCTTTGTCCATCTATAGTAGCGGTTCTCAACCCCAACCACATATTAGAATCACTTGGGAAGTTTTTTTTGTATTTTGTTTTTTTTGACAGAGTCTGGCTTTGTCCCCCAGGCTGGAGTGCAGAGACAGGAACATGGCCCTCTGCAGCCTCAGCCTCCCAGGCTCAAGTGATCCTCCTACCTCAGCCACTCAAGTAGCTGGGACTGCAGGCATGGGCCACCACATCCAGTTATTAGAATTTTTTTTTTTTTTTTGTAGAGATAGAGTCTTGCCATGTTGGCCAGGCTGGTCTTGAACTCCTGTGCTCAAGTGATCCCTCTGCCTTGGCCTCCCAAAGTGCTAGGATTACAGGCCTGAGCCACCCTCACTGGTCTTGGGAAGCTTTCTTTTTTTTTTTTTTTTTTTTGAGATGGAGTCTCACTCTGTCGCCCAGACTAGAGTGCAGTGGCACAATCTCAGCTCACTACAACCTCCGCCTCCCAGGTTCAAGAGATTCTCCTGCCTCAGCCTCCTTAGTAGCTGGGACTACAGCTGCGTGCCACTACGCCCAGCTAATTTTTTTGTATTTTTAGTAGAGACAGAGTTTTACCGTGTTAGCCAGGATGGTCTAGATCTCCTGACCTTGTGATCTGCCTGCCTCGGCCTCCCAAAATGTTGGGATTACAGGCGTGAGCCACCGCACCCAGCCGGGAAGCTTTTTTAAAATAGTGATGTCTGCCACCTCTACCCACCTAGAAGACTCTGATTTCGTTGGTTGGGGTGGAGCTCAGTCATCTGTAGTTTTTTGTTTTTGTTTTTAAATTGATTGACACATAATAGTTGTACATATTTATGGGGTTCGGTGTGATACTTCGATTCATATGCACAATGTGTAATGATCAAATCAGGGTAATTAGTATATCCATCACCTCAAAATTGATCATTTCTTTGTGTTGGGAACATTCAAAATACTCTCCTCTAGGCCAGGCGTGGTGGCTCACACCAGTAATCCCAGCACTTTGGGGAGGCCGAAGCAGGAGGATTGCTTGTGGTCAGGAGTTCAAGACTAGCCTGGGCAACATGGTGAGACCCTATTTCTACTAAAAATACAAAAAATAGCAGGATGTGATGGTGTGTGCCTACATTCCCAGCTACTTGTGAGGCTAAGGTGAGAGGATCACTTGAGCCCAGGAAACAGACGTTGCAGTGAGCTGAGATTGCACCATTGTACTACAGCCTGGGCGACAGAGCCAGAACCTGTCTCAAAAAAAACCTACAAATACAAACAACCCAAAATAACAAAACAGAAGAAAAATCCTCTCTTCTAGCCACAGTCATGTGTTGCTTAACAACAGGGATCTGTTCTGAAAAATGAGTTGTAAGCCAATTTCTTTGTTGTGTGAACACCACAGGGTGTATCTACACAAAGTTAGACGGTATAGCCTATTATACACCTGGGCTATATGCAGTAGTCCATTGCTCCTAGGCTACGAACCTTTCCAGCATGCTTCTGCACTGAAAGGCAGTTGTAGTACATTGGGAAATATGTGTGTATCTAAACATAGGAAAGGCACAGTAAAAATCCCATCTTATAACGTGCGGGACCACCGTCATACAGGCAGTATGTCATTGACTGAAACGTTATTACGCAGCACAGGACTGTATTTGAAAATATACAATAAACTATTGTTAACTAAAGTTGCCTTAATCGGTAGTTTTAAAAGTTCCCTAGATGATTCTAAAGTGCAGCCACATTGAGAAGCCCAGGTGGGTGTGGGTAGGGGTACCTCTCCTCTCATACCAACGAGCTGGCAGGGGTTGTTGATTCAGACATGGTTCAGACCCTTGGCTTCAAATCCTTGTGCCTAGTAGGGGTACACACATCAGGGCTGTGCTTGGAGGTAAGTGAGGTCATTTTCCTCCAGTCTATTATTTGGATTTCTACCCAACCAAGAATGGCATTGAAGTGCCTCTGCTCTGTGTCCACAGTAATCTCCTTCCTAAGGCACAGAGGGCTCCCCTTCCTTCTGAGCCACAGGCACACTGTGCTCCCTCAAGCTGAGGAGTAAATACTTAAGTTGTGCAGATAGAACATTCAGCTTTAACTGGAAGATGAGTAAAATGGTGCCGCAGATTAGAAAGTGTGGTTACCACCATAGGAGGGTGTGGTTGAATGGACACATGGATTCATGCTAGAGTTGCCTGTGTCCAGTGCCTGAGGCATCATTGTCAGGGAATCCCAGTCCCAGCCCTGGGTCTACCAACTTGCTGCATGGCCCCTGAAAGCATCTTTGGACTTCCAGAGGATTGCATTTTTTGGAGGTACTTTTAGTTTTAATTTTATTTTTTCATCAAGACAGGATCTTGTTCTGTCACTCAGGCTAGAGTACAGTGGTGTGATCTCAGCTCACTGCAGCTTCTGCCTCCTCAGTTCAAGCGATTCTTGTGCCTCAGCCTCCTGAGTAGCTGGGGCTACATGCACACGCCACCACACCTGGCTAATTTTTGTATTTTTAGTAGAGATGGGGTTTCGCCATGTTGACCAGGCTGGGTCTCGAACCCCTGACCTCAAGTGATCCACCTGCCTCAGCCTCCCAAAGTGCTGGGATTACAGGTGTTAGCCCTTGTGACCGGCCTCCAGTTTTGAAATACTAAGATTCCATACAAATTAAAAACAAAATTCCATGAATTAAAATGTTTTCTTTCTGTGAGCTTTGGTGACCTTGCTGTCTCATCCATGAAAAATTGGGCTCAGTGCTCCCAAGCTGAGCCTATCAAAATTGATGTAAATTCCTTGTCATTATTCTAGGAGATCCTGGGCATTCATCATATTCATTTGTTCTGTTACCTGATTGTCATATGTGCCATTTACTGTCTTTTATGAAGACTTGGAAAAATGTCCCCTGGTGATATATTAGCACAACTGACTGCCTCATTGGTAGTTGCTGTTCATCTTAAATGAGATTGCAACAACTTTGAACTGTTTGGTGGGGCAAGACAACCAGTGACACAACTCTTGTTGAGACACGACTGTGACTGCAATCAGCAAACAGGGTTTCCTGTGTAGCTTCACGTTACCACTATGTGTTATCAGCATGTATTTGGTTTTATATTTACTTATTACTTACTTATTTACTTTCATGCTCTGTCTCATTCCTGCCCTCCAAAGTATTTTGAGTTAACTTATAAAAATATGCATTAAACAACAAGTTACAAAGAGATTAGGAATTTGAGGTAGAGGACAGGTAAAGGTAGAAAAAAATCCATCAGTTCATGGGTAGGATTCAAGGATGTTTGCCACAGGGTCCTGAATAACTGCTATAGCTGATGGGATGGAAGGCCTATGATTAGAAACAGAAGCTAAACCGCCTTTGCATTAAAAACACACAATTAACCCAGAAGTGCTGAGGTCTGAGGAAAGATTCTCATATGGGTCCTGATGAAGGGGCTTCCAGGTGAAATGTGATCACTGTTATTGGCACCATCCCTACAATGACGGCAGCGGCCAGATTTTATAATCTTCATAAAGACAAGTGACACAGCAAATACTTAAGCAGAAGCAATATTACTAGCAGCTAAAATAGTGCTAACCAAATATGCAGCTCTAAAATTGAATATGTATAGGAAGAACCCTGATTATTTAGAGGAATACATGGACAACATTTTCCGTGAATATTATTTCTTATAATTTAGCCTTTTGATAAGGGTTGAACAGAAAATTGTAATGGCAAACACCACATACCAGTCATTATTCTCAGGGTTTTTACATGTATTTGCTCACTTAATACTCACAACATTTTTATGGAATCAGTGCCTTGAGCATCATGATCTTTTTTCTACAGATGTGGAAACTGAAAGACATTGGGTCACCCTGCAAAGCCCATGTTGGGTGGCTCCTTGCTGTTGGCCACTGCACTAGCATTTCCTCTGTGAGAGTTTGGGGGATTCTCTTTGACAAGATCTTGGAGTTTGGCTCTTCTGTTTGCTGTTAAGAGCAAGTGCACGAGCTTTGGCACTTAATCAAGTCCAGGGTGAAGCTGACATCATATCATGACCATAAAGGAGCCAGCTCATGGATGGTGAACAGCCCATGCCTACACTGGGCATAATTATTTAAAAATGATTTTTAGGCTGGGTGTGGTGGCTCATGCCTGTAGTTCTAGTACTTTGGGAGGCCGAGGCGAGTGGGTCCCTTGAGTCCAGGAGTTCGAGACCAGCCTGGGTAACATGGCAAAACACAGTCTCTATTTAAAAAAAAAATTTTTTTTTAGTGTGCACATTTTTTTTTTTTTCTTTTTGAGATGGCTCTTGCTCTGTTGCCCAGGCTGCAGTGGTGTGATCTTGGCTCACTGCAAGCTCCGCCTCCTGGGTTCACGCCATTCTCCTGCCTCAGCCTCCCCGGTAGCTGGGACTACAGGCACCTGCCACCACACCCGGCTAGTTTTTTGTATTTTTTTAGTAGAGACGGAGTTTACCCTGTTAGCCAGGATGGTCTCCATCTCCTGACCTCGTGATCTACCCGCCTCAGCCTCCCAAAGTAGTGTGCACATTTTTAAAGCTTGTGATATACATTGCCCTACTATCTGCCAGAAGGGTGTTAGCAATTTCCATTCCCACCAGCGTGCAGTTATTTTAGTTAGAAAATTTTGTGAAAAAGATATTAGCAATTACTCATCTATAGTCATTAATATTTTGATGTATAGAACATTATATATAACACATAAAACATATCCTATACATATTCTCTCTACAAAATACGTTCTATGTATCTATATATGCTATCTCTATCTAACATATAGAGTATGTGATCAATAGAATGCCCAACTTTAAGTAATTTAACTTGCAGTATACTTTCAAAAATAACATTTTTATATTTTTTGGAGACAGGGTCTCCCTCTGTTGCCCAGGCTAGAGTGCGGTGGCTCAGTCTTGGCTCACTGCAGTCCCTGGCTTAAGGGATCCTTCCACCTCAGCCTCCCAAGTAGCTGGGACGACAGGCAAGTGCCACCATGCCCGGCTAAGTTTTTAGTCTTTTGTAGAGAAGGGGTATCACTATGTTGCCCAGCCTGGTCTTGAATTCCTGGGCTCAAGTGATCCTCCCACCTTGACTTCCAAAAGTGCTGAGATTACAGGCGTGAGCCGCCATGCCTAAGATTATTTCAAATGGTTTCCTAAGTAACCAGGCCTTCCTCGAGACAATCTGCTCTGTAAATTATCAATTAACATCTACAAAACATGAATTTGGGGCTGAGAATATTTGATCTTCAGTCATTTTCTCTGCCATTTGTATTTCTTGGCAATAAAGCGATGCCATTTGCATATAAGATGACCTTGTCTTTCTGTTTTCTCTGAGAGGAAAATGTGATGGTTCATGTTCTGCTTGGCTCCCATTAGTCACTCCCTGCCTTTCTTTGTCCTGCTGTCTGTCCCGTGACACTGATTGCCTGCCTCGGACTCCTTTGGCCTCTGGCTACTGGCTGGATCAGTTAATGGGAAGCACTGGCTGGAGATTGGAGGGTGGGAAGAGAGGCTTGGGGTGTTTTACCTCCTCAGCAACTGGGCTTCACTCTAGTAGGGGCTGCCTCCTTCTGTGTCCACAGTTCCTGTAGGAGGGTCCCCCTCTCCCAATTCCAGTACTGTCCTGGAACCTGGGGGAGACCAGGGCTTTTCAATGTTGCTGAACATACTGGTTTCCCTACTAGTTCCATTATTGGCTCCCCTATTCCCGCCAACATTTTTGCAAGTAATTCTGTCATTTGGCTCTCCTCAGTTATACCTTTTGGGGTGCCATCTGTTTGCAGGGTCCTGCTTGTTAAAGGGACTGTACTCGCCCCAAGGATCAAAGTTAAATACAATAGACAGGGGACCTCTAAACCCCCTTCTTTACCTTCTCACATCCTCTCTGATCCCTGTTTTTTTTTTTTTTTTTTTTTTTTTTTGAGACGGAGTCTCTCTCTGTCATCCAGGCTGGAGTGTGGTAGTGTGATCTTGGCTCAATGCAACCTCTGCTTCCTTGGTTCAAGTGATTCTCCTGCCTCGGCCTCCCAAGTAGCTGGGATTACAGGCGCCCGGCTAATTTTTGTATTTTTGGTAGAGATGGGGTTTCACCATCTTGGCCAGGCTGGTCTTGAACTCCTGACCTTGTGATCCACCCGCCTTGGCCTCCCAAAGTGCTGGGATTACAGATGTGAGCCACTGTGCTGGGTCAGGGTCCTGCCTGTTATAGGGACTGTACTTATCCCAAGGATCAAAGTTAAATCCAAGAGGCGGGGGACCATCTAAACCCCCTACTTCACCTTCTCACAATATCTTTTCTGATCCCTCTTTTTTTTTTTTTTGAGACAGAGTCTCACTTTGTCACCCAGGCTGGAGTGCAGAGGTGTGATCTTGGCTCACTGCAATCTCTGCCTCCTGCGTTCAAGTGATTCTCCTGCCTCAGCCTCCTGAGTAGCTGGGAGTACAGCTGCCTGCCACCAAGCCCTGCTAATTTTTGTATTTTAGTAGAGATGGGGTTTCACTATGTTGGCCAGGCTGGTCTCGAACTTGTGACCTCAAGTGATCTGCCCACCTTGGCCTCCCAAAGTGCTGGGATTATAGGCTTGAGTCTGATCCCTTTCTTTATCCCTAGGATAAAGGCAGTGGTCCTGAGTGGAGTTTGCATTTGGGGACAGGCTCCCAGTGAGCCTCAGGGGCCTGTTTAAGCCACTATGGCTTAGTGCAGCCTGTAGCTGGCTCCTGCCAGAGTTAGACTGGGAGTATTACAAATTCTTTGATGGAATTCCTGGCTGATTTATCACCAGTATGATACACACCAAACCATGGTCTACAGTGGAACAGCCCATCCTAAAACCCACTAGCTTCTCATTGAGAATATGGCCTGAGAAGCCAGACTTGCAATTTATCACGGAGGACTTTTTAGTTTAATTTTATGTTAATTTTATTTATTATAATTTTTTTTTTTTGAGATGGAGTCTCACTCTGTTGATCAGGCTGGGGTGCAGTGGCATGATCTTGGCTCACTGCAACCTCCGCCTCCCGGGTTCAAGCAATTCTCCTGCCTCAGCCTCCCAAGTAGCTGGGATTACAGGTGCCTGCCACCACGCCTGGCTAATTTTTTTTTTGTGTGTGTGTATGTGTGTGTGTGTGTATATATATATATATATATATATACACTTTTTTTTAAAGTAGAGACAGGGGTTTCACCATGTTGGCCAGGCTGATCTCGAACTCCTGACCTTGTGACCTGCCCACCTCCGTCTCCCAAAGTGCTGGGATTACAGGCATAAGCCACTGTGCCTGGCCTTTTCATTATAATATTATTCAGAAAGGTCTTTAAAAATAATTATAGCATACATTTATATCCTGACGTCTTAAAGCAACTTCCTAAAAAAAAACAAACTTCAAATGACCAAGAGAAATTGTCAAGGATTTTAAGTCGGATCCTTAAGTGATTAGGTTTGTGTCGAGGGATTTTAATAACAAGATTTGTGGTTTCCAATAGAGAGAAAAGCAAAAACCACCAACCAACCAACCAACCAACCAACCAACAAGCAAAAACTCCCTAAAATTTAAATACTAGATTTATTTTTTGGTGTGGTGGGGGGAAGGAGAATACAGAAAAGTACATGGGTTAATATAATAACCTGGGCTTTCATAATCAGGATAAACAAATGTTGGTGTTTTGTCATGTTTGCTTCAATTCAATATGTTTTTAGAAATACCACATGCAGACCAGGTGCAGTGGCTCACGCCTGTAATCTCAGAACTTTAGGAGGCCAAGGCGGGCAGATCACGAAGTCAGGAGATCAAGACCATCCTGGTTAACATGGTGAAACCCTGTCTCTACTAAAAATGCAAAAAATTAGCCGAGCATGGAGGCGTGCACCTGTAGTCTCAGCTACTTGGGAGAATAGCTTGAACCCGGGAGGCAGAAGAATCGCTTGAACCCGGGAGGCAGAGGTTGCAGTGAGCTGAGATTCCGCCACTGCCCTCCATCCTGGGCAACAGAGTGAGACTCCTTCTCAAAAAAAAAAAAAAAAAAAAAAAAAAAAAAGAAGTAGCAACTATTATAAATAATTTGATATGTACCCAATTTATGCTAAGCTAGTACATACAGTAATTTATTTATTTTAACTCCTATGAGTATTATATCCACAATTACACAATCGCACCACAATTTATGTATCTAATTTTCTGCTGGAAAACTTTTAGGTTTCTTTCCAATTATGATCCTACAAACACTGTTGCAATGGCCCCTCCTAGTACGTGTCTCATTGTGCATATATTTCACAGTGTTTGTACCTAGACATGGAGTTGCCAGGCCGTGGGGGTGTGCTCATTTCCAGTTACACTAGATGGTAAGAACTGATTGTGTAGTCAACCGGCTGATTGGCGTTGCCTTGACTGAACCTCCAGATGGCTGTTAAATAGATTTCTGAGGTTTCTCAAGAAGAATTGGCATGACTGGGTGCAGTATGCGACTTCAATTCTAAATACATGCCCAGGTACAGTGGAATGACTAGAATGAACAAAGTCACCTGCAACTATGAGACTAGGCAGACCTCTAGTAGTATTTATGTGATGTAGTACTTGTGTGTAGTGTTTAAAAATAATTTTAAGCTGGGTGCAGTGTCTCACGCCTGTAATCCCAGCATCTTGGGAGGCTGAGGTGGGAGGATTGCTTGAGCCCAGGAGTTTGAGACCAGCCTGGCCAATATAGTGAGATCTTTAAAAATTTAAAAAAAAAAAAAAATTAGCTAGGTGTAGTGGAGTGCACCTGTAGTCCTCGCTACTGGGGAGGCTAAGCAGAGAGGATTGCTTGAGTCCACGAGGTCCAGGCTGCAGTGAGCTATGATTGCACCACTGCACTCTAGCCTGAGTGACAGAGCAAGAACCAGTCTCAAAAAAAAAAAAAAAAAAGGAATGATAATAATAATTTTAAAACCTCAGAAATATGAATATATCATGCCCCAAGAAATCTCTTACCAAATGTCAGAGTTAAACAACAACACTTTTATGCACCTTTGCTATAAAATCTCCAAAATTAGTCTAAACAAATCTCAGAAACAGATGGTGTGAAGTCCCTGAAAAGAGTGACTTTATATTGGAACAGAAGCACAAGTGGTCAGAGAGCAGTCAGTCATAACTGTTTTCAGTACCATGAATTTTCCTATTCTTTTGGTAATGCCTTTGAACAACTTCACTGAGTTTGGTTGTAAATGGGGACCTTTATATCAAGGTCGGCTAATTCCTTGGATCAAATTGCATAAGGTCCTGTCTTGCATTCATAACGGCACTCTTGTGTCTATCAACCTCAGTTCATATTTACATGGACGTAAAGGGAAGGCATTACTTTTCTTTTCTTTTTTTTTTTTAGACAGAATTTTGCTCTGTCACACAGGCTGGAGTGAAGTGGCACTATCTCGGCTCACTGCAACCTCCGCCCCGCCAGGTTCAAGTGATTCTCTTGCCTCAACCTCCTGCGTAGCTGGGACTACAGGCATGCACCACCATGCCTGGCTAATTTTTGTATTTTTAGTAGAGATGGGGTTTCGCCACGTTGGTCAGACTGGTCTCGAACTCCTGCCCTCAGGTGATCCACCTGCCTCGGCCTCCCAAAGTGTTGGTATTAAAGGCGTGAGCCATCGCACTCGGCCTAAGGGAAGGCATTTACCTGCTTTCAGATGGTTTAGTGTTTGAATTTTCTGACAAGAAGTTGGTGTTATTTCCTTTTATCTGGTTCATGTTCTATGCTCAGCAGCTGCACTAGAGACAATTTTAAAATAAAATACATGCCGTGTAGTCTAGTGCTGCTTAAGATTTTGTTTTTTAAATGCTGCAATTCCTTTCTTACAACCACAGCATAAGGTAATCCAAAGTTCCATTTCATATTTCTGCTTGTGTCCTTATTTTAAAAGAAAAGGAACAGGATTTCTTCTAGATTGCAGTTCCTATTTTGAGTGGAAATATTTTCACTCTTTTGTTCCAGCCCCAAGAAAGAAGCCAGATCATCTCTAGTTAAGAGTTCTTGGCTAGCCAAGGGAATTCTCTCATATTATAGGTCCTCAGCATGCATGATTGGGCCACTAGATTCTTTCTGAGTGACTTCTGGGAATGAAATGGAGCGGCTGAGAAAATGTAGAACAAAATTCCAATATGGAAAATTACCCCACAAAGAAGTGACTTGTAACTTAAGATGTGATGTTACCACCTGATTTCCCATGATTGCATTTGTGGTTGACTTTATATACTCTTTTTCTCCCTTAAACTCTTCCTACTTAATAAAAATTAATTACAAATAAAAATGAGTGATGCTCACAAACTATAAAAGCAACTGTGAAAAATGACATCTAGAAAATTTTACTTCATGTTCTCAAAATTTGTGTTTTGGAGTCATTCTCAAATAACTCACCATAGAAGCAAATTTCTCAGACAACAATGATAAAGAGAAATATTGAAATGAAAATATGTAAATAAAGCTGCTTTTCACAGAAAAGTTTTTTATTGTGGTGTAAAATATACATAATGTAAAATTTACCAACTTCGTTTTCTTTTTGAGATGGAATCTCGCTCTGTCACCCAGGCTGGAGTGCAGTGGTGTGATCTCGGCTCACTGTAACCTCTGCCTCCTGGGTTCAAGTGATTCTCCTGCCTCAGCTTCCCGAGTAGCTGGGATTACAGGCACATGCCACCATGTCTGGCTAATTTTTGTATTTTTAGTAGAGACAGAGTTTCATCATGTTGGCCAGGCTGGTCTCAAACTCCTGGCCTCAAGTGATTTGCCCACCTCAGCCTCCCAAAGTGCTGGGATTACAGGTATGAGCCACCGCGCTTGGCCCCATCTTGTATTTTTTTTTTTTTTTTTTTTTTTGAGATGGAGTCTCGCTCTGTCGTCCGGGTTAAAGTGCAGTGGCACAATCTTGGCTCACTGCAAACTCTGCCTCCCGGCTTCAACTGATTCACCTGTCTCAGCCTCCCCTGTAGCTGGGATTACAGGCGCCTGCCACCGTACCTGGCTAATTTTTGTATTTTTAGTAGAGACGGGGTTTCACCATGTTGGCTAGGCTTGTCTCGAATTCCTGACCTCGTGATTCACCCACGTTGGCCTTCTAAAGTGCTGAGATTACAGGCGTGAGCCACTGGGCCCAGCGCGCCCCCCCCACCCTTTTTTTCAGAAGGAATTTTACTCTTGTTGCCCAGTCTGGAGTGCAATGGCATGATCTCGGCTCACTGCATCCTCTGCCTCCTGGGTTCAAGTGATTCTCCTGCCTCAGCCTCCCTAATAGCTGGGATTACAGGCATGAGCCACCACACCCTGCTAATTTTTATATTTTTAGTAGAGATGGGGTTTCACCATGTTGGTCAGGCTGGTCTCGAACTCCTGACCTCAAGTAATCCACCTTCCTCAGCCTCCCAAAGTGCTGGGATTACAGGCATGAGCCACCATGCCCCGCCCCATCTTGTATTTTTAAGTGTACAGTTCTGTGGCATTTACATTGGTCTGCAATCATCACCGTCATTCATCTCTAGAACTTTTTATCTTACAAGGCTGAAACTGTACCCACTAAACACTAATGCTCCCTCCTCATTGCACACCCAGCCCCCATTGCCCTGGTCCCTGGCAAATACCACTCTACTTTCTGTCTCTGTGAATTTGACTACTATGGTATCTCATATAAGTAAAATCATATTTGTCCTTTTTGTGACTGACTTATTTCCTTAGCATGATGTCCTCGGGGCTCATTCACATTGCAGCATGTGTCAGAATATCCTTCCTTTTTTTTTGAGATGGAGTTTCGTTCTCGTTGCCCAGGTAGGAGTGCAATGGCGTGATCTCGACTCACTGCAACCTCCACCTCCCGGGTTCAAGGGATTCTCCTGCCTCAGCCTCACGAATAGCTGAGATTGCAGGTGCGCACCACCACACCCAGCTAATTTTTTGTATTTTTAGTAGAGACGGGGTTTCACCATGGCCAGGCTGATCTTGAACTCCTGACCTCAGGTGATCTGCCCACTTTGGCCTCCCAGAATGCTGTGATTACAGGCGTGAGCCACTGCGCCTGGCCAATATCCTTCCTAAGACTGAATGACATTCCATTGTGTGTATATGCCATATTTGTTTATCTAGTCATCCATTGATGTGGACTTGGGTTGCGTCCATTTTTTGGCTATTGTAAATAATGCTGCTGTTAACATGGGTATACAACTATCTGTTCTAGTCCCTCCTGTGAGTTTTGGGTCTATACTCAGATGTGGACTCAGTCTCCTAAGTAGTTGGGATTACAGGCGCCTGCCACCATGCCCAGCTAATTTTTGTATTTTTAATAGAGATGGGGTTTCACCATGTTGGCTAGGCTGGTCTCGAACTCCTGACCTCATGATCCGCCCACCTCAGCCTCCCAAATCCTTGGCCTGGGATTACAGGTGTGAGCCACCACGCCTGGCACAGTGTTTAATTTTTTAGGGAACTGCCATACTGTTTTCCATAGAAACTGCACTATTTACATTCCCACTAACAGTACACAGGGGTTCCAGTTTTCCACATCCTCACCAACACTTACTTTCTAAAAATAATAGCCATCCTAATGAGTGTAAAGAGCCATGAAAATCTTTAATGTCAACACATATACAGGTATATTTTATCTTCTTGAGAAATGTTTAGCTTGTTTTTAGCTTTTTACTGTGAAAACAAATCTATGATGAATAAAATCCTTGCCTGTACATCTTTGTGATTGTGGCTTATTGTCAGCTTGTATTATGTTACTAAAAGTTGAATTGCTGGATTGAAGGATATACATTTACAATATTTATTGCCATTTATACTTTGAGGGTTTCTTCCTTTCTTTCTTTCTTTTTTTTTTTTTGAGACAGAGTCTTGCTCTGTCACGCAGGCTGAAGTGCGGGGGTGGGATCTCAGCTCACTGAAATCTCCGCCTACCTGGCTCAATCAATCCTCATGTCTCAGCCTCTTGAGTAGCTGGGACTACAGGTGGGTGCCACCATGCCTGGTTAATTATTTTTTTGTATTTTCAGTAGAGACAGGGTTTCACCATATTGGCCAGGCTGGTCTTGAACTCCTGACCTTATGCAATCTGCCTGCCTCAGCCTCCAAAGGGTTGGGATTACAGGCGTGGGCCACTGCTCCCCACCTACTTTGAGGGTTTCTAATTCTCACACATAACTCTCCTCCAACAAGGGCAGGTATTATCAATTAATTTTTTTTTTGCCAGCAAGATGGGCAACAACTGATATCTCATTGTTTTTATTGTGTTCTTTAGTTTCTAATAAGGGTTAATATCTTTTCATCTTTTTATCTCAATCTTTAATTAAATGAATTGAAAATTGCAAATAAGTGGTTTCCCAAGGAAAACTGGGGTACTATTACCAAAAGAAGGATGAATATATGCCATACAGGCAAAAGCAACACTCTTTTGTAGTTTTACTTTTCTTATTTTAACATTTGATTCATCCAGAATTTATCTTAATGGCTTTATTTTTCCAAATACTTAGCTAGTTTTCACAACATTATTTGCTTGGTCCATATTTTCTCCACTGATTTGAAATTTTTTTGTTTGTTTGTTTGTTTGTTTTTGTTTTTTGAGACAGAGTTTCACTCTTGTCACCCAGGCTGGAGTGCAATGGTGTGATCTCGGCTCACTGCAACCTCTGCCTCCCAGGTTCAAGTGATTCTCCTGCCTCAGCCTCCCGAGTAGCTGGGATTACAGGCGACCCACCACCATGCCCAGCTAATTTTTGTATTTTCAGTAGACATGGGGTTTTACCAAGTTGGCCAGGCTGGTCTCGAACTGCTGACCTCAGGTGATCTGCCCGTCTCAGCCTCCCAAAGTGCTGGGATTACAGCCACTGTGCCTGACCATTTTTTGAACTGTATATTTTATTATATTGATTTATCTGTCATTTCTTGTGCTAGTACTACACTGCTTTACTTATTATAGCTTTATCATCTCTTTCAGTGGCTGGTAGGGCAAATCTGTTCACTTTTCTTTCCTTCCTAAAATTCCCTGTTGTTTTCACATGTTTATTCTTCCAGCGCAGTAGTTCTCAACCTTGGCTGCACATTGGAATCACTCAGGGAATGTTAATAAATGCTGATAACCTCACCCCACTCCCAGAAGTCCCAGTTTAATTGCTAGGGGTACAGTATGGGAACAGAGTTTTAATAGCTCCCCAGATGATTCTGAATGTGTAACCAAGTTGAGTACCACTTTGCAAGATGAACTTTAACACCATTTTCTTCCATTTCTGCTATGATTTTTATTTTTATTGCATTGAATTGTAGATTAATTTAGAGATAATTGACATCTTTATAATACCGTGTTTTTCTATTTCATTTGGTCATGGTTCTTTAGCTGAAAAAATTAGAAAGAGATTTTGGCTGATGCTATGGACTGAATGTTTATGTTTCCCTCAAATTCATTCATATGTTGAGTCCTAAATCCCCAATATGATGGCATGAGGAGGTGGGGCCTTTGAGAGGTGATTAGTGTTCTCATCAGGCAAGGAATCTGCCAGGCACCTTGACCTGGGACTCCCAGCCTCGAGAACTGTGAGAAATGAATTTCTGTTGTTTAAGCCACCCAGTCTATGGTTACTTGTTATAGCAGCCTAAACTAAGACAGCTGACTTAAAGGAAAAGTTGAAAGAAAGGATTTTCTGAAAGGATTTGGAGTAGCTCAGAGATGTGAAGAAAAGCTGAAGAACTAGATGTGGGAATGGGAAAATTGAAGCAGCTGTTGGACTTGAAGCAGCTGAACTCAACTCCACTTACATTCTTAGCTCCTCCAGGTTTCCAGCTTTCAGGTATTTTGCTTGAATTTCAGATTCTGAAAAAGAATTCAATGGTCCTCCTTTGGGTAGCTCATCTACTCCTTGGCTGGAGGATGCTTTGAGTGACAGTTGCTACAAGTCTGCACATGGTGGGGAACCTAGAGAAGGGAAATCAGTAGCCAGGATGTTGGGGCGGTGGTGAAATGACAGTAACAATGACAAGTGCAACAAAAATAGCCATGCAGTATGCTGGTGTGAGCACGGCATTTCTCTTCACTTATATTTTCTTCAGTATTCCTTGATGTTTTATAGTTTTTCTTATTTAATTTGCATATTACTCATTTAGCTAATTTGTGTTTCATGCATTTTATTTTCTTTGTGACTAGCAGCTTTTTAAAATTTTATTTTGTTATTATTTATTTATTTATTTGAGACAGAGTCTCACTCTGTTGCCCAGGCTGGAGTACAACGGCGCAATCTCTGCTCACTGCAACCTCTGCCTCCCAGGTTCAAGCGATTCTCCTGCCTCAGCCTCCCCAGTAGCAGGGATTACAGGCATGCACCACCACACCCTTCTAATTTTGTATTTTTAGTAGAGACGGGGTTTCTCCATGTTGATCAGGCTGGTCTTGAACTCCCTATCTCAGATGATCCACCCACCTTGGCCTCCCAAAGTGCTGGGATTATAGGTATGAGCCACTGCAGCTGGCCTTGTTTTTTTAAACTAAAATGTTTTCCATTTTAGTTCACAAACTAAGTACATAAACCTTATTCTTTTTTTTGTTCTTGTACATTATGCCAGTTTATAGATATACTATAATGTATCTAACCTGTCTTCTACTATATGGGTTGTTTTTATTCTTTATCCATGTGTGTGTATATGTGTGTGTGTGTGTATATATATATGTGTGTGTGTGTGTATGTGTGTGTGTGTATATATATATATATTTTTTTTTTTGAGATGGAGTCTCGCTCTGTCACCCAGGCTGGAGTGCAGTGGCGTGATCTGCACTCACTACAAGCTCTGCCTCTTGGGTTCACGCCATTCTCCTGCCTCAGCCTCCTGAGTAGCTGGGACTACAGGCGCCTGCTACCACGCCCGGCTAGTTTTTTGTATTTTTTTTAGTAGAGATGCGATTTTACCGTGTTAGCCAGGATGGTCTCCATCTCCTGACCTCGTGAGGCACCCGCCTCAGCCTCCCAGAGTGCTGGGATTACAGGCGTGAGCCACCACGCCTGGCCCAGACATTATATATTTTTATATTTGTTAATCTTACAGGTGAAAAAGGTGTCTGTGAGATTCAATTTGTATTTCTCTCATTATGAGTACAGCTGGTCACCTTTTCATATTTTAAGAACCATTTAAAATTCCTTTTATGTAAAGTTTTGCCAATTTTTCTATTAGGTTGTTAATCTTTCTCTTATTGTTTATAGGAGCTCTTCATATTTTAGGGAAAGTAGCCCTTTATTTTGATGTGGCCACAAATAATTTATTTCCATATTTTTGTTTGACGGTTAACTGCTTCTGGTTAACCTTAATGATCGAAGGGTTTTTTTTTGTTTTTTGTTTTTGGATGTGTGAGCCAAAGATTTATTTCTTCATTTCTTGCATTTGAAGTACTCTTTGATGACATCCTTGGCCTGAGACTCCTTGCCATAGTCCTTAACTACTACACAACTGCAACCAACAACTGTATGGGGTTTCCCCTCTGTCAGTTTTACAGAGGCCTTCCCATTCCTCTAGTTTCTTGTTGTCATGAACCTTAATTAGGTTGATTTGGTGTTCAGCACAAAGGGCCTCCACCAACTTGACATACACAGGCTCATTACAGTTGGACGCAAGCACACAAAGATGGGCTTGGCCCTTGTCTAAGGCTTTGGCAGCTTCGCGAATTCTACGCGCTAGGCCTTCGTGAATGAGGGCGGTCTTCAGCACCTCTTGTAAAGCAGTATTAACGTCCATTACACCTCCAGCAGCAATGCCTTCCTCGGCCATGGTGGTGAGTTACGGGTGAAGCTGAATCTTGAAGGCACCCAAGCCTCCGCCTCCGCGCGACTTGGCGGCAGCAGGGAAAGAGCAATCGAAAGGTTTTTATAACTTGCCATGAGTGCATCAATTGTAAACTATTTTATTTTATTCTTTTCTTTTCTTTCTTTCTTTTTTCTTTTTTTGTGACGTAGTCTCGCTCTGTTGCCAGGCTGGAGTGCAGTGGCGCAATCTCCTGTCACTGCAACCTCTGCCTCCCGGGTTCAAGTGATTCTTCTGCGTCAGCCTCCCGAGTAGCTGGGACTACAGGCACCCACTACCACGCCTGGGTGATTTTTGTATTTTTAGTAGGGACGGGGTTTCACCATGTTGGCCAGGCTGGTCTCGATCTTTTGACCTCGTGATCCACCCGCCTTGGCCTCTCAAAGTACTGGGATTACAGGTGTGAGCCACCGCGCCTGGCTATTTATTTAGAGAGAGGATTCTGTTGCCCAGACTGGAGTGCAGTGGTATGATCATAGCTCACTGTAATCTCAAACTCCCAGGTTCCAGCAATCCCTGCCTCAGCCTACCAACTAGCTGGGACTACAGATGTGCACCACTGCACCTGGCTAATTTGTGAACTATTTTAATTCTGATAAACATTGCTATTCCTTTAATAAATTCTTCCCTTTAGTTTCTTCCCTTTTCTGGATTTCTATTAGTTGGATTGTAGACCTCTTTGATTAACCTTCTAACCCTCTAATTTTCTTATCTTTTTTCATATTTCTCATTATTGCTAGAAAATGGGTTAAACTTTATTTTCTTTCTTCTCTCTCTTTCTTTCTTTCTTTCTTTCTTTCTTTCTTTCTTTCTTTCTTTCTTTCTTTCTTTCTTTCTTTCTTTCTTTCTTTCTTTCTTTCTTTCTTTCTTTCTTTCTTTCTTTCTTTCTTTCCTGCTTTCTTTCTTTCTCTCTCTCTCTCTCTCTCTTTTGATGGAATCTCACTCTGTCACCCAGGCTGGAGTACAGTGGCACGATCCTGGCTCATTGCAACCTCTGCCTCCTCGGTTCAAGTGATTCTTCTGCCTCAGCCTCCCGAGTAACTGGGATTACAGGTGCCCACCACCATGCCCGGCTAATTTTTGTAGTTTTAGTAGAGATGGGGTTTCACCATGTTGGCCAGGCTGGTCTTGAACTCCTGCTATCAGCTGAACCACCCGCCATGGCCTCCCAAAATGCTGGGATTACAGGCGTGAGGCACCTCGCCATGCCTATTTTCTAATTTGTTAATTAATGTCTTTTCAATTTGGCAATCATATTTTAAATCTCCTGGAGCTATTTCTTGTTTTCAGAGTGTTCTTTTTCCATAGCATCGTGTTCTTGTTTTATGGGTGAATTATATTTCTTGCTTCTCTGAGGATATGTATAATAATGTTTTGAAATTTTTTTCCATACGTAGAACATTTAGTGAGCATCTGCCATGCAGAGTAATGTGCCCAATATGAGAATCCTCCACTCCAGTCCCAACTCTAGTTGGTATCTCCTTGCTTCCCATGGTGCTCCCACCTCTCTTTGATACTCACTTCCTGAATACATGTGACCCCTAGAGGCTGGGATCCCCAGTATCAGCCCCAATACCACCCCCAAAAGCAGCAGGCCCAGGGTCCCTGGGCAAAGGGATCTTCTGTCTCCAGAGGGGTTGAGGGCCAGGAGCAGCTGTGAGGCTCAGTGAGGGTGGAGAACTGGGGTCCTCAGGATTTCCAGAGTATCAGTGGGAACTTACAGGTGATCAGGGTTGCCACGGAGGCAGTGACCAAACTCTGTATGCCCAGGGTACTGAGGGTGCCATGCAGGAGGCCACAAGTGAATCCAGGAACTTGGGTGCTTCCTCCAGATACTGCAGGCCCAAGATCATCGGGATGAGGAGTGGAAGCTGTTGTCCTGAAAAAAGTAGGTCCCTTGGTGATTGGTGCACAGGCTGTCCATCTGTTGGAACACAGTCACCCACAGATTTTTGCATATGAACTTGAGGACACCCAGCTCCTCCCTGAGATGAGCATCTCCAGGGGCAGTCTCTTGTCTAGAACCTGGCTCACACAGAAATCCATGCTCTCCAGGATCAACAGGCTTATCATCTGTCCCCCTCCCCACCGGACAGGGTTGGGTTTGTGATGCCACAGCTCTGCTACCATCTCCGTGTGTAGAAACTCGAACAGCACAGCATCTACCATGTGTTAGCCTCATGCCCCTAATCTGAAATTTTTATATATTTTTGAGACAGCATCTTGCCTTCTTACTTAGGTTGGAGTACAGTGGCATAATCACAGCTCACTGTAGCCTCAACTCCCTGGGCTCAAGCAATCCTTCCACCTCAGCCTCCCAAGTAGCTGGGACTACAGATACGCGTCATCATAACTGGTGGAATTTTTTTTTTTTTTTTAATTTTTGTAGAGAGGGAGTCTCACTATGTTGCCCAGGCCAGTCTTGAACTCCTGACCTCAAGCAATCCTTCCACCTTGGCCTCCCAGAGTGCTAGAATTATGAGTGTGAGCCACCACAGCTAGCCAATGTTTTTTAAACATTAATAAATATGTATTGTGTTATCTGTTTTCTCTAAGATCCTTTAATTCTATTTCTTTGTTTTGCTCTTTTTCTTCCTGTTAGTGGTCCTCTTCAAATGTCTGATAATTCTTGGACAGCCAAGACACAAGTACTCAAAAAGCTGATCAGAAGTTCTAGGTGTTTGTCAGAGAGGGGAAGAAAGGACTCATTGACTGGTGGAATTCACTGTAGAGAGAGAAGCCAGCAAACGAACTTTTTTTTTTTTTTGAGAAATCCCAAATGTCAGTATCTGTAGGTGTTTTTCTTGACTTGGTCAGTTTCCACAGAAAGGTACCCTCTCATTTTCTCCCTGGGAGTATATGTCTGGCTGTCAATGTTTCGATTGCCAGAGGGGAAAGAGGGTTAGAAGACTCATTTGAAACTCCGACTTCCTTTTTCTTTCTTTTTTTTTAAATTATACTTTAAGTTCTAGGGTACATGTGCACAAAGTGCAGGTTTGTTACATATGTATACATGTGCCATGTTGGTGTGCTGCCCCCATTAACTCATCATTTACATTAGGTATATCTCCTAATGCTATCCCTCCCCCCTCCCCCCACCCCACAACAGGCCCCAGTGTGTGATGTTCCCCTTCCTGTGTCCAAGTGATCTCATTGTTCAATTCCCACCTATGAGTGAGAACATACGGTGTTTGGTTTTCTGTTCTTGCGATAGTTTGCTGAGAATGGTGGTTTCCAGCTGCATCCATGTCCCTACAAAGGACACGAACTCATCCTTTTTTATGGCTGCATAGTATTCCATGGTGTATATGTGCCACATTTTCTTAATCCAGTATGTCATTGATGGACATTTGGGTTGGTTCCAAGTCTTTGCTATTGTGAATAGTGCCACAATAAACATACGTGTGCATGTGTCTTTATAGCAGCATAATTTATAATCCTTTGGGTATATACCCAGTAATGGGATGGCTGTGTCAAATGGTATTTCTAGTTCTAGATCCTTGAGGAACTCCAACTTTCATTAAATCCTCATTTCCTTATAGTCTGTTACCCATACCTTTGTATACCTGTACCTGCCATGCTTAAACCTTTCATGTCCCAACCCTGCAGAGATTAATGGACCTTTCACTTTTTGCCAGAGTTTGGGAATAGAGGTTGCCTAGCCTGGCATGGGAGGCAGTGAGAGTGTCCAGGGGACCTCACTGCTCCTTACACAGACTTTCTGCACTCCCTTTTCTTTTCTCAGTCCCGCACAACTCCAGCATTCAATGGTAGGCTCCTCCCCCTACCTCAGGGAATCTTTTTGGTCTGAGGTGAAGGGTAACTCTTCCTTATTTATCCTATAACCACCCAAATCTTATCTGTTCATTCCCTTCCTTCAAAGCCTCAGCCTTTGAAATTCAAAAGCTAAGGAGTTATACCTCTTTTCTCTGCCTTCTGCCCTCATACTCCTTACATAACGATCTGCTTGACTGATTGGGGCCGAAAGTCAAATGGTAAGAGAATACTTGGAAAAAAAATATCAGTTAAGACTTCAAAAAATATTGTCCTATTGCACGATTATTATACAGTACTGTCTTAGTTCAGACTGCTATCACAATCATATCACAGACTGGGTGTTAAACAACAGAAATTTATTTCTTACAGTTCTAGAGGCTGGGAAGTTCAGGATTAAGGTGTGGACAGAGTCAGTTCCTGGCCTATTGTGTGGACAGCTGCCTTTTTGCTGTGTCCTCACCTGGCAGAAAGAGAACTAAATCTTGGATCTCTTCTTATAAGGTCACTAATTCCATTCATGTGGGCTCCAACTTCATAATTTAATTATCTTCCAAAGGCCTTATTTCCAAATACCGCTACATTGGAGATTAGAGCTTCAAGATATGAATTTGGGAGGCGGACACCAACATTCAGTCTGTAGCAAGTATCCACTAGGTGAGGTCACTGTTAGGTACCTCAACTACATTTTCTATCAGTCTTCTCAACAACCCATTCTATAGATGAAAACTGATGTTTGGAAAAGGTAAATAACTTGCCCAAAGTCACACAGTCAGTATGTCACAGAGCAGGCATTTGGTATCTGATTAAACACCAAGCTGATGTCCTTTCCACAGTAGCAAGTGGCCTCCTGTGAGTTCATAATAAACCTTTGAAAGTAGCAACCAGAATCTAGGATTTCTTCTTGTTTGACTAGATAACAAAAGGAATTTTGATTATGATTCTTCAAGAGTACTTACTTATTATGTCTCTTTTCATTGGTTGTTAAATTTTACCATACATCGTCTAGTTTTCTAGGTTATTTAGAGACTGGCGCATGCATTTCAGCAAATCAAACTTATTTGGGAAAGCACATATTTGTGTTATTCAGCAGTATCTGTATTTACTATCCAAACATCTGGCAATTAACTTTCAGTGCTGACACAATTTCCAACAAATTACAGAGCATTTACAACAGTGTACTATATGACACAGAATTCCTGGTTTTAGTGAGATTCTCCTAAATACCTGGTTACTGAATCAAACCTCTCAAAAGCCACCATTGGTGGAGGTGGGTTCTGTACCTCAAAGATCCCTTAGGGACCTTAGGATTTAGCACAAAGCCGGTCAGTTCCTAGCCATGTTCATTTCTTCATGAGATGCTCAGAATCAGGAAGAGAGACAGAAGGGAGAAGGACTAATCCATTAATTACATTTAAAAGGAAGCCACAGAAGCCAACACAGATACAAGTGTTGTTGGCTGTCTGAGGTCTCCCCTGGCTTAGTGAGACTGCGTTATTTTCAGCTCTGCTGCAGGAACTACTGCCTTCTCCAGCCCTGCCAGCACCTCTCCCCATTTGAGTCTTTACCAAGAAGTCTATCTGATCTACTAAGAAGTGATAGTTTGGAATAGGTATAAGCTAGAGGTGAACCCATTAACTAGAGTGATTATCCAGACTCAAGGAAAACTGTAAGTAGGAAAGTTTGCTATGAGGCTCTCTTAGCTTTCCCTTCAGGATTCATCTTGCCATCTCTCTTTCGTTTACCACTTTTGGGTGGCTGCCTAATGTTGAAGTCCCGTAGGAATTCTTTCCACCAGCTCTTCCTCTCACTAAGTTCAGATGAACAGTCATATGTAATTAAGGTGCAACGTTTCAACAAGCAAGTCTCCAGAGCCAGAAGGAAACTCTAAAACAGTGGCATTTCAGGCATCACAATAGGAAAAGAGTTGGGTGCCTTCAGTTCATATTTGCTGTGACCCCAATTGAGAGTTGGGATAATAAACAAAAGTAAGTTCCAAAAAATTCAGAACATCCCCTGAGTCTGCTAGGATGGCCCTCCAGAATCTCCTTAAAGGCTCCGCAAATTTAAAGCCAAAACTCTGTGTCTTCTAAAACTCTGAATTTGTCTGGTGTCTCTGGTTAGGAGTGGTCACATGACCTAAGAAAGCCAACACATCCTTCTGCAGTGGGTAAATGGCTCCCTCAGTTCAGATCTGTTGGATCAGCTGCCAGGTCAGCACCCTCTCACTGGAGAAGCAGAAAATCCATGGGTTTTGCTGTTTAGTTGAGGAAAAAAAAACAGGCTCTCCTTCTGTTGTGAAAAATTTCAATCTGCAAAGGCATGTGTTTCTAAAATGACTAATCATTCAGGGTTTCAGTTGCTGCTATTGTTTTTTAGAATTTTGTTTAATTTAGTGCTGTTATAGGTAATCGTTTTGCTACTGATCACCTTTCACTACTGAGTATTTCATTTTTTTAGGCATGTGATAAAAATTCAGCAATGGTAAGATTTGTGTGGGGAGGCTGAATGAATAATTACATTTATGCATTTGTTGTGGCTAATTCTGTTGGAGTTATGTTATGTGTGTGCTCATGCGTGACCTATTATTTTAGTTTTGGAGCCCAGTTTTAGTTTTGGGGATTTACTGCAACTGTGAGTGACTCCATGTTACACATAAATGTGTCTTTGTTGGCTCCCTCCATCTCCCTTTTCTCTTCATGTTTCTTTTTTTTTTGGAGACAGTCTTGCTCTGTTGCCCAGACTAGAGTGCAGTGTCATGATCTCAGCTCACTGCAACCTCCGCCTCCTGGATTCAAGCAATTCTCCTGCCTCAGCCTCTCAAGTAGCTGGGATTACAGGCATGTGCCACCATGCCCGGCTAATTTTAGTATTTTTTTTTTTTTTTTTGAGATGGAGTCTTGCTCTGTCACCCAGGCTGGGGTGCAGTGGCGCGATCTCGGCTCACTGCAACCTCCGTCTCCCTGGTTTAAGCAATTCTCCTGCCTCAGCCTCCCAAGTAGCTGGGACTACAGGTGCATGCTGTCATGCCCAGCTAATTTTTTGTATTTTAGTAGAGACAGAGTTTCACTGTGTTGCCCATGCTGGTCACAAACTCCTGAGATCAGGTAATCCGCCCGCCTCGGCCTCCCAAAATGCTGGGATTACAGGCATGAGCCACCGTGCCCGGCCCAAGTTTCTCTTACATGTCTTTGGTTTTAACCTCCACCCAGATGACTCCCACTTCTATATCTGCATACCTGACCTGACTACTGGTTTCTTGCTGTGTGCTGGGCACTTCCTCCTGCAGGCTCGCTGATAACTGAAACACGGACTTCCCCTTCATCTCCTCAAACTCTTCATTTCCCCAAGCCAGCAACTGCTCCTTCCTATTGCTTTCTGTCTGCTCCTGCCTTCTGCCTTGCAGTTTACCCAGATCGGGGCTTCCTCACAGGCAAAGTCTTCCTGGGCCAACCCACCTGGCAGGGACCTCCTGTGAGATGGGACCGGATGCAGGGTCAGGCAGGGACATTTGGGATTTCAACTGTGCCCTGGTTAATTATGGGAATGTGGCAATTTTCTTTCCTTCTATGAACCTGCATTTTCAGTGAGACTGTCCTGATCTACCCCATGGAGTAGCTGATGGGATTATGTAAACGTTTATCTGAAGCTTTTGAAATGTTTGCCTCCGTTCCTACTCTTCACCGGCATTCTCCAAAGTGGGGTGTGAGCGTGGGGCCCCTGACACTTCTTTGGAGCATGGTAAGAAGATACTAAAATATCTATTTATATTAATTTTATCTAAAAATGTAAATTCTGCTTTGCTAACATTCAATGTTTGTTTTGACTCCTGGCACTCACCCCTGTGAATTGTACTAGATAATATGATCCTTCTAGTACAACTGAGGGCCATGATGCCTGTGTCAGGTGTGCTGTTGGAGAGGCCTCAACTCAGAGGGGGGTGGGCGGCACCCTCCTGTAGCCCCCCAGTGCATTTTGACCACTTGTAACTGATGTGAGCCCAGTTTAGTGGATTTATGGGTTATGCTTTCTAATTTAACGAAAACATCCGCCTGATCCATGGATAAGTGACTGGAAAGAAACTGTGGTTGAAATAGAACTAATAATGCAAGCTCAGGAAAGCACGGGAGTGGCCAAGGGGTCCCCTCTTCTAATCCTTGTCTGAGCTCTTTTTCAGTCCATGTCTTCCTGAGAAATAACTTCCTATAATTCGAGAAACAACTTGGGAGCTAGTTTGGTCCCACCAAAATAATTGGCCAATGATCTTTCTGTATAGGATGTTATTTTAAAGGAATTCTACTCTTTTCTATTTCAGAGATTGATCTTATCCTCCATCTCCCCAGTTCTGGGTCTCTCTCCTGCTGGTTCACAGGTGTGACATTGTGTGGTAAATATGCTTTCTTTTTTTTTTTTTGAGATGGAGTCTCGCTCTTGTTGCACAGGCTGGAGTGCAATGGCACGATCTCGGCTCACTGTAAACTTTGCCTTCTGAGTTCAAGCAATTCCCCTGCCTCAGCCTCCTGAGTAGCTGGGATTATAGGCTTATGCCACCACACCCGGCTAACTTTTATATTTTTAGCTGAGACAGGGTTTCACCGTGTTGGCCAGGGTGGTCTCTAACTTCTGACCTCAAGTGATCTGCCCACTTCGGCCTCCCAAAGTGCTGGGATTATAGGCGTGAGCCACCGCACCTGGCCTAATATAATTTCTATAGAGTGCATGACATGGGCACAATGGCCATATGTTAACGTATTTTTAAATTCAACTAAACATTATATTTTAAAAATTATTAAAGTAATATATATTCAATATAGAAAATGCAGTTACCATAGAAGAAGAAAGTAAAAACTAAAATCATAGCACTTGGGATAGTAGCTGACAGCTGACATTCCTTTTTGTGCCTATCTATTTCTTTTTGTCAAAAATAGATTGTATTGGACACCCTATTCTGTAAACTACTTAAAATTTTTTATGTAGTAATCCATCCAAGGATTAGCTAAATTAAAGCTACTCCAAAATTGTCTGAGAACAACTGAAAGGCTAAAAATATCTCCTTAATCCAAATTTTATGGTCACATTTTCTTTTATTAATTTTCTTAATCTTTTACTCTTTTCATGGGTAAGAAATCAATGTTATTTATTTGTCTTATGTTCCTGCAGAATTCTCAGCCTGGCAATCAGCTTCTGGGAAAGATTTCAGATTTTTTTTTGTTTTTTAGTCTTCTTTTTTTTGAGACGGTGTCTTACTTTGTCACCTAGGCTAAAGTACAGTTGGACCATCACAGCTCACTACAGCCTCGACCTCTTGGGCTCAAGCAATCCTCCCAACGCAGCCTCCTGAGTAGCTGGGACTATAGGTACACACCACCACATCCATCTAATTTTTAAATTTTTTTGATAGAGATGGGATCTCACTATGTTGCCCAGGCTGGTTTTGAACTCTTGCATTCAAATGCTCCTCCCTGCCTCAGTCTCCCAAAGTGCTGAGATTATGGGTATGAACCACTACACCTAGCAAGATTTCAGAGTCTTCTGCAACCTCAGTAATCTCTGTTTTATGTAAGAGGCAAGAAGCCCTGCCAGGTAGAGAGAATAATGATAGCTATTGCTCACTCTGCTGTTCTGCTGCAAGCTTCTCCTGCTTTGCTTTTCCTTTTCCATTGACTTCTAATAATATGAGTGGTTCAGACCACAGACTGGACATGTCCAAAACAAGGGAGAGAAAAAAAAGAGGAGAGGGAGAGTAGGGAGTCCTGACGAAATAGCCCATGTGGAGTAATGCAGCATGCTCATATATTGAGGCAAAGAAAAACAATTCTTTTTTTTTCTGAGACAGACTTTTGCTCTTGTTACCTAGGCTGGAGTGCAATGGCCCAATCTCGGCTCACCACAATCTCCGCCTCCCGGGTTCAAGTGATTCTACTGCCTCAGCCTCCCAAGTAGCTGAGATTACAGGCATGTGCCACCATGCCTGTCTAATTTCATATTTTTAGTAGAGATGGGGTTTCCCCATTTTGGCCAGGCTGATCTCTAATGCCTGACCTCAGGTGGTCCGGCGGCCTCGGCCTCTCAAAGTGCTGGGATTACAGGCATGAGGCACCACGCCTGGCTGAAAAGCAGTTATTTTAAGTGAAGACTCACACTGCAAAGGTAATTGCAACCTTGTTCCCTTTTGCTTAATGGTGATTTTTTCATGTATATGAACCATATCTCAATTATTATGCTTTTGAGAGGGCCAAGACTATGTCCTTTTCATCCTTTTGATCCCCATATTATCGAGTACAGTGATTTTTACCAAGTAAACACTCACTAAACATTTGTTGTTTGTGATGACAATTATGATAATAGGGTAGCATGCACAATAAAATACGGAATCTCCACCAAAAAAAAAAAAAGCAGTTTTAGCTAATTCACAGATGACGTGACGTGATTGACTAGAATGAAAACTCAAAAGAATCAACAGACATTTATTGGAGCTGATAGGAAAATACAGCCAGTTTGCTGGGTTTATATGGAATATCCAAAAGTCAGTTGATTTTTTATAGTTTTATGCGTTGAATGGTGGTTCCCAAAAGATATGTCCACATCCGAATGCCCAGAACATGTAAATATACTTATATAGTTAAAGAGTGGATAGTACCTCTTATGACAAAAAAAGGTGTTTACGTTAAGGATTTTTTTTTTTTTTTTTTTGAGACAGGGACTCACTTTGTCACCCAGGCTGGAGTGCAGTGGCACAATCTCCGCTCATTGTAATCTCCACCCTCCAGGCTCAAGCGATCCTCTTGTCCCAGTCCCACAAGTAGCTGGGACCATAGGCGTGAGCCACTGTGCCTGGCTAACTGTTGTATTTTTTTGTAGAGACAGGGTTTCCATGTGTTGCCCAGGCTGGTCTCGAACTCCTGAGCTCAAACGATCCTCTTGCCTTGGCCTCCCAAAATGCTAGGATTACAGGCATGAGCTACCGCATCCGGCAAGTTAAGGTTTTTTGAGAAGAGAAACTTGTCTTAGATTATCCAGATGAGTCCCAAGTCCGGTGACAAGGGTGAGACACATGGAGATTACACACACACAGGAGAAGGCCATATAGAGACAGAGGCAGAGGTTGAAATGATGCAGCCACAGCCTAAGCAGAAATGCCAGGGCAGGCCAGGCGCAGTGGCTCATGCCTGTAATCTCTGCACTTTGGGAGGCTGAGGCAGGCGGATCTCCTGAGGCCAGGAGTTTGAGACCAGCCTGGCCAACATGGTGAAACCCTGTCTCTACTAAAAATACAACAACAAAAAATTAATCAGGCATAGTGGCGGGTGCCTGTAATCCCAGCTACATGGGAGGCTGAGGCAGAAGAATCACTTGAACCCGAGAAGTGGAGGCTGCAGTGAACGGAGATTGCACCATTGCACTCCAGCCTGGGCAACAGTGCAAGACTCCATTTCAAAGGAAAAAAATAAAGAAATGCCAAAGAACCTACCAGCAGCTGGAAGAGGTGAGGAAGAATTTTCCCTTACAGCCCCTGGAGAGAGCATGGCCCTGCTGGATTTTGTATTTTTAGCCTCTGTAACTGTGACAGAATAAATTTCTGTTGTTTTAAAGCCACTAAGTCAGTGGTAGTTTATTATTGCAGGCTCAGAAAATTAATACAAGAGTGTCCAGAAGAACAGAGTGCTGAGATTAAGAACGTGTGCTCTGGAGCCAGACTTCCTTTGTCAGAATCTCCACTCCACCAGTTACTAGTTAAGTAATGTAAGGCACACTAGGTAACAGCACAGGGCTTGCTGTGAGTCTAGAGCATGTAGACCTGTGAGTGGTAGATTGTGAACATGGAACACATGCTAGTCATTTTTATCATCATCCTCATTACTAACATTATTATTATTACCAGCATAGTTAGAAAGTGCAGCATGAGGCCGGGCACAGTGGCTCGTGTCTGTAATCCCAGCACTTTGAAAGGTGGACGTGGGAGGATCGCTTGAGTCCAGGAGTTCAAGACCAGCCTTGGCAATATGTTGACACCTGTCTCTACAAAAAATTTAAAAATTGGCCAGATATGCGGGCATGCGCCTGTAGTCCCAGCTACGTGGAAGGCTGAGGTGGGAGGATTGCTTGAGCCCAGGAGGTTGAGGCTGCAGTGAATCATGTTTATATTACTATCTGTATTTACCACTATCTATATTTTGTAATAATAATTCCCCTGCTGTTCTTAATAATTTAATCACATATTGTTTAGTTTTTGCCTGTTTATAAAGGGTACATATTTGTCTCTGACTTTTTTTTCTTTTTTATGAGACAGAGTCTCACTATGTTGCCCAGGCTGGAGTACAGTGGCACAATCCTGGCTCACTGCAACCTCTGCCTCCCGGGTTCAAGCAATTCTCCTGCTTCAGCCTCCTGAGTAGCCAGGACTACAGGTGCCCGCCACCATGCCCAGCTAATTTTTCTACTTTTAGTAGAGACGGGGTTTCACCATGTTGGCTAGGCTGGTCTTGAACTCCTGACCTCAGGTAATCCAACTGCCCCAGCCTCCCAAAGTGCTGGGATTACAGGTGTGAGCCACCGTGCCCAGCCAATCTTCCAGTTTTTTTTTTTTTTTTTTTGAGATGGAGTCTCACTCTGTTACCAGGTTGGAGTGCATTGGCGAGAGCTCGGCTCACTGTAAACTCCACCTCCCCAGTTCAAGCGATTCTCCCATCTCAGCCTCCCGAGTAGCTGGGACTACAGGCATGCGCCAGCATGCTGAGCTAATTTTTTTTTGTATTTTTAATAGAGACAGGGTTTCACCATGTTGGCCAGGATGGTCTCTAAATGCTTACACAATTGAGAAAGGAAATTTATATACATGTATTGAGAAGTGTTTTCAGAAAATGCATCCCTAAAAAAATCCATCCTTTAAGTGACTTACATTACATTTATGATTTTAACAAACTGTTAATCAACAAACTTTTTTTTTTTGAGACAGAGTTTTGCTCTTCTTGCCTAGGCTGAAGTGCAATGGCGTGATCTCAGCTCACCACAACCTCCACCTCCCGGGTTCAAGCGATCCTCCTGCCTCAGCCTCCTGAGTAGCTGGGACTACAGGCATGCGCCATGATGCCCGGCTAATTTTGTATTTTTAGTAGAGATGGGGTTTCTCCATGTTGGTCAGGCTGGTCTCGAACTCCTGACCTCATGTGATCTGCCCGCCTCGGCCTCCCAAAATGCTGGGATTACAGGTGTGAGCCACTGGCCTGGCCAACAAACACTTTTTAAAAAATACATAGTATCTTAAGAAAATCATCCACAGAAAATGAAGTTAGTAAGCCAGTGAAGCCAAAATCAGAGTTTAAAAACAATATATATAAGCAAGTGTCTTCTCAGGGGAGTACTGTATGAGATGGTGAAGAGGAGATGGTGCGACTGATACATCCTGATTCTGGATGTTTGTATCTCTAACTAGCTCAATGTTTTTTTTTTTTTTGAGCTGAAGTCTCAAAGTCTTGCTCTGTCACCCAGGCTGGAGTGCTCGGCACAATCTCGGCTTACTACATCCTCTGCCTCTCAGGTTCAAGCAATTCTCCTGCCTCAGCCTCCTGAGTAGCTGGGACTACAGGCACGCACCATCACATCTGCCAATTTTTGTATTTTTAGTGGAGATGGGGTTTCACCATGTTGGCCAGGCTGGTCTCGAACTCCTGACCTCAAGTGATCTGCCCGCCTTGGCCTCCCAAAGTGTTGGGATTACAGGCATGAGCCACTGTGCCTGGCCAAACTAGCTCAATTGTTAGCTCTATTACAAGTAGGAGAAGGAATGGTAAAGGCCCTATGAAGCAACTAAAGAAACAGGAACACATGCTCTCAGATGGGAGGAGGGAAATTCAACGGCCGTGCTGAAACAAGAAAAGTGGAAGAGGCCGGGCCCGGTGGCTCACGCCTGTAATCCCAGCACTTTGGGAGGCCGAAGTGGGTGGATCATATGAGGTCGGGAGTTCAAGAACAGCCTGACCAACATGGAGAAACGCTGTCTCTACTAAAAATACAAAATTAGCTGGGCATCATGGCGCACACCTGTAATCCCAGCTACTCGGGAGGCTGAGGCAGAAGGATCTCTTGAACCTGGGAGTTGGAGGTTGTGGTGAGCTGAGATTGCACCATTACACTCCAGCCTGGGCGACAAGAGCGAAACTGCATCTCAAAAAAAACAAAACAAACAAACAAAAAACGAAAAAAAAAGTGTAATCAGAAATGCAATGTAAATCACTTAAAGGATGGGTTTTTTAGGGTTGCATTTTCTGAAAACGCTTCTCAATACATGTATATAAATTTCCTTTCTCAATTCAGTAAGCATTTATGGAATATATACCATATGCCCACCCAATGTCAAGGGTGAGGATGTTCCAGGGAATGAGTGTGTTACAGTTAAAGAGTCATCAGTTTGAGACTATTGATGTTTTCATTAAGAAGGCTCTTAAAGGTGACTTTTTGTATCTGATTTTTAAAAGTAACAAGGGAAATGTGAAAGTTCTTATTAAGTTTTCATGATCATCAGGTTAGGTTTCTACCATAAAGTAGTAGGTCTATATTGTTTGGACACTATAAACAGCTTTTTTTTTTTTTTTTTTTTTTTTGACAGAGTCTCACTCTGTCACCCAGGCTGGAGTGCAGTGGTACAATCTTGGTTCACTGCAAACTCTGCCTCTCAGGTTCAAGTGATTCTCCTGCCTCAGCCTTCTGAGTAGCTGGGTTCACAGGCAGCCACCATCATGGTCGGCTAATTTTTGTATTTTTAGTAGAGACAAGGTTTCACCACGTTGGCCTGACTGGTCTCGAACTCCTGACCTCAGATGATCTGCCTGGCTTAGCCTCCCAAAGTGCTGGAATTACAGTCATGAGCCACTGCACCCGCCCTAGAAACAGCTTTTTAAGTTAGTGTGCTTTTAAAAAATTAAAAATAGATGGTTAATGAAGAAACAAAAACTTCAATTAATCAGAGGTGTGGGTACAAATGTTTGACTGACACGCCTATTTTATTTCGATTTAGACTTCTTTTTCAAAGAAAATTTTTGACTAGAGTGTTGGCTTATAGGAAGAGCCTTATTGCTGAGTCTTTTTTCAAGTGTAAAAAAAAGTCCCACATTGGAAGAAGAAGAATAGGCTAGAATGACCCTTGGACAGACCAAACCTGCTCGGTGCTGCATCCTGCATCCAGAGCCTATGTCCTGCCACTGTCGACGCCAGCATGCCCAAGAGAAAGGCTGAAGGGGATGCTAAAGGAGATAAAGCCAAAGGGAAGGATGAACCACAGAGAAGATCTGCGAGGCTGTCTGCTAAACCTGCTCCTCCAAAGCCAGAGCCCAAGCCTGAAAAGGCTCCTGCAAAGAAGAGAGAGAAGGTATCCAAAGGGAAAAAGGGAAAAGCTGATGCTGGCAAGGAGAGGAATAACCCTGCAGAAAATGGAGATGCCAAAACAGACCAGGCACAGAAAGCAGAAGGTTCTGGAGAGGCCAAGTGAAGTGTGTGGATTTTTGATAACTGTGTGCTTATGGTGACTGCACAGTTTGAAATACTACTTTTTATCAAGTTTTGTAAAAATGCAGAATTTTGTTTTACTTTTTTTTTTAAGCTATATTGTTAGCATATAGAACACCTCATTGTTGTTTTTGGGGGAAGGGGCATATGTCACTAACAGAATGTCTCTGAAGCTGGATTGATGTCAGGAAAACGCCTTTCCCTTCTGGTTTTGAGAGACTTCCTCTTGGCTCCCAGGAGGAGGGATTCCCTGACTTTGACACGCGTGGCCTCTTGGCACAAAAGCCTCGTGGTATGGAAAAACAAATTCGTTTTTATGTCCGCTTCTCCCTTTCTATTTTTCAGCATAGACTTAACTCCCTTAAGCCCAGACATCTGTTGGGACCTGACCCCCAGTCATTGCTTACCAGTGTGTCAGGCAATCTGGACTTTCCAGTGATGCTGCTGAGATGGCATCTGTCAAAAGGGGCAGTGGTTCCATTTCTAGTTGGTGGATCTTCACATAAATTCTGCCATTTTCATTTCACTTTCTGAAAGTCAGGGTTGGCTTGTGAAAAGTTGTTAAAAACATGCTAAATGTGAAATGTCGACCCTCACTCTAAATGTTCCCTGTTCAGAGCGTCAGATGAAGACTTCGTTGGTTTTTATAGTGGCTTTCTGATTTTTGGTAGTCCATTGAAGAAGGGAGTTTGAAAGTTGTATACTGTTAATGATTGTCTGCCCATGTCCTGCCTGAAATACCATGATCGTTTATGGAAAGTATCTTTAATAAAGCTGGATACAGTTTGGCTTGGAAAAAAAAATGTTCCACATCAATATAACTGGGAACACAATGAATAATCATTAAGAAGTATAACAAACATTTATGTGTGACATATGGACTTTCTAACTTCAAAACAGTTGGAATTAAAGACATGTTTAACATGACCATTAAAATGAAAATAGAACATTAAATTCTATATCGAAGGAAGGAGAAATAAGTAGAGCAAAATCCAAGCTAATGTTTTACCCTGACTTATGTATAAATTTCTCTGTAAGCTTCCTAGTAGTCAAGCTATGATGGCATAGGTTATAGGCTATAAACTAGAGAATTCTCATTATTTGCAAACAGAGAGATAAGTTCCTTGGGATAAAATATTTTAAGTTTTAAAAATATTTAACTTCAAAACTATCATGTAGTTAATTATACAAGAAATATTGAGCCACATATTTAACCATGGTTTCTGAAAGATAGATAAATATTATTCGTATAGGTAATTTATATATTTTTCTTCAACAAAAGCCTAAATTGTAGTATTTAGATTTTACAGAGTAAGGTTTTTTTGTTTTGTTTTGTTTTTTGAGGGGGATGGGAGGTGGAGATTGTATTAGTGAGGATCCTTGCAGGAAAGAGAAGGTAATTTGAGTTGATAAAGGGACTCTTTACAAAGATATATGTAGGATGCAGGGAAACCATAAGGAATTGTGCAGTTCTGTGGGGCTAGTAACAAGGGATACTGTTACTCTCCTAGGTTTGAAAGGGATAAAGAGAAGATGCCATCACCAGAAGAGAACTTGGAGACAGAGACTGAGCAGAGAAGGCTCTTGGACAGGAGTAGTGACTTTTAGTCAAGAGATGTATCCAGCCTGTGGTACCCCCACAGAGAGCCAAGGAAATAAATACCTTTAACTTTCCACCCACTCCCTCTGATCTCTTGCTGGTACTTTTCATTGACTGAATTCAACTAGAAGCTAAGGGCAGGCACAGGGAGTCTGGTGGTGCTTGTCAGCCTTCTGGTGCAGAGAAAGGATGAGGAAAGGACATATGGAAGCTATCAAGCCAGGAGGACATACTGGAAATTGCAGAGCTTTATAGAGTTCACCCTTCCCCCATTTTGATAAGCCTCTCTGGGTAGAGCAGAAAGAGACTTGCCCTTCTGCCTTTCCCACTCAGACTTTGGTGGAGAATCACTGCAGTGTAATGAGAAATGGTCGTTCTGTTAGCTGCATGTAAGGAAAAAATGTTGCGAACCAATGATCTATAAGAAAGGACAATACCATTTTCCTTAAATGTTTCTTTTTCTCACATGGATTTTACATTGGAGCTAAGTCACAGCTCTGAAATAGAGAAATTTAACAGAATGTGAAGAGACTCCTTAAGTTTAGAATATCAGATGCATTATGAGTCAGTGCCCACAGGCAGAATTAGATAACCCTTGGGGAGAATAGATTCCCTTCCCCATGACCTGTGGGTAGATCTCACCCTATATGAAGGTGAATACACTAATAGGGGCCTCTGAGGACTATGTCTGGTGACCTGACATCTGGATGTTGCTTTATTGCTCATAGATAAGTGCACCCCAAGCCCAGACAACTTGAAACCTATGTATCCCTATAGCGACAATAATTACAATAACAGCCAGGTCTACAAAGCCAACTGCATTGCCAATGAGGCCATTTAAAATATTGAAAGATACATTCTAGAACTTATGAAATCTCTGGCCTAATCTCCAATATTATATGTTCTCTCCAATTTGAAAATTACCATTTAAAAAATAAAAACAAAACCAAGTATAAAAAATGTAAATACAGGTCTTATTTGTTTGTTTTTGTTTTGTTTTGTTTTCTTGGCAAAGAGTCTTTCTCTGTTGCCCAGGCTGGAGTGCCGTGGTGCAATCTCAGCTCACTGCAACCTCCGCCTCCTGGGTTCAAGCGATTCTCCTGCCTCAGCCTCCCGAGTAGCTGGGGCTACAGGCATGTGCCACCACACCCAGCTAATTCTCGTATTTTTAGTAGGGACAGGGTTTTGCCATGTTGGTCAGGCTGGTCTCGAACTCCTGACCTCAGGAGATCCACCCACCTTAACCTCCCAAAGTGATGGGATGACAGGCATGAGCCACCATGCCTGGCCCACAGTTATATTTTTATACTTAAACTTTATATAAATTCAAATGTTTCTTTTTTTATGCCAAAATATAAATATTTTTCAGACTTAATCGTGTGAATGGAAGATTGTTTGGTTCCAGCACAGCACTGAGGAGTAAATGGAATTTATTGAATTCACATTCTGTATTATCTTCTTGTGCTGCTAGGGAAAGTAGTGACAGGTTGAAAAAGTTATTAACTTCTCGTGTGTATTAAGACAACACTTGAATGCAACTGACTTTAGATAAGACAAAATAATCAGTATAGCCTGTGATGTTACTTTAGTTTAAATCCAGTGTGCTCTGAAGCTCAAACAGAGATAAAGAGCAAGAGTAGGATGAATGTTTTCATTGAAGTCCTAACTTCAAATATTGTGAGGGTCTCAGGAGGTTATCCAGTCTATTTCCAGCCTTTGGCAGAATTACAGTTAAACCGGCTCAGGCAGATGGCAATCCATCTTATTCCTAAAATTGTCCACTCAAGGAATTCCACATAACTCTTTCCATCGTCCTTTTTATAACCGTATTTTTCTTTAAACCCTCAGGGAATATGCATATAACAAATGGAAAGCATAAAGTAAAGTACATATGACCCTCTTCTCATCATGAAGGGGGCAGAATTATACGCTAGTATCTATGATGATTTGTAAACAATACCAGTCCTAGACAAATCTCTCTTCTTTATCCAACCTCACAAATATTCTGCCTCTCTAAGTAGCCCTTGTCCCTTTGCCCCTCTTGTTTTCCTTTGTTTCCTCTTTTCTCCCCTGGTTCAGAATGCCTAGGAGAGTTTGTGTAAGATTCCTAATGCCCTAGAAATAGGAAAAGCAATCATGCCTCAGGCCATAGGGATGTTGTCAGCACCATGGACAGCGGCTTATCGGGCTCGCAAGCGTTGTACAGAGGTATAACTTGCCAGTAGAGTATGTTGATGACCTTTTTAATATCTTTGAAAGTCTTCATCAGTTAATTCCCCTTCTCTTCTTAGCCTTCTATTTTATTGAGGTAGATGACGTTAAGACTTCAACTTTTCGGTGCAGGCAGAGGAGCCCACATCTCAGTAGTCTATGACAAGGAGGGGCTGACGGGAGGTAAACTCATCTAGGCCTGCTGAAGTTAATTCATCACTTGGCCCTAGGGTTCAGGGAGCAAAATACAGAAGGCAATGAAGAACAATGGAATCAACAAGAGAGGTAACTCCTCTCTTCTCTTGCAGATGCCTCAATTAAATCTATTTCACAAAGGATTAGTGGCCCCTAAAATACACAATTATGCCATTCTTCACATCCCCTATTTTACTGGTTAGAAAACATTTGTTGTAACTTTACATCCATTAAAAATTAGCTATTCAGTCTTGGCTATGTCACCTAAAATCTCTGTCTAATCTTGGAGAAAATTTCACAATACTTCTCAAAATTTTAAATGCACATATTTTTTGACCCTACAACTCTAACACAGAAATGATTCAACAGGCTGGCATGGTGGCCCACACCTGTAATCCCAGAACTTTGGGAGGCCAAGGTGGCAGGATCACTTGAGAGAAGCCTGGGCAACATAGTAATACCTCATCTCTACAAAAAATTTTTAAAATTAGCTGGGCATGGTGGCACATGCCTGAAGTTCCACCTGCTCAGGAGGCTGAGATGGGAGGATTCCTTGAGCCCAGGGGTTTGGTGCTGCAGTGAGCTATGATCACACAACTGCACTCCAGCCTGGATGACAGAGTGAGACCTTGCCTCTTAAAAGAAAAAAAATACATCAATGTAAAACTGTTTAAATAAAGTATAAGTTTATACAATCAAATATTAAGAAGTCATAAACAAAGTGGAAATTCACTATATACTCATATGAAAGATCTCCAGGATATATTAAGTTTAAAAAATCTGGGTTCAGAACAATGACTATATTAACATATTATATAAAAAGAAGAAAAATCATGTATAGCCATCTGTACTAAGCATACATTATCTCCAGGAGGATATATGTTAGAAATAAGAAATAGCAGTTTCCTCTAGGAAGGGAAATTGGGTGGATAGAGGTGAGAAGTGGAGGGGAGTTTTTTTCACCATACACCTTTATGTACTTTTGGAATTTTGAATAATGTGAATTCATCAACTATATAAAAATGAATAAATAAATTTAAATAAAAATGAAATAAATTATCTGTGACTCAGTTTCTTTCTCTGCGAAATGGATGTAGTCATATCCATTTGATTGTCCTGAGAATCAAATAGAATAGTGTATGTAAAGGTGTTTTGAAAAATATGCATTCTTCATATATGATGTTTATTGCTAGTATTTTAGTAATGTATGGACAGTTTAAGTTCTCCACACGCCTCCTAAAGTTTGGAGTTTAGAATTGAACATAACTCTGAAATAATGATAATAAAATGTGAATTAAATATTTGTGAGGTATTTTAGACTTTTTCACTGTAGTGTGGCTATGATATAAAAATAACTTTATCCTGCACTTCCTTTTGCAGTCTTTTCCTTCATGCAGTTAGAAGAATTTTTGCCTTTTAATAATGGGTACTTTTCAGCTGCCTCAAAAGAAGGTGAAGCATGCTCAAGCTGATTGGAAGGGCTTAATGAGATTATTCAGTAACTTGTAGAAAACTGCAGTGTATCAGAAAAGGGAAAACAGCTGGATCATTAAAATGCTCGTGGAACCCACTGTGACACTGGAATGGGAAATCCTTTGATGGATATGGAGAAGGAAGACACACTATACTTTCTGGGAAAAAAATTTTGGGAGTCTTGTTACAACATATTTAAAAAATAATTTTAAAAAGTCAGTTTAGAAGGGTTTCTTGTCAGTCCTAAAAGACAGAAGGAGATTTGAAAGGTGGTAGTACCCCTAAAGCGATGTGTTTTGAAAAAAGGAACTCGTTTCCCACATTCCAAGGGGTCCCCTGAGACCATCCTACACCTCATTAAGTACATGAACTAGCATGAGACTTGGAACCTCTGTAGAGACTTCTGGCCTAGCCTGGCAGAAAAAATGATGAGAGATTTGTGGGCTTTATGAGGTGGATCACAGCACAATATAAAACCAAAACAAATCACCTCGGGCCCTACCAAGGGAGAAGACTATTAAAAGAGGAAAATAAACCCACCATCTCAGTTCATTTTTTTCTCCTAAGGAATATATTTTTTTTCTCCACGCATTTGTGCCAAGAGAATCCAATTTATTTTCAGAATGTCTTCTTCTTTTCCCTTCTTTCTTTTCCTCCCTGCGCTATTCCTCCTTCCTTTTTCCTTCTTCTCCTCCATTCTTTTTCTTTCTCTTTTTCCTCCTCCTCTTCTCCTTGTTCTTCTTCTGTACTAGGAGTTAGCAAACTTTCCCTGTTAAGAGCCAGAAAGTTAAATATTTCAGGCTTTGCAGACCAAACTGTCTCTTGCAACTACTCAACTCTGCCCCATGTAGTGCAAAAGCAGCCTAACATGACATAAACAAATGGGCAAGCTATGTTCTAGTAACACTGTGTAAAGACAAGCTGTCGGTCAAATTTGTCCCTCATAACGTAGTTCATCTGCCCTTGTTCTATGTTATAATAGTTTAAATAAAGTTCACAGTGTAGCAAGACAAGCTGCAGACAAAACCCCTCAGACAGCGAGTTAAAGAAGGAAGGGTTTTATTCGGCCGGGAGCTTCGGCAACACTCACGTCTTCAAGAACCGAGCTCCCCGGGTGAGCAATTCCTGTCCCTTATGATGGCTTACAACTCTAAGGGGGTCTGCGTGAGAGGGTCGTGATCGATTGAGCAAGCAGGGAGTACGTGACTGGGGGCTGCATGCATCGGTAATCAGAACGGAACAGAGCAGGACAGGGATTTTCACAATGCTTTTCCATACAATGTCTGGAATCTATAGATAACATAACCGGTTAGGTCAGGGGTCAATCTTTAACGAGGCTCAGAGCGCGGCGCCGGGCTGTCTGCCTGTGGATTTCATTTCTGCCTTTTAGTTTTTACTTCTTTATTTGGAGGCAGAAATTGGGCATAAGACAATGTGAGGGGCGGTCTCCTCCCTTAACAGAAGAGATATAATCATCACTGTTAGGGACAACAGAGTAACTCTCTGGAAGAAAATACATTTGTACCCATACCTCACACTTCTTTAAAAAGCTCAAAGGTGATTTTTAAAAAAAGAGTAAATAATAACAAGACTAGAAAAGAACATAGAAAATTATTTTAATACATCAAAATAGGGCAAAGATCTCTTAAAATTATTTTAAAATGATAGATTCAAGTCTGGAGACAAATGACAAGCTGGAAAAAATATCTGCAACTCATGTCACAGATAATAGAATAACCTCCTTAACATATTGATTTCTGTGAATCAATAAGAAAAGTAAACAAGCACTCAGAAGAAAGGTGGGACAATGTCTGGAATTCACAGCAAAGGAAATACAAATTGTTGTTAAATATTTTAAAAGAAATGTTCTACATCATTCATAATAAGAGACACACAAATTTATACTTAAATACCATTTTCGCACATCAGATAGGCAAAAATCCAGATATTTGATAAAACACTGGGTTGACAAGGCCTTCCTTTATTTTTTTATTTTTTATTTTTTATTTTTTTTTTTTTGAGACTGAGTCTTGCTCTATCGCCCAGGTTGAAGTGCAGTGGCCCGATCTCAGCTCACTGCAAGCTCCACCTCCCGGGTTTACGCCATTCTCCTGCCTCAGCCTCCCGAGTAGCTGGGACTACAGGCGCCCACCACCTCGCCCGGCTAGTTTTTTTTTTTTGTATTTTTTAGTAGAAACGGGGTTTCACCGGGTTAGCCAGGACGGTCTCTATCTCCTGACCTCGTGATCCGCCCGTCTCGGCCTCCCAAAGTGCTGGGATTACAGGCTTGAGCCACCGCGCCCGGCCTAGGCCTTCCTTTATATTGTTGGTGAAATGTAAATTGATATGGAGGGCAACTTGGCAATACCAATCAAAATTTGAAATGCGTGTCTTTTTTGATGCAACAACTCACTTTAAAGAGCTTAGTCTATAGATATCACTGGGCATATGCAAAATGTCTATACAATGTTAGTTATTGTTGCACATTTTGTAACAGTAGAAATAGGACATGACATATGTGTCCACTAATAGTGGATTGGCTAAATCTCTTAGGGCATATCTGTATCATGGAATATTATGTATCTATAAAAAAGAATCACTTCTTAAAAAACTGTGCATGATATGTTTATGGTTATTTAAGAAGGGAAGCATAATATATATTTGTATTTGTGTGTATAAAAAGTCTCTGGAAGGACACACAAGAAACTAGTAATGGTGCCTCCCTATTTAAAGGGGAGATGGGAAGAATTATATGGATGAATGACAGAAATAAGGAGAAGACTTCTCACTATATGGCCTTTTAATTTTTTTTCATTTTTGAATCATTCAATACTATTATTAATATTAAAAAAAAAAGTCCAGTAAAAATCACCTAAACTTGGTTTTACACACACACAGCGATGCACACATACACTTTTGTTATTTTTAGATTCATTGGACATTATACTACTATGGGTTATGCTAGTAAGTATATTTTAAAATATCTACTTAATCTTGAAAAAGTCTTCTACTTTGTGTGTGGGGAGAAGACTAAGAGAATAAACCTTCTTTTTGTATAGTCCCAACTAATTAATCAGAGTAGATACAGAGAAGACTAATAAAAGCCCAGTGACGGAAAGACTAATAAAAAACAATGTGTTATGAAGAGGAACTGGGCTGTGTTGGAAAGCAGCGAATTCCCTATCACTGGGCTTGTTTAACTTGAGGGGCTACTGCGGAAAGTAGGGGCTACTGCGGAAAAACTCTGAGTTCTATTCCAATTTTGACAGTCTACAATTATAAGAAAAAGGTGAACACCATGTATTTTATCATAAGCGGTAAGATTCTTTGAAAAACAAAAAACACCCTAGAGATTCATGTTTTTTGTTTGTTTGTTTGTGTTTTGGAGACAGGGTCTCACTTTGTTGCCCAGGCTGGAGTGCAATAGCCTGATCATGGCTCACTGCAGCCTCGACCTCCCCAGGCTGAGGTGATCTTCCCACTTCAGCCTCCCGAGTAGCTCAGACTACAGTTGTGCCACCATGCCTGGCTAATTTTTGTATTTTTTGTAGAGACAAGGTCTTGCTATGTTGCCCAGGCTGGTCTCGAACTCCTGGACTCAAGGAATCTGCCTGCCTTGGCCCCCAAAGTTCTGGGGTTACCAGGCATGAACTATTGTGACCAGCCCCAAAACTAATTTCTAAAGTGCATAAATCTCAGGCTGGGTGCAGTGGTTCACACCTGGTAACTCCAGCACTTGGGGAAGCTGAGGTAGGTATATTGCTTAAGCCTGGAAGTTTGAGACCAGCTTGGGCAACGTAGTAAAACCTCATCTCTCCAAAAAAAAAAAAAAAAAGCCAGGCATGGTGGCTCATGCCTGTAATCCCAGCACTTTGGGAGGCTGAGGCGGGTGGATCACCTGAGGTCAGGAGTTTGAGATCAGCCTGGCCAACATGGTGAAACCCCATCTCTACTAAAAATACAAAAAGTAGCCAGGCACTGTGGCGGGCACCTATAATCCCAGCTACTTGGGAGGCTGAGGCAGGAGAATTGCTTGAACCTGGGAGGCGGAGATTGCAGTGAGCTGAGATTGTGCCACTGCACTCCAGCCTGGGCAATAAGAGTGAAACTCTGTCTAAAAAAAAAATTCACTCAGGAAGCTGACGTGGGAGGATCACCTCAGCCTGGGGAGGTCGAGGCTGCAGTGAGCCATGATCAGGCTATTGCACTCCAGCCTGGGTGACAGAGTGAGACTGGTTTTTTTTTTTTTTTTGAAAAAAAAAAAAGAAAAAAAAGAAATTAATTTGGGTAACAAAGAAGGTACAAAGAAGGTAACAATGGTGGAAGGAGAGCAGGATCCTTGGGGATGGAGCAGGCAGTTAGCCTGGGTTAGGAGGAGAGCCCAAACTCAAGGACATGCAGATAGTCACATCAAATTAAACAGCCCTCATAGATGAGCAGGATGCAGGTTTCAGGGTTTTGCTGGCAGAACAGAACAGAGTGAAACACACCACTTTCCAGAACACTATGCAATGTGTAGATGGAAAGTAATTTTTAAGGAAATGATTGGAAATTATTCACATTGATTTTGAAATCATCCCTGTTTGTCAGCTGGTGAAACACCTGGCAGCTAATGCTTCCAAGCACTCTAATTTAAAGTCTGCTTTAGCTGATGTTCATACCCTTAGCTGGATACAACAACAGCTAATACAGTAGAAGACACTTAGTTAATTTTTTGATGAGAAAAATGCTGGACAAAAGGCAATGCTTTTACAGTAGGCATTTGGAAAGGTGAGAGGGGTAGTATGGAAAAACCCTTCTCTCACCATCTTTGCTTTTTTCTTTCCCATCCCTTTTCCTCCTCCTCCTCCTCCTCCTCCTCCTCCTCCTCCTCCTCCTCCTCCTTCTTCTTCTTCTTCCTCTTCTTGCTTTGTTGCCCAGGCAGGAGTGCAGTGGTGCAATTTTGCTCACTGCAGTCCCCAAATCCTGGGCTCAAAACATCCTCCTACCCCAGCCTTCTGAGTAACTGGGACCATAGGCACACACCACCATATCCGAATAATTTTTGCATTTTTCCGTAGAGATGGGGTTTTACCATGTTGCCCAGGCTGGTCTTCAACTCCTGGGCTCAAGCGATCCACTCTCCTCAGCCTCCCAAAGTGCTGGGATTACAGGCATAAGCCACTGCACCCAGCTTTCTTTTAAAGTTATGTCCTGGTTGGGCACAATGGCTCATCCCTATAATCCTGACCCTTTGGGAGGCCAAGTGGGTGAATCCCTGAGCCCAGGAGTTTGAGACCATAAAAATGCCTGTGAGAATGGCGGAGCTGCACAACAGGAGGAATCAGAGTCCTCGAATGACTGTGTGGAGCAGAACTGTGTCCTCAAACTCGACCATTCACCTCAACACTGTTATGGGAATGAACAATACATTTCTTTGCTCTTTAAGCCATTGCATTGTTAGTCTCAATATAGTAGCTCAGCCTTTGCCCTAACTAATAAGGGTGATGATAGCAGTCATCTTACCTACTTCATGAGATCAAAAAAAAAATCCGGATCCTGCACAACTTCATGGGATTTTTGTGAAGATCAGATGAAAGAAAATGGTTAAGGCTGTGCACAAATGTTATGGTGCCATCTTTACTTGATTATCCAACATTAAAACGTCCTCCAGCCTCAGTAGCCCTCTGTGAAATGGAGACACTGGATTTCATGATGCCTAGAATTGTCGTGCTCTTTTTCTGACAGGAAAGAAACTGCCTTGAGATAAAGAATCACATAAAAAATACAAAATGGCTAACAGATTTTGCTAATTACCACCAACCATGTCTGGATCATATTTGGGAACTAGCAGCCAATGTAAACAGTGGGAAATGAGTGGTTATTGAAAGCAACTGTCACATTAGATAAACCTAATTTTATAACCATTTCTCAAACTGGTGGCAATCCCTAACGTGTCCATGTGAGCTACAATACATTAAATGTCATTAATTGTTTAGACTTTGCCAGAAAGCCAGTCTAGGGTGACAGGATTTATGGTAGAAAATCCTGTAGTGGCACAAAATCTACTAAACCACATTAGTTGGGTGAGAAACAAGTATTACTCCCAGTTGATTCTCATTTTACATAGAAGTTCTTCCATTTCCAAAGTATAATGTATATCAAGTCCTTATATTAAAAAAAGGAAGGCTTGGTAATAGAACAAGTCCACAACTGAAGTAGATGTGAGCAGACATTAAGAAAAAATAAAGAGGAAAGGAAAGAAAATGATTGACTACATTACATAGCCACGCATAGTCTTGGAGTTTTTGTGTAATTTTTTATGGGATGAGAAAATGGAATCTTTCCTGTTCCTTCATATGGGCAGAGGCAGGTCTGATGTGCCAGATGAAGTGGCTTAGAGGCCTCTGAAAAGAAATATTTTCACATCTCATGGACACTGCTTTCATCTGGTTGTCAAAATGTAGTGCTGGAAAGGAAAGCCATTAGTAGTTCCCATTAGGAAAAGTGATCCATCAGGAAAAACCCCAGGAGGCACTTCCAGGTTGGAAGAACGATGAATGAACTGGAATCAGCTGTGATGGATTCTGGAATGGTGGGAAAGGACATCCTGGGGAAAAAAGAGACAAAAACACAAAACCTGTGAAAACGTACAACATGTAGCAGCTGAGAGTAATGCAATAGAGTTTCCTTGGATGCACACACACCGACTCCTCTGAGCAAGCATGTTCCCAAGGCCACCTGTTTCCTTTTGATACTGGCAGCTGCTTCTCTCAGCAATGGCTTAAACAGAAAACCAACAGGAATTATTTTGGCAGGAAAATGGGATTATCTTAGGTGCTTAATGAGAGAAAAGATCTGAGCTTGTTTGTAATAAGAAATAAATATTAATGGGTTGGAGCACATTTGGGAATTTTCATCATAGTAATAAATGTCAAAGAGAAATGTTTTTCCTTTATCATTAGACCTCAGACTAATTTACCCAAATACAAAGTTGTCTTTTTCCAATGAGAAAGAGAAAAATAAAACTAAATGAAGTGAGTAATTAAACAGGGAAAAGAAAAACAAAATGAGACTGTATTTTACATATGGATCATGAGGTTCTCTTTGGGCTGAAGAGGATTAACTGTTATGAGGATTTTATGCTGTGGGGAGTTGATGGAATGGATTTGTGACAGATGAGAGAGATGGGGATGAATGTGCAGTTCATTCAGACACCTCCAGTTTCTCGTTCAACATTTTGCTAAAGATTAGGGGTAAAAAATCAAAGCAGAGCCAAGTTCCACAGCTCCATATGGAGAACTACAAAGCCTGGAACAAAATATGCTTACACTTAGTCTTGTTTGGAGTTGATTTGATTTGTATACATTTGAGTCATTGTATTAGAGTTTTCCAACTCTAGTTTTCCATATGTATATATTGAATATGTGTATATATAGAATATATGGTATATTCTATATATTCTATATTCTCTCTATATAATGTATATTCATATATATTCATATATAGTACATTATATAAATATATTATGTATTAATCTATACTATTTTATCTATTATATACATATATTATATGCCTAAATATATATTCTCTACATATCACATATTATATATATTCTATTTATACGTATCATATATATGTATTATATAAAAAGATATTTATTATAAAGAATTAAGGAACTGGCTTAGGTGATTATGAAGACTAAGAAATCCCAAAGATCTGTGGTCACAAGGTGGAGGCCCAGCAAAAACGATGGTATAGTTCTAGCCTGGGTCCGAAGGCCTGATACCTAAGAGAGCAGATGTTGTAAGTTCCAGTCTGAGTGCAAGTCTGAAGGCAAAAGAGGATCAATGTCCTAGCTTAAAGATCATCAGGTAGAGAGAATGAACTCTCCTTTACTGTTCCTGTTGTTCTATTTAGGCTTTCAACAGGTTGGATGAGGCCCACCTACGTTGATAAGGGCAATTTGTTTTATTCATTTTACTAATTCAAATGTGGATGCCATCCGGAAACACCCTCACAGACACAGCCAGAATAATGTTTAATCAAACATCTGGGAATCCAGTGGCCAGAAAGATGATGCATAAAAGTAACCATCACAGTCATATTACGGAAATATTGAATATAGTATATATATATATTTTTTGAGATGGAGTCTCGCTCTGTTGCCCAGTCTGGAGTGCAGTGGCAGGATCTCAGCTCACTGCAAGCTCTGTCTCCCAGGTTCATGCCATTCTCCTGCCTCAGCCTCCCAAGTAGCTGGGACTACAGGCGCCCACCACCACACCCGGTTAATTTTTTGTATTTTTAGTAGAGACAGGGTTTCACCATGTGAGCCAGGATGGTCTCGATCTCCTAGACCTCGTGATCTACCCACCTTGGCCTCCCAAAGTGCTGGGATTACAGGTGTGAGCCATTGCACCCGGCCTGAATTTAGTACCATTTTAAGAACTTAGTTCGTGCCCTAACGATCACACAGGACCTTCATTTCCCACCCCACACTCTCAAATACTCCTTTATGAAATTAGTATCAGAGAATGAGGCAGGAGGTAAAGAGGAAAACAATGACAATTGTTCTCCCTGCCCTCTCCTTTTGTGTCACCGTTTTTTTTTTTTTTTTTTTTCCCATTCCAAGAGACAGTGTGGAAAAGGAAAGAGAAGGAGGCAAGTATGAGGAAGAACTGTCAGATTCTATTTTACAAGTAGAGGAAAAATGAAAGGAACTCAGAAAGGACTGAGTGTTCTCCCCACTGGCTCAGATAATGTCATCTGCTGGGTACCCACTAAGTAGTTTTGTGTCATATTTAAGAAATATGACACAAAAGGCAAGCCAAAGACCCTAGCCAAGAACACAGATTTCATCCTCTGTTTTCTTCTAGTTGTTTTATGGTTGTAGCTTTTACATTTTGGTCTATGATCTATTTTAGTTATTTTTTTTTTTTATATGGTTTGAGGTAAGAGTCCAGGTTTCTTTTTTCCCAAAGGATCATCTAATTATTCTAATACCACTTATTGACAAGATTCTTTCTCCATTGAATCAAACTGGCATCTTTGTTGAAAGTCAATTAACTACATACGTTATCTGTGGTTCTATTTCTTTCTCTTTGTTTGAGACAGGGTCTCACTCTGTTGCCCAGGCTGGACTCAAACTCCTGAGCTCAAGTGATCTTCCTGCCTTGACCTTCCAAAATGCTGGGATTACAGACATGAGCCACTGCTCCTGGCCTATAATAAATCTTGAAATCAGGTAGTGTATAAGTCTTTCAACCATTCTTTTTCAAAATTGTTTGCCTGTTCTATGTCGTTTGTATTTCCACATAAGTTTTAAAATTAGCTTGTCAAGTTCTACAAAAAATTTTCTGGAATTTTATTTGGGATTGTTTTGAATCTATAGATCCATTTGGGAGGAACTGATATCTTAATAATATTGAGTCTTCCAATCCATGAATAAGGAATGTCTCTCTATATGTTTAGATCGTTCTTAATTTCTCACAGAAGTGTTTTGAAGTTTTCAGTTTATATGTCTTGCACATACACTTTGTTAAATGTATCCATAAGTATTTCACTTTTTTTTTTTTTTTTTTTTTTTTTGAGACGGAGTCTCGCTCTGCTGCCCAGGCTGGAGTGCAGTGACTGGATCTCAGCTCACTGCAAGCTCCGCCTCCCGGGTTCACGCCATTCTCCTGCCTCAGCCTCCTGAGTAGCTGGGACTACAGGCGCCCGCCACCTCGCCCGGCTAGTTTTTCGTATTTTTCAGTAGAGACGGGGTTTCACCGTGTTAGCCAGGATGGTCTCGATCTCCTGACCTCGCGATCCGCCCGTCTCGGCCTCCCAAAGTGCTGGGATTACAGGCTTGAGCCACTGCGCCCGGCCAGTATTTCACATTTTTTATGTTATTTTACTCTATTGCTTTTTAACTCATTTTTAAATTGTTCATTACTATTCTATAGAAATATAGTTAATTTTTATGTATTAACCTTGTGTCTTTCATATTTGCTATATGTACTAATAGGCACAGATTTTAAAAAATCAATCTCAAGACGTTCTACATTGATAATCATGTTATCTGTGATAAAGGCAGTGTATTTTTTTTCTTTTCAATCTGGGTGTCTTTTATTTCTTTTTTCTTGCCTTATTTCATGGGCTAAGACCTCTGGTACAATGTTGAATAGAAGTGGTTAGAATGGACGTTCTTGCTGATCTTCAGGAGAAAGCATTTAGTCTTTCACCATTAACTATGATATTAATATTAATGATAAGTTTTTCTCAGATGTACTTTGTCAAGTTGAGGAAGTTTATTTCTAGTTCTAGTGTCCTGAGGGATTTCATCATGAATAGGTGTTGAATTTTGTAAGTGCTTTTTCAGCATCTATTTCTTTCTTTATATATATATAAAGATATAAATACATATATATTTTAAGAGACAGAGTCTCTCTATGTTGCCCACGGTGGTCTTGGACTCCTGGGTTCAATGATCCCCCTGTCTTGGCCTCTGAGAGTGCTGGAATTACAGGCATGAGTCACTGTCCCTGGACTTTGGCATCTATTAAGATGACCAGATGGGCCGGGCACGGTAACTCACGCCTGTAATCCTAGCACTTTGGGAGGCCGAGTTGTCAGACCACCTGAGGTCAGGAGTTTGAGACCAGCCATGGTCAACATGGTGAAACCACATCTCTGCTAAAAATACAAAAAATTAGCCAGACGTGGTGGCAGGTGCCTGTAATCCCACCTACTCAGGAGGCTGAGGCAGGAGAATCTCTTGAGCTCGGGAGGCAGAGGTTGCAGTGAGCCAAGATCGCGCCATTGCACTCCAGCCTGGGCAACAAAAGTGAAGCTCCGTCTCAGGGAAGAAAAAAAAAAAAAAGCCCGGGCACTGTGGCTCACGACTGTAATCCCAGCACTTTGGGAAGCTGAGGTGGGCGGATCACAAGATCAGGAGATCAAGACCATCCTGGCCAACATGGTGAAACCCCATCAAGATTAAAAATACAAAAAGAAAGCTGGGCATGGTGGCAAGTGCCTGTAGTCCCAGGTACTTGGGGGAGGCTGAGGCAGGAGAATCGTTTGAACCCGGGAGGCAGAGGTTGCAAAGAGTTGAGATCGTGTCACTGCACCCCAGCCTGGTGACAGAGAGAGACTCAAAAAAAAAAAAAAAAAAAAGATGACCAGATGGTCCCTCCTGTCATGAGCTTTCATTATGTTGGTAAAGACAGACACCAAACAAATGAGAACAAAGAATGTGATGTGTGAAAGATAGGGAAGACCCAGGGTGCTGAGAACCTAATAGGGGCCTAGTCCAGCCCAGGGTCAGAAAGGTCTTTTTCAGGAAGTGAAATTTAAATTGAGACTGCAAGAGAAGTAGGAACTAGCTAGGTGAAAGGAGGTACAAAGCAAACAGGAGCTGAGGTCACAGGACCTGTGTTCCAAATCTGGCTCTGCTGCTTTCTAGTTAGGTGAGGAGGGGAGGGTTCCTACAGAAACGCCGAATTACGTCTTGGAGTCATCCTCTTAGCATGTAAGAGACAACTTCACGAACTTTCCTTTTGATGATAATGTGGAGGTGTCACTTTTTTTTTTCAACCACTCTGTGAAGTCCTGTAAGTATTTTTTACTTTACCTTAGCAATTGTTTGTTTGTCTTTTGGTGAACAATGAGATTCCAGTAACCTATCTGATTTCTGTTCTGTCTCAGGCAACTGGAAGTTCAGAGACAAATCTGAGCCTCTGTTTAGTGACAGAGCAGGGCCTTATGCAAACACGTGTTCTAATTCTCTCCTGGTCATAACCTTTTAAAACATTTTGCATGTTTTTGACTTTGTATTTTATTAAATATATTTCTTATATCCTATAGACTACTTAAATCTTTTATGGAATAAAGTAGATTATAAACAAAAAATAGGTTACATAGAAATACACAAAAACTGTAGAAGGGCATAAAAATAAAAACTTTGGAGAAACCACTCCTTTATTACTAAGTTTCTAGGTCACCTAACAGGCTGAACTGCTTCTCCTTCCTTCTATGACAACTATGTGTCCTGTCCAAAGCTTCCCGACTCACCCTGTTCCTCAGGTTTTCCTTCTCCTTTCAGGCTGTCCCAGCACATGATTAACTGTTGTTCTCAAAACAAACACACAGATCTTTTTGTTTTAAGCATTTTGAAAAGGTTGTGCTACCAGAAAGTATACTAGGAAGATAATAGAAGCAAACATGAGGAAATTAGAAAGGTTCCAGAAAGTTCCCAAGGCCTTACTTGTTCCTGGTCCCTGACCTATGCTTTCTCACTTTCTTTCAATATGGTACTTAGATGAGCCTTTTGAATTTCTCTTCAGCCTTTTCCTCCCACAGTATAACACTTAAAACTCTCTTGCTCACGCTGCGCACTTGGCCCCTTTAAAGGCTCATCTTCCACCCCAGAGGCCCATGAGGACAATCAAGGCCAGACAGTGGCTGCCTCCCATCTTCATAGTAACTTGCTTTTATGAAGACCTCAGGACTTGAGGAGCCCAAGAGGAGTAAACCCCAGTGGGCATTTCCTTGCATCCTGTATCTCTTATTTTAATCTCTGTGACTCCCCAAGGTCAAGGCTCTGCATCTTAGGGGCTAGATGATTGTGGTTTTGTTGTGATGGCCGCTGGAAGCTCTGTAGTCATCAAGGCAGCAGTGCTAGAACCTGGTAAGAGTGCCAAGGTGAGAGAGCGGGTGGGCAGGGAGGGTGATGCTGGCATTGCTGGGGCAGGCGAGCTGGGGCCTTCGTGCATGTTAGTATGGAGGACTTCTTCTACCAACTTTTCAGAGCCATGGGTGGAATGGTGTAGTTCCTGGGTTTCTGCCCTCATCTCCTGGAACTTGCTGAACCCCTCTTCTCTGGCCTGGGTCTCCTTCCCCAAACCAAATAGTACATTAATATGGCTTCTTCTACTCAAAATCATGCTTCAAAAGTGCCTTGTGACCAGTCACTCCAGCCAAAGAAAGCAGATGGAGTCTTTCACTAGCAATTCTTTATAGGATCTTATGTTTACTCCATCTTTGGAACACTCAGTCTTTCCTGCCAGGTGCTAAATCCTCTTTATGTTGTGCGACACCCTAAATAAACAGTATATATGCCAATGGGAGTGAATTTCCCAGGGGAATTCTGATTTTGTTATTCTTTCTTCATGCCATGTTTTGTTTTTAAAAGACATCAAATTTCCTTTCTTTGCTAACAAATTCCCATCTCTTACCTTTCATTAATAACTAACATTGGAACCAAAATGGAGAAGCTTTGCCTCAGAAAGCCCTATGGGTAAGATTCGCAATACTGAGAAAAATAAAACCTAAGCCCCCCCAACTGACTGAATGAACCCCATCCTGCCCAAGGGGACCCCAAAGAAACCTTGAAACCTGAGTTCCTGGCCATGATGGGATGGGAGGTCAGATATGCCTCATTATACCCCCTCCCTTGATAACTGCCATTAGTCTTTCTTCCCTAAAGGTTAAACAGAAGCCAACCCTTTTGAAAGCCTCCACTGTGGATATCACCCAACTACCTGACACTACCCCTGCCTTTTTGTGGTTTTGACACACTGATAAGCCTGTCTTCCTGAGAAGAGAACACTGCCTGTGGAGTGGTCCTGGCCAGTCTACAGATGATATGGACTGAATACCTTCGTGTCCTCTGCTTCACCTTTTGACATTAGAAGGCCCAAAACTCCGCCTTTGGATCCATGAAGAGCATAAAGTTCAATTGCACAGGCTTGTGTTTCTCCTTTCACAACTATTCATGACTCATCTTATAGTTTACTCAATATGTATATTTGGCCACCCTGCTCAGCATAAATTCCTGTTCCCTTGAAGTGCTGTTTCTGGCTTCTGACCGGAAGCTACACTTCCCAGCCTATTAGAACAGTCACCCTGCAAACTGCAACCCTTTATGATAAATAAAGCTCTCCTTTCCAAATTTGTGAACCTCATGATTCTTCAGTTGACAGTGTGTTAAAATACCTACCAAGCAGTGCTGCACCAAATAGCTGTTGAATATTGAATCACTAAGAAGCAGCATGTATACCTTGGGCAAGCAGCATCTGGCCTCTGTTTATTTCCCTGAGCTGCAACTAGAGGGACAGGGCCTCCTAGGGGAGTGCAGCTCCTGGTGAGGCTTCTGTGAGTGCCCCATGTCATATTTGTGTTCCGGTGAAATTTGGTTAGAGTCAACACTCAGGAGGAAGTTTTAAGAACAAAGGGAAATGTGACAAAAGATCCATGGGTAGGTGTTCTTAGAAATCCAAAGAGGCCATTAAATAAAAGCCTATTTCCTTTATTTTAGTCTCCTGGCATATTTTTACACATACAAAATGACAAAACAGAGTTACAAAATATTCATTTAGCCATAAACACTTTCATACATACAAACACAATATTTTGTGTTTAATTTCCTTTGACAATAATGTTGTGTGTATAATTCCATTTGACAGTAGTATCAAAAGCAGAACTACATGGATGGTAGAGTCAGGTTAAATATGTACCCCCCCCTTTCCCTCTTCTCCTCTCTCTACCCTCACCTCCTGTGGCTGTCATCACCATGATAGGCTCTGGAGGGAGGGAATGAGGTTTGGTGAGGTTTGGTTGCCAGGAAACCACACTACGTATATGATCAGTCTCTGAGTTCTCTGTCTTTCTCACCCTACCTGTGAAATTCTTAACAGAAATTTAGTTTTTGAAATAGGTAACATATTCACATAGTTCAAACACCAAAAAGTACAAAAGGCCATAAAACAAAAAGATTCTCTCCCACCTAGCCATCATCATTCAGTTCCTATCCCCAACAAGTAGCCACTGTTCTTTCTTTTTTCTTTTTCGTTAACTATTTTAGATCCAGCTCTATATTATTTCTTTCTTGTTTGTCCTTTTAGATTTTTTTATGAATAAGTAAGTCATAAAGACATATTTAATTCTCCCTCATTTTTTCTACATATGTGGCTGGCTGCCTTACCCACGTGGGTGTTATGTGTTTTGGTATTTGTATGCATGATTTCTTATATTGATTCATTAAGACCCTGTTTATTCTTTTATTGCAGCTAAAGATTATTTCATTGTAAGTATTTACTGCAGTTGATCAAATCAGTTCCCTTTTGATAGACATTTAGGTTTTTCCCAATCTGGCTATTCTGGACAATGTCTCATAAATAAACCTATACAATGTGTTATTTCCCATGTGTGAGCATATCTGGAATACATATTCCTAGGATCAAAGGACATGTGTATTTGTACTTTGGATAGTTCTAAATTGTTCCTCACAGAAATTGAACCAATTTATACTCCCACCAACAATGTATGAGATTGGGTTTTTGCAGTCTGATAAGTGAAAAATGCTATTTCCTTGTAATTTTCATTTTCATTTCTTTATAATGGGCTTTTAAAATTTTTAAAGAGCTAGTCATTGTTTCCCTTTAATAAACCCCTTTTTAAATATTTATACCTTTTTCTATTGGGTTGTTAATATTTCTTATTGATTTGATTTTTGCCAATCTGTCATTTATCTTCTGACTTTGTTCATAATTTTTTGGGGGGAGAATGTGTGTTTTAGAATTTTTAAATTTTTATTTTTATTTATTTATTTTTTATTTTTGGAGACAGAGTCTCGCTCTGTTGCCCAAGCTGGAGTGCAGTGGCGCTATCTGGGCTCACTCACTGCAACCTCCGCCTCCCAGGTTCAAGCAATTCTTTTGCCTTAGTCTCCCGAGTAACTGGGATTACAGGTGCATGCCACCACACCTGACTAATTTTTGTATTTTTAGTAGAAAGGGGATTTCACCATGTTGGGCAGGCTGGTCTTGAATTCCTGACCTCAAGTGATCCTCGTGCCTTGGCCTCCCAAAGTGCTGGGATTACAGGTGTGAGCCACTGTGCCTGGCCTAGAATTTCTAAATTTTTTATATAGTTAAATTTGTTAATCTTTTCTTTTAAGATTTTTGGATTTTGTGCTGTAGTTAGAAAGACCTAATCTTCTTTTTTTTCTTGAGACAGAGTCTTGCTCTGTCCCCTAGGCTGGAGTGCAGTGTTGTGATAATGGCTCACTGCAGCCTCAACCTCCTGAGTTCAAGTGGTCCTGCTGCCTAAGTCTCAAGAGTTCCTGGGACCATAGGTGCAGCCACAGCACTTAGCTAATTAAAAATAATTTTTTTTTTTTTGTAGAGATGGGGTCTCGTCATATTGCCCAGGCTGGTCTTGACCTCCTGGCTTCAAGTAATTCTCCTGCCTTGGCCTCACAAAGGGCTGGGATTACAGGCATGAGCCATTGTGCCCAGTCTATCCTAACATTTTAATATACTTATTTTTATAATAATGTTTTTATTTAGATGGTATTTATCCTGTGTAAATTTGTCTTGTGTAAATTCCATCTAAACGAATGGAATGAAACGGAACAGATGCCTATCCAGTTGTCCTGGTAGTTGGTAGCTGACTAGTCTTTTTTTTTTTCTTAAGCATGACCTAGTAGAGGACACTCCCTTATTAACTGTGGCAGTGTCATTTCTGAGCAACATGGGGCCTGATCAAGGAAAGCCCCAAGGCAATTCTCCTATTTGCCTAAACACAGAGAAGAGCCCCTCCCATACATTCACACCATCCTGCCTCAGAGACAGTCTCCTGTCCAGGGATGCGCTTCAGTGTTGGCCACTCACCCCTACCACGCTCTGGCTCTGGCTCTACTCAGCGAGTGCAGCAGCTCAGAACCACCACACTCAGGGGTGGAATTAGGCTTTGGGCTTGAATAAATAATTAGAAATTGGCTGCTGAGAGAATGTCCCTGCTGATTGCTTGCTTTGGAATTTTTCTGGGTGGCACACAGAGTTTTATGACCCAATTAAAATACAGCAGATTAAGTAGTGCAAAAGGGAGATGGAGTGGGCAATAAATCTGCTGTGGAATGGGCTGTGGAAGGCCTGCCCCGAAAGGCATGAATTTATGGTTCAGGGAGAATTGAGGAAAAGAGTAATCTGGTTTCGCCAAAAGGAATCACCAGTCAAACTATTCTTCAAGGGAGACTTGGGGAGGAGGGATGGGGCAGGGGTGGGGGATGTTGGAGGCATTGATAAGTTTTCCAAGTTTTGAGTGAAAGTCCTGGTTGAAAGGGAGATGGAGGATGAGTGAAGGCAGCCATAGGTAATGCGAACAAGCTCTCCTGGTGAATGATAGCCTTTTGTAACATGGTGAACGCTGAAATCGGTATTTCGGGCTTTGGCGGTGCCCACCATGGCCCATTGCTACATAACCTGAAAGATCAGGTCAAAGGGAGTTTTTAAATAGCAATGAAGTAAGCCGAGGAGGGATTATCGTATTAACTACACAGTAGAATGTACTTTTCTTGATCTCAGTTTCCTAGGGCTGCCATAACAAAGTGCTATGACTGGGTGGCTTCTATAACAGAAATGTGTTGTCTCACTGTTCTGAAGGTAGAAGCCTGAGATCAAGGTATTGGCAGGGCTTGTTCCTTCTGTGGGCTGTGAGGGAAGGATCTGTTCCAGGTCTCTGTCATTGGTGTGTGCATGGCCACCTTCTCCCTGTGTCTCTTCACGTCATCTTCCCTCTATGTATGCAAGAGTCTAAATATCATCTTTTTATAAGGAAATCGGTCATACTGGATTTGGGCCTGCTCTGATGACCTCGTTTTAACTTCTTACCTCTGTAAGGATACCATCTCTAAATCAAGTCACATTCTGAGGTACACAGGGTTAGAAGTTCAACACATAAATGTTTTTGGTGTGTGGTGTGAGGGTGGCCATGATTCAATTCACAACATTTGATTATCTTGAAAAATAGCAATTTTCTTTTACAAATATATATTATATATGTATTATATATGCACATTTATCCTTTTTTTTTTTTGGAGACAGGGTCTTGCTGTGTCACCCAGGCTAGAGTGCAGTGGCACGATCACAGCCCATTGCAGCCTCTGCCTCCCGGGTTCAAGCAATCCTCCCACCTCCGCCTCCTGAGTAGCTGGGGCCACAGGCGTGCACCACCATACCTGGCTAATTTTATTTATTTATTTGTTGTAGAAATGGGGTCTCCTTATATGTTGCTCAGGCTGGTCTCAAACTCCTGGGCTCAAGTGATCCGCTCACCTCAACTTCCCAAAGTGCTTGGATTACAGGTGTGAGCCAACACACCTGGCTTATACTTTCATACATACACACACACACACACACACGCACACACAGAGCACACAAAACAGAATTAACTGCGCTGTTCGTAGGACCACTCAGTGAAATGTATCCTGTGTTCGATCATGATTCCCCTCAGGTATATTAAGTTCAAAGCTGAGAAAAGCTCAATTTTCTTATTATGTGTGCAGCACCCCCCCTCACACATCACCCAGCCCCAGAGCTTAATGATTCATCTTTCTCACAGTTCTCAGACAGCGCTCATTTTCAGGGCTGAGTTTCGGCTCTTGGTGAAGCCCTGTAACTGCAGCGTTAGGTACATTTGTTCCTGATTCAGGGACATTAAATTTGACACAATTCAATGACAACTCCTATAGCATTGGTGCTTCTCTTTATTCGATGGCTGGAAATGCAGCAGGTCCCAAGCTCCAGGCCAGATGATGGCAGTGGATGGTTTCAACAAAAATCTTGGATATATGTGATAACTCACATGTGGACACACTTTATAAATTCCTTTCAGGAGGTCTGAGTGCTGAAGCAACTGGTCTCCAACACAGTATCTGGCAGCAGTAGGCAAGGTGGAAAGGAAAGCCAGGGGGAACCTCAGGGGTCTCTTCATCTTTTCTGGGAAGAAATGTTTACCTCTGCACTCTCAAGGTAAGAACAAACAATGTTTACCCCCTTCACCCTGAATCAGGAACTGTCATACTCCCTAGCAGCCCTTCTCAGGTTCCATGTTTTTGTTCCACGAGCCGTGTCATAACCCACACTTACAGCCTCTTTTTGGCCACCATATTACCTCAAACACTCTCTCCCCAGCCTCAACGTGTTGGCTCCCAGCTGTGGGATCTCTTCAGGATGTAGCTTGACTAAACCTCTTTAAACTTAGAGGGTAACAGAGTACGCCACCCCAAAATGTGCCATGTTGGCATAAGGATTATTTTGAGTTAAAAGCAATAGAAAAGATCCAGATACAAGAAAAGCTCTACACTCCCTCTATTTTTATAAAAGCAGGACATACATTTGGAAAGGTGCCCCACCTCCCCTCTCTCCCAGGAAAGACAGAAGTTGTATACCGAAGACAGTTCTAGACCTTTCAGCCCAGAGAGAGCACAGGAAAAACCTACATAACAAGCCTTACTAATTAGTCTTTATCTTTCATTAGTTTTCCCAGATATCTGCCTCTCCATAATTTTCCACCTTTAGAAACCCAGAAAGTTCTTTTCCTTTGTCTTGTTCTTTCTCTAAAAATGTACTGTTCTTTCGTTAAGATACTGTATAAGCCCAAGTTCCAACCACCCCTTTGAGTTACTCATCACTGAGTTATCCCATGTGTATGTTCGATGCATGCATTTAGATAACTTCTGTTTGGCTTCTGTTGTTAATCTGTCTTTTGTCAGTCTAATTTATAAGCCCCCAGTTGGAGAACCCAGGAGGGTAGAGGAAAAAAGATTTTTTTCTTCTCTACAAACTCTTCCTCCTCCTTTGACTTCCTTATCATATAAACTCCAGGAGGAACTATGCAGAGTGGCCTCTCCTCAGAGGCTGGGTGTAGCTGGGAGGAAGGGAAGTTGGACCAGAAATGTTGGGATCCTCTTTGGTGAATGAAAGGAGCAGACAAGTTGGTGAATACACCAATGTTAATACATTTTGTTTTCCTATATGCATACGTGTGGATGAGTGGCAGCCCTTGATCTGTTGAGGCTCTCACCATGCCTGGGCCATCTCAGGTCACCACTATATCCACTATCTGCATAAGATCAGGACAAGTGCTCACAGAGTTCATAAGTATAAACTCTTTTACATGTTTGCATTTAAGAATAATACCTTTAAGCTCCCCAATCCCCACTTTCTACCAGTAATGAATAATCGTTCTCACTGATTTGTCATGTTTTAGATTCACAGAGTGAATTCCACGTACCCTATAGAAGGCAAGGATGTGCCATCTGTTACCCATCAGAAAACAATTCACCACTGTATTAGGCCATTCTTGCATTGCTATAGAGAAATATCAGGGACTGGATAATTTATAATGAAAGAGGGTTATTTGGCTCATGGTTCTGCAGGCTTTCAGAAAGCATAGTGCTGGCATCTGTTCATCTTCTAGGAAGGCCTCAGGAAACACATTCATGGTGGAGGGCAAAGGTGGAGCAGGCATGTTGCATGAGGAATGCAGGAGCAGGCAAGTGAGAGTGAGGGGCAGGTGCCATACACTTTTAAATGATCAGATCTCATGAGAACTATCACAAAAACAAAACCAAGCCATGGGGGATCTACCCTCATGATCCAAACACCTCCCACCAGGCCCCACCTCTAGCACTGCGGATTACAATTCAATATGAAATTTGGATGGGGCAAAATATCCAAACTATATCATTCTGTCCCTGGCCCTGCTCAAATCTCATGTCCTTCTTACATTGCAAAATCCAATCATGCCTTCCCAATAGTCCCTGAAAGTTGTAACTCATTCCAGCATTAACTTAAAAGTCTAAAGTTTCACCTGAGACCAGGCAAATCTCTTCTACTAATGAGCCTGTAAAATAAAAAACAAGTTAGTTACTTCCAAGATACAATGGGGGTATAGGCATTGGTCAAACATTCCCATTTTAAAAGGGGAAAATTGGCCAAAAGAGAGGGGCTACATGCCCCAAACAAGTTTAAAATCCAGCAGTGTACTCATTAATTCTTACAGCTCCAAAATAATCTCCTTTGTCCCACATCCAGGGCATACTGATAAGAAGGGTGGGCTCCCAAGGCCTTGGACAACTCTACTACTGTGGCTTTTCAGGGTTTAGTCCCTAAAGCTGCTCTCAAAGGCTGGAGGGGAGTGCTTGTGGCTATTCCGGGCACAAGGTGCAAGCTGTCAGTGGCTCTACATTCTGAAGTCTAGAGGACAATGGCCCCCTTCTCATAGCTCCACTGGGCAGTGCACCAGTGGGGAATCTGTGTGGGGCCCCCAACCCCACATTTCCCCTTTGCACTGCTGTGGTAGAGGTTCTCTGTGAGAGCTCCACCTCTGCAGCGGACTTCTGCCTGAACACCCAGCCGTTTCTGTACATCCTCTTAAATCTAGGCTGAAGCTGCCAAGAATCCAACACTTTGCGTTCTGTGTACCTATAGGCTTAACACCACATGGAAGCCACCAAGGCCTATGGCTTGTGCCCTCCAAAGTAGCAGCCTAAGCTGTAACTGGGCCCCTTTGAGCCCCAGCTTGAGAGGAAGTGACCTGAATGTGGGGAGCAGTGTCCCAAGACTGTACAGGGCAGTAGAACTCTGGGTCTGGCCCACACAACCATTCAGCCCTCTTAGACCCTAGGGCCTGTGATTGGAGGGGCTGCCATGAAGATTTCTGAAATGCCTTTGAGGCCTTTTCCCCATTGTCTTGGATATTAGTACTTGGGTCCCTTTTAGTTATGCAAGTATCTCTAGCAAGTGGTTGTTCCACAGCCTGCTTGAATTCCTCTCATAAAAAAACTTGTTTTTCTTTGCCATATGGCTATGCTGCAAATTTTCCAAACTTTTATGCTCTGCTTCCTGTTTAAATATAAGTTTCAATTTTAAGTCATTGCTTTGCTCCTGCATCTGAAATTAGGTTGTTAGAAGCAGCCAGGCCACATCTTGAACACTTTGGTGCTTTTATTCTGCCAGATGCCCTGGTTCATCACTCTTAGATTCAAACTTCCACAGATCCCTAGGGCATGAAAAGAATGCAGCCAAGTTCTTTGCTAAGGTATAACACATATAACCTTTGCCCCAGTTCCCAATAATTTCATCATTTCCACCTGAGACCTCCTCAGCCTGGACTTCACTGTCCATTTCACTATTGGCATTTTGGTTATAACCATTTAATCAGTCTCTAAGAAGTTCCACACTTTCCCTCATGTTACTGTCTTCTTCTGAGCCCTCCATACTCTTCCAACCTCTACCTGTTACCCAGGTCCAAAGTTGCTTCCACATTTTCATATATCTTTATAGCAATGTCCCATTCTTCAGTACCAATTTTCTGTATTATGCTGTTCTTGCATTGTTATAAAGAAATACCTGAGACCTCCAGCACTGGGGATTACAAATCAACATGAGATTTGGGTGAGGACAAATATCCAAACTATATCAACCACACATTTATTAAATATATGATTTGAGCCAGGCCCTGAAAGGACTAGATGAATTGGACACATGGTCTCAGCTCTCCAGGGGAAGGGAGCAGTTAATTTCAGTGTCCAATAGTAAGGCTGTGATGAAAGGGATCTGTTCCCCTAGCCAAACAGGGAACCAATGAGAGTTATATGGAAATTTGCAACTAAAAAATATTATGAAAGTATAAGAAATTCTAAGTAAATTTATCAAGATATTGTCCAAAAAGGCTGTTCACTACTGCCAGCTGCCCCCTTTTCTACTCTCAGGGTTCCATGTACCCATTAATTGTAATCATTCACAGTGGCTGTAGACTACATGTGTGTCTTTCTCATCCAAATTTAAATTTATATGTTAAAACCTAATCCCCACTGTGATGGTATTTGAAGGTGGGGCCTTAGGAAGATGATTAGGTCATGTGGGCAGAGCACACATGAAAGGGATTAGAGTTCTTTTAAAAGAGACCCCCAGGATGCATGTGGTGGCTCATGCCTGTGATCCCAGCACTTTGGGAGACTGAGGCAGGTGAATCACTTGAAGTCAGGAGTTCAAGAGCAGCCTGGCCAATGTGGTGAAACTCTGTCTCTGTTCAAACTACAAAAATTACCTGGGCATGCTGGCAGGTGCATTGCACTCCAACCTGGGTGTCTGGGTGAGACTCTGTCTCAAAATAAAATAAAATAAATAAAATAAATGAAAGAGACCACCCTCCCCCCGCACAAGAGGTCCCTTGCTCCTTTGTCCATGTGAGAAACTAACAGTGAGAAGTTGACCTTCCATCTATGAACTAGGAAGTGAGCCTTCACCAGAGACTGAATCTGGTGCCTTGATCTTGGACTTCTCAGCCTCTAGAACTGTGAGCAATAACTTTCTGTTGTCTATTGGCTGCCTGGTCTATGGCAGTCTGTTACGGCAGCCTGACCTGACTGAGGCAGTGACCTGCTTGCTTCAGAGTGGAAAGATGGCCTGTCTTGTTCACCAGGGTTTCTCCAGGATCCCAGCAGATCAGGAACTGGGTGACCCGTTGATTGGATGGACAGGTGGGAGGATGAGATTTTATTAACAGAAACTATGCTATCTGTTGTTTTGAGTATGTCTGCAAGTTTTAAAAGTACTACAAGATCACTACTGAGAGTTTTCTTTCTTATTCAACTCTTTTAAAACTTAGTTTAGTGAGGGATTTTTTTTCCCCAATGGGACCACATCACTTATTTTATAGTGAGAGTTAATAGGAAATAAGTTTTGTATCAGAGAAATATTCCTTATAGCTATTTTTGGGGAAAAAGTATTGTGTCAAACTAGGGCTACTCTATTTTCACATTGATCAAAAGACACGTGTAAAATTTTTAAAAGAGAAAGGTAATTTCTGTATTCATTTTATTTAACAAGGTAATTGTATTTTTCCTTTATGAATATTATATAACTCATATAGGAATTAAAAAAATATATTTTGATGTATTTTCTTCCAATAATTTTTCTATGTCTAGATCTTGCTTTGTTTTTAACTATGCTCATTTTAAATAAAATTCTTAAGTGTGAAGATTAAAACCCTGGAAACCAGTCTGATCACTGTCTAAAATGCCTTCTTAAGATTTTGAAAGATTTATCCAAAGAAGAAAGTTAGGCAATATAATTAAATGGGTATAGCAACTGGGTCGATTCGTGGTGGTAAAATCTTCCACACAGTGGGAATAAAGCCTAAAGTGATACTCAACAAATAGAACATAAACTTAGGGAGTTATGGCTGATACTAAGAGGTGAAGAAGAAACAAGAAGCCCCACTGGGCCTTTTAAGGGTACCAAAAGTTAGAGCTACCCTCGTTAATCTGTGAGAATCAGCAAGATCTCCAGGTAGTTAAGGGAAGTATCCAGAGAAAAAGGTATGGTGGAAGAGTTAATGATGTCTTTGCATCAAATTAATATATAAAATGGAATTAAAATAAGTCTCCAAGACTGGCAGCATTTATCTCAGTGTCAGCAGGAAGTCAGAGAGCCAAGAATCTAAATTGTTCCCCAAATGAAGACATTTGTCATGGAAAACAGATTGCTATACACTTGGTGGGGTCTGCACCTTCCTTGTCAGCTGATGTTGAGAAAAATTCAGGTAGGTGGCTGGGCGCGCGGTGGCTCATGCCTGTAATCCCAACACTTTGGGAGGCCGAGGCGGGTGGATCACGAGGTCAGGAGATCCTGGCTAACATGGTGAAACCCCCGTCTCTACTAAAAAAAAATACAAAAAAATTAGCCAGGCGTGGTGGCGGGCGCCCGTAGTCCCAGCTACTCGGGAGGCTGAGGCAGGAGAATGGCGTGAACCCGGGAAGCGGAGCTTGCAGTGAGCTGAGATCAGCCACTGTCCTCCAGCCTGGGTGACAGAGCAAGATTCCATCTCAAAAAGCAAACAAACAAACAAACAAAAAGACAAAAAACCCAGGTAGGTGTCTGATAGCAAACCTTTTGAAAAAGAAAGGAAAATTCCATTTTGGTGGCAATCATCTTTGGAGTCATCCCAAATGGACTTAATTAGGGACAACTGATGACCAACACAAGACTGTTTCTTCAATTACAGCCTAACTATGGGCAACTCAGGTGGGTTCTAGAGTGGGTGCAGACGGTGATGTTAATGATTGGAGGTGGGGATATAAGGAAGTCACCTGAAAGTTCACCCTGGACTCCTCTCCTAGTTGGCTGTTACTACATGGGGGCAGCTAGCACTTGATGTCCAGACGTCTGAGCCTGCAGGAAATTCTCCTGGGTTCCACCAACTCTACCTCTGTTGACAGGTGTGGCCACTAGCCTTAATATTTGTGGCTGTCTGTACTCATTCCTCCACTACCATAGAACTTGCTCATCTCCTTCTGCGAGTGAGTGCGGACTTTATCTACCTCATAACTCAAAAAAAAAAAAAAAAAATTCCATAGACTTCATGGCAAATGTGTTCACAGAAAGCAGTTTTCTTCCTGATAAACAAAAACATTGTCCTAAATAACCATATACAACCATCAACATCAGGAAATTAACACTGATAGGTTGTGTTGGGAGAAAAATTTTTCCTCTACTGTCTTAGGTTTGGATGATGGGGCCCCCCACAAATTAACAATAGACAGATGAACCAGAGAAAAGTTTATTTACACATGTAGGAGTTTTCAGATGAAGCTAGAGAACAGCTAGATAGAGGGATGTGTAGATCTACTTACTAGCGAGTGGTGTTTACAGCTTCAAAAGATGGAAGGTTTGGATGAGGCTGTTTTACACAATCTTCTGGAATGGCCAGTGCTCAAGGTCAGGTCTCAGATTGGAGGTGCGGGAGGCAGAGGAGCTGTGGCAGCTGACCTTCCTAAAGCTCTCATAAGGAAAGGCCAGATAAGATGTCTTTCTGCATTTGTTGTAGCTCAGATTTTTTTCACTTTGAAGGAATCTTTAGATCACTTAGGTGGGTTGTCAGTCCCCCACAGTTACTGCCATCTAATCCCAAGTCTCTGTTCAAGTTTTGCCAATTGCCTCAATAGCATCCTTTAGCGCAAAAGGATCCAATCTAGGATCACTCATGGCATTTAATTTTGGTTTTCTTCAATCGAGGAGTTCCTTTGGTTTGGACTTTCAGGATCTTGACACTTTTGAAGAGTACAGGCCAGTTATTAAGGCAAAACTTAATTAGTGTGTTTTTATTCATCTATTCATTAATACATTCATTCAGGATCGATATTAATTGATCATTTATTAATACTATATGCTGAGCCTGGTCAGGCATTGCCGTATAAAGTGCATGAGATGGAGGTGGGCTTTTCCTTAGGAGAGGCGACTAGAACCTTTTTTTTTTTTTCAGATGAGGTCTCACTCTGTCACCCAGGCAGGAGTGCAGTGGTGCCATCTCGGCTCATTGCAACCACTGCCTCCCTGGCTCAAGGTATGGAGAACTCTCGCCTCAGCCTCCCGATTAGCTGAGACTATAGGCGCACACCACCACACCCAGCTATTTTTTTTGCATTTTTAGTAGAGACGGTGTTTCACCATGTTGCCCAGGTTGGTCTTGGACTCTTGAGCTCAAGTGATCCACCCACCTCGGCCTCCCAAAGTGCTGGGATTACAGGTGTGAGCCACTGCACCCAGCCCTCAAATCTACTTCTTCTTCTCCTCCTCCTCCTCCTTCTTCTTTCTTCTTTCTTCTTTCTTCTTTCTTCTTTCTTCTTTCTTCTTTCTTCTTTCTTCTTTCTTCTTTCTTCTTTCTTCTTTCTTCTTTCTTCTTTCTTCTTCTTCTTCTTCTTCTTCTTCTTCTTCTTCTTCTTCTTCTTCTTCTTCTTCTTCTTCTTCTTCTTCTTCTTCTTCTTCTTCTTCCTTCCTCTTCCTCTCCTCCTTCCTCCTTCCTCCTTCCTCCTTTCTCCTTCTCCTTCTCCTTCTCCTTCTTCTTCTTCTTTTTTGAGACCAGCTCTTGTTCTGTCACCCAGGCTGTAGTGCAGTGGCATGATCTCGGCTCAATGCAACTTCTACCCACCCTGGGTTCAAGTGATTCTCCTGCCTCAACCTCCTGAGTAGCTGGGATTACAGGCGTCCGCCACCACATCCAGCTAATTTTTGTATTTTGAGTACAGATGGGGTTGTTCTCAAACTCCTGACCTCAGGTGATCCACCCTCCTTGGCCTCCCAAAATGTTAGGATTACAGCCATGAGCCACCTCGCCCGGCCTTGAATCTCCTATAGTGTGTTCAGATATAGAATGTCTAGGTTCAGGTTCCAGCTCTATTACCTACTTCATTAGGTCTTGGGCATGCTACTTAACCTTTCTATGCCTTACGAAAAGAGGGAAGGTGAATGAGAATACCCATCACACAAGATAGAGATTTGTTTGGAATGAGTTAATACCAGCATCTCTTTTAAAATATCAGTACTCTATGTCTGAAAATTAGACATTTTGTGCTATTTGGGCTCTATTTCATGTTACTTTAAAATAAAAAAACTGTAATACATTACACATCAACCCCAAATTCCCAACCAATTTTCTAAAGCATAACTAAAGGACACTAAGACGCCTGAAGGGAATCAGGATATGCCATCCCAAAAATGCCACTTTTGGCATAAGAGTTATTTTGAGCTGAAGGAATTTCATTTCCTGAAATCTCTTATGTGCCTAAAAGCAGAGCCTCCCCAAAGAACCCAATTGTCATAAACTCCCTTTCCAGAAGCAAATCTAATCTTCCTTCTGTGCGCCAAGAAGTTGGTACCATACCTGGGCAGACATTGGTGCAAACTATCATATCTCTCATCTATTCTAAGGGACCATTTAGTTTTCAAAAAAATCATCGTATTTCTATAAGTGCCCTTCTTTCTACCTTCCTCTTCTGCAAACTCATTTGTTCTCCCAGAAGTATTCCCTCCTCCTCTCTATCCCCTATTAACATGCATATAAGCCCCAAATTCTAACCGCCTCTTTGGGTCATATTTTTCTGTGACCTCCCACATACTTACTTGAATAAAAATCGGTCTCTTCTCTTGGTAATCTGTCTTTTGTGAGTTTAATTTGCAGGCCTCAATCAATAAACATAAAAGGTTACAGAAGGCTGGGCACAGTGGCTCATGCCTGTAATCCTAGCACTTTGGGAGGCCAAGGCAGGTGGATCACCTGAGCTCAGGAGTTCAAGACCAGCCTGGGCAACATAACAAAACCCCGTCTCTACAAAAAATATAAAAATTAGCTAGGCGCGGTTGTGTGTGCCTGTAGTCCCAGCTCTCCGGGAGGCTGAGGCAGGAGGATTGCTTGAGCCTGGGAGGTGGAGGTTGCCGTGAGTTGAGATCATGCTATTGCATTCCAGCCTGGGTGACAGAGGGAGATCCTGTCTTAAAAAAAAAAAAAAAAAAAAGGAAGCCTATAGAAAGTGTTTTCCCTCACTCACACACCTATGTATTAGAAATGTTTAAAACATTAAACATCAGAAAATTAAAACAGTTGCTTTATGTGTATTACCATATCTTCCATTGTAATCACTATTTTTATTTTTTTAACTCCTTTTCCATAATTCTTTTTAAAGCTATCAACTTTTCTGGTACTCACTGTACAGCTCTAGGCAGAACAATGGCTCAAAATGGAAAGCACTGGGAAATGTTTTCAAGACAATCACCTGTGCATAGCATAGTATGACTCATGCTGAGCATGAGGCTCTGAGGGTCACTCTTAGCAGCAGCAACATCCAACATCTAAAGACTACATCATAACATGTGTGTTCCCGGTACCTTTTGGGATCATATCTACTGTATAAACAAGTGGACTCTGTATTGAGAGATACATACATTTTACGAAGTTTGGGTATTAAAAGCAAAAGGTGCTTCCGGGAGATACTTGGCAGGCTATATTTGTGCTCAACACAGCATCTGGCACAAAGAAAATATTCATTATTGCTAGGCACGGTGGCTTTCACCTGTAATCCCAGCACTTCGGGAGGCCGAGGCGGGTGGATCACCTGAGATCAGGAGTTGGAGACCAGCCTGGCCAACACAGTGAAACCCCGTCTCCACTAAAAACACAAAAGAATTAGCTGGGCATGGTGGGGCGTTCCTGTAATCCCAGATACTCGGGAGGCTGAGGGAGGAGAATTGCTTGAGCCCTGCAGGTGGAGGTTGCAGTGAGCAGAGATCACACCATTGCACTCCAGCCTGGACTCCAGCAAGACTCTGTCTCAAAAAACAAAGAAAGTATTCATTATTGTTATTTTACCTTTAGGAATGCTACATTCCAGTGGGGAAGGTAGGCAAATAAACACAAGATGGATAAGATCATTACAGATTAATAAGTTTTTATTTATTTATTTATTTATTTATTATTTTTAAAAATTTTACCCTAAGTTCTGGGATACATGTGCTGAACATGCAGGTTTGTTACATAGCTATACATGTGCCATGGTGGTTTGCTGCACCCATCAACCTGTCACCTAGGTTTTAAGCCCCGCATGCATTAGGTATTTGTCCTAATACTCTCCCTCCCCTTTCCTCCCATCCCCCGACAGGCCCCGGTGTATGTTGTTCCACTCCCTATGTCCATGTTCTCTCATTGTTCAACTCCCACTTATGAGTGAGAACATGTGGTGTTTGGTTTTCTGTTCCTGTGTTGGTTTACTGAGAATGATGGTTTCTAGCTTCATCCATGTCCCTGCAAAGGACATGAACTCATTCTTTTTTATGGCTGCACAGACTGATATGTTTTCTGAAGAGAATGAATACCATGACAGAGAATAATGGGTAAGGGACCTTCTTCAGGTATGGTGGTCAGGATGGCCGCCTTAGAGAGGTGACATCTAAATATAATCCTGAGGGATGAGAAGTTGGCCATGAGGGGAGACAGGGCAAAGCATTTCAGACACAAGTAAGAACAAATATAGAGGCAAAGATGAGAGAAAGCTGCTGAGGAGACAGTGATTGGAAAGGGGGGAGTAAGGAAAACTCTGTGAGATGAGGCAAGAGAGACAGGCAGGGCCAGGTCAAAAGGAATATTGGAGACCACCGTACAGAGTTTGGATTCCATTCTAGGTGCAACAAGAAACCATTTACAAATTTTAAGTAGAAGCCTGATATGGTTTGGCTCTGTGTCCCCACCCAAACCTCATGTTGAATTGTAATCCCCAATGTTGAGGAAGGGACTTGATGGGAGGTGATTGGATCATGGGGGTGACTTCTAATGGTTTAGCACCATCCCCTAGTGTTGTCTCATGATTGAGCTCTCACGATATCTGGTTGTTTAAAAGTGTATAGCACCCCACCCCACTTCATACTCTCTTCCTCCTGCTCTGGCCATGTAGGACGTGCCAGCTTCCCCTTCACCTTCTGCCATGATTGTAAGTTTCCTGAGGCCTCCCTAACCATAATTCCCATACAGCCTGTGGAACTGTGAGCCAATCAAACCTCTTTTCTTGTAAATTACCCAGTGTCAGGTAGTTCTTTATAGCAATGTGAGAACAGACAAAGCCTGAGCAACATAGTGAGACCATGTCTCTATTGAAAAAAGAAAAAATAGCTGGTCTTGGTAGTGTGTTGTAGGGGTCCCAGCTGAGGTAGGAGGATTGTTTGAGCCCAGAAGGTTGAAGCTGCAGTGAGCTGTGATTGCTCCACTGCATTCTTGCCTGGGCAACAGAGCGAGACCCTGTCTCAAAAACAAAACAAAACAAAACAAAAATCCAAAAATAGTTTTAAGTGAAGAGATGACATGATCTGACTTATGTTTTTAGATTCCTTTTGTTGAGGAGATTGGGCTAGTGGAGATTTCAAGTGAAAGCCAGGTGACCAGTTAATAATATACTCCATTAACTCAGGAAAGAGATGAGTTGGTATTGAAGATGGAGAGAAAAAGCCTGGAATGAAGATTATTTTGGAGGAAGAATTACTGGACCTGATATTGGGTGAAAGAAATGGGTAAGTCAGGGATGATACTCAGGTTTCTGGTTTTCATTACTGGGTGCCATCTACATAGAGAGGGAAGAATAGATATAAGGAAGTGCACAAAGGTATCTCTAAAGCCTGGACATGTACACACACACACATGTAAATGGACAGTTATGTTTCTCATGTCTTTCGGGAGGTATCATTATTTATAGATGGGAGTGTGGCTGCAACATGTTGAGGTGGCTTTGAGGTTCTAACCCACATGATACTAGAAAGGGTTGAATTCTGATTATTTGCTTCCACCCATTATAGTACATGATGAATTTTGCTCTGTCTCTCTTTATAGTCCTTGTTGTGGTACATGGCTTTTTGTTTATTTAGCCATCATGGTTGGAAGCATGAAACTTGTGAGCTATTCTGGCTCTATAAGCTGAATATCAGAGAGGATAATGATCTCTCCCATCATGACCTCAGAGCTACAGTGTGTCTCTTATTGCATGTTTTTAAAAAATTATTTATTTATTTATTTATTTATTTATTTTTGAGATAGCGTCTCACACTGTTACCAGGGCTGGAGTGCAGTGGCGTGATCTTGGCTCACTCCAACCTCCGCCTCCTGGGTTCAAGTAATTCTCCTGCCTCAGTCTCCCGAGTAGGCTGGGAGGTGCCTGCCACCATGCCTGGCTAATTTTTTGTATTCTTAGTAGAGACAGGGGTTTCACTATGTTGGTCAGGCTGGTCTTGAACTCTTGACCTTGTGCTCTGCCCACCTTGGCCTCCCAAAGTGCTGGGATTACAGGTGTGAGCCACCACACCTGGCCGTTATTACACATTAAACAGAGTAGTGGCAGATAAGAATAAATGACCCATCTGAAGAGATTAAGTGTATGATACTTTGGGATGAATGGTCCACTGAGGGTTGTAGAACACTACTGAAGGGTAACAGAATATGACACCTTAGCCTAAGGATTATTTTTAGCTGAAGGCAATTAAGAAGAAACACCCCAGTTTACCTAAAAGCAGAACATAAATTCGGAAAGATAGTCTCCCTTTCTTCTCTCCAAGGAAGGGCAAAGGTTAATCACCAGAGACAACTGTAGACCTATATCAGCCCAGAGGAGTTGGTAAGGGATCAGAAGAAGCTATATAACTCACCTGACTAACTATCCCTTATCTTCCATTAGTTTCTCCCACACATTTAGTGTCCCACAATTGTCACTCTAGAAGCTCAAAATCCCTTTCTTTGCCTTGCCACTTTTCTACATATGTTTTTTTTTTTTTTTTTTTTTTTTTTTTTTTTTTGAGACGGAGTCTCGCTCTGTCGCCCAGGCTGGAGTGCAGTGGCCTGATCTCAGCTCACTGCAAGCTCCACCTCCCGGGTTCACACCATTCTCCTGCCTCAGCCTCCCGAGTAGCTGGGACTACAGGCGCCCGCCACCTCGCCTGGCTAGTTTTTTTTTGTAGTTTTAGTAGAGACGGGGTTTCACTGTGTTCACCAGGATGGTCTCGATCTCCTGACCTCGTGATCCACCCGTCTCGGCCTCCCAAAGTGCTGGGATTACAGGCTTGAGCCACCGCGCCCGGCCTTGTTTTTTTTTTTTTAATTCTTCTTTTCTTTTTTTTTTTTTGGAGCTAGAGTCTTGCTCTGTCACCCAGGCTGGAGTGCAGTGGCGTGATCTTGGCTCACCGCAATGTCCACCTCCTGGGTTCAAGTGATTCTACTGCCTCAGCCTCCCAAGTAGTTGGGACTACAGTCATGCACCACCATGCCTCCCGAGTAGATGGGACTACAGGCATGCACCACCATGCCTGGCTAATTTTTGTATTTTTAATAGACATGGAGTTTCACCATGCTGGCCAGGCTGGTTTCAAACTCCTGACCTTGTGGTCCACTCATCTTGGCCTCCCAAAGAGCTTGGATTACAGGCATGAGCCACCACGCCCAGCCCTGTTGTTTTTGTTAAAATGCTGTATGTGTCCAAGTTCTAAACACTAAGTACTCATCTCTGGGTCCTTCCATTTATATATATGATGTGTTAATAAACTTTGTTTTTCTCTTGTTAGTCTGTCTTTTGTCAGTCTAATCTACAGGGTCCCAGCTGAGAACTTAGAAGCTCTTTTTCCTCTTCCACACAGAAAGTTTACACAAAAGAGCACTAGCAACAGGGTGGTTATGATGCAGAGAGAACTGAGGAGTGGCTCACTCACTAGGTGTGCTAGCTTAGCCAGGTTAGTAGCTTCACCGACTCTGGCTTCTCCAGCTGTGAAATATTTTTTGGGGGCACGGAGGAGCAGAACAAGAATTAAATAAGAGTATAATAATAGAATATTCTAGGTTGTGTTACAGAGCTAAATAACTCTGAAATTCAGTGGCTTCAATGGCTTGGTACAACCAAAGTTCATTCATGCGTGGGCCAATGGGGATTCTTTTTCTGGAGACCCTGGGATCCAGGTTCCATCTTCTTGTGATGTAGCCTCAACACGTGACCTCCAAGATTGTTAGGGAAAGCAAAGAGAGGATGAGGACTGCATGATCTCTTTTTAATGTTCAGACCTGGGAGTGGTTTATGGCATTTCCACCCATCCCCACTGGCCAGTACTGAGTCACATGGCCTCAGTAAAACTGCAAGATGAGCTGGAAAATGTAGTTTCCCAAGTGCCCAGTAAGAGAAAAATAAAATGGGATTTGGTGAAATAGTGATACTTTATCAAATGTAGGTAAATGTATTTTATAAAATATTATCTCCAACTTTTTCTGATAATGATATTTTGAAATGACTAAAATGGGAAAAGAAGTTAGGAGGCAAAGAGTATAAATGAACCACAAGATGGATAGCCTCCCTCTGAACAATGGAAAAATAATTTTTCTTTCTAGAAGGCATAGAAAAGAGGCCTGTAGGGTGGAAGGCGGAGTATTGAGGGACTAAGAATTGGAATGAGATAAAATATTGTAGGGAAAGAAAAACGTTTCCTTTACCCTCTTGAGCCTGTGAATTAAAATGGCAAAAGGCAGATTAACAGGAGAAAAAGCATACAGATCTTATTTGATGTTAGTATTTTTACATGGCATGGGGGCCTCATAGAAAAGAAGTGAAAACCCCCAAAAAAGTGGTTAGACTCAGGGTTTATACACTATTTTAGCAAAGGGTGATAAGTTTATGTACTATTTTAGCAAAGGGTGATAAGTTTATATATGATTTTAGCAAAGGGTGATACGTTTATACACGATTTTAGCAAAGGGTGATAAGTTTATATACTATTTTAGCAAAGGGTGGTAAGTTGTGTGGAAGTCACTAGAAAAGAAAGAGGTTTGAGCTTCTGGGGCAGTAAATTGTGGGATGTGACTCGGAAATGTCTGGGGGAAACTAATGGAAGATGAGCTGTGTTTGTGCACTCACCTTGGCACCAACTTTTCATCTCTAGTTATAAGAATGTTCTCTTTCCAGTGTTGGGAACGTACTTTTCTCATGGGAAATGTACGCTCTGGTTTTAGGCAGAAAGAGGAAGGGCAAAGAGTACTTGTTTTTCAATTGCCTTCAGCTCAAAAGAATAAAAAATAAAATAATAAAATAAAAATAAAATAAAATAAAAAATAAAATAGTAATAAAAAATAAAATACTAATAAAAAAAGACAAAGTGGTGTATTTTGGGATGGCACGTTCTGATCTCCTTCAATGTCTTAGTTGGTAAGGTTCACAATTGTGATGAAAGGTTGGAGAGGAAAGTTTTATGTCTGAACTAAAGCAAATGCCATTTTTAAGAGCCAACAACTTTGTAGCCAACAGAAAGGTAAAGTTTAAAACATTCATCTGAAGGCAGGAAGTTCCCAATGAAGATCTTTTTTTTGCAAGTAAAAAGAAAAAACTATTGCTGGAAAGCACTTCCAAGTTAAATGTTAAGGATGGTAAGTGGCAATAAATGGAGATTTGCAGGGTGACTTCTACAAGTTAGAAAAATGAAACAGTGTAAACAGTGTATTATCTTCTGTGATTTGAAGACATGGGGTAAGCATTCTGGACCCAAGGCTCTTCAGTGGGATGTGTCACCTTTCAAGATACAGCCATCTTGGCAATATGCCTTTAGGAAGGAGAAATCAGGGTCCTTGAAGGCTCCTTCTTAACCTTTCTGAGCTTCTCTCTCACCACTGCCCTGCTCAGCCTGCTGCAGCCACAATGGGTTTTTGCCATTCCTCTATGATTCCAGCTATGCTCCTATCTCCTGGCATCCACTCTAGCTCTCTCTGTCTGGAAAGCTCTTGGGTGAGATGTCCAATCTGCTAATCCCCTCAGCTCCTCCAGTGCTGCCTACTCTATTTAATACTTGTCCACTCTAACACATTTGGAGAGGTGGAAATGGGTGATGTCTTTCCCAACCCATTATAAGGGCCACAGCTGACACTATAAGTAACAAAAGACAGGTTAACAAATATAACATGTTTAGCCCAGGTGCAGTGGCTCACGCCTATAATCCCAGCACTTTGGGAGGCTGAGGCAGGCGGATCACCTGAGGTCAGAAGTTCGAGACCAGCCTGGCCAACATGGAGAAACCCCATCTCGACTAAAATTACAAAATTAGCTGGTGTGGTGGCACATGCCTGTAATCCCAGCTACTTGGGAGGCTGAGGCAGGAGAATCGCTTGAACCCGGGAGGCGGAGTTTGTGGTGAGCCGAGATCGTGCCATTGCACTCCAGCCTGGGCAACAAGAGTGAAACTCCATTTCAAAAAAAAGATATATATATATTTATATGTGTGTGTGTGTGTGTGTGTGTGTATATATATTTATATGTGTGTGTGTGTGTGTATGTTTTACATGACATGGGAACCTTCAGAAATGAAAACGCAAAGACCCAGGGAGAAATGTGATTGGACAAAGGAGTGTGATCTAATGGTTATAAACAGAGGGCAGGGCAGTAAGGTCTGTCTGTTCAGGTTCTTCCTGACTTCTCTGTGTAGCATTCCTTCCCCCTAGATATGGAACAGGGCCCCTCTGGAGTGAGGGCATTAAGGGAGAAGGGAGAGAGTGACCTTTCCAGGTTTTATGACTTGCTTTTGGGGAGAAAGGTTCTAGTTTCTATGACCCCTCCTTGGGGAAGAGAAATCATCTGGTTTCTATGACTTGCTTTGGGAGGATAAAGACAGGCAGAGGACAGGAGGACAGGAGAAAGTCAGAGAAATCTTGCTTCTGAGGCCTTCCAATCTTCTTTGGTTCCAAGTACTCAGCCCTCCAAAGCACCATACTTTTGTAACTGTCCAATGGGTTCACCTTGCCCACTGCCTAGACAGAGCTGATTTATTAAGACACAGGAATTGCGATAGAGAAAGAGTAATTCACACAGAGCTGACTGCGCAGGACACTGGAGTTTTGCTATTATTCAAATCAGTCTCCCTGAGCATTCGGGGATCAGAGTTTTCAAGGATAATTTGGTGGCTGGGGGGCCAGTGAGTCGGGAGTGCTGACAAGTTGAGTCAGAGATGAAATCATAGGGAGTGGAAACTGTCCTCTTGTGCTGAGTCAGTTCCTGGGTTGGGTCCATAAGACCGGGTGAGCCAATTTATTGATCTGGGTGGTGCCAGCTGATCCATCATGTGCAGGGTCTGCAAAATATTTTAAGCACTGATTTTTGGCTTTACAATAGTGATGTTATTCCCAGGAGCAATTTGGGGAGGGTCAGCAGAATCTGGGAAGCTCCTGCTGCGTGACTCCTAAACCATAATTTCTAATCTTTTGGCTAATTTGTTAGTCCTACCAAGGCAAGTCAGTCCCCAGGCAAGAAGGGGGTTTGTTTTGGGAAAGGGTTATCATCTTTGTTTTAAAGTATAAACTAATTTCCTGCTGGGCGTGGTGACTCATGCCTGTAATCCCAGCACTTTGGGAGGCCAAGGCAGGGGCATCACTTGAGGTCAGGAGTTTGCAACAAGCCTGGCCAACATAGTGAAATCCCATCTCTACCAAAAATACAAAAGTTAGCCAAGCGTGGTGGTGCACGCCTGTAATCCCAGCTACTTGGGAGGCTGAGGCAGGAGAATTGCTTGAACCCTGGAGGCAGAGGTTACAATGAGCTGAGATCGCACCACTCTACTCCAGCCTGGGTGACAGAGTGAGACTCTGTCTCAAAAAAAAAAATTAAAAAAAAAAAGTATAAACTAATTTCCCCCCAAAGTTAGTTTGGCCTATGGTCAGGAATGAATAAGGACAGGTTGGAGCACGCCAGATGGAGTTAGTTAGGTCAGATCTCTTTCACTGTCTCAGTTACAGTTTTGCAATGGCGGTTTTGCTTTGGGTTATTGTTTTCTGAGCTCCAACAATTCAAACATACTATATAGTTTACTTTTTGTAATGTTTACTATTTGCCTTCTCCCATTGGAATTCCAGCTCCACAAGGGCAGTGATTCTTTTGTTTTTTTCCACTGATCTGTCCCAAGCACTTAGTAGACTTACAAAGTATTCATTGAATGGAATCAAGCACACAAATTACTAACTACCTCCTAATGGGTTAAGTGGCACAGAGGTTTGTTTTCCCCTAAAACAACTGCTGTGAACAGAGTTCTTGTGGAGCCAGGAAACCAAGATGAGGGGGGAATTAGTATGAACATTTAAAGGGTCTTTTTGTATTGCTGATTTTGTATTTCAAATTATGATCAATGGTGTTAACATTATTTAAACCATAATTTTTATCTTCTAAAGTAATTTCTTTGAGGTGTTTTTTTTTTTTTCCCTTTTAAAACAACTGAGCTCTGTAAAAAGCATAAGCTTCAGTTTCAGCTTAAGAGAAAAACCTTTAGGTAGAGATAAAATAGAAACCAGCACCTCCATTTGATCTTTCCCTGCCTGGTCTGTTTGAAGAGCGGCTGTGTTTGGACAATGGTGCGTAATGAGATCATTTCTGTTACTGCCTGTGAAGGACTTAGCTTTGCTGTGTTTTCCTTTGGGGTTTAAGAACCTGGACATTTTAGAATGCTTTTTAAAAATTAAATACAGAGTTTCAGTTGCTTTGATGGGGTTTAAAAGGGACAGCAAAAAAGGCCGTTGAAGTAATTTTACAGCTATACTTGAACAGCTACTGAATACTTGTGAAAACATAAATCCATATTAAAAGAGTCAACATTTTATACATAAACTGTATTTTGATGGTTTCGTTGTGGTGGGGGCGGTGGTTATTTTGAAATGTTACCTTTCCTCTAGAAGCACTAAACATTTTCTTTGAATGAATGCCCAAATGATCACCTTTGCCAGCTGGTCCAGGCATTTAGGGTGAAATTTGCATTTGTTTAGCAACTCTTCACTTCCTCAGCATGAAAAAGAACACTTTTATCCTCTAAGTGTGGTTTACATTTTTGCGTCCTTCAGGTGCATTCCAGAAGATTTGGGAGATACTGACTAAGAGATATGTGTTAGGCACAAGGGTCTGGTGCCTCAGGCTCTGAGTCCTTCTATAGCCCTGTTTTTCTGTTTTGGGCATAGCACACGGAGATGCAGCATTTAGACATATAAGTGCCACTCTGTATTGGGCATTATATCAAAATTAATTGCATCACCTGGTCCTAGTCATCAATTTTAGTATATTCAAGTTCTGTGAGTGTCGTGTGACATTTATTTATAATTTTGTTTCCACTTGTAATTCTTTATCCAATAACACTGGTCGATTAGCCCCCTGCTGCTGCTTGATTAGAATGTCAGCTGTAATAAATAGCTCCTCCACTACGTAATTACTTTGTGCCAGCAATCAGAATTTTAGTGAGCAAACTGGTGAAAATGAGAATGAGATTCGTCATCGTAGGCTTAGCCTGATTATGTCACCCACAGCTTTGGGTAGAATCACTCCCTTTTTCAACAATGTTAATGGGACTCTCCCAGAAATATTCTATAACCTTATGGACAGCAACCTTAAGGGGTTTTCCTTGAGGTGAGAGATCTGAAATTGACCATTTGTGATGGTAGAAGTTACCTTGCATTCTAAATCTAATCAGATAAATTGTGCTGATTGCCTGAAACAGATGCCTTAGGCAGAAGTCTCAGAGCAGTACTTGAACCAACCTGCCTGTCTTGCTAGAGGATTATTTCTGAACCGACTCTATCCCGCTTCTTTGAGTAACTCACTCCTGTGCAAATAGAAACTGTGTTTTACATTTGTGTTCTCAGCAGTAAGAGAGAGCCCCACTTTGCTGGGTGGCTGAGAGGCCTGACGTGCTAGCTGGCTCATGACTCCCATGGCAGAAGATTGTCATTACATGCTGGGAGAATTGTAAACAGGATAACAGAAGGAAGGAGAAAACAAAGCAAAGTCAGATTAGCCTGAAAAGCCATTTAAAGGTTAAATTTTCACAGAAAAAAAAAAATTACAATCTTAAGGCCCGGTAGAAAATTAGCATTTCCCGCCTGTAATGCCAGCACTTTGGGAGGCCGAGGTGGGTGTATCACCTGAGGTCAGGAGTTGGAGATCAGCCTGACCAACATGGCGAAACGCTGTCTCTATTAAAAACACAAAAATTAGCCGGGCATGGTGGTGGGTGCCTGTAATCCCAGCTATTCAGTAGGCTGAGGCAGGAGAATCACTTGAACCTGGAAAGCAGAGGTTGCAGTGAGCTGAGATTGTGCTACTGTACTCCAGCCTGGGCGACAGAGTGAGACTCTGTCTCAAAAAAAAAAAAAAAAGGAAGAAAAGAAAAAAGAAAAAGAAGAAAAGAAAATTAATATTTTCCAATCCTGAAAGTTTCTAAAAATTTATCTTTAAGCAATTTCACATTTTCTTGGTTAAATGGCAAAGAAGTCAGCACATGTGACAATTCAGTAGTATTTATTGTTCATAGAAACAAATGCTCTGTTTTAACAGATTCATTCATCAGCTACCTGGAAGGAGTATCTAGTAACAGGGAAAGAAAACTCCACAGGAGTTTCAGATACCCTTCCCCCCTCAGCATAACACTAAACGTCATGCCACCAAAGTACATTTATTTAGCTTATGATAGAAATCGTGGGGGCAGATGATAAAAACAGTTAAGAATTATTGACGTCTGTCAATAAGGGGTCTTCTTCAGCATTCTTTAATAACCTGACTGCACTGGGTCATTCTAGGTAATTATGGAATGGACCCCAGGATGTAGCTGGGACCTTCCAGCCGGGATCCTTGAAGTCAGCTACAAGCCCATGTTGAGGTTGCCAGCCGCTGAGGCAGAGAGAGAGAGAGAGAGAAAGAGGGGAGACAAAGAGAGAGAAAGAGAGAGAGAGACAGAGAGAGAGAGAAAGATAGAAAGAGAGAGAAAGAAAGAGAAAGGGGGAAGAGAAAGAGAGAGAGAGAAAGAAGAGAGAAAGAGAGAGAGAGAGACATTATTTTATATACAAATACAAAAGCGTTGATGTAGTTGTCATAAGAAATATCAGACTTTTTTGAACTCTTCTACTTATTTATGGTTTTATTTTATTTTGAATGATGTGGGTAGGGGATAGCAGGCAGCAATTTGCCCCCTAGATGAGTCCTCATGGCTTTGCCCCACCAGCTGATTATTGCTAATTTTATAGGGGCCACTCATTACAATGTAATAGGGGCTATTTCCTTCTATTTTACTGTGCCTAATAGAGAGTGGTTCAAAAAGGCACCGAGAGTAAGCCAGCAACAAAACGCAATTCCTGAGACCTATATTTGGCAACAGTGAAAAGCCAACAAATGGGTAAAACCTATCCAACGAGTCTGTCCTGTTTCCACAGGGTAACCAGGGCAAATGTGAGACTGTACAGTTTAGAACAAGACTGCAGGCTTCTCTTTTGGAATCACCATGTCTTGGGTCTCCATTACCTCGAGTACTTTCTTGGTCTTTCTGAGTCTTCCCTGCATATGTGCACACGTGATTGTCGTTAATGCTGCGACGTTCCCTCTTCTGGTAGTCTGGGATGTGTCAGATAACACCAACAATTTCTTTAATACAGTCCAGAGATGAGCCAATTTGGAAAATAATGAACTAAATTGTAAGATCTAGTCATATCCCTTCTTAATTCGCTTAGATTTGATTTATTAATCCTTTTTGCATGCAGTATTTATGGGCTGATGAGGACCAGCTGGTCCAGCAGCTTCTCAGCCACAGGTTTCTCAGGCCCTGTGAATGAAGAAAATGGGCAACTGAGTAGTACTACACCCACCCTTGCGCCTGGAGCTCTTTCTCTCTGAGAATTTAAAATCTGCTTACAGGTTCCATATTCTTATATGATGCTTGTTAGGACTCAGAAAATGATATCTTAAAACGAAGGCCTCAGAAGCAAAAGTTTTTCTCTGACCTTTTCCTGACCTCCTGTTTCTGGCCCCTCATTTTCCCCTAAGGCCAGCCATGGAAAGTAGAAGTCCTCTTCCCCAAGGGGGGTCATAGAAAACAGAACTGCTTTTCTGCCAAAACCAGCATAAGACCAAAACATATTACTCTAATATCCGTTCCCCTGCCTTTTTGTATAAAAACTGGCCATAAAGAAATTATTTCGGCCAGGTGCAGGGGCTCATGCCTGTAATCCCAGCACTTTGGGAGGCCAAGGTGGGAGGATCGCTCAAAGTCAGGAGTTCGAGTCCAACCTGGGTAACATAGTGACATTCTGCTCTAAAAAAAAAAAATTAAATAAATAAAAATAAAAAAATTAGCAGGAGACTGAGGCAGGAGACTGAGGCAGAATGATTGTTTGAGCCTAGGCATTGGAGGTTGCAGTGAGCCATGTGCTTGTGCCTTTGCACTCCAGCCTGGGCAACACAGCAAGATCCTGTCTCAAAAAAAAAAAAAAAAGAAAGAAAAGAAAAGAAATAAAGAAATGATCTGATCTACCTTGTTTGACTGTAGGTTATAAGAACTCTATTCCAGAGAGGGTCCTGCCCATACCCAGAAGGCAGGAATCCTACACAGAAGCCAAGAAGAACCTGAAAGAAAATGTTTTGCTGGGTTTCCCCACGGAGTCTATTACCATTAGCTCATATCCTTTTTGCTCGATCATATTTCTACACAGCTGTCCATACTTTGTTGAACCTAAGCATAAAAACGAACAGTTTCCCCTGTATCTTTGGGTTTTCATTCTGAAGCCTCCTATGTCCCATAAAACCATGATAAATACATTTGTATGCGTTTTCTCTGATTAATCTGATTTTTTATCAGTCATTTTCAGGGAAGTCTTCCCCTTTGCCCCTATGTGTTTCATTCTAGGCTTTGCAGAGGCTGGAGCACTTCTATTTCTGGGCCCAGTGCCATAGCTGTTAGTAATCGATTCTCTTTAGAACTGGAATTGTCAGGTTGTTTCAGGACTCTGGTTTGCTTGATTTCCTTCCTAGGACACTTGAGAGTTTCGATACAGAGGCTTCCTTTTCTCCAGTTTTCAGAAATAGAGAAGACCTTTCCAAGAAAACAGGGAGGAAAAAGGATAGAGAAGTCATTCAATTTAGAAGGATAAGTAGATCTTTTCTCTATCAAAACACAAAATTACAACAAATGTAGTTTAATGATCTGAGTTGGCTTTATTGCTGTAAACCAAAAATAAAATTCTAAGCCCCCCAACCATTTGAATGGACCCCTCCTCTCAGCCAAAGTTAACCTGTAAAACTTATTCCAAAGTTAAGCTGTAAAACTAGTTCAGGCCATGATGGGAAGGGGGAGTTGGATATGCCTCATTACAATTAACATCAACACAGACCCTAAGACTGACAGAACAGGCTCTTTAAGTCTGATAAGAAACATTTACAATCTATTCTCTCTGAAGCCTGCTACTTGGAGGCTTCAACTGCATAAAACCTTGGTTTCCACAACCCCTTATCATAACCCAGATATGCCTTTTTAAAAAAAATTCCAGATCTTTTTTTTTTTTTGAGACTGAGTTTCATTCTTGTCGCCTGGCTGGAGTGCAGTGGCGTGATCTTGGCTCACTGCAACCTCCACCTCCTGGGTTCAAGCAATTCTCCTGCCTCAGACTCTGGAGTAGCTGGGATTACAGGCACCCACCAACACACATGGCTAATTTTTGTATTTTTAGTAGAGACGGGGTTTCACCATGTTGGCCAGGCTGGTCTCGAACTCCTGACCTCAGGTGATCCGCCCACCTTGGCATCCCAAAGTGCTGGGATTACAGGTGTGAGCTACCGCACCCTGCTTAAATTTCAGATCTTTAAGTAGTAACTGAATGAACTGCCAGTCAGAAAATCTTTGAATCTGCATATGACCTGGGATCCCCCACTTTCAGTTGTCACACCTTTCTGGACTGAACCAATGTACATCTTACATGTATTGATGGATGTCTTATGTCTCCTTAAAAATGTATAAAATCAAGCTGCAAGCCAACCACTGTGGCCACACGTCATCAGGACCTCGTGAGGTGTGTCATAGGCACGTCCTTAACCTTTGCAAAATAAACTCGTGAATTAATTGTGACTTGTCTCAGATACTTTTTGGTTTACATTGTGATTCTAGAATCGGGAAATACTTCATCCTACAAAACAGAGTAAGTGTTCCAATGAGCTGAACAGTGGGGGTTGGCTTTATAGACAGAAAAGGCTGAAGAAAGCAGATTGGTCATTGCAAAGTTACTTTCCTTGTAAGGCAGAGAAAAGGAAACAAAACAATAATAGAAAGATAATGGATGAGTTAGCATCAGGTTACTTTTGGCTACCCTTTCTGTGTAAAGATTAAAGCAGAGGGAACTTATCATCATTATCATGCCAATTAAAGATTGAAACTGGCCTGTTTTGGAAAATGACTGTTATCTTTCCTGATTTCTTAAAGGTTAGATAACAACTTAGTTTAGTAACTTGGAAACACTGCATGAGTGACTCCCTTTTGATTTTTAGTCTGGTCTGTTGGGGCCTAGCACAGGAGCTTAGTCCAAAACAGTAGCCTTCTCCTTTCGTAGTTCATAAGTGTGATGATTGGGTGTTCATGATTGTGTGTGCGATGTGCCTCCCTCTAAAACTTTTTCACATGAAAAAGGAAAAAAAAAAAAGAAAGAAAGAAAAAGAAAAGAAAAAAACTAATAAAGAAGAAAGGAAAATAAAACAATAGAGTCCTATAATTTTATTTAACAAATAGGCCATGGAATGGGATAAAATATTTGCATAACACAGATCTGATAAAGTACTGGTATCCAAAATGGGCAAAAGACCTAAAAAGACACCTCACCAAGGAAAATATAGGCTTACCTTATTTTATTGCACTTCACTTTATTGGGCTTCACAGATACTGCATTTTTTTTTTTTTTTCCAAAGTGAAGGTTTGTGGCAACCCTGCATTGAGCAAGTCTATTGGCCTCAATTTTCCAACAGCAGGTGCGCACTTCATGTCTTTGTGTCTCATTTTGATAGTCTTTGCAAAGTGCAAGGTGAAGCAGCAAGTGCTGATGGAGAAGCTACACTAAGTTATACAGAAAACCTAGCTAAGATAATTGATGAAGGTGGCTACATTAAACAGATTTTCAGTGTAGATGAACAGTCTTCTGTTAGAAGAGGATGCCATCTATGACTCTCGTAGCTAGAGAGAAATCAATGCCTGGCTTCAAAGCTTTAAAGGACAGGCTGACTCTCTTGTTAGGGGCTAATCACTTTAATGTGGCTGGTCACTCTAAGTTGAAGCCAATGCTCACTGACCATTCTGAAAACCCTAAGAATTATGCTAAATCTTTAGTTGGGCATGGTAGCACATGCCTGTAGTCCCAGCTACTTGGGAGGCTGAGGAAGGAGGATCATCTGAGCCTGGGAGATCGAGGTTGCAGTGAGCTATGATCATGCCACTGCATTCCAGCCTGGGTGACAGAGCAAGACCCTGTCTCAATTAAAAAATAAAATAAAATAAAAAGAATCTTGCAAAATCGACTCTGCTTATACTCTATATATGAAATAACAAATCCTGGATGATCATGCATCTGTTTACAGCATGGTTTACTAATGTTTAAGCCCAATATCAAGACCTACTACTCAGAAAAAAAAAAAAAAGAAAAAGTTCTTTTGAAATATTTCTGCTCATTGACAATGTACGTAGTCACCCAAGACCTATACAAGGAGATTAATGTTGTTTTATACCTGCTAATACAACATCCATTCCACAACCCATGGAGCAGTGAGTAATTTTGATTTTCAAGTTTATTTAAGAAATACATTTTGTAAGGCTATCACTGATACAGACAGTGATTCCTCTGACGGATCTTGGCAAAGTAAACTGAAAACCTTCTGGAAAGGATTCACCATTCTAGATGCCATTAAGAAAATTCATGATTCATGGGAGGAGGTAAAAATATCCACATTAATGGAAGTTTGGAAGAAGGTGATTCCAATCCTCAAGGGTGACTTTGTGGGGTTCAAAACATCAGTGGAGGAAGTCACTGCAGATGGTGGTGGAAATGGCAGAGAACTAGAATTAGAAGTAGAGACTGAAGATGTGACTGAATTGCTGCAATCTCATCAACAAATTTGAAGGAATGAGGAATTGCTTCTTATGGATGAACAAAGAAAGTGTTTGTTTGTTTTGTTTTGTTTTGAGATGGAATCTACTCCTGGTAAAGATGATGTGACCATTGTTGAAATGACAACAAAGAATTTAGAATATTATATGATTGTAGGTGACAAAGCAGCAGCACAGTTGGAGAGGATGAAAGAAGTTCTATTGTGGGTAAAATGCTAACAGACATCTTTGCATGCTACAGAGAAATATTTTGTGAAAGGAAGTGTCAATTGATGTGGCAAACTTCAGTTTTTTCCCATTTTTTAAAATATCAGAGCCATTCCACCTTCTAGCAATCACCACCCTGATCAGTCAGCAACTACCAACATTGAGGCAAAACCCTATACCAGCAACAAAATTATGACTCACTGAAGTCTCAGATGATTGTTACCATTTTTAGCAATGTTTTTAAATTAAGGTATGTACTTTAAAAAAATACATAGTTCTATTGCATACTTAATAGATACTTATAATATAGTGTAAATGTAACTTTTATATGTGCTGGGAGACCAAAAAATTCATGCAACTTGCTTTATGGAGATGTTCACTTTATTGTGGCAGTTGGTACTGAACCCACAATATCTCTGAAGTGTGCCTGTATACCAATGGCAAATAAACAAATGGGATACTGCTATACCCTACTAGAAGGTGTAAAATACAAAACAGTAACAACACCAAAAGCTGGCAAGAATGTGGAGCAACAGAAACTCTCATTCATTACTGGCAGGAATGCAAAACGGTATAGCCACTTTGGAAGACGGTTTGGCAGTTTCTTAAAAAGTAAACATTCTCTTACCATAAGATCCAGCAATTGTACTCTTTGGTACTCCCAAATGAATTAAAAACATGCCCCCACTAAAACGAGCACATGCTTTATTCTTTATTGCCAAAACTTGGAAGCAACCAAGGTGTTTTTTAATAGGTTAATGGGTAAACAAACTGTAGTACATCCATACAATAGAATATTAGCACTAAAAGGCCACGAGCTAGCAAACCATGAAAAGACACGGATAAACCTTAAATACGTATTGCTAGGTAAAATAAGCCAATCTGAAAGACTACATCTACATACTACATCATTTTAATGATTAATATATAACATTGTGGAAATATGGAGATAATAAAAAGAACAGTGGTTTCTAGGAGTTTGAGGGAAGGGAAGAAGGGAAGGATGAATAGTTTGAACATGGGATTTTTAGGGCAGTGATATGATTTGGATCTGTGTCTCCACCCAAATCTCGTTCAATTGTAATCCCCTATGCTGGAGGTGGGGCCTGGTGGGGGTGATTGGATCACGGGGGTGGATTTCCCCCTCAGTGCTGCTCTCATCATAATGAGTCAGTGCTGGTTGTTTAAAACCATCTGGTGTAGCACCTCCTGCCCCTCTCTCTCTTGCTCCTTCTCTGGCCATGTGAAGTGCTGCTCTCTCTTTACCTTCTACCATGATTGTAAGTTTCCTAAGTTCTCCTCAGAAGCAGAATCCGCAATGCTTCCTGTATAGCATGGAGAACTGCTGGCCAATTAAACTTCTTTCCTTTATAAATTACCCAGTCTCAGGTATTTCTTTATAGCAATGTGAGAATGGACTAATACAGAAAGTTGGAACTGAGAAGTGGAGCATTGCTATAAAGGTACCTGAAAATGTGGAAGTGACTATGGAATTGGATAATGGGTTGGAAGAGTGTGGCGGCTCAGAAGAAGACAGGAATACGTGGGAAAATTTGGAACTTCCTAGAGACTTGTTGAATAGTTGTGACCAAAGTGCCAATAGTGATATGGACAATGAAGTCCAGACTGAGGAGGGCTCAGGTGGAAATGAGGAACTTATTGGGAACTGGAGCAAAGATCACATGTGTTATATCTTAGCAAAGGACTGGGAGGCATTGTGACCCTGTCCTAGGGATCTGTGGAACTTGGAACTTGAGAATGATGATTTAGGGTACCTGGTGGAAGAAATTTCTAAGCAGTAAAGTGTTCAAGAATCATCCTGGCTGCCTCTAACAACCCATGCTTATATGTGTGAGGAAATAAATGACCTGAAGCTGAAACTTATATTTAAAAGGGAAGCAGAGTGTAAAAGTTTGGAAAATTTGCAGCCTAGCCATATGGTATAAAAGAAAAAACCCACTTTCAGGGGAGGAATTCAAGCAGGCTGCTTGAATTGTATCTTAGAAATAACTAGAATAGATAACTTAGAAATTTGCATAACTAAAAGGAAGGCAAATGCTGATAGCCAAGACAATGAGGGAAATGCCTCAAAAGTATTTCAGAGATCTTTGCTGCAGCCTCTCCCATCACAGGCCCAGAGGCCTAGAAGAAAATAATGATTTCATGGGCCAGCCAGGCCCAGGGCCTTGCTGCACTGTGCAGCCCCAGGACAAGAAGCCCTGCATCCTAACTGCTGTAGCTCCAGATGTGGCTCAAGGACATGAAGCCCTGCATCCCAACTGCTCTAACTCCAGATGGGCTCAAAGCCCAAAGGATTCATACGGTGCAAGCCATAAGCCTTGATGACTTCCACCTGGTGTTAAGCCTGTGAGTGCTCAGAATACAAGACCTGAGGTTTGGGAGCCTCTGCCTAGATTTCAGAGGATGTATGGAAAAGCCTGGATGTCCAGGCAGAAACCTGCTTCAGGGGCAGAGCCCTCAAAGAAAACCTCTACTAGGGCAGTGCAGAGGGGAAATGTGGGGTTGGAGCCCCTGCACAGAGTTCCCAGTAGGACACTGCCTAGTGGAGCTGTGAGAAGAGGGCCATCGTTCTTCAGACCCCAGAGTGGTAGATTGACCAGCAGTTTGCACCCTATACCTGGAAAAATTATAAACACTCAACACCAGCTCATGAGAGCAGCTGTGGGGGCTGAACCCTGCAAGACCCAGGGGTGGAGTTGTCCAAGGCCTTGGGAGCCCATCCCTCATACAGTGTGCCTTAGATGTGAGACATGGAGTCAAAGGAGATTATTTTGGAGCTTTAAGATTTAATGACTGCCCTGCTGGATTTTGGACTTGCATGGGGCCTGTAGTCCCTTTCTTTTGTCTGATTTCTCCCTTTTGGAACAGGAGTATTTACCCAGTGCCTGTATCCCCATTGTATCTTAGAAATAACTAATTTGTTTTTGATTTTACAGGTTCATGGGCAGACAGGACTAACCTTGTCTCAGACGAGACTTTGGACAGTGGACTCTGGAGTTAATGCTGGAATGAGTTAAAACTTTGAGGGACTGTTGGAAAGGCATCATTGTATTTTGCAGTGTAAGAGGAACATGAGATTTGGGAGGGGCCAGAGGTGGGATGATATGGTTTGGATCTGTGTCCCCACCCACATCTCATGCTCAATTGTAATCCCCAATGTTGGAGGTGGGGCCTGGTGGGAGGTGATTGGATCATGGGGGCAGATTTCCCCCTTAGCGCTGCTCTCATCATAGTGAGTGAGTACTCACAAGATCTGGTTGTTCAAAAGTGTGCAGCACCCCCTACCCTGCCCTTACTCCTTCTCTGGCCATGTGAAGTGCTGCTCTCTGCTTACCTTCTACTATGGTTGTAAGTTTCCTGAGGCGTCTCCAGAAGCAGAAACTGCAATGTTTCCTGTAAAGCCTGCAGAATTGTGGGCCAATTAAACCTCTTTCCTTTATAAATTACCCAATCTCAGGTATTTCTTTATAGCAGTGGGAGAACAGGCTAACACAGGTAGTGAAACTATTCTGTATGACACTTGTATTAGTCCATTCTCGCACTGCTATAAAGAAATACCTGAGACTGGGTAATTTACAAAGAGAAGTTTAATTGCTCATAATTCTGCAGGCTGTACAGGAAGCACAGCAGCTTCTGGAGAGGCCTCAGATAACTTTCAATCTTGGCAGAAAGCAAAGGGAAAGCAGGCACATCTTACAATGGCAGAACAGGAGGAAGAGAATGGAGGGAGGGCCTACATACTTTTAAACAACTAGATCTCGCGATAACACTATTATGAGAACAGCATTAGGGGGATGGTGCTAAACCATTAGAAATGGCCCCTGCAATCCAATCATCTCCCACCAGGCTCCACCTCCAGCATTAGGGATTACAATTCAACATGAGATTTGGGTGTGGACACAGATCCAAACCACATCAGTACTGTAATGGTGAATATATGTCATTCACCATTGTATGTATGTGTAAATTCATACAATGTATAACAACAAAGAGTGAACCGTAATGTGACCTATGGACTTCAGTTAATAATAATGTTTCAGTATTGCCTTATGAATGATTACAAATGTCCCACACTAATGCACTAAGATGTTAACAATAAGGGAACTGGAAGGGGTTGTGGGAGGGTTGCATGGGAACCCATAATTTCCACTCAGTTTTTCTGAAAAACTTAAAACTGCTCAAAACATAAGTCTATTAATCAAAAGAAAACAAAAAGATAGATCTGAAAAGCGTGTGGGAAGAAAGATGCCATGAGGGGAGACAGGGAAAGTATGACCAACACAAACATGAATCTTTCTAAGTAACCACATGGCATATTTCTGATGTGGTGTTTCCTAGCACCCAGGAGTCCAGCAGTTTAGTCTATACCATTAAACTTAAATGGATTTAAGTTACTGGTCAATTGAACAGCAGTCTGGTGTTCACCATCTTAGGAATACTAATGGTATCACAGATTGCCCTCTAAGGGAGTTAGGGGAAGAAGAAAAGAAGTTTTCAACTGAGTTTATAGGCAAGGAAGAGAAAAGCCCGGAAGCCTTTGTAGTACATAGCACCTGAACAGCTCTTCAAATAAAACTTCTGAAGTTCTGGAGTTGTAGTTAGAGCTGTCAGACTTGAGCAACCTTGAAATAGAATGATTATGAGATTTAAGGTGGTGGTTTGTGCTGCATTGACAGTATTTATCCCACTCATCTGTGTGTGTGTGTGTGTGTGTGTGTGTGTGTGCGCGCACGCGCGCACGCGTGTGTATATGAGAGAGAGAGAGATGGGAGACAGAGTGCCTGCCTGAGATCCAGAGAGACCAAAAGGAAGGATAGGTTATGTTCATCTTCACTAATTCCTTGAAGTGGCAGAGTCTTAACCTGATCTGGCTTTTCTTTTATGTTTATTTCATGGAACTACCGATATCTCTTAATCAACATGTGTTCGTACTCACATTTTTTAAGGCCACTGCCTGCTTCTTCCCCTTTTCACAGTGACATTTTTTTTTAAAAAAAGAAAATGTTGTTAATACATTCAAAATATTTCCTCTGTTGCCATGTTGCTGTTACATTGTTTACTAATTTTTTCTCTTCCTTCTTAATGGTAAAACTATCCTCTTCTGGATAAATGGAGTCTAATAACATTCATCCTCTGCCATCTGGTTTATCACCAGCTTGGAGACACAGCTCTGGGATTTTAGGTAGCCTCAGTCTGAAATGACCCAAATATCGTAAGAGCAGTCAAAACAATAGAGTGATCAATTTTTACAACTTTGTACCAAACAAGTTTAGAAGGCAACTGCTACTTTTTGAAGAATAGAAAACACGTGAATGTTGTCTTATGGAGAACCAGAAGGCTAGGAGAGGATGTGGTTCTTGTCCCAGCCAAATGTGTGATCTTGAGAAAATGACTTAACTTGCCCAAGACTCAAAGGCTTTATATGTAAATTAAAGACTTTTTACTACTGAAAGGCAGAGGACTGGACCTTTGTTCTGTCCATATTTGAGGTTCTGTCAGTACCAGAATATAAGAAACTCTACCCACCCACATTGATAGATTTTAAATTTCTCCAAGGCACAGCTGGGTCATATTTCCCTTGAATGCCCCCACAGCTCATGGCACACTATTAGTCATCTTAACAGCTACCCTTTGCTGAACAATTTATGAGCCACGTACCTGCCTGGGGACTCAAACTTGTTGAGCAGCGGTTATTAGGAGAAGAGAAGGAAGGGAGTAGGCCACAGAGTGGGGCCTACAGCCTACCTATGGGCCTCCAGCTCCTGAGAGCAGGCAGCTCTCTGGTGTTAGCACGTACTTCCCAGGATCTAAAGGAGAGTGGGAGGGAGACAAAGGCTTCAAGATGTTTCTGTCCTCAGGCCATGCCCCAGCACATACACAGCTTCAGGAGAGAGGCAGCTGGAAAACTGTGTCCATGGCAGAGGCAGCTGGAAAACAAGTTAAGTATTTATGTTTTTTGTTTTTTCTTTTTTTCCTGAGACAGAGTCTCCCTCAGTTGCCCAGGCTGGAGTGCAGTGGCGCAATGCTGGCTCCCTCCCTCTGCCTCCCGGGTTCAAGCGATTCTCCTGCCTCAGCCTCCTGAGTAGATGGGATTACAGGCGTGTGCCACCATGCTCGACTAATTTTTGTATTTTTAGTAGAGATGGAGTTTCATGTCGGCCAGGCTGGTCTTGAACTCGTGGCCTCAAGAGATCTGCCCGCCTTGGCCCCCCAAAGTGCTGGGATTACAAGCTTGAGCCACTGAGCCTGGTTCATCATTTTCTTCTAATACACATACAAAGCTGAGCTGTTGGGCTGCTTGGGTTGTGGATGGAGAAAAACATCAGAAAATTATCCAAATTAGGATGAAAAAGTTCAGTAAAAGGTGGGGGCAGAGATGGAGAGGGCAAGAGTGTGGGGGCAAGATGAGAGGGACTTTGGGGAGCAGCTGTCTTCATGACAGGCCTAGGGGAGAAGATCGTCCAACTAGGATTTGAGAGTGTTTCTTTGTGTGTTATGGGAGTGTGATTCCTCTTTCTGGGCTAACCCCCTGCCCTGAGACTTCCAGGAAATGTAAAATGATTCTTTAAGATATTTTACATTCAGATTTTCTTATTTTCTGCCACCTGGTGCTAAAATGGGCTTAGGGATGGCCCAGGCTTAGGTTGAACTGGCAAGAAAAGCTTTTCTCAATAACCAGAATCAAGCGGCTCTGCAGACAGCCCTCAGTTTTCAAAGGATCTTGCCAATGGGAAGGATTATGCATAGTGATAGGCAGAGTTAATATGTAGCAAAGTCTTGCAGATGGTTGGAAATGCAGACCCAACAGATTCTTCCCTCATAAACAGTCCCAACAGCTTCTTCCTTCATCTCTAATGAATATTTACAAAGCACCTTCCCATTCATTGTTCCACCTTTGTTCCCACGATAACCTATTGAACCAGGCATGGTAAATGAATACACCTCCTACTTAGTAGACAATGTTCAGTGACCTGCCCAATTCATGGAGCTAAGAAGGGCCAGACCTGGGCAAGAACCCAGGTCTTCTGACTCCATTTATCTTCATTTGTCTAGGCTCCTTGCCATCTCAATCTGTCTACCAACAGCAGCACCCCTTCATTCTACCTCCCTACACTCCCCTCCACCCCCTTGATCATCCCAGGCTTGAATATGGAAGTTGAGGTTTCAAGTCCAAGTGCCACAGGAAACATAATGGCTAAAAAGCCCAATATTTGCATGTTGCATGTATCTTAATGGGAGACATATAGCTTTTTCTTAATAATGGGACCTGGGCTCAGTAAATTTGGGGTGATATAACTTACCTACGCATTATAAAATCCAGGAAATAGGCCGGGCGCGGTGGCTCATGCCTGTAATCCCAGCACTTTGGGAGGCCGAGGTGGGCAGATCACGAGGTCAGGAGATTGAGACCATCCTGGCTAACACAGTGAAACCCAGTCTCTACTAAAAATACAAAAAATTAGCTGGGCGCGGTGGCGGGCACCTGTAGTCCAGGCTACTCGGGAGGCTGAGGCAGGGGAATGGCGTGAACCCGGGAGGCGGAGCTTGCAGTGAGCTGAGATTGCGCCACTGCACTCTAGTCTGGGCGACAGAGCGAGACTCCGTCTCACCAAAAAAAAAAAAAAAAAAAAAAAAAAAAAAAAAAAAAAAAAAAATCCAGGAAATAAACCACAAGATAAATACCTCACCCTTCCCCTTCTGCCACGCCTTACAATCAACCTGTTGTAGGAAATAACTGGAAGTGAGGGATTAGTCCCCTGAATACGTAGAACATTATCTTTTTTATTTTTATGTTTTAGAGACAGGGTCTGGCTCTGTCACCCAGGCTGAAGTGCAGTGGCATGATCATAGGTCACTGTAACCTCAAACTCCCTCAAGCATCCTTCCACCTCAGCTTCCTGAGTAGTTGGGAGTACAGGCATGTGCCACCATGCCTGGCTACATTAAACATTATCTTGACATTGCTCCCTAACCGTATAAAACAAAATACTTCAAAATCATCAAGGCATATTTGGAATTCTCCAAGCATATTCAAAGTAAGTATTTGTCTCAGGCCTGTTTAGTATTTCTATCAGCAACTTGAAAAGTAATGTGAAAGGAATGTTCATAGATTGTTCATATGGCCAAAGTTGAGGGAGATGGCTCATTTACTGTGTGTAGTTATGGGGAGGCAAAGCTGTAATGCCAGGAATGCAGGCCACATCTTGAGCAGCTTCTGTGTTCATCCAACATCTGCACCTCTCAGGCCCTAGACCTGCTCATTTCCAAGCAGTTTCATCTTCTTGGGTATCGTGGCCACATCCTGGACCTTGCTATTACTCAGGACTGCTTCAGCTCATACACTTCCAGCATCATGCTCTCTAAGCACAGTCTTTCAGTTCTTGCTTTCTGACTCTCTATTTCACCTATTCTGACCTCATCCACTCCTTGTTGCTACCAGCTTCCTTTCTTTCTACGTTAGTGAGTCCCACCACTTCCTACCTAGTTTCAAGTCAGAAACTTGGACATTCCCCTCCTATTCCCCTTACTATCCCAGACTTGAAATATTGAAGGAGTTCCAAATATACTACCTCACCCTTATGCCAGTTTGCCATAAGGATTGTTTTAAGCTGGAGGCAACTCAGAAGCAGTCAATGTAGAAAGAGCTTTTTGCCTTCTTCCTCTCTGTCTAAAAGCAGGACATACATTTCCCTTAGTGAAGGTGTTTCCCCTCCTCTTTCCCATATCAGAGAAGAACAACCCTATCACTGGAGGCAGAAAATTGGCACTAAGACGGGTCCACACAAACAAACCTTACTAAAATAAAGCCCCAGCTGTCATTAGTTTCAGATCACCATCAGATCTTATAAGACTGATTCACAGTCATGAGAACAACACAGGAAAGACCTGCCCTCATAATTAAATTACCTTCCACCAGACCCCTCCCACAACATGTGGAAATTCAAGATGAGATCTGGAGACTGGGCACAGCGGCTCACACCTATAATCCCAAAACTTTGGGAGATTGAGGTGGGCAGATCACCTGAATTCAGGAGTTTTAGACCAGTCTGACCAACATGGCAAAACCCCATCTCTAATAAAAACACAAAAAATTAGCTGGGCATGGTGGCAGGTCTCTGTAATCCTAACTACTCAGGAGGCTGAGGCAGGAGAATTGCTTGAATCCAGGAGGCAGAGGTCGCAGTGAGCTGAGATTGTACCACTGCACTCCAGCCTGAGTGACAGAGTGAGATTCCATCTAAAAAAAAAAAAAAAAAAAAAAAAAAAAAAGATGAGATTTGGGTGGGGGCACAGCCAAACCATATCATCACTGAAGCCTAGAGGCCAGGCTGCCAGTCCTGGGGAATGGAAGGGGAACTTTTGGTGCTTTTTCTGGGGCCTGGCCATGGCTGCTCATGGATCAATCAGCATGGTTTTGAAGACCATAAAAACCCTGGACTCAGCCAGAGCAGGGGAGACGTCAGGATGACCAGCTGCAGAGAGGAGCTACCCTCTCCAGGGCCTCCTTTCTGCTGAGAACTGTAGACAACAGGATAAGCAGCTGCAGAGAGGAGCTACCTTCTCTGCTGAGAACTGAACACTCATCAGGATGACCTGCTGCAGACAGGACTACCCTACTGCAGGTCTCCTCTGAGTTGTTCTAATGCTCAATAAAGTTCCTCTTTGTCTTGCTCACCCTCCACTTGTCTGCATACGTCATTCTTCCTGGACATGGGAAAAGAACTTTGGCAAAAGTGCCACTAGCACTTTTTTCAGCCAGAGAAGCAACACCCTAAAGATTCCGTAACATCAGGAACCTGGCTAATAAATACATGATGATTGACTAAATGTTTGAAACAATGTCACAGGAAGACAATCAAGGAATCTCCTAGTATCACTGAATTGTATAGCAGGGCAGGAAGAGTTTGTCTAGTCCTGAGGATGTTTGGCCTGGAGAAAAGAAGATTTAGGGAGGATAGAAAAAGTGTCTGCAAGCATTTGAAAAGCTGCCATGTAGAGGAAGGGAGGCATGTTTTCTGGTGCTCCTGAGCAATGAACCTCAACAACAGTTTGGGAAAGGTGGCAGGAGACAATGTGTGTAGTTGGAAAAAGTTGCAGAGCAACTTACAAAAAAGAAAATGCAGCAAATCTTTTTGTCTAGTGGGAATTGGTGGGTGTCAGAGTGAAAAAGGCACAGTTTGGTAAGGTGGGAAAAACTCTGAGTCATAGGAAGACTGGTGTTGGTTGACAATAAGAAAGTATATTCCATCCTCCAGGGAAGAGGGTCACTCAACACAACAGAGACTGCTTTTTTTTTCTTGGTTTTGGACAGAGTCCCATGTAGGGTCGTGAGATTGGATCAAAGGTCTCTGAAACCCCTTTATGCTTTCAGAGTCAGACCTGTCTTCTCTGATCACTCTGTCTCTCCCTTGCCTCCAGTTCTCTCTCCAGAGTCAGTTGATCTCTTGTGTCTGGGCCCCTGAAGTCCTTCCCCAGTTTAGATGACATGGCCACTGATCATGGGTGCTGGGTGTGCCACTCAGCTCTCCCTTCTGGCCATAGGCGTTCACCTTTCCCCAGCTCCAGCTGCAGTGGTGTTGGCTGTGGGTAAATGGCTCATGGCTGGGCTCACAGCTGAGTCCCTCTCCTGAATTTGCCTCTGTGGAAGGAAGCTGCCTCACTCAACCCAAGTTTTCACCCCTCCCTCAAGGACAGCTCTCATCCAATGACAGATCTATGCTGAAGGAGGAAGAGCCCCTTGCCTCCATTTGGGACATTTCCACAGCGTCTTCATATGGGTTCTGAACCCACTGTTGCCAACTGCATCACCTTCAACTTCTCCCTCTGCCTAGTTTGGCTTCTCTCACTCCCTCCCCAATATGTGTAGTTCCTGGGAGCATGACTCCACACTATTCCTTTCTAACGGTGCCTTAGCAAAGTATCACAAGCTGGGTGGCTTAAAACAACAGAAACATTATAGTACAGTTGTGGAGGTTAGAAGTCTCAAAGCAAGTCAATGGCAGGGCCTTGCTCTCTCTGAAGACTCTGGGGGAGAATCTTCTCCATGCCTGTCTCCCAGTTTCTGGTGTTTCCAGCAAGTCTTGGTGTTGCTTGGCTTGTAGATTCATCATTCTAACCTCTGCCTGCAGTATCACATGATGTCCCCCATGTATATGTGTCTGTATCCACATTTCCTTCTTATCAGGATATCAGTTAGCCCACCCTAACCTAGTATGAATGCATCTTAAGTACATCTGCAAATAACTTGTTTCCAAATAAGGCCACATTCACAGGAATGGGAGTTAGGACTTCAACCTCTTACCAGGAAGAAGGGAATCATAGCCACCCAACAGGTTCACCTTGCCCACGGCCTAGACAAAACTAAATTGTCAAAACAAGGGAATTGCAATAGAGAAAGAGTAATCCATGCAGATGTGACTGTGCAGGAGATTGGAGTTTTATTATTTCTCAAATCAGTTTCCTGGAGCATTCAAGGATCAGAGTTTTTAAGGATAATTTGCTGGGTGGGGGGCCAGTGAGTCGGGAGTGCTGATTGGTTGGGTCAGAGATGAAGTCATAGGGAGTGGAAGCTGTCCTCTTGTGCTGAGTCAGTTCCTGGGTGAGGGCCACAAGACCAGATGAGCTAGTTTATCAGTGTGGGTGGTACCAGATGATCCATCATGTGCAGAGCCTGCAAAATATCTCAAGCACTGACCTTAGGCTTTACAATAGTGATGTTATGCCAAGGAACAATTTGAGGTGGGCCAGACTCCAGACTCTTGTAACCGCCAGCTGTATGACTCCTAAACCATAATTTCTCATCTTTCGGATAATTTGTTAGTCCTACCAAGGCAGTCTAGTCCCCAGGCAGGAAGGGGATTTGTTTTGGGAAAAGGCTGTTATTGTCTTTGTTTTAAAGTTAAACTATAAACTAAGTTCCTCCCAAAGTTAGTTCAGCCTATGCCCAGGAGTGAACATGGACAGCTTGGAAGTTAGAAACAAGATGAAGTTGTTTAGGTCAGATCTCTTTCACTGTCTCAGTTATAATTTTGCAGTGGCAGTTTCAGGATCCTTGGTTTTTAGTCTTACTTGGAAGACAGAATTCTGCCAAGCAACTAATTTACTTAAAAAAGAGAATTATTGAAGGAAGACAGAGAGCAGAGAGTTTATTTAGAGAGCCAGGACACTCTGAAAGATAAGCCTGAGCAGGCTGCTGAAAGAGAGTGAGCCAGCAGCAGCCCCAGAACTCTGCGCTGGGTTTTTATGATGTTGATTTTTTGTTTTTTTTCTTGATGTTCCCACCTCTGTCTTAAGTCTCTGCCTTTTTCCTTTGTCTAGTTTTCCTGCTTCTGCCTTAAGTCCCTGCCTTTTCCATACCTAGTTCCCACCCCAGGCTTGTGGGACCCTCCCTTACTAATGGTGCACGCGTGTGGGTTCTGTGTTGGATATGGATTCTACCCAATGGCTGCATTGCTCAGTACTGCCACTCAAAGAATGTTGTACAGTGGTCAACATTATTGTGCCTGCATTTCTCTTTGGAATTTCTCCTTTGCCCTATCAGCATGTAGCTAGTGACAATCTGACAGGTGAACTGAAGAGTGAGCCATTACTGGGGTCTTAAGGGGTGTTCCTTTTTGCCAAAGTATTTTCCCTCCTCTCTACTCACATCTCTTATGCATGTTTTGGGTGATCTCTGGGGTGTGAGATTTTCCAGGCCTCCCTTTTCTCAGGGGCTCCCCCACCTGCTCATGTCTAGCTATCTGCCTACTCTAACAAATCTATCTTTTGAGAGGGTACCATTCAACCCAAAACACCAACAAATTATCTGCTTGCCGATCTCCCTCTCAGAATCTGTTTTCCAGGAAATCCGATCTGTGATACCACTCAAACCCTAGTTTTCTTGTGATTCTGGATTCTACACCCACAGCCATGACTCACCTTTAGCCTGGAGGCTAAAGGAACGCCATCTTGGATGCTACTCTGCCATGTCGACTTTTTTTTTTTTTTTTTGAGACAGAGTCTCATTCTGTTGCCCAGGCTGGAGTGCAGTGGCATGATATCTGCTTACTGCAACCTCTGCTTCCTGGGTTCAAGTGATTCTTCTGTCTCAGCCTCCCAAGTAGCTGGGACTACAGGTGCACACCACCAGGTCCAGCTAATTTTTGTATTTTTGGTAGAGACAGGGTTTCACCATGTTGGCCAGGATGGTCTCGATCTCTTGACTTCGTGATCTGCCTGCCTCGGCCTCCCAAAGTGCTGGGATTACAGGCATGAGCCAGTGCTCATTTTTTTTTTTTTTTTTTAAATCATAAAGGTAATTCATGTTCATTAAAGGGAATTTGGAAATAGAAAAGACCAGATAGAAGAGAAGTCGTAATAATTTTGAGTACAGAATCTCTAAAAAATGGATATGCTGCAATTTATATAACCACTCATCTGTTGTTGAACGTTTAGGTTGTTTCTGTTTTTTCACTGTTATGATGCTGCTATGAATATCATTGTGCCTAAAAGTTTTTTTCTACATTTAGAATTTCATTAAGATTGATGTCCACAAGTGTTAAAGGAGATGAAGCTTTTCCCCCTAAAGTAACATTTTTTCTCATTATAAAATAGTACATGATTGTTGTGCACACTGGGGGAAGGGGGATGGACTTTCTTTTTTTTTTTTTTTTTTTTTTTTTTGAGACGGAGTCTTGCTCTGTCGCCCAGGCTGGGGTGCAGTGGCCGGATCTCAGCTCACTGCAAGCTCCGCCTCCCAGGTTTACGCCATTCTCCTGCCTCAGCCTCCTGAGTAGCTGGGACTACAGGCGCCCGCCAACCCGCCCGGCTAGTTTTTTTGCATTTTTTAGTAGAGACGGGGTTTCACCGTGTTAGCCAGGATGGTCTCGATCTCCTGACCTCGTGATCCGCCCGTCTCGGCCTCCCAAAGTGCTGGGATTACAGGCTTGAGCCACCGCGCCCGGCCTGGACTTTCTTTTTATTTCCAGAAGCTGCCTTCAAGTTCTTTCCTGCCTCAGGGCCTTTGCATTAACTGTATCCTCTGCTGGGAGTGGTCTTCTCCCTGATTTTCCCATGGCTGGATCCTTCCATCTTTCAGACTTAGCTGCCACCTCCTCAGAGAGGTTTTCCTTGACCTGAAATTCAGAGGCACCGGTCAACTCCGTCTATCAAATCATTCTATTTAACTTTTCTTGGAATGATCAGCTTCTGAATTTTTTCTTGCTTATTTGGCTATTTTCTGTCACTCGCCAAGGCAACAAGAACCTATTCTGTCTTATGCAAAAATCACAGCCTCAGCACCTGGCACTGTGCCCAGCATATAGTAGCTGCTTCATTAACGTTTGCAGAATGAATGACCTTCAGATCACAGGTCCACAGGCTACTCACCAGGGGTTCGTGCCCCTTCCTTCTTTCCTTCTCAGTGGAATTTGAAGCACTTACTGGTGTCAAGGAAGCAAGTCTTATCTTCCCTTTCCACCTTCTATGAGTTTCCTTTGGCCACTCAGAAGCTGACTCACTGTGGCTATAGGAGAAATAGTACTGGACTTTCAGAATTTCACCCAGTGAAAAAGAAATGTAGAATATAAGGAATTGTTCAAAGTATTAGGTTGGTGTGAGTTTACTGACAAACTCAGTGTATGCTTTAAGATTAATTAAAAGTTTATTTGTAATTTTAATTTGGTATTAAATTTGGTAAAAAAACTAGGTTACCTAGTTTTTTCAAGAAAGGTCTGAAGTTGGGGTCATTAATAAACAGGTTTCCCCTTTGTTGAGGCTTTGGTCAACACTTTTCCAGCTGTGCAGAATGATTTTTGGTCCAATTACACTAAAAATAAGAATTCTGAATTTGGCTACGGCTATTTATGCTGTACCCAGTCTGTTCAAAGATAAACACTAAATGAGGTAAAGACTCAATTTTAACTGCTTAATAAATCTTTAAGTAGTGTAATGGTATAATATTTACTAAAAGTGGCAAATATTGATGAGCGGTAAAGTAAACATTACTTAGACTAGCAGTATAGGCTAGGCAGTCATGAGTTGAATAAAACAGACGGTGACTGAGGAAAGATTGAAGAGTACACAAGAAGACATTTAATAAACCTCCAACCTGAAAATTGACATCCATTAATTTTTTATAAAAATATTTTTAGAGGGGTGGGTTTCATCCCTGTTTTTCTTTATCAGAAGGAGGGCTTCAGGAAGGTTGTAGTGAAAATATCAATTTCCTTTCAAAGTCCTCTAAATGATAGTATTAGATATGGTAACTCTAGTTTAGTACTTGTATAAAGTCTATAAAGTTATGTGACCCTCTTATACCCATATCTGGGGTCCCTTAATAGAAACCTTGTTTCCTTATTCAAAGTTTTCAGAGGAGTTCAGTACTAGGACTATTTAAAGAAATCACACGGCTGAACATTGCAAAGTCAAATTGACTGCTGCTGTCATCAAAGATGAAGCTTGGCTGAAATCTCAGCATTTTGTTTGCCTTGAGATTTCATGAATTATGCCCACACTTGGCATAGTATCACAAACACACTAAGCATGGAAGAGTACTTGTTGAATGAATAAATGGTTTTATATGCACTCTGTATTGACGTCTGGCATATGGAATCATGCCATATTTTAAGGTTTTCATTTCTGTAAGCCGTTGCCATCCAGATTCTTCTCCACCAGAGCCCTGTATTTCGTTGTGCTGGTCTACTTACTGTTTCTGAGGCATTATGCACACTCGCCCGCTGCTCCCTTGATCACACTGGACACTCTTCCTATTTTCTTCCCTCTGTTTGCCTCAATCTTATCCCCCTTTCAAGATGGTAGGTCAAGCCTGAGATCTCGTGAAACCCTCCTCAGTCCACAGTGATTTATACTTCTTTTTTCTTTTGAGTCGGCGTCTCCCTCAGTCGCCCAGGCTGGAGTGCAGTGGCGCGATCTCAGCTCACTGCAAGCTCCGCCTCCCGGGTTCATGCCATTCTCCTGCCTCAGCCTCCCAAGTAGCTGGGACTACAGGCGCCCCCCGCCATGCCCGGCTAATTTTTTGCATTTTTAGTAGAGATGGGGTTTCACCGTGTTAGCCAGGATGGTCTCGATCTCCTGACCTAGTGATCCGCCTGCCTCAGCATCCCAAAGGATTTATACTCTATCTCTCCTTTGCTGCTTTTTTATTCCCTCACTGGTCTCCTGTTATGGATCAGAAGAATCATGTACCATCAATGTCAATCCAGCTTCTAATCATCCAGGAACATTTACGAAGAGTGGCTGGATTAATGTCCTAAGGAAGCTATAACAATGTACCACCACCAACTGGGCGGGGTGGGAGGGGGCTTAACCAGCAGCAATTTATTGTCTCATAGCTCTGGAGACTGGAAGTCAGATCAAGGTGTTGGCAGGGTTGGTTCCTTCTGAGGGCTGTGAGGGGGAATCTGTTCCGTGTCTCGCTCCTCACTTCCGGTGCTGGCCATCTCTGGCATTCCTTGGCTTGTGAAGAGAGACTCACCGCACTGGCTGCCTTCACCTTCACAGGGTGTTCTCCCTCCCTGTGTGCATGTTTGTCCCTGTGTCCAAATTTCCTCTTTTTATACAGACACCAGTCATACTGGCCTAGGGCCCAATCTAATGACCTCATTTTCCAGTTAGGTCTGTAAAGACCCTATTTTCCAATTAGGCCTGTAAAGACCCCAATTAGGTCACATTTGAACTACTGGAGGTTAGAACTTCAACATATCTTTTCTGGGGGTAGACAGTTTGACCCATGACAGTGGCCCGTGCAAGAAGGAGCTTCATTGCAAATTTATCCTGGTGCATCAAAGCGTTTGCTCCTGTGGTTTTTGGTTTGGGGCTCAAAGGTGAAACACTGTAAGTTATTTTCTCTGTGGCTCCTTAGTACCCATTGCCTGTGCTGCCCTGACAGTGGTTTCATGTTTCAGCTGCTTTAGAGGATGAAAACCTATAGCATTAGGATGACCTTCTTGGGGCTCTGGAAGTGATTTTGTGTGCAAAATATTAATTTTATTTACAAAGATTACATTATTTATCATTAAAAATCTTTAATGGTAAAGATTTTAAGATGTTTTAAAGTAACTTCTTAGTTTTATTTATGAAGATTAACCACTATTAGTTGTTAGGCCATAGAATATAAATGGTAAGAGTGTGGGCTCTAGATCCAGACAGCCCAGGTTCAAATCCCTGTTCTGCCTCTTACTAGATGTGCAACCTAAGGCAAACTTCTTAACCTCCCTGTCCCTCAGTATCTCCATCTACACAATGGAGATAATGCAAGCCCTAGCCTCATAAAACCATTGTGCAGATTAAAAGATACACATAAAGCTCATAGCACAGTGTCTGGCACAGTGCTCAACAAACAGTAGCTACTGGTATACACACCTTCTATATGTCCCTGCCTATGCTCAGTGCTAGGTCTACAAAGGTGAAGACACAGTTTCTGTCCTTCCAGAGCTTGAATTATGAAAGAATTTATAAATATATGGTTCCTTCTGAGGGCTGTGAGGGGGAATCTGTTCCATGTCTCACTCCTCACTTCCGGTGCTGGCCATCTCTGGCATTCCTTGGCTTGTGAAGAGAGGCTCACCGCAGCACTTAGAGAGGCCGAGGCAGTTGGATTGCTTGAGCTCTGGAGTTCGAGACCAGCCTGGTCAACATGGCGAAACCCTGTCTCTACAAAAAGATATTTAAAAATTAGCTGGATGTGGTGGTGCACACCTGTAGTCTCAGCTACTTGGGAGGCTGAGGCAGGAGGATTTCTTGAGCCTGGGAGGCAGAGGTTGCAGTGAGTTGAGATTGCACCATTGCACTCTAGCCTGGGTGACAAAGTGAGACCCTGTCTCCAAAAACAGAACAAAACAACAACAACAAAAACATTACAAAAGCCAGAGCCATATCAGGGAGGCAGACAGAATGAAACCTGCCTGTGTGGTCTACCAAGTGAAGTGGAGGCAAGGGTTCACCACTCTTTCTAGAAACTTGGTAATGAAGAAAGAGAGATACAACTTCATTATTGGAGGAGGAAGAGTAGAGAAAGAATTCTTAAATCTATAATTTTCATTGAGCATGGAGTTTGTATCTTTATATATGTATAGTCCCCCAAATATTAACAGGTTGAATTCAACGTGGGTTAAATAGGTTTGAAATTGGGAATGCACAAAACTGCCTTCCATAGGAAATGGAGAAATCCCACCAAAATCTACTTAACCTACATTGTATCTGTGGGGCAAGATGGTGCCAGTCTTGCTGTAGAATCTCCCTCAGTGTGAAGCTCACTGGTGTATAGAATCTGTCACTAGAGAAGACCCATTACTTATTTCTATGAGGATCCTTAAGAGCATCATTATGGGGAATACCAAGCACAAACAGAACCCTTTACAGGTAGACTCATTCACTGTGTAGAACTCAATGTCATATAGAGTCTGCCAACATCTTCCTATAAGAAAATAACCTCTCAGCATTCCAACCAGCTTTTGACTGGAGCACATCTCCATCTCCTAGATTCCAAGTGTTGCTTCCATGGGCTTGTGTCCCCGGTGGGGCTGTGCCTTCACAATGAGGAGGAGGAATGTAATTGCCCAACAGGTTCTTCTTGCCCATTGCACAGACAAAACCAATTCGCTGACACCACGTTAGTGCAGTAGAGAAAGAGTTTAATTAATGTAGAGCTAGCCAACTGGAAAGACTGGAGTTATTATGCAAATCATGAGAACTCAGAGGCTATGGTTTTTATGGATAATTTGATGGGCAGGGGGCTAGAGAATGGCTGCTGCTGACTAGTTGGGGATGAAATCATATAGGTGTGGAAAATGGTCTTCATGCACTGAGTCTGCCTCTGGGTGGGGGCCACAGAACTTGTTGAGTCATGAATCACTGGTCCAGATGGGGTCAGCTGGTTGCCAGAATGCAAAAGTCTGAAAACCATCTCAAAGACCAACCTTAGGTTCTACAATAGTGATATTACCTATTGGAACAACTGGGGAAGTCACAGATTTTGTGATCCCTGGCTGCAGGACTTCTGAGCGGTAAGGGATGATAGAAATTATGCCTACATTTTAGCAGAATTCAGGCTCTTCCCACAATCCTAATTTTGTGGTCTTTGATTAGCTTTGCAAAGGTAGCTTCAGTCTCTGAACAAGGAGGGGATTAATTTTTCTGGTTTTTTTTGAGACGGAGTCTTACTCTGCCACCCAGGCTGAAGTGCAGTGGTACAATCTCAGCTCACTGCAACCTCTGCCTCCTGGGTTCAAGTGATTCTCCTGCCTCAGCCTCCTGAGTAGCTGGGATCACAGGCACCTGCCATGACGCTCCACTAATTTTTCTATTTTTTGGTAGAGATGGGGTTTCACCATAATGGCCAGGCTGGTCTCAAACTCTTGACCTCAGGTAAGCCACTTGCCTCAGCCTCACAAAGTGCTGGGATTACAAGTGTGAGCCACCATGGCCGGCCAAGAGAATTAGTTTTATGGAGGGACTATTAGCACTCTTGCTTCAAAGTTAAACTATAAACTAAATTCCTCCCATGGTTAACCTGGCTTATGCCCAGGAATGAGCAAGGATAGCCAGGCTGTGAAGCAAGATGGAGTCAGCCATGCTAGATTCTTCTGACTGTTACAATCTTTGCAAAAGTGGTTTCAGGAATGAAAGCATAACATAAGAAGACAAGAGGATGAGGGAAGCACGACTGATGTGTGTCTGTGTATATATACACATTTTTTTTTTTTTAGATAGAGCCTCGCTTTTGTTGCCCAGGCTGGAGTGCAATGGCATGATCGTGGCTCACTGCAACTTCTGCCTCCCTGGTTCAAGTGACTTTCCGGTCTCAGCCTCCCAAGTAGCCAGGATTACAGGCGTGCGCCACCATGCCTGGCGAAATTTTTGGGGTTTTTTTTTTTTTTTTTTGAGACGGAGTTTCACTCTGTTGCCCAGCTGGGAGTGCAGTGACACAATCTCGGCTTACTGCAAGCTCCACCTCCTGGGTTCATGCCATTTTCCTGCCTCACCCTTCCAAGTAGCTGGGACTACAGGCGCCTGCCACCACGCCTGGCTAATTTTTTTGTATTTTTAGTAGAGACGAGGTTTCACTGTGTTAGCCAGGATGGTCTCAATCTCCTGACCTTGTGATCCGCCCGCCTCAGCCTCCCAAAGTGCTGGGATTACAGGTGTGAGCCACCATGCCCAGCCTGATGTATATATTTTTAAATTATTATTATTCTTGTTTGAGACAGATATCTTACTATGTTGCCCAGGATGGTCTTGAACTCCTGACCACAAGTGATACTTCTGCCTCAGCCTCCCAAAGTACTAGGTCTCCTTCTGTTCCTCAGACTGACATGCAGTGGCACGATCATAGCTCACTGTGACCTCACACTCTTGGGCTCACACAATCCTCCCAACTCAGCCTTCTGAATAGCTGGGACTACAGGTATGTGTCACCATGCTGGTTATTTCTTAAAATTTTTTGTAGAGACAGGGTCTTACTATGTTGCTTAGGCTGGTCTTAAACTCCTGGGCTCAAGACATCCTCCCACCTTGGCTTTCTCAAAGTGCTGGGATTCTAGGCATGAGCCACTGCACCCAGCCAGGACTGACAAGATTTGAAAATTGTATGTGCTTTGCACTTTGACTCTCATGATAATCTGGAGTAGTGGTTCTTATTTTATCATTTTTAACAATGAAGAAACTGAGGTATGATTGTAAAATACTGGCCAATTGTAGATCCACTTACCAAAATAATAATACCTAATAATGAAAGCATTACACTTAGTGGTGTGAGGGAGCCAGCCCAATGCAGCTCACAAGATCTGATTGTGGTATCAGTTCCCAACTCTGCATCTGGTGACATCTTGTTGGCAGCTTGAAACTGGCCACCATGAGAGCATTTACACCATGGAAATAGACACATGTTACAAATGCTTTTTCTTCATAGAACCAATTGTTAAATGTCTGCTGGCACACTATTCGCTATAATCTAAATGTGGGGTGCAATGTTAATTAAATGTAATTGCTCATTGAAGAGATAGTGGCAACCTAGTTGGAGGCAGAGGGGCAGTGGGGATGGTGCAGAATTCCAATGGCCTGGGTTAGGCAATGCTATCTAAGTGTGTCATCTGTAACTGCTAGGGGTGTAATTTCCTCTTTCATCTCCACTTCCTTCCCACTTTCCCCATATGCGGCTCAAGCTTGTGGTGTGAGATGCGTGACTTCCTTAAGATACAATTGAGAAAGTAGGCTGTTTGGGAAGCAGGCTGGTGATCTGTTCTATGGAGAAGCGAAAGGGATAGCTTGCTTAGAGATTGAGAACCATGGTCTCCATCAGAAAGGACTGAGTAGGACCTTTGTCCCAGGAAAAGACTAAACAAGGAATTAATATGTTCTCCCCATGTGGGGTCTAGACCTACGAAGGTTATTTATTTACTTGTTTATTTATTATACCCAGTTCTCTTACAAAAAGAAAAACTTCAGTCTCTCTTCTGCTGGATTCTGGATGCCGAAGAGTCTGTTATTTTCTAGAAGGTGAGGAGGTGGATGATGATTTGTTAAGAGCCTTCTGTCCTCGCCAGCCCCGCTGCCTTGCTCTACTCTAAACCTAGGAGTTCAGGTCAGACAGAAACAGCTTCACGACTTAATCTGTCCAGCAGCTCTGAGGGCAGAGAGCAGTCTGAATTGAGTTAGGAGGAAGCTGTGGGTTGCCATCACCCATAGTTTTCAGGTCTTTTGCGAAAGACTTAAGTCGACCATGCTTTCCAAAGACTTTAGTATACTATATATACTGTAACTTAGGCAATAGCCTCTTCTTATGATCATTGTTAACACAAGTGACTTCACTTACAGTCTTTTCTCTGGGCATATGTGCTGTTTATTGCTTTTTAATTGGGGAATTAGGATATGCTTTAAAATGCCAAGATTAAAAGTTGGGGAAAGATATATAGAAAATTGTCAGCAGTGGACACTTATGGGATGTTGGTCTAGAAATTCAATATGTTTTACATATTTGTACATTTCTAGATACTGTCAATATCATCTTTTCCCTTTTCTTTATTTCCTGGGTTAGTCATTTTAATACTGCAGCTAGTGTCTGGGAAGCCACCATTCAAAACAAAAGCTAAGATCTTTAAAATAATTTACATTTAACTACTTGGTTCCCTCCCTCCTGTCTCATCCTCTGCCCACCCATGATCATCTTCCTCCTGAATCCCATGTTCCTCATACCCTTGCTTTCCTTTTCATAGAGTTTTATTGCACGTATTCCTAAAAAGCATATATTTTTATTGTAGTTGTCCTAAATGTTATGAAAAGGGAGTGGATAATATTGTATGTAATCTTTTGGCACTTTAATTTTTAGTTACCATTTATTAAACCAATGAGATTTGTCCAATTATTTGGTTCATTCATTTTGCCTGCCATCTAAATGTTTTACCAAAAGTCTTTTGTACATTTTAATAAAAAATATTTTAGATTTAAAAAAGTAATGTAATTGTCAAAAGGAAATTCATGTGTATTAGCAGATTTAAAAATAAGATTTGTATAATGCTTTGGTGGGAAGTAATATTGCCCCTTTCCTCTTAATGCCCCAATTTTTCAGATCCTGAATTTTTGATGCCCAGTTGTATTAGTCTATTTTCGTGTGGCTAGGAAGAAATACCCAAGACTGGGTAAAGGAAGAGGTTTAATTGACTCACAGTTCCACGTGGCTGGGAAGGCCTCAGGAAACTTACAATCATGGCAGAAGGGGAAGCAAACATGTCCTTCTTCACATGGCTGCAAGAAAGAGAAATGCTAAGCGAAGTGGGGAAAAGCCCCTTATAAAACCATCAGACCTCATGAGAACTCACTCACTATCAGGAGAACAGCATGGGGGAACCGCCCTGATGATCTGATCCCTTCCCTTGAGGTCCCTCCCACAACAGGTGGGGATTACAATTTGCATTACAATTCAAGATGAGATTTAGGTGGGGACACAGAGCCAGACCATATCACCTGTGTTAACACTTTAATGCACTCCCTTTTCTCTTTGCTTTCTAATCAAGAAGTCAAGCTTAATGTAGGTATTTATGTAAAGTGTAACACACCAGAAATAACTTGAAGGGTAGTATAACAACATTCTGCATGATTTGTATAAAGTTTACATTTTAAAGATACCAAGGAATCTTTCAACTATATTTGATTATACTTTGCAAAACATTATACATCTTAGAACAACTGAGCACCCAGTATTTTCTCTCACCTTAATCTACCATTAAGTTCTCCAACTCCCAACCAAATCTGTACTACTACATTGTTTAGGTCATTAAAATTTCTAAATCATCTTAACTCTTTTATTTGCTGTTTTAAATATTTGTGTTTGGTAAGGTATACACAAATGTTCTTCTTCATTTGTAATTCAAAACAGCATTTTACAGAGTGCTCAAGCAAATCAGTGCTGAAAAAAATTTTCCTGATATCTATGGTAACCTGTGGAGAACTGTCTGAAAGGACTCCCTGGGGCCTCTAGGCTTTCCTAGAAACCCAGTTACTTTAGGTTGGCTGTCCTCATGACCCCTGCCCAGGAAAGGCGTGAGGCTTGACTAGTCCCCCAAGGAGCCAGCCCCTTCCCGAGGCACCTCCCTCCCAAGGAGACACATCCACGTGGCATGGAAACTTTTCAGTAAATGCTCAAAAGTGAGAGCTGACTCCCTTACCTTGGAGGGGACATTCAGGGATGGTAAGAGATAAGAAGTTTCAGGCCGGGCGCGGTGGCTCAAGCCTGTAATCCCAGCACTTTGGGAGGCCGAGGCGGGCGGATCACAAGGTCAGGAGATCGAGACCACAGTGAAACCCCGTCTCTACTAAAAATACAAAAAATTAGCCGGGCGCGGTGGCGGGCGCCTGTAGTCCCAGCTACTCAGGAGGCTGAGGCAGGAGAATGACGGGAACCCGGGAGGCAGAGCTTGCAGTGAGCCGAGATCGTGCCACTGCGCTCCAGCCTGGGCAACAGCGTGAGACTCCGTCTCAAAAAAAAAAAAAAAAAAAAAAAAAAAAAAAAAAAAAAGAAGTTTCTAGGAAGAAAAGAAAGGGGAAGTGAGAAGATAAAAGTCTTCAGATAAGAAGCAAATGAGAAAAGCATTTTCTGCCAAATTGTGAAAAGTGAAAGAAATGAAAGCAAGCTTGCTTTGGAGCCAGAACTAAACACCAGGCAAAAAGAAACGACGTTTGCCATAAAGAGTTTTGTAACAGAAAAAACTCAAAGGTAATCCATGATATTGGTCCAGGGATGCCTAGAACAAGGTCTGCTTAGGTGACTGGAAAAGACACCTGCCCCTGTGATGAAATTTCAGAGGCGCCAGGAAGGTTCCCTGACCCCCAAATGCCTCAACTGTTTGGTTTATGACCTGCACAAAGGCCTGGGGCTGAGAGGCTCGTGGGATAGAGATCCAGCTTGCTCTCCACTAGTTAACCTGTGTCCTAAGGCTGCTTTCAGCAGGAGGAGGGGGGGACACCTGTGTCAAGTGCTGTGTGTGCCCAGAGGAGGCCTCTTTATAATCCCTACGAAGCTCTCCAATTTCAGAAAGCAATTCATAAAGAATGGGTCATCCCACCCATTTATTATGGGCAGAACCACAAGACCAGGTTGCTGAAGGGGATCTTGAATTTACTCTGCAATGTTGCCCAGGGAGGTCATGGAGCTGAGAAATGAGGAGAGAAGTTAAGCAATGGAAGCAAGAGCAGCTGGGGCCTGCCAGGACTGAGCTGAGGATGTTCATGATTGGCTTCCATTTGGAACTGAGGCTGCCCACGGCTTACCATTGAGAGAAGGCCACACTAAGGCCTGGGAAGAGCCAGCTATGGGCAGATCAGGCCAGCATCTCCTAAACCAGCCTGTACCTCCACTTCTCTGTGCTGATTTTCCTTCTACTCTCTCTAATGCTTATTAAAGTTTCCCCAACACTCTACCAATTCCAGCTTATTAGAGCAATAAACAGTGGAGTATTGGGTCATGGTGGAGGCAAGGGGACACAGGATGAATCGAGGCTTGTAGGTACTGCTAGCTTTCCCTACTTGCTGAAGTTCCTCTGGAAATCATCATTATCATCATCATTTTTTTTTCCTTTTTCTTTTTTTTTTTTTTTTGAGAAAGGGTTTTGCTCTGTAGCCCAGGCTGGAGTGCCGTAGTGCAAACATGGCTCACTTCAGGCTTGACCTTCTGGGCTCAAGCGATCCTCCTGCCTTAGCCTCTCAAGTAGCTGGGACCACAGTTGTCAGGCACTATACCTGGTTAATTTCTTTGATTTTTGTAGACGGGGTCTTGCCATATTGCTCAGGCTGGTCTCTATCTCCTGGACTCAGGCAATCCTCCTGAGGCCTTGTCCTCCCAAAGTGCTGGGATTACAGGCACTTTTTATTAAGGGAGAGGCTATGTCAGCTCTCTTTTCAGACTGGAGAATGCCTTTTTCAGGGCTTTTTGATGGTGCTGTGCCATTGAATACTTCCAACTTGGAATAATCATTGAGTGATGACTTTCCTCAAAGGTTTAAGAAAAATTACATTAAAATAAATAAGCAGGCCATGTACAGTGGCTCATGCCTATAATCCCATCACTTTGGGAAGCCAAGGTGGGAGGATCGCTTGAGCCCACGAGTTCAAGACCAGCCTGTGCAAAAAAGCAAGATTTTCTTCCCACAATATTTAAAAATTAGCCAGATGTGGTGGCACTCACTTATAGTACTAGCTACTTGGGAGGCTGAGGCAGGATGGCTTGAACCCAGGAGTTCAAGGCTGCAGTGAGCTGTGATCATGACACTGCACTGCAGCCTGGGCAACAGAGCAAGACCCCGCCTCAAACAAAACAAACAAAATAACAAAACAAAACAAAAACTGGTTGGGAATACCTACAATATTAGAAATACAGCAGTTATTATTTCTAGGTTCCTGGGCTGTAAGGCTTTCAAGTTTTTTCTGCATGCTTTTCTTCATTTTCTAAAATGTAAATTAAAGATGTTTCCAATTCACTTTCCTGTCAGATTAAAGTCTCAGGTTTTGCCTTTACGGTTTCATTTCTAGAAGTGGTTCAGAATATAAATGCTGAAGTTAGCTCAGTTGCAGTAACTGGGGACTTCCTCTAGTCTCTGGCTGTTCGTGTGGAAGCTGTGTTGTCATTTCTTTCCTTTTATTTTCTTAAGCCATCACAGAGACACCTGAATACCTTGGCAAAGAAGCGTAACAGGACAACTATTGTCTATCAAGAATTTTAGCCAGGATTTCCCCAGTCTGCTCCTCATTTTTGTGATTTTGTTGGTTCCTTCGATGAGAACTTTTTCTTGAGGTTTTAGGCAGACTTAATTTAAAGCATTGATCTCATCACACTTTTTTAGCTTCTGGTTAAAAATAGAACATCTCACATAATTCTCAAGGAAAATCAGCTCTGTCAAATCTCATTGCTAATTCACAAAGGGCACTTGACTGTTCAAATAGAAGAGTATGGGAATCGAATGGATATTTCCGAAGTTACCATTTTTTAAAGGAATTTAACACCCCATCTTGGTCAGCCATGTGGATCTGAATCAGTTAAACTTAATCCAATGGAGATAAATTTGATTTTGCATGAATTAGAGCAGCATTTGCAAAAAAGCTCTTGACAGAATGTTTTATTCATATTCAGTACCAGCATCTTTTGCTTTTCTTTTAAGGTTGGTAAGAAAAGGATTTCAATCACACATTGTAGGCAAATGTCTTATGTGCTTTAATGTGTAAGGAGTATAACTTGTTATTATGATAAGGTTAATAAGACTTTTCATGTAGTACATTTTGGTTGACATTTAGTCCCAATTGAGAAAAACCTAAAATTAATTTTTGTAAGAAACGAGACCAGAGTGGCTAATAAGGCTTAGAAGTGGGACTAATGATACTATAATCAGATCGATGAACTATTAAATATCTGATGTGAAAACCATATCATGAAATGATAAGGAAGAATCTGCACAAAAGTCCTTTTGAATTTGCTCCTTGTCCTTTATTTTACAGTTTGTTCTAAAGGCTTATTACCTCAGCTTCAAAACGCAGATCCAAGATACTTACCAGCTGGTAACTTTTATTTCTTAATCAACTCAGCTTTCCTGAGAAAGACCCAAAAGGAGGGGCAAAATCTTTTTTTTTTTTTACCACCTATTCATCCAGGGTAAGATATTGCTGATTCTATTTGGGTAAATGGATGAGCCACAAGCCTGGTTGCCCAGGACAATGATGCTGAATTGGGGGACTGAAGATCTCGCTGACTTGAATGATGTACAATTAATTTTCAAGTCTGTTTTTGGTTAAATTGCTGCTTATATGGGATGTAGCAGAGAGACAGGGCAAAAATGGGATTGTGAATCTTGGCAGGGTAGGATAGGTTTGAGAATTTTTCACTTAGGTTAAATTCCTCCCATCGTCCCCGGGCCGGGAAAGCCTGTGCCTGTGTCTTTGTCAGCGCATTTAGTCCTCAGGATCTGCACGGATTCCACGGAGATCACGAAGGACATAAAACGCTAATTCAATTTTTGCTTTTCTCTCTTAAGAGGCAGAAGGTAGAGGTAGGTATTCTATGGAAGGATTTCTTGAAGTTCTATGAGAGATAATCTAAAAATCTCTAAGGATCCAAACCCAGGAAAAAAGTTGGTCAATGTCATCAATTTGATGACACTGATGAGGTCCACAGCCCTGTGCTGACTGCTCCAGTCTTTGTTAAAGAACAAGTTATTGAAGTAAAGGGTTGTAACCTCAGATTTAAGTTTTAAAAGGATACTGAGGAAGAAAAAATCAAGAAACTCAACTTCATTAAAAAAAATTTGTTTGCTCTGTGAAAGACACTGTCAAGAGAATAAAAAGATAAGCCATACACTGGGAGAAAATATTTGCAAAACACATATCTGATAAAGGACTGTTATCCAAAATATAAAAAGAAGTCCTAAAACTCAACAAAAAGAAAACAAACAATTTGATTAAAAAATGGACTTCAGACCTAAAGAGACACCTCATCAAAGAAGTATACAGATGACAAACATAGGAAAAGAAACTCCACATCATACACCATTAGGAAATTACAAACTGAAACAACTATGAGGTATCAACACACACCTGTTAGAATGGCCAAAATCCGGAACACTGACACCACCAAATGATAGCAAGGATGTGGAGCAAAAAGAACTCTCGTTCACTGCTGGTGGGAATGCAAAACGGTCCAGCCACTTTGTAAGCCATTTTGGCAGCTTCTTACAAAAGTAAGTCTTCTCTTACCATACAATCCAGCAATCACGCTTCTTGGTATTTACCCAAAGAAATGAAAAACTTATGTCTCCATAAAAACTTGCACATAAATATTTATAGCAATCTTATTCATAATTGCCAAAACTTGGACACAACCAACATATCCTTCAGCTGATAAATGAATACATAAATTGTGGTACATGCAGACAATGACATGTTATTTAGTACCAAAAAGAATTGAGCTGTCAGGCCATAAAAAGACATGGAAGAAGCTTAAATGCATATTACTGAGTAAAAGAAGCTAATATGAACAGACAACACACTGTACGATTAACTATATGACATTCTGGAAAAGGCAAAACTATGTAGACAGCAAAAGGATCAGTGGTTGCCAGGGGTTAGGTAGGAAGGATGGAGGAATTAATAGGCAGAAAACAGAGCATTTTTACGGCAGTGAAATGCCTCTGTATGATACTATGATGGTGAATACATGTTGTTACGCATTTTCTCAAACCCGTAGAATGTACAACACCAGGAGTGAACCCTAATGTAAACTGTAGACTGGGCCGGGCGCAGTGACTCAACGCCTGTAATCCGAGCACTTTGGGAGGCTGAGGCGGGTGGATCATGAGGTCAGGAGTTCGAGACCAGCCTGGCCGAGACGGTGAAACCCTGTCTCTACTAAAAATACAAAAATTAGCCGAACGTGGTGGCACACGCCTGTAGTCCCAGCTACTTGGGAGGCTGAGGCAAGAGAATTGCTTGAACCCGGGAGGCAGAGGTTGCGATGAGCCGATTGTGCCATTGCACTCCAGCCTAGGCGACAAGAGCGAAACTCCATCGAAAAACAAACAAACAAACAAACTATAGACTTTGGTGATGATTTGATGATGATGTGTCAATGTAGATTCATCAGCTTTAACAAATGTACTATTCTGTTGGGGAAATGTTCATAAGGGGAGAGGCTCTGCAAGTGTGGGGAAAAGGGTATGTGGGAAATTTCTGTACAAAAAAAAAACCAACAAAAAGACACTGAGGAGTAGGGTAACAAGGTACAAAGCTATCTGAACTATCCAGGCTCAATATTTGGATGTGGAATTTGAGGCTGAAGATGGTGGAAGCAGTATGTAGGGATCAGAGGTGGACTTAGACAAGAAGCAGGGTTGTCAAGGGAGGATAAACATAGGAAAGTCTAACCCAGAGGATAATTTTTTGTGTGTTTGTACATGCAAAATGTACACGCTGTAAACATCCGAAGATGCTCGTGGCATGATAACTGATACCACTTTTACTTGGGAGGTGGGAGAAAGGCATAGTTTAATTACATGTAATTAAACCAGGCAATTTCCATTCCCCTCTGCCCCTACCTTCCCAGCATAAAGGGCACAATTTAACCCAGAATTTTTATTTTATTTTATTCTATTCTATTAAATTAATTAATTATTTTTTTTTTTGAAACAGGGTCCTGCAGTGTTGCCAAGCCTGGAGTGCAGTGGTGCCTTCTCAGCTTACTGCAACCTCCACTTCCTGGGCTCAAGCAATCCTCCTGCCTCAGCCTCCTGAGTAACTGGGACTACAAGTGTGCATCACCATGCCCAGCTAGTTTTTTGTATTTTTTGTAGAGATAGGGTTTCACCATGTTGCCCAGGCTGGTCTTGAACTCCTGAGCTCAAGTGATCTGCCCACCTTGGCCTCCCAAAGTGCTGGGATTACAGTCGTGAGCCACTGCGCCCTACCTGAACGCAGAATTTTGAAAAGTGATTTAATGCACTGAAAATAATATCAACATCTATTGGCTGGACAGTGGGCCCCTGAAAATATTGCTCAGCCACCCACAGTCACTGGGGGCGGGAGTCAGAGATTTATCTCGTTTTGGTCACCTTGAACCTCTCTAAATGCTCCATGCTGGTGGATTTCTTAGCAAGAAACCTGCTGCATCCTAAGCTGCTCCAGCCTCCTGGAAGGGGAATCCCTCCTGAGAATACAGCCCAATTGCCCCCACTCCCCCCGCCCCCAGACCCACCTCCTCATCTGGGTTCTCACTTAGCCTGCTAAGTTGGTACACTCAACAGGCTGCCTCATTCTACAAGGTGGAATTTTCACCTTGAAAGTCCTTCATTTTCTAGAGGCTGGTTCCAGACAGAGATGAAGAATCCCAGCAAAGATGCGGGTGTCTCTGATTCTGACCTCACCGGCTGTTCTTGGGTCTTTCACCGTTCCCAGCTCCCTGACAGCCTACCAGGACAATCTTTCACACTGCCCTTCTGGCCCCCAACTCATACCACAACCTGAAGGGCAGGTCAGCAAAGGAACTTTATAGTCATCCCTGCAAAAACAGGGGAGAGGAGCTGGTAGACAAGTCCACAGGGATGGCCTTCAGCAGAGACCAGAAGCTCTGGGTAGAGAATCTGAGACAATCTTGTCTGGTCAAACCCTCCTCCCCATGCATGGAGTATAATGACTCAATGTGGATTTTAAAAAATGTTTTAGGGTCAGTTGTGGTGGCTTATGCCTGTAATCCCAGCATTTTGGGAGGCCAGGGCAGGAGGATTCCTTGAGTACAGGAGTTCGAGACCATCTTTGGAAACGTGGTGGGACCCTGTCTCTACAAAAAGTTAAAACAAAATAGAGTAAAAGTAAAAACATTTTTGGCCAGGAGTTGTGGCTCACACCTGTAATCCAACAATTTGGGAGGCCAAAGCAGGGGGATCATTTGAGGCCAAGAGTTTAAGACCACCTTAAACAATATAGAGAGAGACCCTGTCTCTATTTTAAAGAAATGTTTTAAAAACACTTAAAGAAAATAAACCCAGGCATGGTGGCTCACGCCTGTAGTCTCAGCACTCTGAGAGGCCAAGATGGTACGATTGTTTGAGCCTAGGAGTTCTAGACCAGCCTGGGCAACATGGTGAGGCCCCTTCTCTACAAAAAATACAAAAATTTGGCTGGGCTCAGTGGCTCATGCCTGTAATCCCAGTACTTTGGGAGGCCGAGGTGGGTGGATCCTTTGAGCCCAGGAAGTCGAGACTACAGTGAGCTATGATTGAGCCACTGCATTCTAGCCTGGGTGACAGAGCAAGACTCTTTCTCAAAAAAAAAAAAAAGAAAAAAAAAAAAAGAAAATAAATACGGGCATACCTTGTTTCATTGCACCTAACTTTATTGCACTTTACAGATACTGCATTTTTTACAGATTGAAGGTTTGTGGCAACCCTGCATCAAGCAAGTCTATCAGAGTTAAAAAAAACAAAAAACAAAAAACCAAAACAAAAAACCTCATGCAATGTTAAACACATGTAAAATAATGCATTTAGGTTGGGTGCAGTGGCTGATGCCTGTGATCTCAGCACTTTGGGAGGCTGAGGTGGGAGGATCGCTTGGGCAATACAGCAAGACCCCGTCACAATTTTTTTATTTTTAAATTAAAAAACGACATTTATATACATATAACTCAAAGAAGATTAAACATTTTTTATTTAACAACGTCTCCTGTACAATTTAACATACCAAATAAGACTAATATATCTCTCTTGGACTTCCAAGGCCCTTCCGTTGAATGTCAAAAATCTAGTTTGAGGTAAAAAAACACTTCATTTAGAATACAAAATTTGATCTTGGGAAGGCTGTTAAGTGTATCAAAAGTTTTAAACACTTGATTAAAATAGAATCACAGATCACCATAAAATAAAAGTATTCATTTAGCCAAGTGATTATTAAAAGATGTCAGAAAATAAAAAACATTACTCTTTGATAGAGGGAAGACTCAATTTTCCAAACAAAAGATCTAATAAAGACAGCAGGAAGCAAACTGTCTTCCCTTTTTTTTTTTTTTCAGTTTACTCAAAAGGCGAACCAAAGTCTTTTATTGTCTCTTGTTAATATTACAAAAAAATCTTGTTTAAAAAAGAAAACCAAATTCTACCTTTGTATCAGTTATATTATTAACACTAAACAATTTCAATAAAACCTTATAAACAAATCTATCAAATCAATTTAACCACAATTAGCTTTACCACACAACATAAGATTTCTATAAACTTTCTACAACCACTTGTAAAATATTTTCCCTCATTTTCTTTCCCCCCGACTTTCTGTATCCATTCAGTTTATCTATCTCATTTTTCCTTTTATTTATTCTGAAACAACTTTCAAATAACTTGTAAACTACACAAAATCACTTTTTAAAGTAAAAACATATCATACTTCATAATTTCCTTGATAAAATGTCATACTTTCCTTATATACTCTGTATACAGAATTATTTCCCTTTTTATCTCCTTTCACTAGTCAGAATTTTAATTCTTAGTAACCTTCATTCATGGTGAAAACCTAAAAAGTAAGCAAGTTTTAACTGTCAGTCACATAATAACAATTTATGAATACACATTTTATGATTTTTAGAAGCACAGGCTTTCTAATGGAACAATTTTTAAATGTGGAGCAGAACATATTTGCTAACAGATCTAACTATCTTTTGTTTTTCCAAAATAAATAGCCTGCTGAGGGCGGTAGCTCATGTCTATAATCCCAGCACTTTGGGAGGCCGAGGCAGGCAGATCACTTGAGGTCAGGAGTTCGAGACCAGCCTGGCTAACATGGTGAAACACCATCTCTACTAAAAATACAAAAAGTAGCTGGGCATGGTGGCATGTGCCTGTAGTCCCAGCTACTCGGGAGGCTGAGGCAGGAGAATTGCTTGAACATGGGAGGTGGGAGTTGCAGTGAGCTGAGATCATGCCACTGCACTCCACCCTGGGTGACAGAGGAAAACTCTGTCTCATAAAACAAACAAACAAAAAGCCAAAAATATGTAAGCTTAAACCCATATTTAGTAATTAATAGTTTAACATTAGATCTTATTGGAAATATTCTAGATATGTAATGAATATCCATCATTTAATTTTGCTTGGCAAAATTCTAAGCGTATAGCTACCAAAAAGATTTGAGAAAACTTTTTAAGCAAACATATTAGAAAACATGATCATTATTAAAAACTTCATTGTAAAACTTTTATCTCATGTACATCTGTTTTATTTTAACAATTTAAATTTTACTTAATTTTAACAATGATGTTTGGAAGATTTTATGAGACATTAGACAAATCTAGCCATTATCTCAAGTTAAATCCTCTATTAACCATTTTATATTACTGTATGTTAGGCAAGTATCATAAAAGCAGAAACCTTAAAGTTAAATACACCTATATTTTGCTAATAGCACAGAAGACAGTTATTTTTATTAAAGCAAACATATGACCGGGCCTGGTGTCTCACACCTGTAATGTCAGCACTTTGAGAGGCCAAGGTGGGAGGATTACTTGAACCCAGGAGTTCAAGACCAGCCTGAGCAACATACTGAGACCCTGTCTCCACACACACACACACACACACACACACAAATATAATTTAAAAAAAATAAATAAAAAATGCCAGGCGGTGGTGCATGCCTGTGGTCCCAGCTACTTGGGAGGCTGAGGTGGGAGGACTGCTTGAGCCTAGGAGGTCGAGGCTATAGTGAGCCATGATCAAGACACTGCACTCCAGGTTGGGTGACAGAGAAAGGCCCTGTCTCAAACAAACAAACAAACCCAACAATATGAAATTAGTCTTATAGATCAGAAGACTTATTCAAGTCATGTGAACCTGAAAAATATTTGGGCTTATTTATTTAATTAATGAGTACTCATTTATCTTTAAGTTAATTTGGAACCATGTAGACAATATACAAATATGTATAGACATATACATATATGTAGATACATCATATAACATACATATGTCTATATGTATGCATCTAAAGGCCAAAGAGATTAAGGAGTTGAATGCAAAAGAGAGTAAAGCTTTAGACTTGAGAGAAATCTGTCCACTTAGAATTCTTGGGGATCCATCAGGAAAGACAGAGTTTCCTCTCAAAAAGAGGAGTCTGTGGTATGTTTTCTGTTTTTCTCAAGTGGTTCCAGGGCATCTTCTCTGACCACAATGGAATAAAACTAGAAATCAATAACAAGAGGAATTTTGGAAGCTATACAAATACATGGAAATTAAACAATATGCTCCTGAATAACAGTGGGTCAATGAAGAAATTAAGAAGAAAATTGAAAAATTTTTTGAAACAAATGATAATGGAAACACAACTATCAAAACCTATGGGATACAGCAAGAGCAGTACTAAGAGGGAATTTTATACCTATAAGTGCCTACAACAAAAAAGAAGAAAAACTTCAAATAAACAACCTAACAATCCATCTCAAAGAACTAGAAAAGCAAGAGAAAACTAAACCCAAAATTAGTTGAAGAAAGAAATAATAAAGATCAGAGCAGAAATAAATGAAATAGAAATGAAGAAACAATATAAAAGATCAATGAAATGAAAAGTTGGCTTTTTAAAAAGGTAAACAAAATTGACATCTGGCCAGACTGAGCAAAAGAGAGAGAAGACCCAAATAAATAAAAACAGAAATGAAAAAGGAGACACTAAAACTGATACTACAGAAATTCAAAGGATCATTAGTGGCTACTATGAGCAACTATATGCCAATAAATTGGAAAATCTAGAAGAAATGGAGAAGTGGCTAGACACATACAACCTACCAAGATTGAACCATGAAGAAATTCGAAGCCTGAACAGACCAAAAACAAGTAATGAGATTGAAATCATAACAAAAAGTCTCAGAGCAAAGCCTGTGACCTGATGGCCCCACTGCTGAATCCTACCAAACCTTTAAAGAATGAATACCAATCCTACCTAAACTCTTCTGAAAAATAGAGGAGGAAGAAATACTTCCAAACTCATTCTATGAGGCCAGTATTATCCTGATCCCAAACCAGACAAAGACACATCAAAAAAAGAAAACTACAGGCTGTTATCCCTGATGAATATTAATGCAAAAATTCTCAACAAAATGCTAGCAAACCAAATTCAATAACACATTAAGAAGAACATTCATGATGACCAAGTGGGATTTATCCCTGGGAAGCAAGGATGGTTCAACATTTGCAAATCAATCAATGTGAAACATCATATCAACAGAATGGAGGACAAAAACCACATGATCCTTTCAATTGATTCTAAAAAAGCATTTGATAAAATTTAACATCTTCTTGATTTTTAAAAAAACCCTAAAAAAATCTAAGTACAGAAAGAACATATCTCAACATAATAAAAGCCATAAATGACAGACCCACAGCTAATATCATGCTGAATGGGGAAAAACTGAAAGCCTTTCCTTTAAGATCTGGAACACGACAAGGATGCCCACTGTTACCCACTGTTACTCAACATAGTACTGGAAGTCCTAGCTAGAGCAATCAGACAAAAAAAAGAAATAAAGGGCATCTAAATTGGAAAGGAAGAAGTCAAATTGTCCTTGTTTACAGATGATATAACCTTACATTTGAAAAAACCTAAGGACTCCACCAAAAAAACTATTAGAACTAATAAACAAATTCAGTAAAGTTGCAGGATACAAAATAAACATACAAAAATCCATAGCATTTCTCTATGCCAACAGTGAACAATCTGAAAAAAAATCAAGAAAAGAATCTCATTTACAATACATGTAAATAAAATTAAACACCTAGGAATTAACTTAACTAAAGAAGTGAAAGACCTCTGCAATGAAAACAATAAATCACTGATGAAAGAAATTGAAGAGGATACACAAAAAAAGGAAAGATATTAGAAAAGGCATCCAAATTGGAAAGGAAGAAGTCAAATTATCCTTGTTTGCAGATGATATAATCTTACATTTGGAAAAACCTAAGGACTCCACCAAAAAAACTATTAGAACTAATAAACAAATTCAGTAAAGTTGCAGATAACCAAACCAAATATAGAAGCTTAGAAAAAAATAATAATTTGATTAAAATGTACAAAAGATTTGAATAGACATTTCTCAAAAGAAGACATACAAATGGCAAACAGGTATATGAAAAGGTGCTCAACGTCATTGATTATCAGAGAAATGTAAATAAAAACTACAATTAAATATTATCTCACCCCAGTTAAAATTTACATTCCCACCAACGGTGTACAAAATTTCCCTTTTTTTCCCACATCCTCACCAGCATTCACCAACAAATGCTGGTGAGGATGTGGGGGAAAAAAAGGAAATTTAGTACACCGTTGGTGAGAATGTAAATCAGTACAACCACTATGGGGAACAGTTTGGAGGCTCCTCAAACAACTAAAAATAGAGCTATCCTATGATCCAGCAATCACACTGCTAGATATATACCCAAAGAAAGGAAATCAGTATATCAAAGGGATATCTGTACTCCTATGTTCACTGTAGCATCATTCATAATAGCCAAAATTTGGAAGCAAACTAAGTGCCCATCAACAGATGAATGGATAAAGAAAATGTGGTACCTATACTCAATGAAGTACTATTCAGCCATAAAAAAAAATGAGATCATGTCATTTGAAATGACATGGATGGAACTAGAGGTCATTATGTTAAGTGAAATAAGCCAGGTACAGAAAGACAAAGTTCACATGTTCTCACTTATTTGTGGGAGCTAAAAATTAAAACAATTGAATTCAGGAAGATAGAGAGTAGAAGGATGGTTACCAGAGGTTGGGAAGGGTATGTGGGGGATGGGGAGGGAAGTAGGCATGGTTAATGGACACAAAAAAAATCATTAGAAAGAATGAAGAAGAACTGGTATTTGATAGCACAACAGGGCTAAAATTATTATTGACTATAGTCAATAACACATTTTAAAATAACTAAAAGAGTATAATCAAAATGTTTGTAACACAACGAATAAATGCTTGAGTGGATGGACACCCCATTCTCCATGATGTGATTATTATGCCTTTCATGCCTGTATCAAAAAAATCTCATGTACCCCATAAAGATATATATCTGCTGTGCACCCACAAAAAACTAAAAATAAATAAAACACATAGAAATAAAGTAAAAAGTGAAAGTTTCCATTCCCTTTCTTTTTCATTCACCCCTGTCTTCTTCCCAGAGGGAAACACCACTGGCATTTGAAATGAGTCCTTTCAGGGTTTTTTCTATGCAATGTGAATGAATAGCGATTAGGTCTTTTCATGCTAGATTGTTATAACCACAAAATGGAATCCAGAAGCTTCTTGGACCACCAGAATATGCCACTGAATTATTAATAGCAAAGCCTATAGATGTTGAGGCTCTGTTCTTTTCATTTTTTTCTGTCACTTCTCTATTCTATCTGAAAATGTAAAGTGCTAACAAATATGTGTACAGCGAATCTTCACTTGCTGTGAAACTCACACGTATCAAAATTCATAGCATTTAATGATCTCCTTTCCTCCTCCACAATTCCTGTGCAGCCCTCTGTTTAAATGCACTCTTAGCCAAGACTCATCAATATAAAGCTCTGGGTTTCTAATTTCAGCCTGCTTTGTGTGTTAGATGTCTACTTCTGTACACTTAAAAAACAATCCTAATTATTGAAAACAAGCAAACAGGTAGTAATCTTTCCCATGATCCAAATTCCCAACACTTATTGTGAAATAACTGATTTGAGAACTTCCTGATTTTGTTGCCTCAGGGTAGAGACAGCCATAACCTGGATTTTTTGCATTCTATACCCATTCCTTGGTCATGCAGGCTGCGTCGAAGGTCCTCAGAAGAAGCCTCTTCCCGTTATTAAGAGATAGATTCAGCATTTCCTTTTTTTACAAGGGTCAAATTCCCTGCAGAAACCACATGCTTGTGTCTCTCAGTGTCTAGCATCTTGCCTGAAACGGAAACCTTATTAAGATTGGGATGGCCATCGCAGGCACCGCGTGCTTGTGTCTCTCAGTGTCTATCATCTCGGCTGAAATGAGAACCTTATTAAGACTGGGATGGCCATCTTAATGTACTGTTTCTTTCAAAGGATGAAAGACACGGGAAGGTGGGAGACTGCTAGTTTCATGAGAAATTTTTGAAGCGGCTTTTGAAAATAATGACAACACAAACAAGAGGCTTCCTTCTACAGTCTTGATCTGAGGCTGCCAGAACAAAGCAAAGTTAAGGAACCCTCGGGGCATGAACGTCAACAGGAGATCTCATCAAAGATTCCATGGGAATTGAGAAATAAACCTTGTAAAGAGGCTCCAAGCCTCTTCTGGAATCTCAGTTATTATTATTGCTCAAGGAACCTTAGAGATTTTCTAGTGTAACTCTGATACTCCCTAGGTAAGAAAGGGAAGACCCCGAGAGGGGAGAAGACTTGTCAAAAGTCATGTTAACTGGAGCAAGAGCCCACAGCTCTTGCTTTCTATCCTGGTTGATTGGCTGCCTGTCTTTTTATGATGCTTTCAAGTTCCTTCTCCTTTGAGTTTTTGCTTCAAAATTAGTGAAGGAAGTTATATATATTGCTTTTCTTACATTAGTAACCGTGCTCATTTCTGAGGTGATGTTTTAATTAGGAGTTTTATTTGTGGCTGCCAGATAGTACCTGGAGCCCCTCTAGGTTGGTGGTGTGGAGTGCTGACTAGGAGGAACACATGGGCACCCGAGGTAACTGCGCATTCAGAGGGAGGAGACCTAACGAGGAACACAGACGTGAATGTTAACACGTTCCTCGGAAGAGGTCAGCTTCACGTCTTGGGGCACACGGCTGTTGCAGTGTGTGCTGTGTCTCAGGTTCTAGGCTCCAATGTTGATGCCGTCTTAGAGCTGTGGCAAAGCCTATCAAAACTTGCTTTAGGCTTGGTGCTGTGGTTCAAGTCTGTAATCCCAGCACTTTGGAAGGCCAAGGTGGGTGGATCACCTGAGGTCAGGAGTTCCAGACCAGCCTGGCCTACATGATGAAACCCCCATCTCTAGTAAAAATACAAAAAATTAGCCAGGCATGGTGGCACGTACCTGTAACCTCAGGTATTCAGGAGGCCGAGGCAGGAGAATCACTTGAACCAGGGAGGTGGAAGTTGCAGTGAGCCAAGATCATGCCACTGCACTTCAGCCCAGGCGACAGAGTGAGACTCCGTCTCAAAAAACAAACAAACAAACAAACAAATGAACAAACAACTTGCTTCAAATCAGTGGGGAATAGATAATTCAATAAATGGTGTTGGTTTAAATGACTATTCCATTGAAAAAAAGTGTATCACTGATTTTTTTCCACCGAGCTTGGTGGCTTGTGCCTGTAATCCCAGCACTTTGGGAGGCAGGTGCAGGCAGCTTGCTTGAGCCCGGGAGTTCGAGGCCAGCCTGGGCAACGTGGTGAAACCCTATCTCTACAAAAAATGCAAAAATTAGCAGGGCATGGTGCCACATGCCTGTGGTCCCAGCTACTCAGGAGGCTGTGGCGAGAAGATTGCTTGAACCTAGGAGTTTGTGACTACAGAGTGAGCCGTGATCATACTACTGTACTCCAGCCTGGGTGACAAGGGTGAGACTCTGTCTCAAAAACAAACAAACAAAAAAGTATCATTTTAAAAATTTCTCATATCAAAATAAATTCCAGTTGGACTGCAAACTTAAATGTGTCAAAAAACAAAGTTATGATGAACTTAAAGATCTCAGCTGACTTTATTGCAATTCTAAACTCAAACAACTCTTCTTTCCATAAACTAGAAAGTGTTCCAGTGAGCTGAGTAGAGGAGGTTGATTTTGTAGACAGAAAAGGACTGAAGAAAGCAGCAGCAAAGAGCAAAACATAGATTGGTCATTTCAAAATTACCTTCCTTGGGAGGCAGGAACAGAAAAGCAGAACGATAGAGAAATAATCGATTGGTTAACATTCGATTACTTCGGGTTACCTTTTGTTTTTTGGTAAGGATTAAAGCAGAGGGAACTTAATTATCCTGATTTCTTAGAAGGTCAGAGAACAACTCAGTTTTGGTTTAGTGATGTGGAACCTGAGCACAAGTGGCACCATTTTGATTTTTAGTCTGATTGGTTGGGGCCTATTAGAGGAGCTTAGTCCAAAACAATGGTCTCTGTGAAAGTTGCAGCTGCTAGGATGAAATCACCACTGTGAGACCCAGACAAGATAGGGTCAGGAAGGCCCAAAGGAGAGTAGGCTCGTGCCTACATGTCTGGGATAAGAACTGTTTCCAAGGCCTTTCTAACCCTTTCATATTCTTCATGCATCTCCTGCTTTGATAAGGTTTATCACTAGACATTCTTTATGACTGCATTAATTCAGATAACATGTTCTCAAAAGAGCACTCGCCCAGTGACTGCAACAACTGTGGCTTTGAATCTTTGGAACCAATCAATTCTGTTTCTAATCAGCATATGTAAATCTCTTTTTGCTAATTAAAGCTCCCTTTACTCTTCCCTCATCAAATGCACTGGTGGCTTGCCATTTCATGTGTTCTGGATTATAACCCTTATTTCTACTCCTGAGTAAACCCTATATATTTAAAGATAATTTTTCTCTAGTGTCTTTTGTGAGGTTGATACCTCTTACGGTTTTTATTTAGCAAGGGTAAGATAGTAAAATGATTTTTTAAAATATCAGAAATAAACATGAAATAATTATATAATTTGATTATCTCAGTGGATCCTGACTTTCTTAGTCCATCTATGACAAAATTAGAAGCTGCAAAAGAAAAGACCAGTAAGTTTAACTACATAAAAAATTTAGATTTCAGCATAGCAAAGAATTACCACAGAGATATTCAAAATACAAATACAATTTTTTTTTTTTTTTTTTTTTGAGACAGAGTCACTTACTCTGTTGCCCAGCCTAGAGTGCAGTGGAATGATCTTGGCTCACTGCAACCTCCGCCTCTCAGGTTCAAGTGATCCTCCTGCCTCAGCCTCCCTAGTAGCCGGGACTACAGGCATGTACCACAACGCTGGTCTAATTTTTGTAGGTTTAGTAGAGATGGGGTTTCACCATGTTGACCAAGCTGGTCTCCAACTCCTGACTTCAGGTGATCCACTCACCTTGCCCTCCCAAAATACTGGGATTACAGGTGTGAGCCACCATGCCTGGCCCAAAATACAAATAAAAATCTAAGGAATATATTTTATACACATCACCAACTAAAGAATGATAAGGTTCATAAATTCGGAAAGGAGAGCTTCATTTCTCCTAAACGTTTGCAGATTGTAGGGTGGCCATTCTGACAGGCTGGGAAGCATAGCCTCCAGTCAGAAGCCAGTAACAGACACTTCATGGGAGGGGTAACAGGAATGGCAATTTATGCTGAGTGAGGTGGCTGGATATACATAATTAATAAGCTATCAGAGGAGTCATGAATATTTATGAAAGGAGAAACATGCACATGTGTAATTGAGCTTCATGCCTCCTCATGGATTTGAGGGTGGGGTTTCCGGTCCTCTGACTTCAACAGGTGAAGCAGAGGACACGAAGACTCTTTGTGTGCAGCCACTGTAGACTGGCCAGAATCACTCCTTGGTCAGTGGTATCTTATCAGGAAAGAGTGCTGGTCGCTTGTGTTGAAACCGCCAAAAGGGAGAGGCAGCATCAGGCAGTTGATTGACATCAGCTGTGGAGCCAGTCTTTCAAAAGGGCTGGTTTCTGTTTAACACTGAGGGAAGAAGTGTATTGGTGGTTGGCGAGGGACAGAGTAGAATGAGTTGTTCTGATTTCCTACCTCATCATGGCTGGGAACTCAGTTTTCAAGGGTGTCCCAATGGCCAAGAGGGATCCATTCAGTTGGTTGAGGGGCTTAGGATTTTATTTTTATTTCTCTACCCTCTCACATGTACACACACATAAACTCATATGTATAGGAGACAGCGCTAATTTACCAAATATGTTTTTAAAAGTTTTGCAACTCAATAACAAAAGGACCTACAACACAACAGGAAAAAGGACAGGGCAAAGGACAACTAGAGGCAGACAGTTGATTTATAAGCATAAGGTGAAAATGACCAGTCACATGAATAATTAAATAAATGCTAATTAAAACTTACCAGCAAGATAATATTTTTCACATATTAGGTTGTTAAAGACCACAGTTTTTATCATAAGCACTTTAGGCAAGGCCACAGGGGAAGAGGCACTCTTAAACACAGTTGGGAGAGATGTAAGTTGGTGCAAGCTCTTTGGAAGGAAAATTGACAATATTGACGGAAATTTAAAATTCAAACACATTTTGACCTAGCACTTTCTTTTTATGGAATTATTCTAAGAAATTTATGTACAAGGATGTTCATGAGCAATGTTTGTTACACAGAAATTGGAAATCACCTAAATGATTTTCAATATTGAGTTGGCTAAATACATTATGCACTCCCCCTGCCCTCATGAGGAAATACTGCAGGATGTAGACATCTACTTTGTGACAGGACATCTGCACAGGGATAGTCATGGAAGCACGTTTGTAAGTAGCAAGAGATGGAGGGACAACCACAGTGTCCTTCAATGGGGGTCTGGTTAATTGGACTGTGGAATGAATTGGCAGTGATGGGGAGCAGCTGCCAAGATATGGTGCTGGAGGCAGATGATGTCAGGTATACAATGCACTGCTATTTGTGTGGTAAACACAGAGACATATATATGTCTGCATGTCTTAGTCCATTTGGGAGGCTACAACAAAATATCAAAAACTAAGTGGCTTATAAACAACAGAAATTTATTTCTCAGATTTCTGGAGGTCACGAAGTCCAAGATCAAGGGGCCAACAGATCCGATGTCTGGTGATGGCCTGTTTCCTGCTTCATAGATGGCACCTTATCACTCGGTCCTCATATGGTCGAAGGGGCTAGCTAGCACTTTCGGGTCCCTTTTATAAGAGCACTAATCTTAATCATGAGAGGTCCACCCTCATGACTTAATCATTTCCCAAAGGGCCCATTTCCCAACACTATCATTACTTAGAGGTTTGGTTAGAATTTCAACATATGAATTTTGGGGGCATACATGCATTCAGATGATAGCAACCACCTTGGAGAGAAATCACAGGAAGAGGGTGACTGTGCCCGCCTTGGGAGAGAGGACCTTGGTGTCTACAGAACAGGATAGAAAGGAGAGACCTGCTTTTCATTGTGCACTTATTTGTTCCTTTTAAATTTAGTGACATATATATGCATTACCTATTCAAAATAATGTACAAATTAATTTGTCCAAAAAGAAAAAGAAAAAAAGCAAAGTGGCTGGGCACTGTGGCTCACACCTGTAATCCCAGCACTTTGGGAGGCCAAAGCAGGTGGATCACCTGAGGTCAGGAGTTCAAGACCAGACTGGCCAAAATGGCAAAACCTTGTCTCTACTAAAAATACAAAAATTAGCTGGGCATGGTGGCAGGCGCCTGTAATCCCAGCAACTCGGGAGGCTGAGGCAGAGAGAACCGCTTAAAACCCAGGAGGTGGAGGTTGCAGTGAACTGAGATCGTGCCACTGCACGACCATTTAGGTGATCATTTAGGTGATCTCCATCCTGGACCATAGAGCAAGATTCCATCTCAAAAAAAAAAAAAAAAAAAAAAGGTGGGAATGATGTTTATTATATGGTCTTAGTATAAATTAGGTGACATATATGAAGTATATGCATCCATACACAAAAAGATTTTTCTGGAAGATAATACAAAACAATAATGGTTGTATCTTGGGCAGTGGACTGGGGAATTGGGTGAGAAAAATTTCTTTTCGTTGTACACTGTTTTGTCTTGTTTGAATTTTTTTTCTTGTTTTACTGTATGAAAAAACTAGTTGCCTTTACAAAGTGTAATAGTGCACTTAGACACTACACTTGTTGGACTAATAGTCCAAATATATAGTATTCAATGAAAAAAGGAGTTGTGAAAGCACATTTGTGGTTGCTGCCTCAGGGCCTTTGCACGTGCTTCCATAGATTTCCATATCTGGCTACCTATTGTTATCTGGCTTTCAGCCCAAACGTTGCCTCTTTAGAGAGGTTCATCATCCTTTCCTTAGTAATCTCCAAGTCACTGTTCAACTCATTTCTTTATTTAACTTAAAAAAAATTGAGACAAGGTGTCACTCTGTCACCCAGGCTGGAGCGTAGTGGTGTGATCATAGTTTGCTGCAGTCTCAAACTCTTGGGCTCAAGCGATCCTCCCACCTCAGCCTATCTAATTTTTAAAAAATTCTTGTAGGAATAGGTCTTGCTATGTTGCCCAGGCTGGTCTTGAACTCTTGAGCTCAAGTGATCCTCTCACCTCGGCCTCCCAAAGCACCAGCATGAGCCACCACATCCAGCCTTAACTTTCTTTAAAGTGCTTATAACCCTATATGCTGATTCTTTCTCTCCTTCCTTCCTTCTTTCCTTCCTTCCTTCCTTCTTTCCTTCCTTCCTTCCTGCCTGCCTTCCTTCCTTCCTTCCTTCCTTCCTTCCTTCCTTCCTTCCTTCCTTCCTTCCTTCCTTCCTTCCTTCCTTCCTTCCTTCCTTCTTTCCTCTCTCTCTTTCCCTCCCTCCCTGCTTGCTTGCTTGCTTTCTTTCTCTTTCTCTCTTTCTTTCCTTTCTTTTTGCCTTACTTGAATGTGAGCCTCAGTAGGCAAGACTTTATAGTCTGTTAGTACTGTACATAATACAGAGATGCTTAAGTGATAGGAGGAATAAATAGAATTATCCCATTTTTATAAACATTATTTTAATAACAGTGAATATAAGTATATATAGACAAAAGCGAGAAAATGTGCACTACATTGTTGATAATAGTTGTTAGTTGCCTCTGAGGGATGGGAGGACAGGATGTATTACATTCTATTTTTTACATTTCTATAATGTTTGGATTCTGAATAGTGAATGTGTGTTGCTTTCATATGTTTATTTTAGTTTCAAAACACATCTACCTACAAAGAGTGAGTAAAGTTTAAAGAGAACAGTCTGGATATGCACTGCATATATGTTAGCTAGTAGCCACATGTGGCTATTGAGCACTTGAAATGTGACGACTGCAACCCATAAACTAAATTTCAAATTTAATTAGATTAATTTAAATTTAATAATTGATATCTAAGTGCTTCATTCAGTTATTGGAACACTTCTAAATATGCTTGGAACAACTTGGGTGTGTGAATCTACTTTTTCAGGTATAAATTTCATAACATCCGTAGTCAGATCACATTTTTCTTTTCTTTTTTTTCTTTTTTTTTTTTTTTTGAGACGGAATCTCGCTCTGTCGCCCAGGCTGGAGTGCAGTGGTGGGATCTCAGCTCACTGCAAGCTCCGCCTCCCAGGTTCACGCCATTCTCCTGCCTCAGCCTCCCGAGTAGCTGGGACTACAGACACCTGCCACTACGCCTGGCTAACTTTTTGTGTTTTTAGTAGAGATGGGGTTTCACCATGTTAAGCCAGGATGGTCTTGATCTCCTGACCTCGCAGATCACGTTTTTCTAATGAAAATGTAATGTCCAAATTGAGATGTATGGAAAATCTAAAATACACACTGGATTTCAAAGATTTAATACGAAAAAGAATGTAAAATATTTCACTATTAATTGTCTATATTGACATGATAACACTTTGGATAGATGGAGTTACATAAAGTATGTTATTAAAATTAATTTCACCCATTTCTTAAAAATGTGCCTGCTAGAAAACTTGAAATCTCATGAGTGGCTCCCATTCTCTTTCTACTGGACAGTGCTGGTCTGGATGGTGGAGGAAGCTGGCAGAGAGAGGTTAGAGAAATGGAGCAGAAAAGGAAGGCTGACGGCAGGGCAACCCCAGGCCTGGGACTTTGGAATATGTTGTACTGAGGCTTATCCCAAGGCCCTGCCCTCCAAATTCACAACTGCCAGAGAACCAGGAGCTTGTGAGGAGCCTGGGATCGACTCACCGTGTGGCCTACATGTAAATGGCAAGGCACCTCCTGACCCCTTCTCCCACCTTCACTTGGTGCTTCACTTGGCTGCTGGTGGATGAGCTGACTGGGCCACCATTCCCTCCCCCACTCCTGAGTGTAACCCAGCCTCCCTTCTCCAGGCTTGTGCTTTCTTGGCATGGAGCATTCAGGAGGCGAAGGAAATGGAACACTGATTACAACAGGTGACTTTTTGCAGGCAGCAGAGGAACCACGTGGCCTCTAGTAGGTTCACTGCTCCTCCAGGAGGCTGGGGGCCCAGGGGTAAGGACCTCATCAGAGCAGCCTCTTGGTCCCAGGACCCATTTTGGCTATTACAAATTATTGCTGACCCCAGAGAGCTTCAGTTTATATAGGTTCTATTGGTTGAGTTTTACCATATTCGAAATTAAATTTGAAAACACAAGAGAAAATTTGAAAACACAGACACATTCCATCATTTGTCAGAGCACCGATGACATCAGAGCAGCACGTTGCCTCTGGAAAACTCCACTGGATACTAGTGAGAGACTAAGAGTGAAAAAAACAGGCTGGGCATGGTGGCTCACGCCCGTAATCCCAACACTTTGGGAGGCTGAGGAGGGCGGATCATGAGGTCAGGAGTTTGAGACCAGCTTGACCAACATGGTGAAACCCTGTCTCTAGTGAAAATACAAAAATTAGTCAGGCATGTTGGCACGCACCTGTAATCCCAGCTACTCAGGAGGCTGAGGCAGGAGAATTGCTTGAACCTGGGAGGCGGAGGTTGCAGTGAGCCGAGATTGTGCCACTGCACTCTAGCCTGGGTGACAGAGCAAGACTCTGTCTCAAAAAAAAAAAAAAAAAAAATTACAAATGTCCTCATAGTATTCTTATGAAAGTAGTTTTGGGCCGGGCGTGGTGGCTCACGCCTGTAATCCCAGCACTTTGGGAGGCCGAGGTGGGCGGATCACAAGGTCAGGAGATCGAGACCATGGTGAAACCCCGTCTCTACTAAAAATAGAAAAAATTAGCCGGGCGCAGGGGCGGGCGCCTGTAGTCCCAGCTACTCGGGAGGCTGAGGCAGGAGAATGGCGTGAACCCGGGAGGTGGAGCTTGCAGTGAGCCGAGATTGCGCCACTGCACTCCAGCCTGGACGACAGAGCGAGACTCCGTCTCAAAAAAAAAAAAAAAAAAAAAAAAAAAAAAAAAAAAAAAAGAAAGTAGTTTTGACCTTTTAATCTTCCTCCAGGGATCCTTGGACCACACTTTCAGAACCTTTTAGAAATCCTGTTACAGATAATGAAACAGACAGTTGGTAGATTGTGACAAAACCAAGCACACAGACCCGGGCTCCTGACACCAAGCCTGGGCCCTTTTAAAGCAGTCTGTGTCCCAGTGAAATGCTATCACCTGGAGTCTCCTCTCCCCCTCCAGCCCCACCCCTCGCTTCGCCAGCCTACCTACCTGGGCTGCTGCGCTTGTGTTTGACTGTAAATAGCCATTCAATCTTGGAATGTGTTTCACCCAGGCGCCTCATTTCCTGGCTTTGGAGGCAGGTATGTGATCACTCGCCTGAGCAGTGCTGACGGGATTTGTGGGAGCTGGCTTTAGAGCAGAGGCCATTTGGAAATGGGACTTTGGGCCTGAGACTCTTGAGAGGTTCTGCTTGGCAGCCTGGACAAGAAGTAGAGTTTAAGAAAAGCATCCTGCAGGGTTCACAGAAGGGCTCGGCCTCTGCCTATCACTAAGGCACATAGTTCGTAGGGGCAGCGGGAGCCCAGCCAGGCTCCTTCAGCCTCTTGCTCTTACCTACCTTCAGCATCGCAGTTTCCACTGCAAGTTGGCAGCATTACAACCGGGGGAGAGGAAGCATCTCTAACATTCTGGACTACCGCTGCGCGTGGTGGCTCACACTTGGAAACCTAGCACTTTGGGAGACCAGGTGGGCAGATCTCTTGAGCCCAGGAGTTCGGGACTAGCCTGGATAACATAAGGAGACTCCATCTCTACAAATAATTTTTAAAAATTAGCCAAGAGTGATGATACATGTCTGTGGTCCCAGCTACTCGGGAGGCTAAGACAGGAGGGTCACCTGAGCCTGAGAGGTCAAGGCTGCAGTGAGCTGTGATGGTGCCACTGCACTCCAGCCTGGACAACAGAGTGAGACTCAGTCTCCAAAAAAAAAAAAAAAAAAAAGTCTGGACTAAACTGAGCTTGGAGAAATGAGGCCCTAGTGAGGTGGGCTAGGAAGAAGTCTGCCTTTGAATTTTACTCTGGGTACTTTGCACACATTAGCTGACTTAAACCTCACAACACTGTGAGGTGGCTATTATCTCCATTTTACAGCTGGGGTAATCGGGGCTCAGAGAGGTTAGCTCACCTGCCCATGGTCACACAGCTGCTAAGTTATGGAGCCACATTCTACTCCATCCGACTCAATGCCCAAGAGCCCTCATGTAGAAGGCTCCTCCGGACTTTTGACTCCTTACTCCAACTAGTTTTGGAAGGAATCCTCCAGAGTTACCTAATCTCTTTGGGGATCTGACAGATTAAAAAAAATGTGATGGGTCAGGAGATGGGATTCATGACTTTCTTTGAATTCTTGGTGAAGTTTTATTTGTAGGTAATTTTATACAATTTTTTTTTTTTTTGAGATGGAGTCTCGCTTTGTCGGCCAGGCTGGAGTGGAGTGGCGCCATCTCTGCTCACTGTAACCTCGCCTCCCGGGTTCAAGCAATTCTTCTGCCTCAGCTTCCTGAGTAGCTGGAACTACAGGCACATGCTGCCACGCCCGGCTAATTTTTTGTATTTTAGTAGAGACGAGGTTTCACCATGTTGCCCAGGCTGGTCGTGAACTCTTGAGCTCAGGTAATCCACCCACCTCAGCCTCCCAAAGTGTTGGGATTACAGACGTGAGCCACTGTGCCCAGCCAGTTTTATACAAAATTAATCTGACGCAGCCTCATCACTCCCATTAGTACCTCTGGAGAACTAAGGAATTTAGTTCCTTATTAGATGTGGATACATTCAGGTCAGGGGCATGACTAAGAAAATGTTAAATTGACTTATCCTCAGGGTCTCGGGGACCATGTCTTGGCTGCAACTTGCTGTGTGACCTGAGAAAATCACTGATTCTGTGAATTTCAGTCAGTTCGTCTGTAAAAAGGTTTGGACTGACTTTATCTTCTTTTTTCTCCCCCTCCTTTTTGTGGAGAATGGGATCTCGCTATATTGCCCAGGCAGGTCTCGAACTCCTGGGCTCAAGCTATCCTCCTGCCTCTGCCTCCCTGAGAGCTGGGATTACAGGCATGAGCCACTACACCAGGCAGACTGAATTTATTTTCTGCTTAAACAACAACAACAACAACACTCCTGAATTTTTTTTTTTTTTGAGATGGAGTCTTGTTCTATCACCCAGGCTGGAGTGCAGTGGTGCGATCTCGGCTCACCACAACCTCCTCCTCCTGGGTTCAAGCCATTCTCCTGCCTCAGCCTCCTGAGTAGCTGGAATTACAGGCACATGCTAGCACACCTGGCTAATTTTTGTATTTTGAGTAGAGATGGGGTTTCACCATGTTGGCCAGGCTGGTCTTGAACTCCTGACCTTGTGATCCACCTGCCTCGGCCTCCCAAAGTGCTGGGATTACAGGTGTGAGCCATCGTGCCTGGCCTGAATTAATTTTAAATTCCATATGAAAGCAGAAGTGAAGATCTGCCTTTGGCAAATCTTCCCCCTCACCTCCCCTCCCCACTTTTGGGAGATGAGGGCCACCCCTTCTGGCCTGACTTGCCTCCCTCCGTTGGCTTTTCTGGGTCAGATCACAAAAGCCTGAGCTACGGGTGCAGCCAACGTGCTGGGCTTGTCTCTCCAAGGCTAGCAACTCTCATGAGCTGGTTTCAGGCACCAACTGCCTTGCAGAAGATGGGGTTGGGCAGGAGCAGACACGGATTGGGTTCATTTGAAGGAGTGGAAAGTGATATTCTGGGGAGGTGGGGAGAAGGGGGCAGGCCAGGAGGAGAGGCCTCATTCACTGGAGGGCTGAAGCAGGAGGGTCAGGCCCCTGAAAAGACCCTGAGAGTTGGAGCCAACCTGGAGAAGAGACTGACAGAGAGATGTAGGTGTCCCTGGGCCAGGGGATCCAGTGATGTGATGGGCAGTAAGAGTGCCCCCAGGGCTGCCTTTGTGGGAATTCCTCCTTTTCCAAGTAGATGGGTAGGTAGTACTGTTGATGGGTTTCCTGATTCAGTCACTCCCTCCTTCATTCCAGAGATGGTTATCAGTCTGCTGGGAATCGGCTAACGGGGCCGCACTGGACTGTGGGAGTCAAGTTGACCTGTGCAAAACACTGGGTCATGCCCTCCCTGGATGTGTCCTCTGGGCCTCAGTTTCTCCATCTATAAAATCAAGCCCAAATGATGTAACTGGTCATGGGGCTCTAAAAATAAAGGAGACATGGGAGGTCCTTATTATGGGGGGAAGAGTAGTTCTGGGGGTCAGCTACTCACATGTATCCTCTTAAAATGCAGACAACATGTCTCAGGAAACAGAGAGGAAAGGTTCCATTGGGGCTTTGTCTTGGAAAATAAAACTTTAGTTTCATGTTGTGTTTGTGTTACCCACCATGTATTCTTGGGCTCTCAAGTCAACAGAAACTGACATAAGGCTGAAAGAGATTTCCCAAAGCTCCACTGGAGCTTATGCCTGGGCATAAAGGAGGCAACAAGACAGAGAGAGAAAGAGGGACAGAGAGAGAGAGAGGATTCCTTGACTGACTCCCCAGAAAGAGCCAGTATGGCTTTTTAATTAGGCACTATGCAGGAATTGACACAGGGGCAGGGTATGTGGGCTGAGCTAGGCAAAGCACATGAGGGGTGGAGTTTGCAGAGCTGCATTATCTGGTTGTGATGATTATCTTGAGTAACGGACCACCTGGTGGTCTGGCCAGTGGCAACAAGGCTATAAATCAGTTGTTCAGCGTTCCTTCCAGAGACGGGACACTTCACAACCACGGTTATCTTCTAAGGCCAGTTCCTGGAATTCTTTAAGTAAAAAGTATGGTTAAACATCATGGTGGCAGTGATGTAGTGGTGTGGGGTTTGTGGTAAGCAGGAATGCTCTGTGGGGGGTGAGCTGAAGCCAAGTTCTGCCTCTCTGTCTCATGCCCCACTGAGACATTTTATCCTCCTTCTTCTTAAGGAAAAAGGCAGCAGTGTAGTCTTCTGGAGCTACTTTCTGCTTAACAGGGTTGTTGTCCTCGCCCAACCCTGGAGGCCACAAAAATCTCTTGATTTAATGTTTTATAGGGGCTTGGCTCTTCCTGGGATGGGAGGGTTTGGAATCCTTGCACGGCTATGTGCTTGACATGGAATGTTGAAGCCTGGAAGACACAAACGTTTATAACTGTCTGTACCCCGGTTGAATATAAGAAATTATTTTAAAAATCAAATCCTATCCAGTGATAATTAATAAAATGCTTAAGCCCAGTTTAATCATGCTTATAAGAAGAGATTAGATGCCATTTGGAATTTAAGTGAATAGACTGGAAAATGAGTCTCCTGTTGTTTGAAATATAAGGCAAACAGACTTTTATGGTAACAGAAGAAAAACAAACATTAATGGTGAGCATAATCTATCCAAATGTTAGACTCAAAGCATCTTTAGCTACAAAGAAGGAAGGTAGTGGTACTCGCACACATTCTTACCTGTACCACCAGAAATAAGCTTAAGCTCGTTGGACCTCGGGAAAAAGAGAGTAGCAATTCTATTATGTTGAAGTCAGAAAAATGGAAGAAAAAATTGAAAACATTACCTTGGGGACTTGTAACCTGGAAAGGATTTAAGATTCAATCCAACTTGTCTGATAGAGTGGTTGTTATGATTTCAGTACTTTTGCCTTTACCGAGGAGTGTTTTGTGTCCATTTATGTGATTTATTTTAGCATATGTGCCATGTAACAATGAGAAGAATTTATATTCTGTTGCTTTTGGGTGGAGACTTCTGTAGATGTCTATCAGATTCCTTTGATCCTGATATCCTGATATGGTTTGGCTGTTTCCCCACTCAAATCTCAACTTGAATTGTATCTCCCAGAATTCCCACATGTTGTGGGAGGGACCCAAGGGGAGGTAATTGAATCATGGGGGCCAGTCTTTCCCATGCTATTCTTGTGATAGTAAATAAGTCTCATGAGATCTTATGGGTTTATCAGGGGTTTCCACTTTTGCTTCCTCCTTATTTTTTCTTGCTGCCACCATGTAAGAAGCACGTTTTGCCTCCCACCATGATTTTGAGGCCTCCCCAGCCATGTGGAACTCTAAGTCCAATTAAACCTCTTTTTCTTCCCAGTCTCAGGTATGTCTTTATCAGCAGTGTGAAAACGGACTAATGCAGATCCAGTGCTGAGCTCAGGTCCTGAATATCTTTGTTAATTTTCTGTCTCAATGATCTAATATTGTCTGTGGGGTATTAAATTCTCTCACTATTATTGTGTGGTAGTCTAAGTCTTTTTGAAGGTCTTTAAGAACTTGGTTTATGAATCTGGGTGCTCCTGTGTTGGATGCATATATGTTTAGGACAGTTAGGTTTCTTTGTTGAATTTAACCCTTTACCATTATTAATGCCCCTCTTTGTCTTTTTGAATTTTTGTTGGTTTAGTCTTCTTTGTCTGAAATTAGGATTGCAACTTCTGCTTTTTCTGTTTTCCATTTACTTGGTAGATTTTTCTCCATTCCATTATTTTGAGGCTATGTGTATCATTGAATGTGAGATGGGTCTCTTGAAGACAGCATACCATTGGGTCTTGGTTCTTTATCTAGCTTGCCACTCTGCCTTCTAATTGGGGCATTGTACCTTTTAATTAGCCCATTTACATCCAAGGTTAGTTTTGATATGTGTGGATTTGAGCCTGTCATCATGGTGTTAGCTTGTTATTATGCAAACTTATTTGTGTGACAGCTTTATAGTGTCACTGGCCTGTGCACTCAAGTGTGTTTTCGTAGTGGCTGATAACAGTCTTTCATTTCTATATTTAGCTTCTTTTAGGAGCTCTTGTAAGGCAGGTCTGGTGGTAACAAATTCCCTCAGCATTTATCTGAAAAGGATCTTAATTCTTCTTTGCTTCTGAAGTTTAGTTTGGTTGGATATAAAATTTGGGTTGGGTTTTAAGAATGTTGCATATTGGCCTCCAATCTCTTCTGGTTTCTGCTGAAAGGTCCACTGCTAGTCTGATGGGCTTCCCTTTGTAGGTGACCTAATCTTTCTCTCTAGCTGCCTTTAATATTTTTTCTTTCATTTTGACCTTGGAGAATCTGATGATTATGTGTCTTGGCAATGGTCTTCTTGTGAAGTATTTTACTGGGGTTCTCTGCATTTTCTGAATTTGAATGTTGGCCTCTCTAGCTAAATTGGGGAAGTTCTCATTGATGATATCCTGAAATATGTTTTCCAAGCTGCTTACACTCTCCCCATCTCTTTCAGGGACACCAGTGAGTTGTATATTTGATCTCTTTACATAACTCTATATTTCTTAGAGGTTTCATTTGTTCCTTTTTCCTTTTCATTCTTTTTTTTTTTTTTTTTTTTCTATTCAGTCTGTCTTATTTCAGAAAGCCAGTCTTCAAGCTCTGAGATTTTTACCACCGCTTGGTCTATTCTGCTATTAATACTTGTGATTACATTATGAAATTCTTGTATGTTTTTCAGCTGTATCAGGTTGGTTACATTCTTTTCTGTACCAGCTATTTTTTTCTGTCAGCTCCTGTATCGTTTTATTGTGATTCTTAGCTTCGTTGGATTGGGTTTCAAGGTACTCCTTTATCTAAGTGATCTTCATTCCTTTCCATATTCTTAATTCTATTTCTGTCATTTCAGCTATTTCAGCCCAGCTAGACCCTTGCTGGAGAGGTGGTGTAGTCATTTGGAGGAAAAAAAGGCCCTCTGGCTTTTTGAGTTGTCAGAGTCCTTGTGTTAGTTCTTTCTCATATTTGTGTGCTAATGTTTCTTCAATCTTTGAAGTTCAAGATAATTTTTAAGGCTAACCATGGCATTATTATGCCTCTTTTAAAAATTTAAACTTCTTAAAAAATTGTTGAGAATAAGATATCTCTAAAGTCCCTTTTCTTTTAATGGTGTTCTTAATTCCTATAATGACTCATTCCAAAAGTCTTTTAAAGCCCAATGATAATTTTTCAGGTTTTAAAAATCATATAAGCAAGAGGTATTTCTAGAGAGAGGGTAGAGGAGGCATCTCCATGACCCCCAAGAATTCACTCTCAGAAATGGGCATAAGATCGAAGAAGATGAAAAAGCCCCTAAGACAAAACTCAGCCTACAGCTTGACACATTTGGACCAACAGTGTGCTGCTGAATCTCAGAATCCTGGTCTTTTATGACCAGCCACCTGACATGACTTCAAAAATTCTCACTCTCTGGATGGCAAAGACCAAGGATACCCCACATGGTCCTATCATGTTCCCAGGACATAACACAAGATGAATAGGAAACTTCATTCAGTTTTTGTTTCAGAGACCTGCAGTAAAGCTTATAACTGACCAGTCTGCTGGGCAGCCTCAAACAGTGGGTTTATGGAAGTCCTAGGCCTGTGTTCTATCCTGTAATACCCCTCTCCATGACAGAATGACACATACAAATCCTTTTTCCCATTAATCAAAACTTTACAGAGGAGACAAACAGTAATTTTCCTCATTCATTCAACTGGTTTGTGCAGAGAGACAGGTCAGAAGCCTGACTGGTAAGAAATTCTTTAGCCACTATGCCAGAAATTTGGGTTTCCTTTCACTGAGTCACTTTGATGACCCTGCTCACTGTGACATAGCTGTGGGGGCCAAGCCACATTACCAAAAAAAAAAAAAAAAAAAAAGGAAAAAAACCACAAAAAATCTTTTCCATTATGGGAACATAGGCAAAATTCTCTCAAATTACTCTACTTAGTTGCAGATTAACCATTTGAGCTCTAAACTTTTCTTATTGTACAATAAGAAACCAATACTGATGGTCACATTCATGTGTCACTGGTGCCTTCCTGAAGGCCAGCTGGACATCCTTGGCACCCTAAGGCCGTCTCCCCAAACTGACAGGACTACACATTCAGACAGACAGACAGACCCCCCTAAAACATTACAGGCCTCCCTTCTCCACCAGAAGTGAAAAAGGGAAGTGAAGTTATGATGGGTTTTGAATAGAGATGGTCAGAGTGCCAGAGAGAGAGAGACAGGAAAAGAGAAAGAGACATTTTTTCTTGGTACTCAAACCCAAATCAACTTAGGCCAGAGGAGGGGTGTGATCCATTCCAATGCCTGTAGGATTGATCAGACCCCATAGTCAACCATTTTAATCCATCCTGCAGGGATGTTATTCAGGCAACCCAAAGCAGTAAGGATTTGGAGAAGAGAGGCAAAGCAACTGGGTGAGAGAAAAGATAGAAGGGGAAAGGAGAAAAAGAGAGAGCAGGGGGGAAAGGAGAAAAAGAGAGAGCAGGGGGGGAAAGGGAAGGGAGGAAAGCATTTCCTGATGGAAAGGTGAGGAAGTCCAGGAGGCTGGAGAAAGACTCACGATGACAATGAGTCAGTAGTTCAGGCAGCCGCTTTTCAGCTGTGAAGGGATCTTGTCCAGCCGTCCTCTCAGCTCACAAGTCTTCCCCTTGGGATGAGAAAAGCTCCCTACATCCTGTGATCCTGGATGAGCCCCCAAAGAATATGTTACTGACCATGAGTTCTTGAGCTCTTAATGCAATAGAAATTTGTACCTGAACATAAGGGAGGGAGTGAGAGAGAGAGAGAAAGATTCCCTGACTGACTCCCCTGAAAAGAGCCAATAGGGCTTTTTTATTAGGCAAAGTGCAGGAATTGACATCAGGGGTGGGGTATGTGGACTGAGCTAGGCAAAGCACATGAGGGGTGGGGCATGCAGGGTAGCATTATCTGTTTGTGATGGTTATCTTCAGTAATGGGCCACCTGGTGGTTTGGCTGGTGGCAACAAGGCTGTAAATCAATTGTTCAGCATTCCTTCCCAACATGGGACACTCTACAGCCTTGGTTATCTTCTAAGTCCAGCTTCTGGATATTTTTTTTCTTTTTCTTTTTCTTTTTGAGACAGGGTCTTGCTGTGTCACCCAGGCTGGAGGGCAGTGGTGTGAACACAGCTCACTGTAGCTTCAACCTCCTGGGCTCAAGCAATGAGTAGTTGGGACCTCACATGTGCACTACCATGCCCAGCTAATGTTTCTATTTGTAGAGACAAGCTCTCACTATATTACCTAGGCTGGTCTTGAACTCCTGGGTTCAAGCAATCCTCCTGCCTTGGACTCCCAAGGTGCTGGGATTACAGGTGTAAGCCACTGTGCTTGGAAATGGAATTCTTTAAGTAAAAGGCATGGTTGAACATTATGGCATCAGAGAGGTAGTGGTGTGGGTTTTGTGATCAGTGGCAATCCTCTAGTGGGAGTGAGCTGAAGCTAAGCCCAATCTCTCCTCTGTCTTATTTGGCAATAACTTTTTCCCCCAACTATTAAACTAAAGTATGTTATAGTCACAACTTGCCCTGATTCTTTAAACAAACCAAAAATGTTGACTATTAGAGTTTTGATTGTTTCTCTTGGAATAATTGTTTTTTGACAAATTCATACAGGGGTATGGTACAATCTTTAACTGTGTGTTTGATTTTCATGGTACATTCATAAACAAGGTCATTTCTTTGCAAAAATATTCCAGAGCTTTATTAGTTTTCCCAAAGGTTCAACTCAATCCTTTGATATTCAAATGATCTCTTTTGAAGCACATATCTTGTCATCACCCTGGAATTTTCTCTTCTCCAGTTGCTAACTAGTATAACTTTCCCAGATTCTCATTTGTCAATGGCTTCCAGTGTCTGATTTGAGTAGTTTACCAATAACACTTTCACCTACTTTACAAAAAATTTATATTTCCCAAGATTTGCCATTATTTGCATTTGTGCATGTATACTATGCAAAACAGCTGACAAAGAGCATAACTCATTATTGCTGAAGGGGTAATGGCTAGTGTTAAAAGGGAGGAAGGGGTGGCAGAGTAGAGATGAAATAGAAAAGTGGTCAGTTCCTTTAGTGAATGTTTTTGTGTTATGATGACTTTCGCTTTCTCTGGGTAGTGTTATAACTGAAACTTAGGTACGAATGCTCCTATCATAAGGACCATGAGAAAGTATCCAGTCAAGAATTTAGATAAGGAAGAGCAAATAGGTTTCACCTAGTATGCCAACTCTGATTGGTTGATAGTAGCTGACTAAAGTATTATGTTGAGAAGGATCCTGAGGCTCTTTCTGGCCTTAGCAGCGAAGAGCACTATGATTGATTACTGATGCCTGTTGGAATGTTGAAGGGGTAAGTGACAGTCTCTGTGCTACATAGCTGGCATAGCTTATAGTATATATTCAGCAAGTGCCATTTTTTCTCTCTTATAATGTGGCAGTATTGAGAGGGATATAAAAATGGAAAAATATGATCATTTCTCAGAAGTTCACAGTCTGAGGAAAGAGAAAGAAGCCAGAGTTGGTTGAATATTCTGGTGTGACTGCTTGGCTGTTGGGTCGGCCAGATGGTCAAAAAGAAGCCCAGTGGTTATTGGGGACATATATAACATTTTTGTTGTGATGATGTTTGCATCTCTCTGCTGCCCTGCAATTATGGAACTGTAGATATAAAACAAGGAAGTGGGATAAGGCAGAAATGTTACGTCTTATGATAGCTCTGGAGTCAGACTGATTTGGGTTTAATTCTAGCCCCAATATTTATTGTGTGCTATTGGAAAAATTGCTAAGTCTCTCTAGACCACAGTTTCCTCATCCGCAAAATGGGCATAATTATAGCAGCTGCTACATTAGATTGTTTTAAGGGATGTGTGTGTGTAGCAATTTCCTCCTTCCTAAAATGGGTATGGCTATTTCTCTCCCAGAAAAGAAGTGTGACATATAGTTAAGGTAATGCATGTGAAGTGCTAGGAGCTTGCCTGTCACCTAACCCTGGGATCATATAGATGTCGGTAGAGCCACAGAGGGAATTTACAAATGCAAAAGAAGCTGGTGAGCCACTGGGGTTAATGCTCAGGATTCTCAGCTCTGACCTTCCTGTTTCTCTCCAGGAATGCGGTAGTTGTTCAAGCAATAATACTCCCATCTCCATTAATTATCTTAAAAGCTAATCAGAAGATACCAGGAAATGCAGCATTCTCTGCGTGCCTAACCTTTGCTGAACTCTTAAATGCTTTTGTTTGAGAGAAAGTTATATTAACTCAAATCTATTCAATCTTCCAGGTTCTACCTTCTCTGTTTCATCCAAGCTAGGAGTATACTTATTCTCCAGCCTGGGAGGGAGCACTTGAAAAAAGCTGGGAGAGGGGGATGGGGAATAGGGAGACTGAGGGAGAAGGTTAGTTATTTAATAGTCTGAAAGTCAATGGAATGTTTGTTTTGCCATCTCATTTTGAGATTTTTCTTGTTGACATGAAGAGTTAGATTTTTTGAGGATGAAAAAACAAAATTATTTAGAAGCAAAGGAGAGCAAAGATTGAGCAGGCCACAATTTAGAATATTAGCAATGACTTTTGAAGTCCAAAGGGTAGTAAGATAAATGAGGGTAGTAAGATGACTGCCCCAACATAAATTGTAGATGTAGATACCCTTTGTAAATCTGGCTCACTTGCAATTCTGTCTTAAACTGTGACAGCATCAGTTATGGGGCAGAGTTGAAGGCACTGGAAGGGAGTAAGGCCTTGGGCCCATGGAAGCAATGGTATCAAGTTGAACTGTCTTCTGGGCTCCTGAGGCCAATGGACCTGCCACCTACCAGTCTGGGCTCCGCCACTTTCTAGTTGTATGATATTGAGCTATATCTCTCAAAGCTTTAGTCTCCTTGACATAATAATGGTGCTATTAGTCAAGCCAGGCTAAGCCATTGTGCTATACTTCCACTCAATAATGAATAATTAATTGTAATGAACATTCAGCATTTTAGAGTTTACTATCTGAATTTCAGGAAATAAGGAATCCAAACTAGGGTCCAAGCCAGGATTCAGGCACAGGTTTGTCTACTCAAAATCCCTTTCTTGTTGTATTACATCTCACTGATCTTACAGAGGAAGTCATGGGGTACCATAAACCACTGCTGCTCAACCAGACTGAAAGCAAAGTAATTATCTTGCATAGTCCTGGTGCAGCCTCTTTGGAAAAATAAACAAAAGAAAATTTACTTATGTGACGTATACTACCAAGTACAATTTCTGGAAAGTGCTCATTACCCTTTGCTAATTGGAAAAAAAAAATTTTTTTTTTGTATTGCTTAGGCTTATTTGGCATTATCTAGACTCATATGGGTCTTGGGCTTGTAAGGATAAAGGTTGAGAATGTATGAGGGCACCTGAGAGGGAGGGGCACCTGTGCTCTTTCAGTCATGCAGAAGCCTGGCCCTCTTTCTCTGTACCCTGCATTACTATTTAAACCCTCTCATTGTGGCCATAGGGGCCGTTGCCTAGCAAGTAGAAGTGGGCACTGAGCTGGCTATAGTATTACTAGCCAGATCTTAACTACCCAACCTTTCTCAGCTCTTCTTTTTGCCTAACCTGCTCCAAGGCAGTGATTTTTAGACTTTAATGTGCATGCAAAGCTTCCAGGGATCTCATTCAAGTGCAGATTCTGATTCAGCAGGTCTGGGTTTGGGTCTGAGATTCTGAAATTATATCAGGCTCCTGGGAGGTACCGATGCAGCTGGTCCTCAGACCACATTTTGATTACAAAATAACATTTATCGGCTTTTCAATCTAGAGCAAATGGAGCATCTTGAAGTCTTATAGTTCTAAAAGAGACTTTAAAAAAAATAATATAATGGCACCAGGTGTGGTGGCTTACACCTATAATCCCAGCACTGTGGGAGGCTAAGGCGGGTGGATCATTTGAGCCCAGGAGTTTGAGATGGGCTGAAGTGGGCAACATGGTGAAACCCCATCTCTACAAAAAAAATACCGAAAATTAGGAGGGTGTGGTGGTGCACACTTGTCCCAGTTACTCAGGAGGCTGAGGTGGGAGGATTGCTTGAGCCTGGGAAATCAATGCTGCAGCGAGCCGTGATTGCACCACTGCACTCCAGCCTGGGCAGTAGAACAAGACCCTGTCTTAAAAAATAATAATAACACAATAATGAATTCTACCAGCCATGCACAAATAATTTACTAAAACAGTCTACTCTTTAAAGATACTCTTCTCCTCAAAGAGTGTCAGTATACTGTGTCCTGATAATGCATTCAGTCAAACGCCATGCCAGGATTTTTTTGCTGGACTCTTTCTCCCTGTGTTTTATTTCCACATGTGCCTGTATCAGTTTTTGCCTAGTGTTTCAAATGTAAGTCTCTTAGGGAGCAGTGCCTCTAATCTGATCTCCACGTTAACCCTTGGCTGCTGATGGATGGAAAATGAGCCTGGCGGAGCACTATAAGATGAAGGGCTGGTATTCTTCTGTCTGCCACTCACCGTGAGCTCTGGCCTTGGCAGCTGGCTGCAGTTGTAAAGTCTGGCTCATGAAATCATGGTTTCCTGACCAGGTCCCCTCTCTTCACATTGGAAACAAGCTTCATCCAGCACCTGACAGGGCAGGATCTATTCACAGCTTCCACTATCTTGTTGCTTCTGTGAGACCATGGGCTTCAGCTGACAGCAGGCGCTCTGGAACTTTAGCCCCCCATGTTTTCCATATTTTTGTTTCCTTCCCAGCAGAGGGCAGGAGGGCTGGATCAAGCAACCACTGTCCTACTCCTGTCAGTCAGACATTAACGTCCCTTCACAGGCAAGTACGGGAAGTTCTTTTACCCACATGCCCTCCTCTTCCCACCCCCGACTGTGAACAGCAGCCAGAAGTTAGAAGACCATCACAGAGAAATCCGCAAGATGGCTTTGTGGACATCACCCAGGTATTACTTTCTCACTGAGTCTCAGAGCTGTAATCAAATGCCTTCTGATGATATTCATCATGCAGATTCGGGAAGCTTTGTGTGTCTCATTGGTATCCCACAAAGGGATGGTAAAGGAAGGGTATGAGATGATTGTGCCATTTGGTCTTTATCCCCCTTGCACACATCTAGGTGCCATGGCAACCACCTCACTCTGGAGACAGGTCTACCAGGGGCTTTCCTATAGGTCAGCCACAGCCCTAAATGGCTGCTTCAGGGACAAGACAATTTTAAAAGAGTTTCCCATCAATCACCAAGACCTGTCATTTTCTTCTTCAAAATGCTTTTTGTGTGCAACCCCTCCCCCAACTTTGCCCGCCTGCTAGCATCTCGGTCCAGCCCTCCCACCTGCACCCCCTCTCCCTGTGCCTTGAGGCCTGCGCTCCTTCTGCACATGCTTGTAAGATAGAGCTCCCTAAAGCATTGCTCTCCTTGGGCTGTTCCTCCACTTGGAAACCTAAAATAGCTTCACATTGCCTTGGAGATCCAGCAAGAATACTCCCGCCTGTTTCCAGGCGCTCTGCAATCTGGTGTTCCCATTGTCATTCACTTCCTGCCTCTTCAGAGGTGGCTCAGGCCAGCCTGCCTTCCCTGCTTCCTCTCCTCGAGGCGGGAATTCTGGGCCCAGGGGTGTTTCCTCACCCCAATTTTGTTCTTCAGATCCTCTCAAAGCACCTTGTCCTTGTCCTTCCTAGTGCCCTGCACAGCTGTCATGAATGTATAGATTTCATAGGAGTTTGTTTGTTGTCTGGCCTCTTCAACACACTGGAGCCCTCGGAGGGCAAGCACACGGTATGAATCTGCTAAGGCCGCCATAACAAATTCCACAGACCAGGGCACTTTAACAGTAGAAATTAATTTTCTTGCAGTTCTGGAGGTGGGTAGTCTCAGATCAAAGCCTCAAGAAGCAGGTTTGGTTTCTTCTGAGGCCTCTCTCTTTGGCTTGCAGGTGGCCTTTGGTGTCTCTTTGTGTCTCCAAATCTCCTCTTATGATCACACCAGTTAGATTGGGTTAGGGCCGACTGTAAAGGCCTCATTTTAACTTCATCGCCTCTTTAAAGGCCTTATCTCCAAATGCAGTCACATTCTGAGGTACTGGGTGATTCGGGCTTCAACATACGAATTTTGAGGAGACATAATTCGGCCCATAAGAGGCTTGATCCTCTCTGGCTCATGTACCTGCAGCACCAAGCCCATGTCTGGACATGGAAGGTAGGACTCAGTACAGGTTTGTGGCTGGAATGACGTCTCTCTCTCTGAGGTGTCCTGCTCCTCACCCGCCAGTCCTTCCAGGCTCAGTTCCAGCCCTGCCCCACATGAAAACCCTTCTTAAGCCCTGAGAGACTTTCTTCTCAGAACGTCTCCAGTTTGCACATATGCACAGTCTCATCTTGCTAACTCTTTCAAGGGTTTTAGCTTAACCCTTAACTAGCATAGACCACTGGGCTGTCCCTTCCACAGATCAGCCAACAAATGGACTGCTCTCAAACAAACTCCCCTCCCCCACGTGAATGGCGCTTTTTCCCTTAGGATCTGGATCCACCATTGATTAAAATCTTCATTGAGGAGGTCCTTGAGGGAGGACAGCCAGTTCCAGGGAGAGGCCCCCCTCAAAATCACCTGGCCCTCCAGAGTAGAGCTGGAATCGAAGCTGTGAGTTTGGGTACTTGAATCCATAAACCATTAGGTGGGTGCAAAAGTAAATGTGGTTTTTGCATTAAGAGCAATGGCAAAGATGGTAATTTCTTCTGTACCAACTTAATATGTTTCTTTTGTCCTAGAAATAATCACAGACCAAGATGAGAAACACAATCTACTCGTCAGCTTTTCCCAAATAATGGATTGAAACATTTTACTACCTCAAAGCATTTCAAATCTGTGTGGAGATTTTGTTTGGTTTCTAACCATTATTTTCTTGCCAGGCTGGGGAGCAAGTCTTCTGAGATTTAAAGAGTTAAGGCTGGTTATGTCTACACATTCCCGGGTAACTTAATTATTGACCCAGCTTGTAAATCATTCATAGCTTTCCAGAGGTATCTATATACTTCTGCTGGCAGCAAATGCAATCCTGGGCTATTTGTGGAATGGAGGTTAGGGTCAGGGAGAGTGTGAAAAATTAAGAATAACAACACTTCCTTTCCTTCCTGAACTTTAATTGCCCCTTTAAATAAAGCCAAGGCTTTCTTCCTTTGCCACCTGCTCAGAGCATCTCAGTTAACTGCCAAGAAGGCTCTGGTTTCACTTGCCATTCTCCATATCTTGCCACTCCAAGGATACTAGGTGACTTTGGTTTCATTTAGGAGTGAAGTCGCTGGGATCAGCCGTCTTGCCTGGAGTCCCCCTGGGTTACAGCCAGGGCTTTAGGAATGCAACATCTTACATTTTAGGCAACTCTTCTAATCCTATCCCTTAGGGGCTGGATAAGAAATGACGGCTTTCAGCTGGCCTGCCAGTGAGGCATCTAGGCAGGTTTGTGGTTAACCAAGGCCACACACCCAGTGAGCAACAAGATGGAGTTTAATGGTAGCCATGTCTGGTGGGGGCCACACCTCTGTGGTGTCTGGTGTCAGTCAGGCCTGCCTACTTTCAAATGAGAGGAGAGGTCCAGTCAGGGCTCCCCGGCTGCAGGGTCAGGTCCAACGCCTGTGAAAACAGACACCCAAATAATCAAAGACTTGCATTCTTGTGTCTAAATAGCAGTTAATCCTCACTCCTTTGAAGGAGTAGAAACCACAGGTGACAGTGAAGCCCTCAGTAGAATCAGCCACCTGGTTTGTTTGTCCCCAAGTCCTACAGTTCTCAGAGCTCAAAGGAAGCTTAACAGCATCTTGGTTCATTTTACAGACAAGAAAAATGCATGGAGATCAGAATACTTTTATTGCAAATTAATACAATCTGGAAAAAGGCTATTTTATTCAAACCAGAAAAGAAATTAATGGCACGAGACTTTTTTTTTTTTTGAGATGGAGTTTCGCTCTTGTCAGCCAGGCTGGAGTGCAGTGGTGCAATCTCAGCTCACTGCAACTACTGCCTCCCAGGTTCAAGCGATTCTCCTGTCTCAGCCTCCCAAATAGCTGGGATTACAGGCGCCTGCCACCATGCCCGGCTAATTTTTGTATTTTTAGTAGAGATGGGGTTTCACTATGTTGGCTGGTCTCAAACTCTTGAACTCAGGTGATCCACCCACCTCGGGCTCCCAAAGTGCTGGGATTACAGGCATGAGCCACCACGACCAGCCTTAAGAGACTTTTTAAGGTAAACAACTGAATATTTTAAATGCCAAAAGCTGATGTCGTAATTTATTAAAGCCAGAGGCAAATCTTTCTCAACTTGTTCAGTCAACATAGTCCAGTTTCTAGTCAGTTCCAGCCTAGTGTGTCTGGAAGCACATTTTCCCTCTGGGGAAAACTACTGACCTAGCTAGGCCACTCCTTAGGGCTTCAGAGTTGTCTCTTTGTTTTCCTTGGATGTGTAGTGGCTCATTGTGTGGGGTGGGGAGGAATCCAGAAGAAGAGATCTGCAGGGGAATTTTCAATAAGCTTTGAGTGTTTTACAGGCATCTTTGCAGACCACACTATAAGATATGGCTTTGTGACTACCCGTCCCCTTACAGAGGCTTCTAAGAGCCTGAGATTTCAAAATCAAACTTTACAGGCAGGCGGTCTCAAAGCCTCGCATCAACCAGCCACCCACCACCTTTCTCAACAACCTAATTTTGCACCTTTGGAGAACATCTGTTAGAATCAAGCAAACCCTTTTTCCAAATTCTACTCTTGCTTGTTACCATTTCTGGTCAGTTGTTTTTACGTGTTATTTTATTTAATATTCATAAAAATCCTACAAGTTAGGTTTTATCATCTCCAATTTTCACATGAGGAAACCGAAGCTCTGAGCAGGTGAGCAGCTTTCTCAAGCTGCATAATTAGTAGCATCGCCAGTGCTGTCTTCATTCCATCATGCCATTTAGCAAAGCACAGTACTCTATAATTTTAAAAAGACTCTCTTGACCCTAGTGTAGAACTCTGTTTGGATAAACAGATGACCAGAGAATGTGGCCTGTATCAAGAGACTTCACACTGCAATATTAGAGTTCTCTACCTGTAACCTGTGTGTGTGTTTGTGTGTGTGTGTGTGTGTGTACACACATTACTATTGCCTCTTCTCCTTCTCATCACTCTCCCACCAGGATGAAGTCCTTGTCTGGCTTGAGGATGAAGTCTCTATCTGAAGGCTGCAGAGCTTTGTCTGTTTGCTGGGGAGAGCTGTGGGCCTTTAAAGCATACCGCTGTGCTGAATTGTTTTGGGGCAGGGGTAGGCTTGTGAGGTAAGGGGAGAATCTTGTTTACTCACACTCAGTCCCAGAGACTGTGCATCTTGCCCTGGCTCAGTCAGTTCACAGAGGCCTGGATGAGTTTTATGCAAGAGAGGTCTTTATGGAAACACAGATGAAAAAAGCTGCCTGAACACACACCAGAAATGCCACTTCGGGTGGTTAGGTTCTTGCTCTTCTCTCTCTGTACGCCTTTTTGGCTTTGAGTAATTTGAAGGGGCTCCAAACCCCAGTTCCTTATCAGGCCTCTTTCTTCCACCAGTTTCAACGCTTCTGCCAAGCTGAAAAGGTGAGCCCAGAAACCCTCTTTCCTCAAGCAGTCCTGCTCCATCCCAGCTACATCCTGGGTCAGGACACTAAGAACCCACCCCAGAGTGGATGTACAAGAACAAGATTTTACTAACATTTTGGCTTTTTAAAATTAAACTTAGATGAAAACTGGCTTTACAGATGTTGGAACACTGGTGTGGCCCTAAGAGCTGGCTTAGTTGGGGTTTATGAAGGTTATATGAGATGATGTTTTCCCATGCCTGAGTTAGGGTGTAGTCTTTACATGAGGGAAAAATTCTTTTATCTGACCGTGCTGCAAATGATCTAACACTAAGTCTATTGTTCACACTGTCAAAATTAAGAAATATGATTGTATTCATGTTGGGATTTATAATTTATTATTTTATTGTTATTTTTGTTTGTCACATTTATTAATTCAAGTTTTATGTTGCCTCATCTTAACTTTAAAACATGTGCTGTTGCTGGGCACAGTGGCTCACGCCTGTAATCCCAGCACTTTGGGAGGCCAATGTGGGTGGATCACCTGGGGTCAGGAGTTCGAGACCAGCCTGGTCAACATGGTGAAACGCCTTCTCTGCTAAAAATACAAAAAATAATAATAATAATAAAATTAGTGGGCCATGGTGGTGGGCGCCTGTAATCCTATTTACTCGGGAGGCTGAGGCAGGAGAATTGCTTGAGCAGGAGAATTGCTTGAACCCTCTGCCGGGAGGCAAAGGTTTTAGTGAGCCGAGATCACGCCATTGCACTCCAGCCTGGGCAACGAGAGTGAAACTCCGTCTCAAAAAACAAACAAACAAACAAAAAAATAACAAAAAATGTGCTGTTTAATATCTCATTCTCTTATGATAAGGAAATCATATGTCAACCAACAAAAGATGGTTGAAAGGTCAGTTTTTTTTTTAGGAATGTGTGGCCATATATTCATTTGAGCCTCTGAAATGGGCTCCCTGTCCCTGGTTTTGGTGTAAATTAAGTTCCCTTATCATTGTCTGGCAGAGAGAGAGCTAAATGGAATAAAGATGGGAATGTCTGCTGGCTTCCTCCCTTTCCCAGATAACCAAAAACTCACACTGTAATGGTCTGCCAAATTTCCTCCCTTCTTTCCTCTCCCAAAGAGGAAGTGTTTTTATTCCCTTTATCACTGGGAGAGAGGCGATATCCACGACTATAATGAAAGGATAGACATCAGAGAGGAAGTAAAGAGAGGAAAATGCAAGTGTGGAGCTCAGCCTAGAGAAAGCCCTCAGGGAATTGTGGCGAGGGACACCTCAGAACAAAAGCAGCACATATGAGTGAAATGGGTGCAGAAGAAAGGGAAATTCGTAAGTGTTGCTGTATGCTCTATATTTGCCTTCTCTTTGTGGTTTCCAAGAATCTCAAAATAAATAATTTGAGTCTTTGAAATTCCTTCTTATGTCAGGCTGTATTCCTTGACTATTTGAGACTGAACTATTTGGATCCTGCCTTTACACAGGTTATACCCCAGAAATATTCCTGTGTTCCTCGCTTTTCCGAGGCTTTCTACTTTGCTCCATTCAGAGGTACAGTATTATATTTCATGGCATCAGGGTTTGGCTATCCTGCAGTAGATCACAGTAATTTGGATGGGTCTACAATAAGCCAGATACAGTTCACCTCAGGGGTCACTTAATTAACCTGATGAATCCAAGATGAACTGTTTTATTACCATGAATGAGAAATTTTCCAATTGGAGTTTGTTTAAATAATGAGGACATGCGGAATATATTCTAATTGTATTGGCTAGCTAATATCTGTTAGATGAGCTTTAGAATATTTCAGGTTTGGGGGCTGGGCATGGTGGCTCACACCTGTAATCCCAGCACTTTGGGAGGATGAGGCAGGTGGATCACCTGAGGTCAGGAGTTCGAGACCAGCCTGGCCAACATGACAAAACCCTGTCTCTACTAAAAATACAAAAATTAGCCAGGCATGGCGGCACATGCCTGTAATCCCAGCTACTTGGGAGGCTGAGGCAGGAGAGTCACTTGAACCTGGAAGGCGGAGGTTACAGTGAGCCGAGATCGTGCCACTGCACTCCAGCCCGGGTGACAGAGCAAGACTCTATCTCAAAAACAAACGAACAACCCAAAATATTTCAGGTTTGTTCCATCCTCCTGTCCAGAGAATCCTAAGAAGCCTACACTTGTCTTGTAGAAATGTAGTTAGAATTGTCTTTTACAGGGAACAGTGATTTTGCTGGTGGCCTTTCAAATTGATTTTTTTATTAGAAGAATCGCCAATGCCATAATCTGTCAAAAAGATGTGGCAGCATGTTTATCTGTAACAGACATATCTTCAGTCATTTTTTCCCTGTGTGTTTAACATGAGAAGTTGTTTGTATTATTTATGACTTTCAAAAATGCATTCTTGGGCAATGTTCACAGCTCAGTCGCCAGGAGCACTCGTGGAGTCCCAGAGAGGTGCTCTGCTTCCCTGAGCTGCCAAAGCCTCAGAGTTGGGACTTCTCTCCCAGCCTTGTGGAAATGGTACGCTCTTAATTTCGGGGCGACTTACTAACATTTCATGATCATCCAGTTTTTCCTCTCATCCTCTCATTCACTGTTCAGATGTTTGTCACCCCAGCAAGCAGTTTGTGAATGATGAGTTTTAAGTCATGGATAAACTGGAGGCTTGTTTGTGGTGGTTATAGTTTCCCTGCTTCTTTTTGGACAGGAAATAGAAATTTGTCTGTATTTCCTCATGTTTTCTCTGTACTCTTTTAATGATTTAACTGAATTTTGTCTGTGCAAGGCCTCATGCTCCAATTCTTTGGCTTTTTCCATTATCCCTAGCATTTCCCCCTCCTATCTTCCCAACTCTTCTCCTGGGGTTATATAGAGCTGGGGTTATGTTAAATTTTTACCAGTCCCTCCAAAGGTCATCTAATCCAGGAAGACTCTCCTGATGACCTTGGGTTGGCTTAAAGGGATTATGCTTTTTTCCAACTTCTTCAATGCATATTTTGTATTCTGTGTATAACTCACTTCCCCCACCAGGTTGCAGACTCTAGGGAGTGGTGTCTGGATGTCACCTATTCTCCTTCTCACTGGGAAGCACCATCCAGGTAGTCAAACGCAGACAGTGACTTTGGTAGGAGCTGGGGCTGCAAGCTCCAGCCAAGATCAGGGGAGGTGACAGGGCCTGAAGGATCAAGCGAAGCCAGAGTCCACAAGGAGGACAGAGGATCAAATACCAGGGCGTATATGGGTAGATGTGAAATCCAGGGGACCCAAAGGCAGGGATTTGATTCAGGTCTTCAGAACTTAGAGTCTGGAGTTTGAGAAATAAAATAAAAGTGAAAGGAGATTGGGATCAAGGCTCTGGAGGGAGGAAGGAAAATGCCTCAGCGATTTTCTTGAACCATACACAGTGTGTGTTGGAGTCCAGTTGTAGAGTAATACATAGGACAGAGAGGAAAACAATGCATAGTTGGTTGAATAAATAAATGCTTAGACATTTACAAAGATGCTTCCTATTTGAAGAATAGGCAGGATATTTGAGTGTAAGAATTGAAGGTCAAGCTCACCTAGGACTTGTTTTTCAGGCCAGAGAATACATATTTCTGTCCACCTCTAAAGGTTATTTTAATTTCTTACTCATCGTTCACTCCTTCAATCAATATGCAGTTAAAACTTGATCTTCTGTTCAATCAACAAATACCAAATTCAGTTGGTTATAGTGTCTCTGAGAAGTAATCAATACATAATTCTGTATCAGTCAGGGTTTGATCAAAGATGCAGAACCAATGTAAGTGATACAGAATAATGGATGGCAGAGTCCTAGCTTTGCCATAAGGGAGCTGGGGGGAGGCCATCTACACCCATCATTGCCCCTGTGGTGTCTACTGTTGACCTGAAGTCCTATGGGTCAGACAAACACATAGTTGGAATAGGAGCTGGGTGTGGATAAGAACAGGGACAAACACGACACCACAAAGACGGAATGGAACCGACAAAGACAATTAGAAACCATGAAGACAGACTGACTGGAACCCATGTATCTCTCTCCCATCCACTCCAGCCTCAATTCTGCATGACCTGCTGGAGAAGCTGGAGCCCTTTGCCATGGAGCTGCACTTGCACCTGGCCCAGGACTCAGAGAAACAGATGGAGGAGATCTGGCAGGAGCTGGAGGAGCTGTGGGTCTGGGCACGCACACCACGTCAGCGATGATGTTTGCCAGCTGCCACAGCACCTGCTGCCCTGTTGCTACATTCAGGGCATAGGAAATATGGCCACTGCTCCATGCCCACCTTCTAAGTCTGATGCAAAATGTGTCTTGTGGCCAACCACAACCTAGAACTACACAGTGAAGGGAATTCTTGGAAACATAGTTTCTGTTAAGCTCAGTTGTCATGGTACAAAGCCACCACAGTGTATTCCTTGTAAACTTGGCATTCACACACACTTTTTAACCATGTTTAACTTCCCAAAAAAGACAATAGCAACATTATGCTTTTGCCTAACATGATGCAACTCTTCTTGTACTGCTTAAAACATGCTATTCTCTCCTGCAAAGAGGTTTAAGTCTCTCTATCTATCTTTGGATGATGTTAATCCTCCTCTAGCCAAGTCACATTTCCCCTTTGCTATTCTGTAATTTAAATACTGAGATACAGGTTAATTCCCATGAACACATCTTATATTAGATGCTAGGTAAATAAGAGAGGGTAATTACCTTCTTTAGACAATCAAATATTTTTGACCAAAGCTAGACTCAGTAAAACTTTTATTTTGAATTAAATTATGAGCCTACAAACCTGAGGACTTCCTTCCTGAGCTTAGGTTGGCTATTTCATCTGTTTTTAATGCTGTCAAATTTATCCTGAGAGGAGTCAGGCACCCAAGCCAAGCCTAAACTGTGATCCTGCAATGTAGCTTGGTCTATCTGATGAGCTTATGTGTGGCGAACCCATTGTGCATCTATTTATCCAGGAAAACCAAAATTGTGCTGTAGAAGCTTTGAACAAGATCGCACCACTGCACTCCAGCCTGGGTGACAGAGCGAGACTCCATCTCAAAAAAAAAAAAAACAAAAAAAACAAAAAAAAAAGAAGAAGCTTTGAACAGAGGCCCCAGGGGGACACAGGTTTAGAGATTAGGAGGAAAGACACTGTCTTCCTAAACCCAGCCCAGTCCCAGGGTTTAGATCTGACCTTCGAAGACAAGGAACTGCAGTCAGAATGGGTAGGGGGCGTACGGTTTGGGCAGATGCCATCTGCTTTGGGACTCGTGTGGCCAAATGCGACATAGAGCTGGAGAATGGACAGTCTCCCCATTTCTTACAGAATATCCTGTGTAAATGACGCACACTGTAGCTCCATTTGGCATGTCTGATGTGTCTCGACTTCGGGGAAACGTGGAGGTGGTATCCTGGGCAGGAGGGTACAGGCCTTTAGGAGACTGATGACAAAGGGGCAGCCCCAGGCCTCCATGGTGGCTTGCAGGAAGCAACCATTTCAAGCAGCCTTGAGTGGGAAAACATGTCTGAGATTTCTCTGAGATACCTCCTGGGGACACCCCCTGGGGGGCAAGGATAAAGGAGGGGCAAGAAAGGAGGTGAGGAAGCACAAGGACCTCTGTGCTGTTGGAACCATTCTGTATCGTGATCGTGGTGGTGGTCACATGCATCTACACAGGCGATACAGTGATACAGGCACACACACACACACACACACACAAATGACAGCATGTAAAACCGATGAAATATGTGGGTTGCACCAGTATCAATGTTCTGATTTTGTACTGGATGTTAGCATTGAGGGAAACTAAAAGTACACAGGACATTAAGTCAAGGAAAAACAATAATAGTAATAGAATTAATATTTTTTGAAAACTAACAATATGTTAGGTGCTTCGCATTTTTTTTTTCTGTTTAATCTTTACAACACTCTTATGAAATAGATGTTGGTATTACCCATTTTTATAGACAAGGAAACTGAGTCCCAGTCATGTGAAGGTCACTCAACTAGGCTGTCTGAGTCAGAGCCAGGACTTCTAACATTGAGGTCCTTAAGGAAAAGGTTTAGATTGCAGTGACATGGGGGATAGGGTGGAATACAAAATTCAGCACGAAGAAGGACTTCTGAACAGTTCTGTGTAGGAGTGGGCGGAGCTTGCCGGCAGGGTGAAGTGCTCCACAGGAGAGCAATTCTCAGAGCAGGCTGGACAGATGCAATCTGTCATGGCCCTGTCTTTTGGTTCCAGCTACATCCACCTCTTAAATGACTTGGGCTTTCTCATCTGTACAAAGGGGAAAATAAATTTTATTTCATGGGTGGTTGTTAGAATTGCAAGAGGTATAACAAAGGGTTCCAAACCTTCAGCCTTCCGGAAGTCACACTTTCTTTAATATCCACATCAAATGGCTCAAGCCTCCATCTGAAATTACATGGGGAATTGTGCTTCCTCTCAGCATTTTCAAAGATTCTCCAGGGCCTTCACATTTGCAGAGCCTGCCTTCCCTCCCATTCCTGCTCAGACTCAATTCTCTGTTGCCCAGGGTGGTCTTGGGCACAGTGTTTGCTCATCAAAGCCACTGTCCTCTCTCCACACTGCTTCCTCCGTGCTGGAGTTTGCTCCCTTCTTTTGTTATCCAAGCAATACCTACATCTATTCACAAATGTTATGGTGGGTAGTGTTGGCACATCTGGCTGACTTTCACTGAAGATTTGGGGCAGTAGAAGAAAATTATAGTTCTACTTAACGCAGCACAAAAACATGCCAAGTCACACTAGACAAACTCTTACAAATTTCTAACAGGTTGTTTTAAGTTTTTAAGTACCTAAACCTCTTTCCCTTTTTGCTGGAAAGTCCCTTCTCTCTTCAATAACCATCCTCTTTCTTCAAGTGCTAGGACCAATTTGGCAACCCCCCATCATTTTATTATGCTGAGTAGTCCAACTCTTTTTTATCTTTTTTCTGTCTTCCAGACGAGGCCCTGGGGACCACCCTTCCTAAAGCAAAAGGGAAGGGATGCATCTGTCATTTTCCTCTGTGCTTTAGCCTGTGTGATGATGGGACAGTTATAGAGCCATTGTGAGCCTCCATTTACTTGTCTACTATTTACTTGTCTACTCTGGAAGTGTATAGTAACAGTACTTAACCCCCAGGATTATTGTAAAGATACAGTGAACATAAATCACTTAGACTGCACCAGAGCTTAGTGTCTGTTTATTCGTATGATTTCTCTGACTTCATACCTTCTGGAGACATTCAACTTTGTTTCTCCTCTTATTAGGTAGTGAGAGTTTCTGCTGCTTCCGTCCTCCTGGCCAGAGGGAGGTAAGTACTGTCCATCAGGGCACGTTCTTGAAGCCTTTGCCTCTGCTGTGGGTGGTCCCTTTTTTTTTTTTTTTTTACTGTGGAAGGCAGGAGAGAGTCTCAGTATCCTGAAAGTGACCAGGCCTAGCCCTACCCAGGACAAGAAGGTAGAAAGTGGAGGCCACAGTTTCTGTGGTCTGTTGATCAGGTGTTTGAATTGTATATTGACTCCATAGGAGATTGGATCATAGGCAGTCACATGGCCCTGGAGACTTGGAGTAAGAACTGATGAGGGAGGCTCAAATGTTTGATGCATGATTTCCTTTGAGAACAACTGGGAGAGGGTGGAAGGAATGGAATGGCATAGAAGCAAGGAAATAGATTTTAACAGTAGGATTTAAAGTGTCTATGACTACTGAAGTGTGTTGTGGATGAGATTTGGTGCGTATGAAAAAATACTGAGAGATGCTGTTCAGGGCCTTATGTAAGCAAGAATGGAACAGAGGGAGAGGGAGAGCTCAGCAGCCTTGCTGAGACAATGGAGGCATGTGCACCAGAGCCAGGGTCAAGTGCGGCAAAATCTACTAAAGGTTCTTCAGAAGGTAGCGCAAAATAGGATGGCCCCTGAAGTTCAGCAAATCTTGGTGTTCCACTCACCCCCTCCCCTGATGCGAGGTGCAGCTCCCTCTTTCCCCAGGGGCCCTTCCTCTTGACTGCCTCCCCCAGGATGGGGGCATGGCTATGCCCCGCTGGTTCCTGACCTTCTCCTGCTCCATTGGAGACCATTATGCTTAAGCATTGATTATCTGTGTCCAGTCAGTATTTTGCAGCATTCCTGGCACAAATGGCCTGCGTGTGTGCTGAAGTGGAAGGAAAGGGCTCTCAGGGGCACATTCTGTGGTCCAGGAGAACACAGAGCTGGCCTTGTCTCTAGCTATTGGCCATCTGTGTTCCCTGGAGCAACAGAACACCAGGTGCAGAGCCCCAACATGGGGTTGGAGCTTGGAAACCTGGCTGGAAACAGAAATGGAGCTACCCTGTTGGGTGGGGGACTTGGACAGGAGAGTAAAAAGGTTCCTGTTTCTGGTGGGTGGGGAGTCTGGGGGTAGGGGTCTGGGTTCTCTCAGATGGCCTGTAGAAGAAGGGAAGATGCTGCAGAGAGGAAAAAGCCCCCACAAGGGACCTATTTGATTTAGGGAATGAAGGAGGGAGAAGAAAAGAAAGAAGAAGAGGGGGAAGGAAGCTGCTGACTACTTGTTCTGGGCTAGATGCCATGCCGGGCTTCAAGAAGAGGTACAAAACACTGCATGGCACCCAGCGCGTAGAAGTCCCTTGGTCAGTACAGCTGTTATCATTATGAGTGACATCACTGCTTAATTTTCACACCACCACCATAAGGCGGGTATTATTATACTATCTCCATTTTGTGGATGACAAAATTGAGGTTCAGAAAAGAGAAGCAATTGGTGTAGGGGGTTCAAAATTGAAACACAGCCTACCTGACTCCAACGCCTGTGTGTCCAAGCCCTGTGATAGGCAGAGATGTAGGTGTTCCACCAGTACCTGGCAAGGCAACAACTGGCGATGGTAAAGGGTCAGTATGGGGTGGAGTTGGGTGAGGGTAAGGGAGTTAGGGAGGGAAAGAAGCCCACTCCCTTGAAAAGTTCCCCAGGGCTGGGCTGCCGTGCAAAGCCACTCACCTGGAAGTATGGGATTAAGGGAGGCCAGAGGCAAGACTGTCCTGGCTGCCCCACAGGCTTAGAGCTAGGAGGCAGGTGCTGGGTGCCGGCAGGAACAGCAGCCTCTAGAAGAGAGAGAAGTAGCCTGGCACCTGGGGGAGCCATACCTGGGATGGACAAAGGTGGGCACGGCTGCTGAGCCTGCAATGAGTAGGTGGTCCTGGATGCTTCGGCAGGTGTGGTGCGGCTTGGTTTCCAGCAATCGTGCTGGTGGGTGTTCAGCCAGTGACTGTATGTGTATATCTTTGTCATTGTTGTTGCCAATATTATGGTGATCACATTCTCTGACTTTTATACATTTGGGCTAAAGGAACCTGGAAAAACACATGAATCAAAATAAACCCTGATTCACCTTTCCAGGTCAGAGTTACAAGTGTCAAAACTCTCAGGTGAGATCTGCCCGTGACGTTCTGACCGCATGCCTCTCTGCAAGGAAAGTGCTATGTGTTGTTTTTTCCAGCAGTGGAAATACAAATGATTCACTCTGGAAACCATGGCTGTTTCACTGATAACTAATTTGTTTGCTGATAAATGATTACCCAGGAGCCAGAATAGAGACCCAGAAGTCAAACTGCAAAAATTATTAAGTTCCCTCTGTATGCAGAATATTGTGCAACATGGTTACGGGTACTACGATGGATATGAGTGTGTAGACCTTGTACAATAGAGCTTATAGGCTAATGGAAGACAGGAAGAAACAACAGGACCACATAAAACTGGAATGCAGATGGGATCTGTGCTACTTACACTAGCCATGGGATGATTAGAACAAGATAAGAGACATGAGGAAGACTTCTTGAAGAAGGTGCTCAAGCCATGTTTTGGAAAAGAGAACTCAAGGTCTGGCAGGGAGAAAGGAGCAAGGTAACTAGGAGATGTCTTGGAGGAGAGCAAGGTGATGCTGAAATTGCCCTCACTGTTGGTTTTAATGTTGCCTTTGTCTTACTGGTTGATTCAGAGCATTCACGGTGCAAGAGAGATAGGGACATTTGATTTAAGAAATAGAGCAGAATCTCCTAAAATTAAGTCAGAATTTTTGACGGAGTAGAGGTCAGAGCTATGTTTTGGAAGTGTTTGGGAAATTGTTAGTTTTGTTCCCAGGATCTGATGCTTTTGTGGTTGAATATTCCATGTGAATGTTTTCTCTGCCCATGCAAATCGTAGGTATCCCAGACAAATATCTCAGTGGTGCCAGCACTTCATTTTCCAAATGTAGGACGATCTTTCTAATACTTCCTTTGTGGGGATCTGAAAGTGTTGGAGGCTTGTAATCATATCTATATTTTAAAGAAAGTTTTTTTAATCAACAGGCTATATGGAAATGTATTCAAAACTCTGTTAGTATTATGGTTGGATATTAATTTTGAAGTATTATATAGTTTTTTTTCCCCCTGTATTTCTTTCTTAACCCTCTCACCTACTTCTTTTCTTTTTATTTATTTATTTTGTTTTGAGACAGAACCTCGCTGTGTTGCCCAGGCTGGAGTGCAGTGGCGCAATCTCCACTCACTGCAACCTCCATCTCCCAGGTTCAAGTGATTCTCTTGCCTCAGCCTCCCAAGTAGCTGGGATAACAGGCATGTGCCACTACACCCAGCTAATGTTTGTGTTTTCAGTAGAGACAGGGTTTTGCCGTGTTCGCCAGGCTGGTCTCGAATCCCTGACCTCAGGTGATCCCCCAGCCTCGGCCTGCCATAGTACTTCTTGCTTTTTTGAGCAATGTTAGTCTGTCCTCATTGCCTTACTGAAGGGACGATCAACAGGGGTCAGAGATATAGAAAACCATTTTCCTGGCTTTTGAGTTTTTAAAGCCCTTGTGTGTGAAGGAAGGACTCTGACTTACACAAGAGATTTAGGAGAATATGTGGTGCTCCACTTGAAATTCCCTGTTCCTAGTCTCTGGGGACTTGCAGGGAGGGAGCTGGGTCACAGAGAAAGTAAGAACTGTATATTCATTAGGGAATTCTTGAATGTGGTATTGTGTGTCCTAGGTAAACCGGAATGGAACCCACTGATCAGCTTGTCTACGTTTCTGTAGACTAAGATTTGTACCTGCAACTGTCTCATGCTAAATGGTAAATATTTTTCTTCCAGTTGATTTGCCTGGGGTTCTCATTAACTTTCTAGAAGATTTTGGATAGAACTCTTGGATATTTAATGTCACAAGTTTTAGTTCTGATCTTGCCTTTTGGGCTCAATGTTGCATTCCCATAACTCTCCAAATTACTGAAAAACAATTATTGGAATAACCCAAGTTTGCATGAAGAGTAAACACAGCAAAGAGTTGGAAAAACAGCATGTGGTGGGTCATGGCCAAATCTGCCCATGGAAAGCCCCCAAGTGGATGTGGGTAGAAAATTCTTAGATCCTGCAATGTAAGTGCAGATAAAGGGAAGTTGCTTAATATGGAGCACTGGCACAGAAAAAAAGAATGATTTTATGTAAACGTGCAGTAAGTACCTTAGAACCCCAAACCTGGGCATAGGCCTGGGGGATGTGGCTTATTGGGTTAAAGAAAGATTGTCTGAAACGGTGATATACATCATGCTGGGGGCTGGCATGCCCTTTCTGGGGGGAGAGGAGCCTTTGTTCTGGGCTTCTGGGGCCTCGTAGATTCCTCGTCCTGAGAGCGGCTGCCAACAGCCACCAGGTGTGTCCAGTTTAGGAACAAAAGGGGAACTCTGGCAGGCTGGCTGCTATGCTGTATTTGTGGTCATTATTATTATTATTATTATTATTTTTTGAGATGTAGTTTTGCTCTTATTGCCCAGGCTGGAGTGAAGTGGTGCAATCTCAGCTCGTCTCAACCTCTGCCTTCAGGGTTCAAGTGATTCACCTGCCTCAGCATCCTTAGTACCTGGGATTACAGGCATGCGCCACCACGCCCCTCTAATTTTGTATTATTAGTAGAGACGAGGTGTCTCCATGTTGGTCAGGCTGGTCTCAAACTCCCAATCTCAAGTGATCTGCCCACCTCGGCCTCCCAAAGTGCTGGGATTATAGGTGTGAGCCACCATGTCTGGCCTTGTGGTCATTATTTTTAAATACTGTAGCATAAGTAATGGACTATGTGTGTAAACCAATTAATCCTAATCTGCTTTTACTCTTTAGGGTTGATTAATTAGTGGATAACACAAACAAGTGAACTCTAGTCCGTGTCAACAACTGAGTTTCCTTTATTTGCACACAAAAGTGTTAAAAGTAATTGTTGATTTGGCAAACCAGCAGATTTTTTTGTTTGGTTAGGAGTAATCTAATAGGACTAATTGTCTTGTATGAGTAAGGGATAAAAATGATCAAGCCCAATAATTATGCCATCTGTGTAGGGCTAGGGGTCTAGAGCCCACTGGTGTGACATCTCCAAGGATAAGACCACTCTCCCCTTGCCCCCCACCGCCTAACCATAGGAAACTGGTCTTTGTGTTTGCTTCAAAAACCTGTCTCCAACATTTGCAGGCTGGGGCAAGAGTGCAAATGGAGACCCACATAGCATATGTTTAAATATCTAAAAGCTATAAATCCAGCCAAGAAACCATAATATAGAACATATTCTATCCTCTTGCTTTGAAAAATATATATTCAGAGGGACCTAGAATATCAAGTTTGGATGTAGAATTATTGGACTTCTGCTTGTCCATCTGCTTGTCCCAGTGCCTCCTTTCTCTGTCTGCTCCTTTCTCTGTCTTGTTCCATCTGCTTGTCCCAGTGTCTCCTTTCTCTGTCTGCTCCCAGCTCCATCCCTCATCCCATATTAAAGACACCCCAGTCTGCATAGCCCATTCTTTATAAATGGCTGCCTGGTGGCCTAGGGATGAGGACAGCCATGAGACAGATGACCTCAGGACTCAGACCCCCTGAAGAGGCCTGAAGTGGGTTCAGGGCCCTTGGGATCCTGGGCACCAAAGAGTGGTTTGGGTGGCGTATGGGCTTCCACCAGTGATGAGTCACAGGTGCAGACACATTCCCTGGGCCCTGTAACTCATCACCTGTGGAAAGAGGGTGCCTAGGAGGGGGCAGAAAGAGACCCTTTAAAGGACAAAGCCCAGGACAGCAACCCCTTCTTGCCTGGGCATTTCTGCTGTTTTTTGTCTGGGGGAGCCAGAGGTTGCAAGGAGAGAGAGACAGAGAGAGAGAGAGAGAGAGAGAGAGAGAGAGAGGGAGAGAGAGAGAGAGAGCAAAAACCTCTTAGCAAGGTTTTTAAAGATTAGTATAATCTGGTATGTAACAAAGATCCCTGCATTTGATGAAATGTGGTCTGAGCTGAGACTTGCATTTATTGCAACAGCTCCACTTGGTAGCAAGCTAATCGGGGTGGGGACCCACAGTCTCTACTTGTGTCCAACCACAGGAGGTGACTGATTTTTTTAGGGAGAGATCATAACTTACTGATGCAGAACCAAGCATGCCTCAAGAGTTCTGTTTGCGCCTGTTCACCTCCTCACTGGACTTGACACATGGTGAATGATTAGTTGGGTGTAGTAAGAGCGTCTGTTTCTTCTTGCACATTTGAAAATGAAGTTCTCAAGTGGGTAGTGTAAAGTCATGAATCTAATTCATAGCCCCTCTCTCTCAGTCCACCATGCACCCTTCAGCAAGCACTCTCTTCCCATTGGTCTTTGAGCCTCATTCAGCCCCAGCTGGTGAGTTGAGGAAATACGCCTAGGTGAATGTGAGCTCTGATAATCCAAGGGCTTTCAGAGAACCACAACAAGCCAGGAAAACCACCACGTTTTCCATGGAGGCAGCGGGGAAAGGGAGGAGGATGGGTCTGAGTGTCTGCTAGATTCTAGACTCAACTTTGTGAGAATTTACCAGTGAATTTGTACAAATCTCTTTCTTCTTTCTCAGTTTCTCTGTCTAAAATGATGAGTGTGAATTAAATGGCCTAAAGTCCCTTCTAGTGCCAAAATTCTTGGGTTATTTGGCTCTCATTGGCGATAGTGCCTTCTAACGTAAGCAAATGTAAAATTCCCTCTTCCCCATTCAGCACAAACTTCATTCTCAAAGCACAATGGGGAGCCTGTATCCTGGAGGGCCCTAAGAAAGGAGCCAAGTTCATTTGCTGTGAGTAGACAGGGACAGGAGTCCTTCTACCAATCTCTGTGTGGCTGGCCCAGACCGCCTGCTCAGCCAGGCAGTGCTCCTGTAAGAGCAGAATAATTTTCATTCCCCTCACATTAGTTTAAGCAAGCATTCACTTTTGTGTCTGCATGTCAGTTGATACTCAGCGGATTGCATGGTTTACAGCTGGATTGATATCATTTAAATCTGGAACTCTTTTCCTCTGGCCTCAATAGCCCGAACAACTTCTATGCCTTTCCTCAGCTCCCTCCCTTTTCAGAGTTCAAAGAGAACTCAGTGAGAGGGAAGTTGCTGGAGCAAGCTTTCCCCAGCTGTAATGTTCTTTCAGACGTCAAGGCTGTTCCCTGTTCTTAGAGGTTGTTCCAGATCTTAGATAGTCACTATGCCCGGAGGTAAATACAGCTGGGGCAGCAGCCAGAGGGAATGATCCTCCAGCTGCCTGCTGCTGTCCTTAAGCGTGGCTGTCACGAGAGGCACAAGTCTGTGGGGGAGACTGAGTGCCTAAATTGCGGGAAGAAAGATAAAATTCCTCAGCCTTGCTTATGTCCTAAATTGGTAGTCTGACTTGGTGAGCTATAGATTATGAGGAGGTTGCTTTGCAGACTATGAGGAGTCACCGAGCAGCTCTTCAGTGGCAGAGGTGTGCCCGGTATTGTGGTGTCCCCTTCTCTTCCAGGGGCTCATCCCACCTTCCTCTGTTTCTCGTGTCCACATTGGTTCTCCTGCCTGACGCTCTCTCCCTCCCTCTTATGCCTGGGTCAGCTCAGGCCCCACAAGTGTTTCTCATCATGATACCTTTCTTCCTTGGAAGCCACCCCTAAGTTCCTGCTTCCTGCCTGTGAGTATGCTAGGGTGCTGCCAGCAGGACGGTGGGGGTGGAGACACCTGATACCTCTCACCTGAAGATAAGAGGTGAGCAGGCAAAACGCCTGAGTCTGTCTGTTCTGCTGTAGCAAAATACCTGAGACTATATTGGGATAAATTTTTTTTTTTTTTTGCTTTTGAATAAAATGTTTGTGTAGTATCAATAAAAGATGGCCCTGTAGTGATTTGTCTTTGGTGGAGGGGAGGAACTGTCAGGAGAGAAAGATTGTGTTTCAGAAGAAAATTATAGTATTATATTAACCTTGGATTCCTGAGTGGCCAAGTGTTCACCCATGGTATGAAGCTGCCCACAACGCCCCTCCTCAGTATGAAGCAGCCAAAAAGATTGGTGGCCAGATTCCTCATGATGGAGAACTGTACTGGTCTGTTTTCACGCTGCTGATAAAGACATACCTGAGACTGGGCAATTTACAAAAGAAAGAGGTTTAATGGACTTACAGTTCCACATGGCTGGGAGGCCTCACACTCATGGCAGAAGGCAAGGAGGAGCAAGTCATGTCATACATGGATAGCAGCGGGCAAAGACAGAGAACTTGTGCAGGGGAACTCCTCTTTATAAAACCATCAGATCTCATGAGGCTTATTCACTATTACAAGAACAGCACGGGAAAGACTGGCCCCCATGATTCAGTTACTTCCCATAGGTCCCTTCCACAACATGTGGGAATTCAAGATGAGATTTGGGTGGAGACATAGCCAAACCAATATCATTCTGCACCTGATCCCTCCCAAATCTCACGTCCTCACATTTCAAAACCAATCATGTCTTTCTAGCACTACCCCAGAGTCTTAACTCAGTTCAGCATTAACTCCAAAGTCCATAGTCCAAAGTCTCATTTGAGACAAGGCAAGTCCCTTCCACTTATGAGCCTATAAAATCAAAAGCAAGTTAGTTACTTCCTAGACACAATAGGGGTACAGGCATTGGGTAAGTAAAGCCATTCCAAATGGGAGAAATTGGCCAAAACAAAGGGGCTACAAGTCCCGTAGAATTCTGAAATCCAGCAGGGCAGTCGAAGCTTAAAGTTTCAAAATGATCTCCTTTGACTCCATGTCTCACATCCAGGTCATACTGATGCAAGAGGTGGGTTCCCATGGCCTTGGGCAGCTCCACCCCTGGGGCTTTGTGGGGTACAGCCTCCCTCCTCGTTGCCTTCATGGGCTGGCATTGAGTGTCTGCAGCTTTTCCCAGCACATGATGCAAACTGTCAGTGGATCTACCATTCTTGGGTCTGGAGGATGGTGGCCCTCTTCTCACAGCTCCACTAGGCAGTGCCCCAGTAGGGACTCTGTGTAGGGACTCTAACCCCACATTTCCCTTCTATACTGCCCTAGCAGAGGTTCTCCATAAGGGCCCCAACCTTGCAGCAAACTACTGCCTGGGAATCCAGACATTTCCATACATCTTCTGAAATCTAGGCAGAAGTTCCCAAACCTCTATTTTTGACTTCTGTGCATTTGCAGGCTCAACACCACATGGAAGTTGCCAAGGCTTGGGGCTTGCACCCTCCAAAGCCATGGCCCGAACTGTACTTTGGCCCCTTTTAGTCACGGTTGGAGCAACTGGGACACAGGCACCAAGTCCCTGGAATGCACACAGCAGAAAGACCCTGGGCCCAGCCCATGAAACCATTTTTTCCTCATAAACCTCCAGGTCTGTGATGGGAGGGGCTGCTGCAAAGGTCTCTAACATGCCTTGGAGACATTTTCCCCATTGCTGTGGGGATTAACATTCGGCTCCTTGTTACTTATGCAAATTTCTGTAGCTGGCTTGACTTTCTTCTCAGAAAATGGAATTCCCTTTTCTATCACATTATTAGGCTGCAAATTTTCCAAACTTTTATGCTCTGCTTCCCTTATAAAACTGAATGCCTTTAACGGTACCCAAGTCACCTCTTGAAAACTTTGCTGCTTAGAAATTTCTTCCATCGGGTACCCTAAATCATCTCTCTCAAGTTTAAAGTTCCACAAATCTCTAGGGCAGGGGCAAAATGCCTCCAGTCTCTTTGCTAAAACATAACAAGAGTCACCTTTGCTCCAATTCCCAACAAGTTCCTCATCTCCATCTGAGACTACCTCAGCCTGGATTTCATTGTCCATATCATCAGCATTTTGGTCAAAGCCATTCAACAAGTCTCTAGGGAGTTTCAAACTTTCCTATATTTTCCTGTCTTCTTCTCCAAACTGTGCCAACCTCTGCCAAAGTCGCTTCCATATTTTTTCAAAGTCGCTTCCATATTTTTGGGTATCTTTTCAACAGCTCCCCACTCTATTGGTACCAATTTTCCGTATTAGTCCGTTCTGACACTGCAGCTAAAACATACCAGAGACTGAGCAATTTACAAAAGAAAGAGGCTTAATGGACTTACAGTTCCACATGACTGGGGAGGCCTCATGATCATGGCAGAAGGCAAGGAGGAGCAAGTCATGTCTTACATGGATGGCAGCAGGCAAAGAAAGAGAACTTACGCAGGGAAACTCCTCTTTATATACCCATCAGATTTCATGAGACTTATTCACTATCATGAGAGCAGCACGGGAAAGACTTGTCTTCATGATTCAATTATATCCCACTGGGTCCCTCCCATAACATGTGGGAATTCAAGATGAGAGGTGGGAACACAGCCAAACCATATCAAGGAGTGATAAATAGAAAGGGGGGTGGAGGACTAAAACCAGCCCAATTGTCCCATAGAATTGATGTTTCTGGTTTCTTTGAATAAACATAGAAATTGATTCTCCCACTCTTAAAACTTCAGAAAGTTACATTTGTCTTATCTGAGTTTCTTTCTCAGGAAACCAACAATTAGCCCTCCCAGATAGTGGCAAGGAACTAAAACTTACCAGATCTTGGTATCTGGACATTGAGACACCAGAGCCCCTCACCTATCATGACTGCCTAACTGGCCACCTGCTTCCTTAACCCTCTTGAATTCCTATTTTCCCACACATGGCTTCATTTCTTCCCTGCTATATAAATTCTTTATTTTATTTTATTTTATTTTATTTTATTTTATTTTATTTATTTATTTTTTTTGAGACAGAGTCTCTCTCTGTCACCCAGGCTGGAGTGCAGTGGCCGGATCTCAGCTCACTGCAAGCTCCGCCTCCCGGGTTCACGCCATTCTCCTGCCTCAGCCTCCCGAGTAGCTGGGACTACAGGCGCCCGCCACCTCGCCTGGCTAGTTTTTTGTATTTTTTAGTAGAGACGGGGTTTCACCGTGTTAACCAGGATGGTCTCGATCTCCCGACCTCGTGATCCGCCCGTCTCGGCCTCCCAAAGTGCTGGGATTACAGGCTTGAGCCACCACGCCCGGCCATAAATTCTTCATTTTAGTCAGTGGGGGAAATGGATTTGAGACTGGTCTCCCATCTCCTGGGCTGTAGCACTGAATTAAAGCCTTGTTCCCTGGCAATACTCTTTGTCTCAGTGATTGGCTTTTTGTGTGGCAAGCAGCAGGACCTAGACTGAATGTCTGGCATTTTGGTAACAGACATGGGTATATTATGTGATGCTGAGGTTTAGGGTATGATTGATCCCATCAGCCAGGTAGTTAGCATAGTACCCAATGGTTAGTTTTTCAACCGTTGTGGCCTCCCTTCCTTCTCCCACTAGTAGGCCTCAGTGTCTATTGTTGCCATCTTTGTGCCCATGAGTACCCAATGTTTAGCTCCCACTTACAAGTGAGGACATCAGTGTTTGGTTTTCTATTCCTGCATTCATTTGCTTAGGATGATGGACTCCAGTTGTATCCGTGTTGCTGTAAAGGACATAATTTCATTCTTTTTTATAGTTGTACAAATATCACTTACAATTTGTAAATGAAGAAAATGGGCTGGGTGTGATGGCTCACACCTGTAATCCCAGCACTCTGGGAGCCCAACGCAGGAGGATTGCTTCAGCCCAGAAGTTTGAGACCAGTCTGGGCAACATAGTGAGACCCAATCTCTAAAATAAATAAATAAATAAATAAACAAATAATGATTCCATACTCTATCATGACAATTTAACTTAGCTAGGTCATGTTACACTAAACATGGACAATTTTAAGGGTTATCTTGTATAACATTACTCACTAGCAGTTGATGCAGATGGAGAATATTTAGCTGAAAGACTTAAAAATGCTTTATTCCTGGCTACTCAAATTGTGGTTCATGGATCAACAGCATCGGCATCACTTGAGAGCTTGTTAAAGTGCAGACTCTCAGATCCTACTCAGACCTGATAAATCAAAATCTGCCACCTAACCAGATTCCCCACGTGATTTGTAGGCATATTGAAGTTTGAAAAGCAAAGTGGCCACCCATCAGAATGACCTGATATATTTTAAAATCTAGTTACCTGGGTTCCATTCCCAAAGTCTGTTTCACCAAGTTTGGAGCAGACCCCAGTGGACTATGTATTTTTAAAAAATATTCCCCAAATCAGACAAGTTTGGGAACCATCACTCTAGCCAATCATCTCTATTCTGCTGATGAAGAAAATGAGGCACAGTGTGGTGAAATGATCTCATCAAATTAACAGCAGATTAAAATCCAGGCCGGGCACAGTGGAAGATCACTTAAGCCTAGGAGTTTGAGACCAGCCTGAGCAACATGGCAAGACCCCCATCTCTTAAAAAAAAAACAAAAAAAACAAAAAAAAAAACAAACCAGGCATGGTGATGCACACCTGTAGTCCCAGCTACTTGGGAGGCTGAGGTGGGAAGATTGCTTGAGTCCAGCACATTGAGGCTGCACTGAGACATGGTCGTATCACTGCACTCCAGCCTGGGCGACAGAGCAAGACCGTCTCAAAAAAAAATAATAATAATAAAATAAAATACTATAAAATACAGATCCCCTGACTACTAGACCAATTTAGCCTATGCGCATGCACACACACACACACACAATTATCTTATTACATATAGTTGAAACGACTGTGCTTGTGGAATTTGTTCCAAGAAACAGAAGAAATTTTGCTTGACACAAAACTGAAGCTTGGCAGCAATATGAAGAAATTTGAGGACTTGAGACTGGTTCTCAAGAAGTGTTCATTCAATGGGGCAAAGAAGATACTGGACGATCCAATAAATAAAAACAAATGTAAGGAAAGGAACTCATGAATGCATTTGCCACTCCACACTCGTCTGTGTTGGAATTGTTTCCTTCCCTACAATCCCACAGAATTTTGTTTCTGTTTCCCTGGTGGGACTACTTCCAAATTCTTTATGTGTTGAGCTTTGTGCCTGGCCTATGAATAACAAAGTACCAAACTTTCTTAAAGATCTTTAGTGCCAGCCTGTCAGTGCTTTGCAATAGCATTTGAGGAATGAAATGCCAGGGAGAGGATGGAGTGGTATTCACATAGTCATGTGATTACTTATTGCTCAATATGTATGCTATGGACTAAATGTTTATGCCCTCCCCCAGAATTTATATTTTGAAGTCCTAATTCCCAATGTGATAATATTTGCACTTGGGGCCTTTGGGAGGCACTTAGGTTTAGATTAGGTCATGAGAGATGGGGCCCATATGATGAGCTTCATGCCCTTGTAAGAAGAGACCAGAGCCCCCTCTCTCTGCCATGTGAGGGCTCTGCAAGAAGGCAGCTATCTGCAAACCAGGAAGAGGGTCCTCACCAGACAATGAATCTGTTGGCACCCCCTTAGGCTTCTCAGCCTCCAGAATGGTGAGAAATAAATGTTTGTTGTTTAAGCCACTAAGTCAGTGGTATTTTGTTATAGCAGTCCAAACAGACTAAGATAATGTACATTACATTGAACTAAGTGGTGAGTAGAATACCAAGCTTATAAAACTCAGTCCCACCCTAAGGATATGCCAGTGGGTGGGGGGAGGGGAGGGGGGAGGGGACGGAGAGGGGGAGGAGGGGGAGGGGGAAGGGGAGAGAGAGGGAGAGGGCGGAGGGGGTAGGGGGAAGGCAGGAGTAGCTTGGACATGGCGGGCTGTAGGTCCCGAGCCCTGCCCCGTGGGGGGGCGACTGAGGCCCAGCAAGAATTCGAGCACGGCCCCGGCAGTCCAGCAGTGCTGGGGGACCTGGCACTCCCTCCACAGATGCTGGCCCGGGTGCTAAGCCCCTCATTGCCTGGGCTGGTGGCACTAGCCAGCTCCAAGTGCACGCCAGCCGAGCTCATGCCCACCCGGAACTCGTGCTGACCAGTGAGCACAGCGTGTAGCCCCAGTTTCCGCCCATGCCTCTCCCTCCACACCTCCCCGCAAGCAGAGGGAGCCAACTCTGGCCTCGGCCAGCTCAGAGAGGGGCTCCCACAGTGCAGTGGCAGGCTGAAAGGCTCCTCAAGCGCCGCCAGAGTGGATCCTGAGGTGGAGGAGGCGTTGAGCTAGCGAGGGCTGCCAGCACACTGTCACCTCTCACTAGTAGGCAGATGATTCATGGTCTCTTAAAAATATATTCAAGATTACAAGACAAGCCAGGTGCAGTGGCTCACGCCCGTAATTCCAGCACTTTGGGAGGCTGAGGCTGGTGGATCACAAGGTCAGAAGATTGAGACCATCCTGGCTAACACGGTGAAACCCCTTATCTACTAAAAATACGAAAAAAAATTAGCCGGGCATGGTGGCGAGTGCCTGTAGTCCCAGCTAGGGAGGCTGAGGCGGGAGAATGGTGTGAACCCGGGAGGCAGAGTTTGCAGTGAGCCGAGATCACGCCACTGCACTCCAGCCTGGGCGACAGAGCAAGACTCCCTCTCAAAAAACAAAAAAAGATTACAAGGCAGCATATAACGAGAACCATTTGAAGGATATACACACAAGTAAGTTTCCCAACCTATAAAACTCTTTTTATTTTTATTATTATTATTTTTTAAGAAGGAGTCTCTCTCTGTCCCCCAGGCTGGAGTGCAGTGGCGCGATCTTGGCTCACTGCAACCTCGGGCTTCCGGGTTCAAGCAATTCTCTAGCCTCAGCCTTCTCAGTAGCTGGGATTACAGGCACCCGCCACCCTGTCCAGCTAATATTTGTGTTTTTAGCAGGGACGGGGTTTCACCATGTTGGTCAGGCTGGTCTCAGGTGATCCACCCACCTGATCCTCCCAAAGTGCTGGGATTACAGGCGTGAGCCACTGCACCTGACTCAAAACCCTTTTTATAACAAATAATTTCAAATGGTCTCTTAATTTTTCTGAACTGGAATTCATAAATAATATAGTTAACTTACACATGAACGATATAACTCCTCAAAATCAGTGTAATAAATTCCTTAACTCCGATATAAAAAAAGAAATAAAACGATTTATAACAAAAAAATGTCTGAGGTCAGCAGTTCGAGACGAGCCTGACCAACGTGGAGAAACCCCATCTCTACTAAAAATACAAAATTAGCTGGGCATGGTGGCTCATGCCTGTAATTCCAGCTACTCAGGAGGCTGAGGCACGAGAATCGCTTGAACCCGGGAGGTGGAGGTTATGGTAGGCCGAGATCACACCATTGCACTCCAGCCTGGACAACAAGAGCAAGACTCTATCTCAAAAAAAAAAAAAAAAAAAAAAAGGAAACCCAAATAATGTGTTTCAACGTATAAATGCTCAGGCACATTTACACCGAAAACCACAATAACGTAGTCAGATACAAAACTGCTGTTATTGGGACAGCTACAAATGCAAACTAATAGAGATATATTGTCCTGGAGATTGCACTGGGAGCAGCGTGACTGTGGATAATGTGTGTTTCCAAAGCAGTGACTAAAGGTAAAGTTCTGAACAAAGCACTCTTTTCCCTGAATTTTCACAGAAATTGAGTTCCTAGAAAACGCCTTATGTATTAAAACTGCAAACAATACTTTGGGTATGAAAAGGGGGGTTGGGTGCAGTGCCTCATGCCTGTAATCGCAGCACTTTAGGAGGCCTAGAAGGGCAGATCACTTGAGGTCAGGAGTTTGAGACTAGCCTGGTGACCAACATGGTGAAGCTCCATCTCTACTGAAAATACAATAATTAGCTGGATGTGGTGGTGGGCACCTGTGATCCCAGCTACTAAGGAGGTTGAGGCAGGCGAATCACTTGAACTGGGGAGGCGGAGGTTGCAGTGAGCCGAGATCATGCCACTGCACTCTAGCCTGGGTGACAGAGCACACTCCATCTCAAAAACAAACAAAAAACTTTGTGTGTAAACAGGAATTAGATTCCCGGCTCACATAATTAAAAATAGGTTTTTCACCCACCAGACTGCCTGGCAGCTCTTTAGAAAGTTGTGTGACGTATGAACCAATTCTTCCCTATATGAGACTGTACTGTACATCGCAGGCTGTCCAGCATCGACCCCACTCGTGGATGCTAGTAGTCCTCATGCCCACCACTCAATACTGTGACAGCCAAAAACATCCCCTCTGCATTTCCAAAGCCCCTGTCAGGTTAGCAAGACTCCCGCTGAGAGACCCTAGTAGAGATGGTAAGTGGAGGCAGAGCAGCACCTCTTACACTTCCATGTGCCCTTGAATGCCCCCACGGATCTCGGTAACATGCAGATTCAGGATGTCTGGGGCAGAGCCTGAGAATCTGCATTTCTACCAGCTGTTCTCGGACCCAGGCTGGTGAGATCAGAGGAAGAAGAAGTCACCTTGGGTTTAGGTAGCAAAGACTTCACAGAAAAGAAGGGAACATAAACAAGGTTTTGAAGAATACGTGGAGGTGGAGCTGATGACATCCCACGAGGTGCAGACTGCTGGGAGGCAAGCACACTGGACCAGCAGAGAGGGATCCGTAGCAAACTGTGCCCAAAGTGAGCAAACAGCCTTGAGCCAACAGCAACAGCACTGCTGGGCACGGAGGGTAAAAATAACAACTCCCTACTGGGGTCGAGTCTGCCAGACCCTGGCGAAGTTCATTTCTTTCAATAAATCCAGCAGCTTCCCCTTTGATAAATACTGTCACGGCTGGAACATGTGATGCTAACAAAATATGGTTTTAATTTGGGGCCCACTGCACTCATGGTTAACTACTGCGTGTGTGTATACACAAGCAGACTCACAGCGGGCCAAGTTAATATGCCTAGGCTGAGAATGGCTAAACCCATGAGGATTCAGTTATACAGATTTTGCTGCTCTGAAAAGCAACCTAATCACCATCATCAATTCTAATGCTCTAAGACTTCTTAGGAACATGGAAGCTTTTAAAGTTCAGCCATTTTGTGTTTGCATCCAGTGCAGACGCAGGGGCACATTTGTCTTCCTGATATTTTATGCCTACTTTATTGTCATATGTTGTCTGCCATTCAGAAGATAACATGCTGTTTTAATCAACAGCTCAACACTGCATTAAAACTTGATGGTCCATAGCTTTTTAGCAAAGGGAGGTGAGGGGTAGGAAATGAGAATCAGAATTTAGCAACAGACCGAGGCTTGTTTCGGTGGAATTCATTCCTGGGAACACAGAAACTCTCAGAGTTTTTGTTAGTCCGTGTGTGTCAGTTTTGCAGCAGCCCAGGGAAAGAAGGAAACTGGCTAAACAAGTTTCAGTTTGGCCTCTGCGGTGGACGCTGCTGGTAACTGGACCTCCAGGCCATCATGAATAATGAAGAAGTCTGCTTCTTCAAGAATGCAGGTCACAGCAACTGCACCAAGGCAATTGCCCAGCAAACCAAAGATTACAGCACCTGGCCAGTAATCTTATGGGGGAAACAAACAAAGTGGGAATGCAGTGAGCAGCAGGTGTCCTCAGGGCAGTAGGAGGGCAGAGAAGGTGAAGAAGCAAGGTGGGTAGTGGGAGTGGGAACCCACCTGAATGTCCCCAGTGCAGGATGCAGAACAGTTGGCCCTTCCAGAGACCAGCTCCTCAGGAGAGTGAAACTCAGGGAAGGGAGCTGGTCGTTTCATGAAACAAGCAAGGATCAGAATAATTTCCTGGAAGGACTAGAGATTTATCACATGGGGAATAGCAATATGAAGGGAGCTGCAGGAATTCTTCCTTCCAGGAGGCACCTGCCCTGTTGCATTTTGAAATTTGTTAAAATGTGTTTCTATTTTATTAATATTTATTCGTAGGGACAGAGAAAGCCTGAGATCCTGTGAGCAGTGACTTCCCAGTTAGTCACTGGTCAGCTAGAGGCTATCTAAGGTGGAAAAACTTGGTGCTAATACTTAAATTTTGCATACCCATGCTTGTTTTTTGTGGCAAAAGTGAAGCCTGTTTATTGGAGAAAAATGTAAGTCCCTAAAAAGTGCAGACATTGTTTAAAAATCAGGGAGAGTCCTCCCAGTTATGAGGGGAAGTCCTTCTTTAGGCTACTCAAAACTTCATATTAGAAGGTGCTTAGGAGCAACCAATGAGGACTGAGTGAATTAGGGATTCCCAAGGTATTTTCCACTGGTCTCTAGGGTCCTCTATGTTTTCTCTGGTATTCTGGAAGGAGAGATAAAAGGCAATTCTCCCTACCCTAAAAGCTGTTAGTTGATCTGGAGCCATGGGGGATGCTGGTCAGATGCTGCCTAAGCTGAGTGAACATTCAGGGCATGGCTGCACTTGGCACTGGCTTCTTTTTTCCTTGGATTGCTTCCTCACTAATGGAAAGAATTGAGAGAAGGGCCTGGCAATTTTATCTGGAAAAATAATTCAGATTTCTAATGCTATAGAGATTATGTACCATTAGAAAGGGCAGGGGAAAGGAGGATTTGTTCCTGCGTATTCATTCCGGTGTTGAAATTCTCTAGGGACAAGAGGTCAGTGGGCGTTGAACCCAAACCAAATTTAGCAAGTGGAATAAGCCTCTAATTGGAGGCCTGGATTCCACATTAAAAGCTATTCTCCACCTGATACCTTTTAAAGATACCGCTGCAGTGTGTAAATTTCATGGATTTCACTCACTGCAGGTCCCCACGCATGCTAACCATGAAGCAGTGATACCGCACAGCACCTGCTTCCAGCAGCCTGGAGCCAAGGGGCAAAACGGAAAGAGTCAGCATTTCTCTTTTAGGTTCTCTGCTTCTCCAATGTGTAAGCTTTTAACCCCCACTATGCATCTTCGTTCCATTCTCCTCCAGGACCCATTTTAGTAAGCTTCTGTTGTTTCTCCCCCAGGATATCTCTAACAAAGAACCAAGATATTTATCAGGAGAACTTCTCCCACTCTCCTCTCAGTCCTTGGGGATCTGAAGAAATGACACTCCTTGGACTGTGGGGTGGAGCATGTGAGTCACACCTGGACCAATCATTTTATCCTATTTCATGACCACATGACCAATTCAGGGATGGGAACATGACCCAGGTGGAACCCATGAGAGGCTGTGAGATCTTTCCAGGTACTTCCAGGAAAGAGGGTCTCACTTTTCCCTCTATAATGTGCGCCAGAGAAGATGTGTGGCTGAAGCTGCTACCGTCATCTTGTGGCCACAGGAAGCTGGGATTAATTGTAACAATGCAATTGGCAGATCTCAAAGCTGAGAACAAAAAAGCAGAAAAACCTGTGTTCTAATAACACTATATATGAACCCTAAATCCAGCTATGCCTGGAGTCAATCTTACCATGGAATTTTAACCTAAGCTGGTTGATAAATTATCTTTTCACTTAAGGCAAAATCATGGCAGATTTTCTGCCACTTGGCAAGAAGAAGACAGATACACCCAAGAAGCTCCTGTTCTTTCTCATTAACCCATATTAAAACCCACTTGCAGGAAAGGATTCTCCATTCTAAATTATGAATAACTGACAATGCTTCAAAGTATGACTCTTTCAAGAAAGTTTTCAGCTTTCAGGATTTGTTCAGCAAATACTGAGCCCCTTCTGATGCAAATAGACATGGCAGTGTATGCTAGGAGGAGAGTGTAGCCAAGTTTTCCCATCAAACTCAGTATTTCAGTGCCTAATTTTGGCCATTCAGATAAGTTCTAGCTTCTAGTAATGGCCAAGTAAATTATATCTAACTAACACTTTTGCCAAAGACAATGGTAATTCTGGACCCAAAACACAATGAAAACAACAAAACCTGTTTGAAGGTCCTTGAAACCAGCCAGCGTGGTTTGGTTCTGCAGACAAAAACTGAAGAAGACATGACCCTTGAAAAAGGAAATCACATATGGCGAGATACACATTTATCAGGTTTTCCTTCGATAGGACTATCGATTTCCTGCAGTGGACAGAGGTAGAGCTCAGCAGAAACTGGCAGTTCTACTGAGCTTTCTAAAGTTAGAGGTTAGAATTTGGGGCTTCCACAATAGCAGGAGATTGGGAAGGAGGGAATCTCACAAAGGAGGGAGTCTCAGATTGGGGTGCTCCCAAATCTGTGTACAAACTTCCCTGACTCCTAAACTGTGCCTCAGGGTGAGGTTCAAGGAGCTGAGGGGAAAATAACAGCTGGAAGACTAAAAAGAGGTGTTGTCTTGTGTTGAGCAGATGGTGCTTAGGGTTTAGTTCTCACCAAGTTAGAGGGCTCTGGAGAACACCTAAGGCTTTCCACTGAGACCACACAAGGAGTAATGATTACTCACCGGGACTAAAGCCTATGCCCTAGGACTAAAGGCAAAACCAAAATGGGCCCACCCTGACAAAGCCTAAAACCAACTCTTCATAGCCACATTATGCAATATAGTAAGCTCTAGGCACACATGGCATTTCAAATTTAATTAAAACTAAGTAAAATTTAAAATGTAGTTCCTCAGTCACACTAGCCACATTTCAAATGTTCATAGACACATATGGTTAATGGCTATTATACTGGACTGCACAGACTGTAGAATATTTCTATCATCATGGAAGTTCTATTGAATGGCATTGCTCCATAGGATCAAGAAACTATGCTAGTAATTGAACTGCTTGCTAGAACAAATGTCAAATTTTTTCTAAGAAAGATAGCAGACTCCAAAGTCTTTTTAGTATTATCCAAAATGCTCAGCATACAATTTTTAAAAATTACTAATTGTTCAAAGAATCAGGAAAATGTAACCTACGGTGAAGATAAACAATAAGCGATAAACATAGACTCACCAGTGACCCAGATGTTAGAATTACAAAAGACTTAATAACTATAATAAATAAGTTAAAGAGTCTATAGGAGGCTCGGCACAGTGGTTCACACCTGTAATCTCAGCACTTTGGGAGGCCGAGGAGGGCAGATCACGAGGTCAGGAGATCGAGACCATCCTGGCTAACACGGTGAAACCCCGTCTCTACTAAAAATACAAAAAATTAGCTGGGCGTGGTGGCGGGCGCCTGTAGTCCCAGCTACTCAGGAGGCTGAGCCAGGAGAATGGTGTGAACCCAGGAGGCGGAGCTTGCAGTGAGCTGAGATCGTGCCACTGCACTCCAGCCTGGGCAAGAGAGCGAGACTCCGTCTCAAAAAAAAAAAAAAAAAAGAGTCTATAGGAAAATATATCTGTAGTAAGTGAAGAGATGGAAAATTTTAAGAGAGCTATGGAAACTTTAAAAAAGAACTGAATGGAAATCCTGAAACTGAAAGATACAATATCTGACATTGAAAAATGCATTAGTTTGGAATTAACAGCATAATGAACACAACATAAGAAATCAGTGAGGGCGGATGCAGTGGCTCACACCTGTAATTTCAGCACTTTGGGAGGCCGAGGTGGGCAGATCACTTGAGGTCAGGATTTCAAGACCAGCCTGGCCAACATGGTGAAACTCTGTCTCTATCAAAAATACAAAAATTGGCCAGGCGTGGTGGTGGGCACCTGTAATACCAGTTACTTGTGAGGCTGAGGCAGGAGAATTGCTTGAGCCAAGTAGGCAGAAGTTGCGGTATGCCAAGATCATGCCACTGCACTCCAGCCTGGGTGACAGAGCAAGACTCTGTCTCAAAAAAACAAAAACAAAAACAAAAAACATAATAAATAAATATATAAGAAATCATCAGTGAAGTTGAAGACAAGCCAATGGATATTATTTAATCAGAGTGAAAAAAAAGATTAGAATAAGAAGAAGAATAGGGCCTAAAAATCCTGTGGGATAATACCAAGCAATCTCACATACGTATATTTAGAGCTCCAGAAAGAGAGGAGAAAGAGAATGAAGTAGAAAAAGTATTTGAAGAAATATTGGTGGAAAGCCAGGCCCAGTGGCTCACACCTATAATCTCAGCACTTTGGGAAGCCAAGATGGAAGGATTGCTTGACCCCAGGAGTTTGAGACCAGCCTGGACAATATAGCGAGACCCAGTCTCTACACAAAAATTAAAAATTAGCCGGGCATGGTGGTACATACATGTAGTCCCACCTACTCAGGAGACTGAGGCAGGAGGATCACTTGAGCCCAGGAGGTCAAGGCTGCAGTGAGCTGTGATTGTACCACTGCACTCCAGCCTGGGTGATAAGTGAGGCGCTGTCTCAAAAAAAAAAAAAAAAAAAAGAAATATTGGCTGGAAAATCTTCCAATTTGCTCAAAAACAGTAACCTCAGCAAACTCCCAATGGAATTATTTCAGCCGTTTAGATGTCTCTGACCCAAAACCCAGCCCCACCCACTCACTGACAAGATACAAGGTAATACACGGACCAAGAATTTCTGCAAGGATAATAGGGCCTGAGATGAGGGTACAGATATTCAGAGGCAGTGCTGACACTGAAAAAATTCCACAGCTTTCTTCTCAGAATCTTGCTGACTCCAGAAAACAAGTCTAGAGTATATTTTTCCTACTGAAGGATCTGACAGTCCTCCTTCAGGCCATCCTGAGACGGGCTTCATAGTATTTTGAAAGTATTAGGTTGATTTGAGTTTAGCTTCAATTCTGTTTAAAGGGAAAGGTATATTTAGATAGAGAATAGATTTCTGGGAGCTAGAGAAAATGAGGCAAAAAAGAGCTAGAGTAAAGCTAACCCAAAGCATAGATAGCCCCTTATCAAGAACCAGGTTGAGTGGAATGAAGAAAAAGTTGGCAGGATTTACCCTGGCAATGATGCACACATTCTTGGTGGGGCCCTTAGTTACATGAGTCAGGAACTAATAAGTCCTTGTGGCACTTTTGATGCTTTCTGTGGCAAGTAACAACAACAACAACAATCACCACAATCATAACAACTTATCAAACTGACTCAAACATAAAGAAATTTGTTATTTCACAAAACTGAAATTTTAGGACTAAACTCAGGACTTTTAAGTTGCACCTTGAATGGCTAAACAAAGTGTTGAGTTGCATCCTTGGATGGCTGAACAAATCTGGAGCTGGTTGATTTCAGAAGCTTAATGATGCCAACACGGACCCTTGCTCTTTCCTTCCCTTTTCCGCTCTTCTTGTCAAAGGTTTCACCTTAAGGTCAGTTCCCTTCAAGGGTCAAGTATACATGTGCATACCTGGTCATATCTAGCAGGAGAAAGAGAAAGCAAGAAAACTCTTCCCTTGATCAAGGAGTGTAAGTCCTTTGCTTTAGTCTGATTTAACCAAATTAAGTTGTACCTATAAAGAAAAAGGTAATTTGTCTCAGGTAGTAGCAATGAGATTTAAAAACTGATACTGGTTGGGTACCTTCAAGTCTGTGTTTCTACACAGTTTCCTAACATGGGCCTTTGATATTAGGGAGATTCTGGAGTTACATATCTTGATAATTTAGGAGTAAATCTCCCCTAGCAACAGTTTATTATGCCTTAATTTATTTCGTGTTGCTAAAGAGCAAATGATGAACCCATTGAGTTGCTATTGAAGCTTTGATTTGAATTTAGTAATTCCTGATTGCCTGTATCATGGGACTTTCTCTGATATTAGACAATCTTCCAGTTCCTCAAATGAGGCATGTTCTAATAGGCAGCAACTGGTGTGTTTGAGACCGTTCGTAAGTATTTCAGGTGATAGATAATAATACACATAGTGCCAATGATAGAGTCAATCCAGTCACAGAACCACCCAGAAAATATTGAGGGCTCTAACAAAAGGAGCAACAAAATCCAAAACAATAATAACAAAACAAAATGAAAGAGAGAAGACTGAATTTGATGAATTAAAAATTATGAGGAGATTTTTGGTTGGAAATATTCAGATGGCAGTAACTTATGTGACTAAGCCATCCTGCTGCATAGTGAAACCAGTTTGCTAAGTACCTTTTGTTTTGTTTTGTTTGAGACAATGTCATACTCTGTCACCCAGACTGGAGTGCAGTGGTGCCACTGTGGTTCACTGCAGTCTCAATTTCTCAAGCTCAAGCGATCCTCCTGCCTTAGCCTCCTGAGTTGCTGGGACCACAGGCACATGCCACCACACCCAGGTAATTTAAAAAAATTTTTGGTAGAGATGAAGCCTCACTGTATTGCCTAGGCTACTCTCGAACTCCTGTGCTCAAGCAATCTTCCCACCTTGGCCTCCCAAAGTGCTGGGATTACAGGTGTGAGCCACCGCACCGGGCCCAAAGTACATTTTTTACACCTGATTGGATTTGTGTTCTAGTTGGCCTATCCACTATGTGGTATGAGTATACTTCCTGGGTGATGAGAAAAATAATAATCTAGAATGATAGATTAGAATTAGTAATCATCTTGACAAATGGATAATCACAAGTGTCTGCCATTATTTGCCAGAATTAGTTTCTAGATTAGAATTAGTAATCAAGTCACAGTGAAAGAAAAAAAGAGTTTCTGGGAAGGCAAAAGGAAAAGTTGGTAAATTCACTTTTACTGTTTACATGTTGACTTGTTTTTCTTAATGTTAACTGCAGAATTTGTTTCATCATCCAAGGTGCAAATAAAAGCCCTGAGAGTTTAGTTCTATGTCATCTCTTTTGTAAATAGCAGATGTCAGTTACACTACTGTGCACCTGTTAACCTTGGAGGCACCCCCACTGCCCACTAACCCCCTCATTGCTCTAGAGGTACTGAGAATGGGTGAAAGCAGAGGGTGGATACCCAAGCAGAAGTGAAGCAGAGGTAAAATGGCACAGAGAAAATCACTGCAGGACAATACAAAGTCAAGGTCAAATGATGGGATGAGACAGAGACATAGAGAAAACCATCCAGAGAACACTGGCCTAAAGCAATCCTTGGTGGTGGTGATGGGGGTGGGCGGGGGGTTCTTTTAAAACCATGGTGTTTGGTAAACTAGGAAATAAAGAGATGAAGGTAAATATCATGCCAGACTCAGCAAACAGCAGCTAGAACGAAAGAAGCCCAAGGACAGCCCTGAGCATGGAGAAAATAGTGCTGGGTAGGCATTGTTCTCTAGAGCCAGAGCACACACACAGAGCGCCACCCCTGAAAGTGAAGGACAATTAGAGTTGGGAGTATGTGTGCATCTTTGAAAAAGGAATAGCACTTTCTAGAGACAGATGCTGATTTTGAAATCATTTTAATGGCAATTCTTTTCACAAGCCGTGACCCAAACATACTCAAGTTGAAGCATCACCTCTTTTTGCCTGGTGACTTCTGCTGCCTCAGCTTATCTCAGAAGATCTTGGTATCTCAACCCTGATATTTTCTCCTCCATCTCCTTGCCTGAATTAAAACTCTTCTTTACCCAGAGAGCACTGCTTTCCTTGTAGCCCTCTTAAGTCCTTTTCCACACCCTACATACCCAAGAGTAGGATGTGGGTGTGGCTGCCTCCTCATTCCCTAATGCATCCCCCAAGCATTCCTGTAAAAATGGCTGCTCCTCTGAAGTTCAGGTAGTGTTGTTCTTGTCCACTGGTCTCTGGAAACTCCTTCTTGTTCCCCAAGGACTTTCTCTTCTTGCTTCTAGTATTCTCTCACACCTCAACCCTGTCATCCTCCGGAGAAGTGTTACTGTACCCATGGATGACCTAGTCAACATTCTGGCATCTCAATGCCTTAATCTACTTCACCACTTCCAGCACCCACCTCTCAGTGGCACCTGGATCTTGTCACCTCTTCAATCTCCTGCTCTGACCACAACTCCCTCATTCCAGTCCACTTGCACACCTGCTCTGTGCCTCAACACACAAGGTCCTTAGACCCCAGCCACTCTACTTTTCCTTATCCATTAACCCACTCTGCCCTTGTTTCTCTTTGAAGTCACATTAGACTCCATAGTCCATTATCTCAGTCATTGTCTTGCCAATACCCTAAACTTACTGGTCTATTTTTTCCTTTCATCACATCCACCTGGGCGGGGGGGAATCCTAGAAGAACTCAACTGCATACTTTATTCTTTATGTCTCTCCCTAGGCAGCAAAACATGACTAGAGAGAAATATCCCAGCCTACAACGTGCACCCAGTCACCACCTTCCCTGACTCTCAAACCTCCTTCACTCCTAGGGAATCTCACTGTCCTCCTCTTGTCCCTCACCCTTCTATTTCTGAAATGACCATTTTAAACTTTCTCCACTTCTCAAAGCTTTGAGCCCCCATCTCTTCGCCCACTTCAGCAGATGTCTTTGTTCTTACTTCACAGAAGAAATAGATGCCCTCTGGTGGCAATTACCTCACTTCCTGCCACCGGCTCCTATAAACCAACCTGCACCTCTGTGCCCATCCTTTGCTCTTCCCATCTGGCAAAATGGAACTGATGTCTGTCCTCCTACAAAGGTCAAGTCTCTTTTTATGCCATGTATTCCAGCCTTCTTAGGAAAGGTACGTTATAAATCCTCCCCTTTTTCTATCTTTGAATTATTCCTCTCTAATGGGCCGTTTTCATCAGCATGTAAACATGCTCCAGTCACTCCCATTCTAAAAAACTCTATTCCTGGACTCCAAATTTTCTGTTCGGTTCTGCTGTTTTTCTCCTCCCCTTCACTCCTAAACTGATTGGAAGAGTTATGCATGGTCATTGTTTGCCCTTATTCGTTGCCCGTTTACTTATCAGCCTCCTCCAGCTGGCTTCCTTCCCTACTCCTCTATTAGAACTTTTTTTGTTGAAGGAGCCAGTGACCTCCATGGCCCGAAATCCCACGGGTACTCCTCAGTCTTTGTACTATATGATCTCTCAGCCTACTTCAACAAAGTTGACCCTCCCTTCTTTTGGAAAAAGCTATTTTTCTTGGTATCCAAGCCACCACACTCTCCTGGGTTGTCTCACTCTCTGGCTCTCTTTCTCTGTCCCTTTGCCAGCTTTTCCTCTTCCACCTGACCTTTACATGTTGGAACTCCTCAGGTTCAACCTTAGATCCTCTTCTCTCACCCTAGCTACTTTATTTGTCTCAGTCACTCATATGGCCTTGCCTCTATGCTGAGAGCTTTCAGATTTATACAACAGTCCAGACTTTCCTCCAATCTCCTGAGCCATGTAAGTACCTGCTTTGCACAAGCACCTCATACTAAGGTTGTTTAGAACATCACTGCCTTTCCTAATGTGTTTAAGAGTTTTGCATTTTCCCCTCCAGATTAACGCTCCACCCAGGAGGCTGACATGGTTGACTACATCCACTGGCTCCCTTGCCTCTAGCTTTGCCCTGGGTTTGGCCACTAGGGATCCCTGGCAGGAGACTGGAAATTAGGGAGAGAGTGAAGTCAAGGTGATTTTTCCCTTAGTTCTGTTTCTGTGAGGTTGCCACAGGCTGTCTGAATCTCTGGACTGAAAGTCACTGCCTCTCTTCTCTTTATGCTCCACTGCTAGCTCTTGGTTATCACCTTCTCTCTTGGGATTTCCCTGTGCCCTATCTATACCACTGAAGACACCTCCCTCTTTCAATCATCCTAATTTTAATGTACCACCTGTTTCTTGCTGGTAATGAGACTGATACTAGAAGTTGTACTAGTAAATAGATCCTCAAAATGGGATTTGGGATTGGGTTGATCATGTTTGAGGAGCTGAAGGATAACCATGTGGGAAGTGGGGAGGTTTGAAGGATGAACATGAATACTAGTAATCTGCATGCAGTAGCATTATGCACATTATCAGTGGTCATAGCATGGATGAAGAGTAAGGGGAAGGCAAGTATTTCAGAAAACCATCAGGCTGGGTTTTTCCTCTGCTCTCTCACCACAACAGAACAATCAGTACAGAAGACTTCCATGACCAAATGTGGGAATGGATGGGTTCCTCACATATCAAGCAGTGGACATCCGCTGGGTGTCTTCCAGTTAAATCTGACACTACCTGGAAATAGTGTCAGATTCCACAGGTTGAGGGCTCAGTCTCCAAGACTGCAACTTCCCTCCCATCTCTCCACATAGTGGCCACAAGTCCTGGCCTCCAAAACTTCTGAATAACTGGCTTCCAGTTGAGGTTCCCAAGAACCCCCCTTTGGGTTCCATTAATTTGCTGGAATGGCTCACAGAACTCAGGGAAACAACACACTTACCAGTCTATTACAAAGGATACTATAAAGGATACAGATGTGAAGATGTGTAGGGCAAGGTATGAGGGAAGGGACATGGAACTTCTACACCATCCCTGGGCACACTGCTTTCCAGGAACCTTCATGTGTTCAGCTATCTGGTAGCTCTCCAAACTGTCCTCTTGGGTTTTTATGGAGGCTTCATTAAATAGATGTGATTGACAGCTGTGTAGAAATGTGATTGGACAAAAAGTGCATTATCTAAAACCCAACAAAGCCCATCTATTTAGACTTGACTTGGTCTTTCTGTGTACCATTCCTTCCTCTAGGGTACGGGGCAGGACTCTCTCTGGAATGAAGGTTTTATGACCCACAATCAGATTAGAGTCCTGCCTTGGGCAGGTGAAAGAAGGAGAGGAGAAGGTCAGAGAGAGAGAGATTCTGTTTCCTGAGGTCTAAAGTGCCCCAACATTATAAAAGGACTATGGGAGTTAGGAACCAGGAACTATGGATGAAAACCAATATATGTGTCATAATACCATAACAAGACACCGGGAGATCAAGTGACTGTGGCTGTTTTTGTTCATCTTTCCTGTCATAACAGAACACCACAGACTAGGCAATTTAAAAAGAATAGAAGTTTATCTGGCTCATGGTTCTGGAGGCTGGGAAGTCCAAGATTGAAAGGGCTGCATCTGGTGAGGGCCTTCTTTCTGTGTCATAACAAATTGGAAGGCATTAGAGGGCACCCAAGAGAGGGCAGGAGAAGAAACCAAATTTTCAAGATAACTAACCCACTCCTGTGATAACTGCATTAATCCATTCATTAGGTTGGTGCCCTCATGATCTAATTACCTCTTAAAAGTCCCACCTCTTAATACTGTCACAATGGCAATTAAATTACAACATGAGTTTTGGAGGGGACATTCAAACCATAGCAGTGACACTTCATTGTTCTGTCAAAGGTAGTGATTTTAAAGATTATGGAGCCAGCTGGCTATGTCTTACAGTTATGGTGAGCATATATAGACAAAAAGATAAATTAAGAGCTATAGCTATATGTTGAAGAATACTTGTGTGTAGAGCCAAGCCTCTATGGAAACCTTGAGGGGATCGCAACAATCTATTGTTGTTGCAGTTCACAGTCAAGCCCTGGGCCTCATTGCAAGGGTTGCAGAATTTCTGTGGCAATTAAAGATTCAACCTTGCCAGGTCTCTAATACTAATGAAAGGCACTAGTGGGACATAGATGAGGATGAAAACTTTGAATCCTAAATTTCCCAAACACCTCTTTCTGGAAAAAAATAATTTTCAGTGACTACACCTGGAACTGTTGCCTCAGGAACTGATGCCTAGTCTCAGACCCACTCCCTCTCTTCTTTTTGCCTCTGGTTCTATAACAAGAATTAGATTCCAACATAGCCGAGAAAGAGAGATATATAAGACCTTCTCCAGGGTGATATAGACTATCCACGGAAAGAATTGCAAGATCTTGACAAATGGGAGCCAGAGGAGAATATGTAATGGGGAGGTTTTTGGGGGTGTTAGAAGAAGGGGGAAACTATGTAAGGCTCTATCAGGCTAAGTTTATGGACATGGGACATCATCTAGGATTCACAAGTTGCTCAAGCACCAGGAAGTTGTGTTTTTAGTCTGCTAGATTGGCTCAAAGCCTGGAGCCAATGATGGCCTATGGTTATTTGTGTTGAAATTGTATAAATTCAGTGAAACCGCCCATGTAATTTCCTGCCATATATATATATATATATATATATTTTTTTTTTTTTTTTCCTCTTTTTTTGAGACAGGATCTTTCTGTGTCCTTCAGGCTAAAGTGCATTGGTGTGATCATAGCTCACTGTAGCCTTGAACTCTGGGCTCAAGGGATCCTCCCACCTCAGCCTCCTGAGTAGCTGAGACTACAGGTGTGCACCACCATGCCCAGCTAATTTTTTATTTTTTGTAGAAACAAGGTCTTACTATATTGCTTATGTTGGTCTCGAACTCCTGGACTCAAGGGATCCTCTTGCCTTGGCCTCCTAAGTGCTGGGATTACAGATATGAGCCACCATACCTGGCCTCTGTCCTAGATTGTATAGTGCAAGGAGACATACCCAGTAACTGGCTGAACCCCCATGTTTGTTCCCTGAGGACTATTATGGTAGGAAGGACCAAAAGAAAGCCCCAGATACTAGCCACCACTTCTCTGCCTCCACTCCCAAAAGAAAACCAAAGCAATATTGTATTTTTGTCGCCACTGGATAGCCCAGAAAAGCATACCTTTCTGGCTTCCCTCTTACCTTCAACCCTTTACATACCTTCCTCAAACTCTTCAAAGGATACTCTCCCAAGAGCCCTGTTCTGCCGCAGATTCCACTCCCCTGCTACAGCTTTCTGCTGTCTTTACAGAAACTTGCCTCTCCCTGATTCCAGCTCGCTTGAGACATTGCTCGTTACCCCGTAATCTAGACAGATTTGTAATCACCCATTATTGGCATATTTAATTTATCCTTAAAATGAAAACATTTTTAGAAATCATGATAGTAAGACATGTTGATTGTAAACCATTGCAACAATACAGAATAATATAGAGCAAAAACTAAGTTTCTTTTCCCTTTCTCTTCTCCAGAGATAATCAGCATTTTCTATTTATTTACTCACATACAATCTGATATAGGGCTTCGTTTATTACAAATATAATCACACTCTGCTCCTATTTTTTTGTGACATGCTTTTCTCACGGAACAATATATCATCACGTCATAGTATGTTATATAGATCCACCTTATGTACCTTATGTATGTTTCTTAATTAAACTTTTTACTTTGAGACAATGGTAGGATCACATGCAGTTGTAAGAAATGATTAGCACAGCATGATGGCATATACTTGTAGTCCTACTGATGTGGGACAATTGCTTGAGACCAAGAGTTTGAATCCAGCCTGGGCAATGTAGAGACCCCCATATGTATTTTTTTTAAATGTTACAGAGAGATTCCCTGTTCCTTTTACCAAGTTTCTCCCATGATACTATCTTGCGAAATTATGGAACAATACCAAAACTAGGATATGACATTGACATTGATACAATCCATCAATCTTCTTCAAACTTTTCCAGTTTTCTCTGTACTTATTTGTGTGTGTTAGTTCCATGCAATTGTATCCTGACTGCGGGTTCATGTATCGACTATCATAGTCAAAATACAGAGTAGTTCCTTCACCAGGAGAGTTTGTCCTGTTACCCTTTTATGGCCACACCCTCTTCTGTCTTGCCCCTTCCCCACATCTCTAACCCCTGACAACCGCTCATCTGTTCTCCATTTGTATACTTTGGTCATTTCAGAAATATTAGATAAATAGGGCCTGGCATGGTGGCTTATGCCCATAATCCCAAAGCTTTGGGAGGCTGAGGCGGGTGGATCACTTGAGGCCAGGAGTTTGAGATCAGCCTGGCCAACATGGTGAAACCCCATCTCTATTAAAACTACAAAAATTAGCCTGGTGTGGAGGTGTGTGCCTTTAATCCCAGATACTTGGGAGGCTGAGGCACAAGAATCACTTGAACCTGGGAGGCAGAGGTTGCAGCAAGCCAAGATCGTGCCACTGCACTCCAGCCTGGGCAACAGAGTGAGGATCTGTCTCAAAAAAAAAAAAAAAAAAAAAAAAAAAAAAATGGAATCATTTAGTTTGATTTGGTTTGGTTTGTAACCTTTTGGGATTGCCTTTTTCACTCAGCATAACTTCTTGGGGATTCATCCAAGTTGGTATGTGTTTCACCTTTTTATTGCTCAGTAGTATTCCATGATTTGGATATACCACAGTTTGTTTAACCAGCATTCAAGAACATTTGGATTGTTTTCAATTTTTGGCCATTATAAATTAAACAAAGTTGCTATGAACATTTATGTACAGTTTTTATGTGAACATAGGTTGTTGCAGTTTTTTTCCCCTGGGATAAGTGCCCAAGAGTACAATTGCTGGGTTATATAGTAATTGCGTTTTTAGGGGGAAATGGTCATACACATATTCTACAGATGTAAATGTAATGTAGGGCAATATTTTAGGAGAGTAAATTGGCAGTATTAGGCCAGGCATGGTGGCTCATGTCTGTCATTCAGGAAGCCAAAGCTGGAGGGTGGCTCAAGCTCTGAAGTTTGAGACCAGCCTGGGCAATGCAGTGAGACACTGTCTCTACAAAAAAAAAAAAAAAAATTTAAATTACCCAGGCATGGTGGCACACTCCTATAGTCCCAGCTACTCAGGCATGGCAGTGCAGAGGGTGGGGAGCAGTGGGAAGATTGCTTGAGCCCAGGATGTTGAGGATGTTGTGAGCCGTGATGGTGCCACAGCACTTCAGCCTGGGTGACAAAGTGAGACCCTCTCTCAAAAACAGAACAAAACAAAACAAAACACTGGCAGTATGTATCAATTTTTAAATTGCATATAAGTTTTAATTCAATTTTGCTGTTAGAAACCTATTTTATAGGAATATGTATGTATTTGCCAAGAACTATATGTACCAGGATGTTCATTGCAGCATCATTTGCACTAACAATTTTTAAACAACCAAAAGATTCATATAAAACTACATTTCACAGCTTTATTTATTTATTTATTTTTTTGCCACTCAGCTGAGTGAAAACTGTCATCTTGTTTTAATTTGAAACCTCTGGCTGGGTGTGGTGGCTCACGTCTGTAATACCAGCATTTTGGGAGTCCAAGGTGGGCGGATCACATGAGATCAGGAGTTAGAGACCAGCTTGACCAACACAGTGAAACCCGATCTCAACTAAAAATACAAAAATTAGCTGGGCGTGGGGTGGTGCACGCCTGTAGCCCCAGCTACTTGAGAGGTTGAAGCAGGAGAATCACTTGAAGCTGGGAGGCAGAGGCTGCAGTGAGCTGAGATCACGCCACTGCACTCCATCCAGCCTGGACAACAGAGTGAGAAGGAAGGAAGGAAGGAAGGAAGGAAGGAAGGAAGGAAGGAAGGAAGGAAGGAAGGAAGGAAGGAAGGAAGGAAGGGAGGGAGGGAGGGAGGGAGGGAGGGAGGGAGGGAGGGAGAGAGAAAGAAAGAGAGAAAGAGAGAGAGAGGGAGAGGGAGAGGGAGAGGGAGAGGGAGGGAAGGAAGGAAGGAAGGAAGGAAGGGAGGGAGGGAGGGAGGGAGGGAGGGAGAGAGAGAGAAAGAGAGAAAGAGAGAGAGAGGGAGAGGGAGAGGGAGAGGGAGAGGGAGGGAAGGAAGGAAGGAAGGAAGGAAGGGAGGGAGGGAGGGAGGGAGGGAGGGAGGGAGAGAGAGAGAAAGAGAGAAAGAGAGAGAGAGGGAGAGGGAGAAGGAGAGGGAGAGGGAGGGAGGGAGGGAAGGAAGGAAGGAAGGAAGGAAGGGAGGGAGGGAGGGAGGGAGGGAGGGAGGGAGGGAGGGAGGGAAAGAAAGAAATGCCTTCTGTAGGAGCTAGAATTACACCTTGTTTTTCTACAGGACTTTTCATTATTTGTGTTTCTTCTTCTGGACCTAATCATCATGTTCTCCGCACAACACATTTGAGTGGTTGGCCTTTTATGGTCAACCGTAACCATTTTACAGGCAGTTTTACACAGTTGTGGGTATTATCCTTTATCTCTTGTTCTGCTGCTTGATCTTTGCAACACAGAACTTTTAGATTTCTGTGTAATCACATCTGTCACATTTTCCTTTAAGTCTTCCTGTGGTGTTTGGGAAGAGCTTTTCTGCCTCCCATCCTGGTTTTATCCTTATTAGAATTGGGCTATACATACTAGTTTGTAAGTTGCCTCAAATTCTTTTTGAAAGAAGCAAGGGATATATAGATCCTATAAATAAATACATGTGAGGCATGAGAAATCATTTTTATTTATTCATAACCACCACATTTCTTGAAAAATATAATTCTTGCTGTGCTGTATATATTTTCAAGTGATGCTGGAAGGAGTATTATAACTTTAAAGGATTATGAACACCAAAGGGAAAGGTGCTGTTTAAACACATTGCTAATAATATGTTTGCACATTTTGCAACTGCTCAAATTACATTCACGTGGATCAGCAGCATGACTTGTACTGGCTTCCTCTGAGAAGGACGGAGAGTGAGAGGAGTTCAGAATACTATTGCCTGAGAAGTTGGTTAGGCAAAGAAGTCGTTTATGTTGCTGTGGACAGAATAAAAGACTCACCATCCTGCAATTTATAGTTGATCACAGTTGTGTTGCCTAGTGGTGGGGTGCAAAATGATGCAACGTATTTGGTTAAAAGACAAGCACAAATATCAGAGTTATTTAGTAAAATCCAAAATTTAAGTTGATTTAGCATTCACAACAAAAATGAAGTCATTTGGAAAAACCAAAAATGAACAAAGAAATAAAAATGGAGATTTAGTCCACATGTCGCGGGTTGATGTTTCCTTGAAAAGAGTGGTCAGAATTTTTGAGCCTAAAGCAACCACATATTAAAGTAATTTAACTAATGTAGACATGTTATCCACTTACCACAAAGAAAATAAATTATAGCGGGCTCTAGACTGATGGCTAAAAAGCCAATTCTCCTAAAATGGAAGGATATTGATGGTGCTCACATTATGTAATCGGTACAGTATGTCAGTCCTAGTGGTCTGGTTAACCAAGGAAGGCTCTGGTTTCAAATGAAAGCACATTTAGTAAAATTCAGTATAATTTTTTCCTAGAACTACTTTGCTCAATTATGGCAAGATAGATTCTACTAATCACAGACTGCAGAGACTTGGAGATTGAGCATGGTTTTTTGGATTGAAATACTTTTTGTTTTATGTGTTTGGTCTTCTGCAGTGCCTTAGGGAAGATGGGTCAGAGGGACTAACATGGTTTCTTTCTTCTTTTATTTAAGAATTTAAGTGATCATGGAGCTGGAACAAACTTCAGTGCCCATTTAGTCAATTGCCTTCATTTTATAGAAGAGGAAATTGAAGAATAAAGGTTGTGATTTTCCTAAGGTCATGTAGTGAGTTCATGACAGAGCCTTGATTATACTTAGGTCTTGTGACACCCAGACCAGTTTTCTTTCCTTTGTAGAAAAATGCATGCTCCAAAAGTCCAGGCTGACCCAATATTGGGTAACTCAGACATTTTCATAATTTTTCCAGATATAAAGCTATGTTATGTCCATTGAACAATGGAAGTAACTCTTCCAAGTAAAAAATGGATCCAAAAACTAGATCTCTGAACCATGCGATTAAGGCTTTTGTCTTTTTTTGGTCTTTTCTAGAGCAGACTTTGAGTCTTTGCTTCAGATGCAGAACAAGATGTGGCAACCTGTTGTGGAGAACCGGGTCCTTTGTGCCCATGCTGTCTCTTTTTTCTGGTGGCTTTGTCATTTGGAATAATGCATAGTGGGCTGTAGGCTGAGAAACTGTGAGCTGAGGTAGGAGTGTCACCTAAGAGTGGGAAAGGGTGTCTAAACGCTGAATGGAGCATTTTAAAAGTTAGAATTTGCTATTTTCTTTTCTCTTATCTTTTTTTTTTTTTTTTTTTAGAAATGGAGTCTTGCTTTGTCACCCAGGCTGCAGTACAGTGGCACCATCATGGCTCTCTGCAGCCTTGGTCTTCTGGGCTCAAGTAATTCTCCTACTTCAGCCTCCCAAGTAGCTGGGAATACAGGTATGTGCCACCACCCTTGCCTATTGTTTTTTTCTTTTTTTCATGGTGCAATGGTGCGATCTCAGCTCACTGCAACCTCCGCCTTCCAGGTTCAAGTGATTCTCCTGCCTCAGCCTCCCAAATAGCTGGGATTACAGGCATGCACTGCCATGCCCGGCTAATTTTTTTTTTTTTTTTTTTGTATTTTTAGTAGAGACAGTGGTTTCTCCATGTTCTTCAGGCTGGTCTTGAACTCCCGAACTCAGGTGATCTGCCAGCCTCGGCCTCCCAAAGTGCTGGGATTATAGGCGTGAACCACCACACCCCCCTACCCTTGGCTATTTTTAAAATTTTTTGTAGAGACGAGGTCTCACTATGTTGCCTGGGCTGGTCTTGAATTCCCAGCCCCAAGTGATCCTCCTGCCTCAGCCTCCCAAAGTGCTGGGATCACAGGTATTTTGATTTACGTATTTTGAAACCCATACTTTTTGTCCTCAAGTCTCAGACATTTGCTTAGGCCTTTAGAAGCTCACACCTGAAAAAGAGTGCCATATCTAAGCTGTGATCTTCCCTCCGTTCCACCGTCTCCACCTCCCACCACCTCCACCAAGGATCCCCTCACACAGGCTGTACCACACTGCAAGGGGATCCCAGAGTGACTCAGACATGCCAAAAATGACAAATTAAGAAATTTTGTGCGACCAGGTGTGGTGGCTCACACCTGTAATCCCAGCACTTTGAAAGGCCGAGGCAGGTGGGTCACGAGGTCAGGAGATCGAGACCATCCTGGCAAACATGGTGAAACCCCATCTCTACTAAAAAAAATACAAAAATTAGCCGGGCATGGTGGTGCATGCCTGTAGTCCCAGCTACTCGGAAGGTGGAGGCAGGAGAATTGCTTGAACCCAGGAGGCGGAGAGGTTGCAGTGAGCTGAAATCATGCCACTGCACTCCAGCCTGGGCGCGACAGAGTGAGACTCCATCTAAAAAAAAAAAAAAAAGAAGAAGAAGAAGACATCTTATTCAAGTCCATTTGAGAAGCGGTGAGCAAATCGACTAGGCCTTTATTGTTGCTGTCGAATTCCCTTTCCTTGCTCACCCTATAGGCCCAGGCCAGTTTCCTTTCATCTGCCCATAGCTATTAACACGATAGTGTGAATTTAATGCTGTTGAAGGCAGGCCTAACAGGTAGTGAATATGTGGCATTTCTTTGGCTACTCAACATCCATTCCTCCTTCCTGACGGCATGTGATTTCTTTTGGGGAGCTACTTATTCCCATGGATGCAGCCTTCGTGGGGTATAAATCCAGGCGCCTGTTCCCCACGATGGAAGATTGTGAAGTGGCCAGATTCTGCTTCCTCCAGTCCTGAGGGTGGGCATGTGGCCTAAGCTCAAACAAATCTGATAAATGCTTCTGGATCTTTGAACTTCAAACAAGTGACACAAGGACTACAGAAACAGTTAACAGGGAAGCACACTGATTGACTGAGCTGCCTGCTCCTGGCCTTCTGGATCCTCCTTGGTTCCTGCTCATCTCTGGGCCTGGCTCTCAACTCTGTCAATTCTGTGGGTACACAAATATCCTTATGTACATTCTCCCACTTGATCATGCTATTAGGTTGGTGCAAAAGTAATTGTGGGTTTTGCCATTACTATTTTTAGTAGACATTACTTTTAATGGCAAAACCTGCAATTACTTTTGCACCAATAGCTCAGGCTAGTCTCTGTTACTGGCAACCGAGTATCCTGGTCTGAGCTCCCTTTCTGACTGGATCATCAGACATGGGTCTGCAGTATTGTCTTAACACCCATCTGGAGTGTTATCCTAGAATTAGCCTAAATTAGCCCTTTTCTCCACTGGTTACACCCTCCCACCACCCCTAGAATTGGCTTTCTTTTAGTTGGTACTGATACAAGATAAAAAATATTTCTCTAGCTTTCTGGCCCCACAGTTTCTCGTTATTAAGATGAAACAAAATGAAAACTCATCAGAACTGCATTTCCACATCTATCACTGATAGGAAGCCTCTATTCTCCTGCCGAGGACCCCCAGCTCAGGAATTTACCTCTCGTAGCAAATGTACTGCAAATTTTTCTCTTCCAGAATAGCTAAAATTGAAAAGACTGACCCGATGTGAAGTGACTACAACTCTCACATATTTGCTGGTAGGAATGAAAAAAGATATAATCACTTTGAAAATCTATTTGATGGTTTTTAATAAAGTTATGTACATGTCTACTCTCTGAAACAAGAATCCCACCGCTGGGTATATGTCCAAGGAAAATTAGTGCATATGTTCACAAAACCTTGTACAAGAATGTTCCAGCAGCTTTATTCAAAATAGGAAACAGCTTTTTGCAAAACTGGAAATAACTCAAGTGTTTATCAACAGAAAAATGGATTAAGACATTGTAGTAAATATAAGCAATAACAGAAAAGGACAGATGACTGATACATGCAACACCATGCATGAATCTCAAAAATATTATATTGAGTGAAAAATTCTGGGTTCCACATGCCTCCATTTACATGAAGCTCAAGAAAAGGCAAAACTATTCTGGGGTAACAGAAGTCAGAAAAGTGGTTATTTTTGGAGGAGTATTGACTAGAAAGAAATGCAGGAGCCTTCTAGGGGCACTGGAAATATGTTTAATCTAGGTGATAGTTACATGAGTGTATACATATGTAAAATGTATTAAGCTGTACATTTAAGATTTGTAGATTTGTAGACTTTATTGCATGTATGTTATAGTTAAATGAAGAAGATTAAAAAATGGAAAAATGACTATGTGGACATCAGCAGTTCTATAATTTCAATGTATTTTGTTAATTCTGCACCTAGTCAAATTAGATTTATACTCCAATCCCATTGGGAAGGTTTGAAACCTTCAGCACTTTCCCCTCCATTCTTTGTTTGCATAGAGGCATTAGGAAGCAATCTTATCTTTTCCCTTCTAGGAGTACTTTTATGTTCAGAGGAAGAACATTGGGGGAAAGTAATAATTAACACAAAGGAATGACTAGGTTAATGGTAGGCTTTCAGGCACCAGTAGAGGAGGTATTTTGGGTCAAGGGAGGGGCAAGAGAATCTTCTGGAGTAGTAGTAAGCTCTCAGTAGACACTGGATCCACTGGTGCAACCAACAGCCTTTGCTGTTTCACTTCTGTGATGGAAAAATCAACCTACTTGTTTCCAATGGACAGGAGGAAGGGGTTGTCTTCTGGGGCCAGTGTTTCCCCTGAAAGCTGGCAGAGAGGATGAGAGAATTACCTGGGGCAAAGCAAGCAGCTTTCCTCACCCCCTACCCCCGACCCTCCATGTTGAATACCAGAGCAGAGAGTAGGAAAAGGAGAGGTGAGCTCAGGAAACAGTGACGTAGGGTGCAAGTGGAAAAGTACAGGAGAAAAGGAATACAGGGAAGCACCCAAGGGGGAGCAGGCAGGAGACACAGCAGAGGCATGGGGAGTTCAGCAGAAAGCACCATGAAAACAGATGGGGCAAGTGGAGGAGACTGCAGTCTGGGAATTTCCTTGCCCCTCATGGAGCAACTGGGCAGAAGTGGCCTCTTGGCTTCTTCTTTCAAGTCTCCAAACTCTCACCCCCACCTCTATGCCTACAACAGCATAGGCATTTTCTTTTTTTTTTAATTTTTAAATTTAATTTAATTTTATTTTATTTTAGACAGAGTCTTGCTCGGTTGCCCAGGCTAGAGTGTAGTGATGCAATCTTGATTCACTGCAGCCTCTGCCTCACGAGTTCAAGTGATTCTCCTGCCTCAGCCTTCTGAGTAGATGGGATTACAGGCGCCTGCCACCACACCCAGCTAACTTTTTTTGTATTTTTAGTAGAGATGGGGTTTCACCATCTTGGCCAGGCTGGTCTTGAACTCCTGACCTCAGGTGATCCACCCGCCTCGGCCTCCCAAAGTGCTGGGATTACAGGTGTGAGCCCCCGCGCCCGGCCAGGCATTTTCTTAAAACCTCATCTGATCACATTATTCCCTAGATTAAAATTGTTTGGTAGCTCAACATTGTCTCCTTAAACAAAATCTAAGCTCCTTAATGTGTCCTACAAGAGCCTTTTATGACAGGTCCCTGCTTCTCTAGCCTCATTGATTTTGTGAATAATGAGTGAATATGTTTAGTACATTTTAGTTATAAATTCTCTTTACAGAATTTGGCTGTAAAGTTCCACTTTAAGAACCCTAGGAGGATATTGGTTGTATTTATACAACCCAACTCCAGGAGGACTCCGTGACTGAACTCCTGTCTGTGCAGCAGGTGCCCTGGAAGGAGCTGATTCCACCGACCAGGATGACCTGTACTCTTACCTATCGAGTGGGGCAGGAGGCTGGGGTTACCTAATAGAGATTTGAATGAATCACACCATCACCCTATGACTCTCATCAAGAACCCTGGTGCTGACAGAGAAAGTCCTCTCTTTCATTGTCCAAATCCTGGCCACCCTTCAAGACCCATTTCAAATACCACCTCAGTCTCAGGAATAAGGATTTCTGGTATTTTGGCAGCATCCCTGGTTTGTAGAGATGAGGAAGATTTGGTACCAGAAGTTGACAGGCCTTGGCATGAGGGGGTGCAAGTGGTCCAAGGTCCAGTCTTCAGGGCCCACAGCAATCTGTCCCGCTACTGGGGCACAGACGCAGGCAGTTCCAGCAGCAAACAGTAGCTGAAATAGAATGAAAGCCTTTGTCAGGGCGGTTCCGGGTGACCATTCCCTTAGAGGAGGAACCTGCCTAGGCATATGAAACTAGGTTCAGGTGCCTAAGGTGAGATGCAAGCAAGAGAAACGCAGGGTGTCAGGGCCCCAGCCTGGGTTAGGAATGTGAGTCAGATCCCAGTCATGCGGGCCAAGTCAATCCACCAGTCATGGCTGAGGGAAGGCAGGAATTCTGTGGGTCTCCAGGTGTTAGGGGCCCAGTGGATGATGCTGCATCCATGAACTATCAAAAAAATGCTTGATTCAGCCTGACCAGCTGCTAGATTGGCAAGGCTAAAGTCATTCTGGCCAGAGCTCGAGAACTAGGTGTGGCTTAGCTTGAGGGCAAATGGTGCTGTGAGCTGCAGCTGCTCCTGGTTGGGGAGGCAGGGGCTGGACCTCCTCCTGCCCTCCCCATGATATGTGTTGGCACCTCTCCTCACTCAAGTCTACATGCTCCTACTGTAAACCACCTCCGCAGCATGAAGCACAGGGCCAGGCACACACAGGAAATGAGAATCCAGTTGGATGCAATTGTATGTAGCTCCTTGGCAGTGCAGGCCTTGGTGTGCGCTGAGCTCTGTAACCCAGCCCTTTCCCATGGTACTGATAGCACTGATCAGGACCCCTCTTCCTCTGTGTGCAGTAGAAGGTAGAAACAGCCACTCTCCATTCTTGCTGGGAGGTAGCCTGGGACCAGTAAGGAAATGGAGGACGGTACGTTATAATCCATACGTACCTTCCCCTGCCATCTCAGCGTCTATTCCTTCTGCCTTTCTGCCCCCAACATCAGCAGAAAAACTTCATCTGGTTGCCATGGAGACCAGCCACTGACTCTAGTGTGCCTGTTTATTAAAGATGAAAGTAATATATGCCTGGTTAATCTGAGCAGCTGTCAGAGAGAGATTCGGCTATTAGTAAATGAAGGCACTAATTTTGAGGCATGATCACTCATTTAGGAGAAAGAGACAGGCTCTGCTCCGTCTTCTGAGAGGAACTGGGTAGTGGGGGTAAGGTCTGCCCTAGGCAAGCATTTCTTGTTTGGGTTTTTATGTTTATTTTATAACAGGTATGGTAACAATACTTCTTTTTCCCCTTATTTCCTACTGAAAATATATAGCCTTTCAGTAGTGTGATAGATTAATTAGGCTTTGTGGGCAGGCCCAGGAAACCCAAGCCCTCCTATGACGTCGTTTCCTTTGGAAAATGCATTCTGGATTCCCAGCCACCTACTTACAAATGAGGTTGTCTGTTTATTCATTCAACAGTCTCCACCAGGTGTGCGAGAGGAAAAGAGGTGGTGCTGAGCCACGTGGAGGACTTGATGTGTTTTATGTGTGCTTAGACAGGTAGGAGAGAAGCCGTCACCTTCCAAGGGAGTTGATCAATTAGATGGGAACGGTGATGACTTGCGTGATCTTTAAAAAATCGGTCCATTTGTTTTTATTTTTTGTTCTTTTCATTTGTTCAATAGTAAAATCTGAGAGAAAATTTGAATTCTGAGACTCATTATATTGATTCACCAAGTACTTTCTAAAATCAGGTAAGTAGCCTGTGTTAATCCCTGCTGGGTTGTGAAGAAGAGCACCCTCTCCTTCCCCGCACTGCAGTGCGTTGGGATGAGCAAACCACCTGGGAGTGGTACAGGGAGAAGGCTGCTGGCAGCTGGCCCTCAAGTGCAGAAACCAGGTTCCAGCCCCAGCGATCTCGTCATAGTCCAGCCAAGTCTCTCACCCTTTCTGACCTCAGTTTCCTCAACTGAAAATGAAGGAAAGAGCAAGCTAATCTTTTCCAGTTCAAAATATTCTTTTGTTCTTGAAGAAGACTGTCAGTGCAGAAAGGGCCCCTAACCTGGAACAGCTGGGCAAGGGTTAACCCTGGTATTAGGTTACTGTTAAGCAAGTACATCCTGTGCCTCTGGTCAAATATGTCTCAGGCCAAAGCAGCTACTTGTCTCTAGTTAGTCTCTCTGCATCAGCACCCAGGCATCCAAGTGGTGGTCTGGGCAGGAGCTCCCACTCTGTTTTTCCTGAGCTACCTAGTCCATGGGAAGGAAGATATATGCAGCTAAGGAATAGGAAGTGGATATTCTCAGTGCCTTCAAGAACCGGGATCAGCCAGGAGCTGCAGAAAAGAAGCTTCAGGGCAGCAGGCCTCAGGACTGCTGCTAGCCAATCCCCTGAAGCATTTATTTCTCACCCTCTTCGTGCCTAGGGCAAGTAGAGCTACTGCTGTCTGGTGCCACTGTAATGCTGTCTCCTCCTCTGAGTTCATCCTGGGAACACTTTCTCCCATACGACACGCACAGGTCTTACGTTTACACGTTTCACTGAAAGAAATTTGATTCCATTGATGAGATGACAAGGTAGATCATAAATGAACACTTTTTAAACACATCTTTAAAAAAATAAGTTTATGCCAATTGTACAAAACAATAGGGGAGAGGAAATAATATTCATTTGTTTATCCATTCATTGGTTTAACAATTACCTATTGCAGGCACTTGTTATGAGCCAGGGATGGTTCTAAGTATAAACCTGCCCTAGAGGATCATATATTAATTTTTCTTAAAGTCAGCTTTATTGAGGTATACTTTCTATACAATAACATTCACTCATTTTAAGTGTAAAGTTTGATGCATTTTGACAAATGCACGGGGTAGTATAACCACTGCTAGGATCAAGATAGAGAACATTTACATCACCCTGAAAAGATTGCTTGTGCTGCTTGTAGTCAATCTCCTACCCTCCCCCCAGCCACTGGCAACCACTGATCTGCTTTCTGTCACGATAGTTTTGCCTTTTCTAACATGTCATATAAGAAGCATATATTTTAGCAGTGAATACAGCCAAATGAGTAAATAGACATTTGCATTCCCGAATGAGGCAAGAGCTTTGAAATGGGACATACAGGCTGTGCTATGGGAGCATGTAAGCTAAGTTGAGAAGAGGCTTCTAAGCTGAGATCTGAAGGGCCAGTAGCAGTTTTTTAGGCAAAGAGTGAGAGTAAAGAGTGTTCCATGCTGGGAGGCTACTATATGCAAAGGCCAAGAGGAGACAGACTGCAAGGCGGATTCATCTAGGACCTGCAAGTTTTCACAGCTCAAGGATGGAGTAGGAGAGAGTAGGAGTGGCTAGTCAAGACTTTGAAGAGATAAACTAGTTCAGACAAAGAAGTTCTTTCTGAGCATTGTTTGACCTTTATTCCCAGTGGGGAGCTACGGAAGGATCTTCAGCAGAAAAGTGACGGGATCAGATTTGCATTTTAGAAGGATCACTCTCCCTGCATGTAGGGAACAGATGGAGGGCAAGGCAGGAGGTAGGGCCCCCTATTAAGAGGCTGGTGCAGTGATCCAGATGAGAGATGCTTAGAGCTGCCGCCAGGGGAGAGGCAGGCAGTGAGAATGAAGAGAAGTGGATAAGTATGGGAGAAATGTAGGAAGCAGCAGTAACAGGACTTAGTAACTTACTGGATAGTGGAGAGGATGTGAGAGAAAGGCCTCACGGGGGATTCCTTGGTTTCCAGCTTGGACATCTGGGTGGGAGATGGTAGCATCAATGAGATAGCAACTTCAGTGGAGTAGGGTTGGAGGGGTGGGGAGAGGAGACAATAGGTTCTGTTTCAGACATGTTGAATTTGGGGGTGTCTAAGAAAATGATGTCCAGCAGACAATTGGGTGTTCAGGTCTCAGGAAAGAGCTCTTCACAGAGCTTATTCTTCTCTAGTCTCTGTAAATGAGCTTCTAGGTTCTTTCATAGAATTTCCTTGCAGAAAAAAATCAAAGGATTTGTCCTGTCAAGTGGAATGTTTATCATATGAAGGGGATTGGCTTCTTGTGTAGTTTGGTCTAGAGAGATTTGTTTCCATGTTACAAACCTTTGAAAAACCGGGAAAAATTTAGTGATGTCCAAATTTGATGACATCTCTTTTTCCCCAATACAATCAATCTATTGACATAATAATCTTGAATATCTTGCAGATGAGGAAGAAAAAATAAAGTCAAATGAGCACACCGAGGCCAACCAGATCTGAGATTTCTAATCTTAAATTGCCTGGGGGTGTGGATGTTATGTGTCTGCTGACACGGGTAGATTGTATATGGTTGCCTTTATAAAATGAAGCCCATAGAAATGTTTCAGTAAACAGAGTCCTTCAAGTGAACTAAATGTCAAAGGAAAATCTTTTCCTTGCCATCCTCCTTTTCTCTTTTAAACAGAAAGATCCTAAAGAAGCTGTATTAGTGCCCTCAAGAGAAACAGAAGCAATAGGATATATAGATCTATATGTTGGATCCTATATATAGCTATAGGATATATAGATGTATATATCCTGTATATAGATATCAGATGTATAGCTCTTTCCTATTGATCTATAGATCGACATAGAGGATATATATAGAGAGATATGCATAGGCCTGATATATACACATAGGTCTGATGTCTGAGGCCAGAAGATAGATGCCTCAGCTCAAGGAGAGAGCACATTCACCCTTCCTCTGCCTTTTGACGCTACTTGGGTTCTCCACGGGTTGGATGGTGCTCACCCACTTTGGTGAGGGCAAATGTTCTTTATGCAGCTACCAATTCAACACCCTCATGACACACCCAAAAATAATGTTTTACCAGCTGTCTGGAAAAACCCTTGGCCTAGTCAAAATGACACGTAAAAGTAGCCATCATAGAAACTCATTTCAATGTTGTTTTGTTTTATTACGGGAAGACTGGAGAAACCTAATCCTAGGTGCTGCCATTGGGACAAAGAATAGGAACCAGACACAGTGCTGTTTTAGGGTGGGGCAGAATTATGCTGAGGGAAAAGTTATTATCACTCTTTAAGGCCAAGGAAGCCACAATTTTTAAAGAAGCTTCTAGAAATTCTACCTAATAGAAAATAAAGATAAACTTCTGTAAGGAATTTCGTTCTTTTCAGAATTCACAATCTGAAATGTAGAAGCTCATTCCTTCATGGTTCTCATAGATATTTAGGGTGACTGAGGGGTCAGTGGATCCATAGCACTCAGGCCAGGCTTCTCCCGAGTCCCTTTCTTCGGCACAGAGGGAGTGACTCACAGATCCTCTACCCCCAAAGGCGTTGTTTTCTCATCTCAACAAGAATCCAGCGGCTGTCATTTTATCAGCACATGTCACTAGCTTCTCAAGTGAGACTACTCTTAAGTGATCTGTGTTTGAAGAGTGCCTTTCCCTTTCTCTTCCGTAACTAAGAGGATGAAAAAGTACACTCACTCCCTATATAAAAGCTGTGTGTTGTGAGCAGTCATCTTGCCTGGCTGAGAACTCTAGGATCTTTTTCTCTGCTCTCCGTTAGGCTGACACTCATAGCCAGTCCTTCTGTTTATTAGCCCTCTGAATCTATTTGAAAATACTTTTGCTTTCATTATAACATAAGTCACATTCTTCTTGCATCTGCCACTGCATTTTCCAAAAGGGTTATGTCAAGGGAAATTCAACACTCACCTTTCTCATTATTTGCCCACCAGCTTGCTCACTCATCAAAAGACCAGAGTTATTTGATACTTCAGAAGAGTATTTTCCCCCTTAGATGATGTGTCAAGGGAAGGGGAGCTGGCCCCAGTGTCAGGTGACAGAATTTTCTTCACATTTCTGCTGTTGACTCAATAAATGTCCTTGGGCAAGTCACGGAGTCTCTTCATGCTTTGGTCTCTGGGAACAAAATCTGCCAACCGCAGCGTGTGTATTTGAACCTCAGTGCCCTCTGGAATAAAAATAGGAGGGGACCAGGTGTCCCTGTGACCCCAAGCTGATGGGAAGAGGATGACCATAGGATTTCAAAATGTCCTTGAGCCGTAAATTCTATAATAGGGTCAGGCCCACCAGTGGCCTTCAAGCATTGGTACAGTGGTGTGTGGATAAGTTCTAGTACTTGAATTTTTTCAGTAGATAGGAGGCACTGTGTCAACCTCCCACCCATGGATATTCTATTTGCTCTGTGTCCCCGCGTCTTTGCATTTCCCTGCCATATTACTTACCACTGGTCGTTATTACTTGCTTGATCACTTGTCTCCTGATCTGTAAGCTGTTTGAGGGAGGGGGAGCACGTCTGCCCTTTGTAACGCTGTACCCTCAGTGTGGTATACAGGAGCACATGCCTGGCACATAGAAGTTATGTAAGAAACATTTGCCAAGTGGACAAACGAATTGTGGTGCCTGGCCTCTATAGAAATCCCTTTTCTGCATCATTAAGGTTCCCAAGCCTGGCCAAGAAGTAGTGGGATCTGATTAGCCTCATCTCCTCATAACCCTACTTCCTATCATGTTATAATGAAAGCAGATCTCAGCCCAAATGCTGGCACACATACATATTTATTAGTAAGAAGATTCGAAATCATTCACGCAGCTGGTTCTGTAAGCTTGGCAAATTTCCAGCCCTCTGACCTTTTCAGTGTTTTGTCCACACTCTACATGAAAGGGCCTCTTAAGAGTGACAGGGCAGTATTCTAAAGACCAGATTTTAATTGCACCAGGTAATCGAATTGTCTGAATTCATAGCTGAACACAGGACAAGGTCAGAATCACATTTCTTATGCCATTTAGAAAGGTGACAAGTGAAGGGCTGGCCAAAATCTTACACCCAGCTTATGTAAGAGTAGAGACTGTCCCTAATGCTTTCTCCAGTCCACTTGTCTTGAACACCATTAGGTTCCACAGTAAAAGCCCATTTCTCACTTCCTTCATGTTAGTTAACTGATTACTAATTTTACCAATGAGAAGCCATTTTTATTATTTATCGTTATGATTTTTATCATTTTGTTAATTAGCCAAGCTTCTGCTGTTGACTCCAGATAAAGACAGTTAAAGCACTTGGGGTGACCACCTAAGTAAATTTTTTCATGGTGAGCCAATGGAAGCAACAGAAGCAGCTCAGACTTTTGAAAAGCGATGAAAAAGGCCCATGAGGCCCTGTTCCTTGAAAATGAAGAAAAGGGTGACAGCCCTACAGAGTTTTTTTCTTTGCATGTTCTTACCAACGCTCAGGAGATATTCAGTCTACTAGCTGGCTTCCCCATGTGGACCTCAGTCTATGGGATGTAACTGGGAGTAATTTACCTTCTGGGTTCTCTTACAACCTCCTTAGCTATGTAGGTGATTTCAGGCCCAAGGGGGAAGATATCAGATGAGCCCAGAACATTTTGATTCTACTGACCGAGGTTCCTCACCTCCCTTTCTTTGTTTCTGATAAATGCACATATTAAGGTCAGCTGAAGAATGATGACTCTGTGATGACTGCCCTGAATCCTTACTCCTCTGAGTTTCTGTCTTCTGTAGCCTCTTAGCCATGTTGCAGGTGAAGGTCTCAAGTTATCTGCACCACTAGGAATCTTTTGTATTATTGTGACTGATACGTATCCTCAGAGTTGTATCAGTGTTTTCCCCTATACACACATGCACATACACGCACCACACACTATACACATTCTGTAAGACGGAGCCTCTATTTTTGGTGTCTGCTTAGCCCTCCAGTTTCCCACTGGGATTAGTGGTTTTCTCCGAACTTCAGACAACTTGGAGATCCTGTCTAACTTTGGTTGCTCTTCCATGGCAGACTGGAACTTACTCTTAGTACGGTAGAGCCAATCACTGGCTCTCAGGGAACTCATCACCCTAAACTATGCCTGACAGGATCAGAACACCATCATCTCGGACAAACACTGCCACTTTAAGTTCCAGCTCCCTTTCTATCCTCATGCATTTCAAGGAAATCACTTGTCTTCTCATTATAAGCAGCCAGAGAGAGCAGACAGTAAAATGCAGATAAGACGGGCACAGAGGGAGATGGGAGGAAAGTCTCTTGGACTTCACCCTCATACAATGGGCCCCAGTAAAACAGTGGGCCTTAATAAGCACATTCCTTTCCTTTCAGGTGCACTAAGATAGGGAAGCTAAAGGCAGACTAGGGGGATATGCCTGCAGCTGCAGAAAGATGTATGGGAACAGACACACAATTCTCCCTCCCAGATAAGCACAACAAAGAGACACAGAAGCAGTCCAAGCCTGATATAAACTCTCCCACCCTGAATCTTTAAAAACTCTTAGTCTGCAAGAGAGTGTGGCTTCTGACTAACTCGGTCAGAAGTCCCTCCAAAGTTTAAAATAAACCTGTTAACTGTTAAGCCACCCTTCGTGTTTCTCCCCTCTTTCTTTAATTCTTACAATGCCTTCCTGATGGCTGACTGCCAGGAAACCCCTTGGATACAATACTCAGCCTGAAGCTGCTGACTCCCCTGGGTGTTGCCCTCCTGACTACCCATGGAAGAGCTAACCCTGTTGACAAGAGCTTCCCCCAGCTCTAATCCTACCTGGTTTTGGTTTTGTTTCTTTCCCTACCATCTGGGCAGCTATGTTGGCCCAATGAATTTGACTTATAGTATTATCATAGTGTAGAGCTAATTTTATATGTATTTTTTCCATGGTAAACAAGTTACTCACATTTTCTGTCATTCCCAGTAACCTTGCTAGGGACAGTCCAAAGGAGCAGCTTTGCAGTGTATGACCCTGTCCCTAGAGCAGATTGGTTCAGGGTTGACACCTAGCAAAAAGGCAATCAATAGGTTGGTCAGCAACTTTTCTCATAACCTGATGCACACAAAAAAGCTGGGTTAAACGCCATTTCTTCCTTGGAAATTTAACCAAAGAAAGGTCAAGAAAAAAAAAAAAGACTTGGTAGGATGCTTTGAAATGAAAAGATAAGAATTGGAGCTACAACAGGTTGTAGGAATCCCCAGTTGCAAAATATTGAAACTATGAGCAATCTGTAGTGATGGTGGAGAGAAGAGTTTCAGGCCAAGGGAAAGAAGCAGCTCAGGGGAGACTGAGCTAGGCCAGTGGACATGGCCCCCTAACTCCTGCCACAGGGCCCTGGAGTCTCCTGGAACCAGAGCGGCTCCTCAGTACCAGGGCAGTGAGGCCTTTCCTTTCCAATGCCTCTTCCTGCCTTCCGTGGAAGACCAACTCCATTAATGTTCCACATTTGCTCTTACAAAGCATCCCCCTCCTAAGCTAACCTAGATGAGTCTGCTCCTTACAACCAAGAAAACCCGCCTACTTTACTGGATTCTCTCTGTGTGCAGAGATGGTGGCATATTCTTTGTAGCTTTTTGCTCCTAATATAATGCATCGTAAGGGTAAGTGATGAGTTCTCAGTAAGTGAAAGTTGAATAAACGAATTTTTGAAAGCCCAAAGGAACAGACAAGTTCATACACTTACTGTTATGTTGTCAAGTCTTCAGTCTGGCTTTCTGGAAGTTGAACAAAAGATGGCTACATTCCTAGGACCCCCGCCAAGCCTTTTCCTAGTCCATGAGTTTAGAGACGGACTGCAAATTTTAAACAATACAAATCTATAATCAGATTCAAAATCTCCCTCAAGAGGATAAATTCTCTACTCCTATTCTCAATCCAGTTTGTTGAACTGATCAACACACACACATACACACACGCACTCAAAATTATTTTAATATATGGATAGTCCTCGGTGTTGTTGTTTTGTTTTGTTTTTTCGAGATGGAGTCTTGCTCTGTCGCCCAGGCTGGAGTGCAATGGTGCGATCTTGGCTCACTGTAAGCTCCGCTTCCTGGGTTCGTGCCATTCCCTGCTTCAGCTTCCTGAGTAGCTGGGACTACAGGCGCCTGCCACCACGCCTGGCTAATTTTTTTCTGTTTTTAGTAGAGATGGAGTTTTACTGTGTTAGCTGGGATGGTCTCGATCTCCTGACCTTGGGATCTGCCCGCCTTGGCCTCCCAAAGTGCTGGGATTATAGCCGTGAGTCACCGCACCCGGCCAGTCCTCAGTGTTTTTAACACCTAAGTTTGTAGTTCTAATTGTCTGATTGAGCTACAAATTAACCAGAACTGGTTTGAGATCATGTTCCTGCTTGGAAGTTATTTCATCAATTCATTCTTTTATAACATTGTAGAAAAGTAACTTATGACAAGGAAGTAGTAACCTTTTCTTCCAAAGATATATAAAAATAAATTTGGTTATGAAGATAACTTTTGAACTTGGAGTTACTGAAAATTATTTACCATCAGAGAAATATGTACTGGTCCTAAGAATAATGATAAAAGCCACAGCCCCTACTCTGACAGCTGCTGGGCTGGTGGTAGAAGTTGTCTCATCTGCTCTTCCCCACCTTTCTGGGAGCACTAGTAGCTTTGACTATACACAGCTACCAGGAGAGGGAGAGTTCAGCCTAGACCAGGGGTTGGTCTCAAACCTTTACTGCAAAGGGCTGGACAGTAAATATTTCAGGTTTTGTGGGCCTCATAGTCTCCACTGCAAGTACTCCACCATGCTATGGTTGCACAAAAGCAGTCATAGACAATATGTGAAGGAATGAGTATGACTGTGTTCCACTAAAAGTTTATGGATGCAGAAATTTGAATTTTATATAATTTTCATGTGTCCCAAACTATTATTCTTCTTTTCAGCCATTTAAAAAAGTAAAAACCATCCTTGCCTTGTGAGCTGTATCAAATCAGAGGATGAGAACATGGACGCAGGTTTGGGGTCCCTGCTTCCTACCCTAGCTGAGTGCTGGGGGAACAGGCTGTAGAATAGATGCCTCAGGTCAACATGCAGGGCTCCCAGGGTGGAAAGACTAGGGTCTCCCTCCCCAAGGTGAGTTCTGGAGTGACTCTGAGCCCTAGTGAAGCTTCATGTCCCTCATGGTACCACAGCAGCAGAGCAACGGTGGCCAAGGGGCCTGGACAGAACACGGCGCAGCCAGCTCTATGACAGGCCCCTACAAATGATAAGGACAAAGAGTCAAAGTTCCTGAGCCTCCATTTCAAAGTAGAGAAGAAGATGATGATGGCTGGCCAGCAAATTCAGAGAAGGCTAGGTTGGAAGGTGAGATCTGTCTGGACTCTACAACCAGAGGCCATTACAAGACGGGGTCCCCTTGGCCAATACAGCAGGGGCAGCAGCTGATGCCCAAAGACTGCATGGGATGGAGGAGGCTCTCCTCAGAGGAGAAGTGGCCTGCCTCCATGCCTCTGGGTTCCCTAGAGCTGGTGAGGGGTAGGAGAGAGGGTGCTCACTGTCTGTTTGTGCTAGAGGTGCAGGGAGAGTTGTACACAGAAAACACTCCAAACTCCTCCAATGCCAGAACTAAAACAGAATGCATCTTAGAAGCAGTATCTACCTTTCTTTAGAGAGCATTTTAGTCCATAAACAAAGGATATTTAAAAGCCACACAAGGCTAGGTGCTGTGGCTCACGCCTGTAATCCCAATGCTTTGGGAGGTACTGGAGTTTAAGACCAGCCTGGGCAACATAGTAAGACCCCATCTCTTAAAATAAAAGCCACACCCGTCTCTTCCCACTGGACCAGGGGTCTTCCCAGACCAGCTGCAGGATGGCTGACCTCCCGAGGGGCTGCACATCCTGTTTGAGACAGGGCGTCACCAGGCAACAGCAGGAAACCCAGCCAGCCTCCATGCTCTGGACACTTCTTGTGTGGCGATGACTTTACTCTGCAGAGAGGTGGCCACACTGAAGTGCTCCCTCTTCTGCAGGTCAGCTTCCATGACCTAGAAGAGCTCTGTGAGTAGGGCTGTGGTCTCGGGAGGATTATTCCAGAATCCCCTCAAAGTATTTGTTTAAGTTTAGAAACAGTGAGGCCTGGAAATGATAAAATCGTCCACATTTGACTGCCATTAATTAACTTTTATGAGAAGCAAAGCCTTTGGTTTCTTTAAGCCTCAATTTCTTTCTTCCTTTTTTTTTTTTTTTGTTTTTTAATTTATTTTTTTGAGACAGAGTCTCGCTCTGTCACCCAGGCTGGAGTACAGTGGCATGATCTTGGCTCACTGCAATCTCCGCCTCCTGGGTTCAAGCCATTTTCTTGCCTCAGCCTCCCAAGTAGCTGGGATTATAGGTGTGTGCCACCACGCCCGTCTAATTTTTGTATTTTTAGTACAGATGGGGTTTCACCATGTTGGCCAGGCTGGTCTTGAACTCCTGACCTCAAGTGATCTGCCCGCCTCAGCCTCCCAAATTTCTGGGATTACAGGTATGAGTCACTGCGCCCGGCCTGTGCCTCAATTTCTTCCTGCCTCACTATAGTTACGTCACATTTATTTCTCTAAATCCCTCCTCAACAGATTTTATTCTACTACTGAAATCCAGTCTGCAGAAACTAAAAGTTGTATAGTGGATATGAAATTTATATAACCATCATAGTTCAATATCTCAGGGGTAAAAATAAAATGTGACTATTTATTTCCACAAAACTGAACCTATCAATTCAGGATAACTTTTGCTTTAAAACTCACGACTCCTTGAATCAATAGTCAATTTCTGGATCTTTCCCCTCCTCCTAGGTCATCTTCTCCCTGAAGGCTGTCGCAGTTCCTGTGCAGAGAGAGAGGGCACTGCAGCACCCAGGCGCTGGTGAGAGGGAGCTTCTGGCTCACACTATTCTCTGCCTTCCATTGGCATTGACTCAGCCGAAACTTGGCACATCTTGTCCTCTTAGTCATGCGCTGGCATCTACCACTTGTGCCCAAATCCACCATGGCCTCACGTCACCAGGCCCACATATTCCCAGGTTCCTTTGGCTCTGCAAGCCTGTGGTGCTTGGGCACGCTTGGGCATGCTTGGCTGCTTTTTCTTCCCCCTGCTGTATTGCGGGGGCTTCTGAGACACTGACTTCCTTGGCCTCTCACTCAATCCTTACCAGATGGGGGCTTCTTTTATATGCTTGCAGAGCCTCTGGTTCACACCCAGGGAAGTGAAGCATAGTTCCCTCTGCACCCAGTTCTTCTTTCACTAAAATGGGTTTTTATTGCCCACCCCCCAAACTCAAGCAAGGCCAATGGTAAGGACAGGATTTGGGACTGTCTCCAAGACATTCATTAATATCTACTTTAATATCTTCTCACAATTCTCTCCCCTCAGACATGCCAGGTCTTAGATGACATGACTTAAATTAGAAAGATGTCAAATATCCCCAAATTAACTTATAAAACTAGTGCAATCCCAGTTAAAATCCTAGCTGTATTTTTTTTATAGATACTTGATATACTTATTCTAAAATGTGTAGGGGTTCTCATTGTGGTAGCACCTATACTAAAATTGAAATGATATGAAGAAGATTAGCGTGCCCTCTGCAAAAATGGCATGCAAATTTGTGAAGCATTCCATATTTTAAAAATAAATAAATAAAATGTATAGGAAAAAATAAGTTCCACAGGGAGCTAAATCAAATGGTACAATAAAGAGGGGAAATTGCCCACCAGATAGCAAGACACCCTACAAAGTTGTTTTGAATGTGGCAGTTGAGTGGAATAGATGGTTCACAGGTAGCTCTGCCCTTGCCTGTGAATTTTGTGCAATGTCGAGTTGGCTCCGCAGTTTAATTAGGGGGTGGATGGATTGTTTAGTAGATGGTGATAGAAAAATAGGCACAGAAAGAAAGGATAGAGAAAATTAAAGTAGGATCCATATCTAACCCCACATACAAAGGAGTTTCCAACATACAAGAGACCTAAATATGAAAGATAAGATCATAAAGTTAACAGGAGAAAAGCATTGCGACCTGGAAGGGGTAAAGAAATCCTTAAATAAGACTTTGAAAGTACAAGCCACAAGACAAATTGATAGATCGGATTACATCAAAATTAAGTATTTCTGTGAACAAGTGACATTGCAGTTGAACTGAAGAGATGATGACAGTTTGGGAAGAGATTATGAGGTCTAAAAGTGACAAGGGGGATGAATATCTAGAATATACAAAGAACTCCTGATAGTATCCCAGAAGAAAAATGTGTGACATATTCAGGCAATTTACAATCACTCAAGGCTGTGTAAGGCTGTAAGGCTATTACACAGCTATTAGCATAGAGAATTTAGAGAGCTCGAGAATGCCAATGCTGGCAGAGGTGTGGGAATAAGGTTTTCCTGCTGCTGGTGGGAGCACAGGTTGGAGAAAGATCTGGCACTAGCTAATCAAATTAAGTGTCTACTCAGGGGCATAGTTCCCTTAGAAATTCTCACACAGGTCCATTAAAGGGGTATGTAGAAGCAGGGGTCAATCCAGAATTTGTGGGGCTTGAAGTTTATATAATTTGGGGAACCCTGTTATGATATTGTGATATAATAAATAAAACATATTTGGTCCCTGCCACTGGTTCCTGACACCTGACTCCTAAAACCTTTGGAATCTCCAAAGAGATAAGTGTCTTTTTGTAAGCAAATGAGATGACTGGTGGCTGGGAGCTCCTAGATAGCTGTGGGATGGAAGCTGGTCACCAAAAGACCAAGGCATGATTAGGGAATTGGGACTTTCAGCTCCAGCCCCCAATGTCCAGGTTGGGGAGAGGGACTGAAGGTTCAGGTGATCGCTGATGGTCAATGATTTAATCAGTTATGTCTATATAATGACTCCTCCATGAAATAAAAACAAAAGGACAGAGCTTGGATGAGCTTTTGGATAACAAAACATGTGGAGGTACCTGGAGGGCATGCTTGGAAAGGGCATGGGAACTTTGTGCCCCTTCCCACATACCTTGCCCTGTGTGTCTCCTCCATCTGGCTGTTCATCTGTATCCTTCATGATATCCTTTATAATAAATGGATAAACATAAGTAAAGTGTTTCCCTGAATTCTGTTCACCACTCTGGCAAATAAATCAAACCCAAAGAGGGGGTTGTGGGAATCCCAATTTATAGCTGGTGGTCAGAAGCACAGGTCACAACCTGGGGCTTTTGATGGGCATCTGAAGTTGGGGGTAGGAGCAAACTTGTGGGACCAAGCTCTTAACCAGTGGGATCTGATACTATCACCAGGTAGACAGTGTCAGAATTAAACTGAATTAGAGGACATCCAGCTGGTGTCTGCTGGAGAATTGCTTGGTACGTGGAGAAATAGCTCATCAAAGAAACGTTCTATGTTGTGTGAGTATAGGAGGAGAAAAATAGTTTGGCTCTTTTTCCCCTCAGACCTCTGTAAGAAAAAGAACACAAATGATGAATACACATTTAGGTATGGAGCTTTGGAAGAAGCTTGTACAAGTGAGAAGCCCCAAAGCTGGAGCTTTATCAGCCTCTCTGTGGATTAGCCTCAATTTATGGGGAGGTTCTTGGCAATGTTGTGTGTAGAGTGAGGAGATGAAAGCTTTTAAGCCAATTTGGTTATCACACCTCTCGGGCTCATTGGTATAGGTAATTGATGATACTATCTCAGCCTTCTCTTTAATACTAAAACATATACCTAAACCTAAAAAAATAGTCCTCAAGTAATGGGCACCCAGATCTCCAAACTGGCTCAAATAATCTCCTATCACTAAGGCTAAGGGCTGCTGGGTGTAAACATGTCAGACCCATAGAGATAGGGTTAGGATAGGAAGTCCTCACGCCTCTGGCGAGGCAAGATCATTCAGTTATACTTGTCGAGAGAAAATATTTTGCAATACTTCCAAGTTTGTTTATTTATTTTTAGACATGCCTGTCTACTAAGGAGAGTGTTTGAAAAAAGAAGCTCCATGAAATCTTCTGGATGTGCTGGAGCTTGCTGCACTCTGTGAACTGTGCCCCCAGGGTGTGTGCTGAGTTCACCTGCCCCAGCCAGTTTTCTGGGAGGAGATCTCCAACCTATTTCTAATGAGGGGCAGTGAAAGCTGGAAACACTGGGCTTCCCTATGATGTAAGGGACTCAGAGAAGAGGAAGAAGCTAAAGGAGCATCAGTCTCTCCTGAGTGGAGCTAGTTCTAGAGATGGCTACTGTAGGGGATCAGAATATGCCACCCTAAAATTTGTACTTTGGCGTAAGGATTATTTGAAGCTGAAGACAATTGAAAACAGCGGACACCATAAAAACACTCTCCTTCCCCCACCATTTGCCTAGAAGTAGGCTTAGATGCTTAATCACCAGACTTTTTTCTGTTTTGTTTGAGACGGAGTCTCCCTCTGTCGCCCAGGCTGGAGTGCGGTGGCGCGATCTGGGCTCACTGCAAGCTCCGCCTCCCGGGTTCATGCCATTCTCCTGCCTCAGCCTCCTGAGTAGCTGGGACTACAGGTGCCCACCACCACGCCCAGCTATTTTTTTTGTATTTTCAGTAGAGACAGGGTTTCACCGTGTTAGCCAGGATGGTCTCGATCTCCTGACCTCATGATCTGCCCGCCTCAGCCTCCCAAAGTGCTGTGATTACAGATGTGAGCCACCACACCTGGCTTTTTTTTTTTAATTAGCCCAGTGACAGCATGAGGGGAATCTATACCACAAACCTTACTAAGACAATCCTGACTTTCTATTAGTTTCCCTCATATATTTATCTTCCCACAGTTTTCTGCCCTTGTGTCTTAGTCTGTTTCCTGCTGCTATAACAGAAGCCGCAGATTGCATAATTTATAAAGAAAAGAGATTTATTTGGCTCATAGTTCTGGAGGCTGGGAAGTCCAAGGGAATGGCACCTGCATCTGTCAATACTCATTTCCATGGTTAAAGAGAGGAAGGTGGAAGTGAGTCCGTGAAACAGAGAGAGAGGAAATCTGGCCAAACTCATCCTTTTTATCAGGAACCCACTCTCAATAACTAACCTACTCTTGTGATAACAGCATTAATCCATTCATGAGGGTCGAACTTTCATGACTTAATCACTTCTTAAAAGCTCCACATCCTACAATAAATTATTTTTAGAGATGGGGTCTTATTATGTTGCCTAGGCTGCTCTTGAACTCCTGGGCTCAAGTGATCCTCCCACCTCAGCCTCTCAAAGTGCTGGGATTACAGGCATGAGCCACCATGCCTGGCCCTGCAATAAATTTCAACATGAATCTTGGAAAGGACATTGAAACCACAGCACGTTGGAATCCTAAAATCCTTTCCTTTGTCTCATCACTTCTCTACAAATTTATTGTTCTTTGTTAAGATGTTATATAAGCCCCAGCCCCTAACCATCCCTTTGACTTGCTCATCACCAAGTTCCTTATGTGAGGATGTGCATTGCACATGTTAATAAACTCTGTTTTTCTCCTGTTTTTTAGACTGTCTTTTGTCAGTCTCATTTGCAGGCCCCCAGCTGGAGAACCCAGGAGGAAGAGGAAAAAAGTTTTTTCCTCCTCTACACTCCCCATGCATGACTACAGAGTGAGGAGGAGGCAGCAAGCTCTGTGACCCCAATTGCAGAGCAGAAACAGCAATGAAAGAACTGATGATCCAACAAGGACCAAGCAACATTTATGCAGCTATGGTCAGTGTGAATCTGGCTTGTTTGATGCCCAGAGTGAATTCATTTTTATCAATCTTCATCTATACAACAAAATTATCTTCAGTAATAATCATAAAAATGGAATAGATAATAACAATGTCCAGGAAAAAAACAGTCAGTAAATGTTAAAAATTGAACTTCATATATACTGTTATGCCAGAAAAAAAGAAAAAAGAAGTGAAATAAATATTATAGTAAAATAAAAAGAAATAGACAGGGAAGACTTATACCTACATGTTTGTTGTAGTCTGAGATAACATTACAGTTTATAACAAATAATAATAAAGAAAATTTCAAACTAAAAATATATTATGTCCAGGCATGGTGGCTCACACCTGTAATCCCAGTACTTTGGGAGTCTGAGGCGGGCAGATCACCTGAGGTCAGGAGTTTGAGACCAGCCTGGCCAACGTGGTGAAACCCCTTCTCCACTAAAAATACAAAAAAATTTAGCCAGGCATGGTAGTGGGTGCCTGTAATCCCAGTTACTCAGGAGGCTGAGGCATGAGAATCTCTTGAACCTGGGAGGTGGAGGTTGCAGTGAGCTGAGATTGCACCATTGCACTCCAGCCTGGGCAACAAGAAAGAAACACCATCTAAAAAAAAATATATATATATATATATACACACACACACACACACACACACACACACATATATATATATATGCATTTAAAAATTAGTGAAAAATGTCATGTGTGAACTAAAATTTGTACTTGCAACCAAAAATGGAGGGGAACGGGGAGTGACTCTGCATAATGGGTATGGAGTCTCCTTTGGGAATGATGAAAAGTTTTGGAACTAGACAGAGGTGATGGTTGTACAACATTGTTAATTTACTAAATGCCACGGAATGTACACTTTAAAATTGTTATTTTTATGTTCTAGAAATTTAACCTCCATTCTAAAAGAGTTTAAAAAATACCATACCTTCAAGTGCATGCTCTGTTTCACTGCTACATTTTTTAAAATACAAATAAAAACTACAAGTGGTTACGTGGGATGGCAATATTGAAGCAACTGAAGTTCTATTTCTTTATCTTTATAGTCATTGTTTTCTCTTTGTTTCAACTGCATTATGTAAAGGCAGACATATATAGTACCCAGGAGATGGATAAACAACTGCCTTGGTGGAAACCCAGAAAAACTCTGACCTTTCTGGGCTTATCCTGGCGCCACTGAGACTGTGCAGGTGAGACTGTGTGTATTAGGAGACAGTACGACTAACAGGGAGTTCCAAAATTCGCTTTCATGTAGAGAACAATGCATATCAATGGATAAGTAATACAATTTGCTAATTTGAAGTTTACATGTATTTAATTAAAACTCACAGAAATTGTTTAGAATTTAAACCCAAAACCTACATTGTGAGGAAGGCGTTTTATCACAGCCATTATGTAGAATTGCCCATTTGTGGGCAATTGTCAGTTCATGGGCTTTTCATAAAAAGTGGATTACCTTTTATTTGGTTTTATTATTGCTTATAAACCTCTACTGTCTGCACCTGTAGCAAAGCATGCATCTGGCTCCCCTCCCACCTTCTCACCTTGGAACACCACCAGCTGTGGGCATCTACGTGCAGCAGGAAGCATCACTGAGTAAGCTGGACTGCACGTCAAGGGTAGACACCGCACTGTCCATCCAGCCTGCTCTGAACTGGCCCTGGGAAGGCGTGTCTGGAGAAGCTGTGTTGGAAGGATTAGAATAATACACATCTCCACATGTACTCTGCATGGGCTGCCTGAGAAAACTGTGTACCAGGTTGTGTTAAGAGTTGGAGAGTACAGATGCAGGTTTTAAGAGCCTGTTTTTCTGTGCCCTCTTCAGGAAGATTTAAGTGGATCCTGCTATAGAAAGGTGCATTCATGAAGGCTGCCTACAGTGGACCGAGTGGTCATTCCACTTGGGGTCAAGATGGGGTTCATGACAAAGCAGGTAACAGGGCACCAAGGAGGTGCCCCTGGCCATACTGGATGGAGTTCAGGACAGAATCCAGTGACAAGGAGGAATGGAGTACCTGGTCAGTGCTCAAGACAGAGTCTCATCCTTTTTTTTTTTGTTTACTTTTCTTTTTTTCTCTTTTTTTTTTTTTTGAGACAGTCTCACTCTGTTACCTAGGCTGGAGTGTAATGGCACGATCTAGGTTCACTGCAACCTCCGCCTCCTGGGCTCAAGCGATTCTCCTGCCTCAGCCTCCAGAGTAGCTGGGATTACAGGTGCCCACCACCATGCCCAGCTAATTTATTTTGTGTGTGTATTTTTAGTAGAGACAGGGTTTCACCATGTTGGTCAGGCTAGTTTCAAACTCTTGACCTCAAGTGATCTGCCTGCCTCGGCCTCCCAAAGTGCTGGGATTATAGGCGTGAGTCACGGTGCCCTGCCAGCCCATCCTTACAACGTGCCCATCATGCCAACATGATGGCATGTTGTAAGTCCATGTTATGTGTGTGCCTGGTGTGTGTGTGCGTGTGTGTGTGTATGATGTGTTGGGGGGTGGCATTGCTGCTTCAGCTCCCTGGGTTCACCCCAGCCTCAGAGCACCAGGTTAAAAACAACTCAAAAAATTCTAGCCACCATCTGCTGGGGCAGCTGAGGCTTCTGGTCAGGGGCTCGGTCTGCAACAAAGGAGCAGCTGAGCAGAACTGGACCAAGTTACCAGCCCCTAGAGAAGCAATGAATTCCGGCTCAGGAGTTGAGAGCTATTTACTGGTAACGTTTTACCTGGTCTTACAATTGAAGTTTGCCTATCAGGTATGGAAAAGGAGAAAACCTCATGAGCCAATGTGGAAAAGAGACATTTTGTGGCCCCTTTGGGGAACTCTTGACTGTGGCATGGATCTATGGCCTGAAACGGTAGAAGAAGAAAACAAAGGAGAAATTTGGCATCAGGTTGGCAAGAGTCTTGAATGCTTGCCACGGAGTTGGGGCAATGGGGAACAATAGAAGGTTTGTAAGCAGAAGAAAAGGGGAATGAAGGGTTTTAGAGATACAACTCTGGAGGCAGTGAAAAGGAAGAACTGGGGAGGGGAGATGTTGATTGGAAGCATCAAGACCTGTTATGAAAGTGCCTGCAGAAGTCCTGGAATAGATAACAAGGGCTTGGGCTGGGGGTACAAGAATGAAAGGCCAGCTAGATCCCTGCTAAACCTAGTGTGAAGCTAAACAGATCAACGCACTCATCAGATACAGCCATGGCGGGGACTATGGCAAGGCATAGAAAGCACTTCAACCGACATGATGGTCAGGGATGTCATACAGAGATGCTCCCTGAACTGCATTCTGAAGGATGATTCAGTGAGCTAGGCAGGAAGGCACCAGGCAGAGGGAGCAGCACGTGCAAAGGCATGGAGACCCAGGAGAGCATGGGGCCTTTGACTGCAAGAGATTTCCTGTGTGTGACTGCTATATAGGGTAGGTATGGGTAGGGGAGTGTCAGCAGGAAGCTGACTTACAAGGGGCTTGGTTGGTTTACTGTTGGTTAGTTTACCCGTGCTGATTGGTTTACTAAGGGCAAAAAGGAGCCATTGAAGGTGAAGGTTGAACACGCCCAGATTTCTTCTCTTTGTGCTCTATTCTTTAAATTGTATTTTATGTGGCAATCGATTTACTGGTATTTTTCCTCCAGTCTAGATAATTATTAAGTGTATGGATTTTGCCAGTATGAAATTAATCTGCTCTGTGGAGCAAATTGTTTGGACAGAACAGCCTTGAAACTTTGTTTCTGCCCTGGCAGCCAGAAGGTTGCAATATGAGCTGAATTTGGCCCTAAACTAAGTCCTGATGGCTAATTAACCATGAGCCAAGGCTGAGAAGTGGAGTGGCTTGTGCCCTACAGTCGTGAGAAAAGGCACAGGGGAGCGCTACGTGGACTTGAGCTTAGCATCTCTGGTTGCTCAGAGGGCAAAGTGTCCTGCGGGAGGTAAATTGCGGTAAAACAGTTTAAAAAGTGAGAGGAATGGGAGAGGTGAAGTTTAATTCCTGCTGGTTTCGCAGTGATGGTATTACGCTTAGGAGTTGAAAAATGATTTCTCTAGCCCATAGGAACTCAAACTCACTGAAAGAGAAAAACTTGGCATTGCTTTAGCAAAATTCAAGTAGACGCTACATTCCACTGGAACAATCTAGAATGCCTGTGCTAGTTTCTTCTATATTGCAGGTTGCATTCTCTGGCAGGCCTGCTTCACTTGGCAGCACCACTTTTAAAGAGAAATGGCTACATGTCCAGGTTCGGTGTCCCGGGCTTGCAGAGAAAAGGAATAAAATTAAAACAGTACTTGAACTTTTAAAAATATTTAAATTGCTGGCTCATTTCAGACTGGCATTTCTTAAAATGATGGTCTCTGCTCACCAAGCCACTGCCAAGGGACCCACGGTGGCTGTCCTGTATCCTTCAATTTGATTAGAAGAACTCTCCTTGCTCATCAAGGCTTTCCATAGCTGTCTCTCCCATTTATCCTCCACGCCTGCGAACTTCTGTCATAAGTTCTAGTCCAGCCCATCATCTCACTGGTTTCACTGGACACCAGGCACTATACTTACTTTTTCTTTTCTTTTCTTTCTTTTTCTTTCTTTCCTTTCTTTCCTTTTCTTTCTTTCTTTTCTCTTTTCTTTTCTCTCTCTCTCTCTCTTTCTTTCCCTCCCTCCCTCCCTCCCTTCCTTCCTTTCTTCTTTTTTTGTTTTTTTTTTGAGATGGGTCCTCACTCTGTTGCACAGACTGGTCTCAAACTCCCGGGCTCGAGTGATCCTTCTGCCTCAGCTTCTTGCGTAGCTGGGACCACAGGTCCACAGGCATATGCCACCACATCTGGCTAACTTTTTGATTTTGTATAGAGATGGACTCTCACTTTGTTGCCCAGGCTGGTCTCGAACTTTCAAGCCATCCTCCAACCTCGGCTTCCCAAAGTGCTGGGATTGTAGGCATGAGCCACCATGCTCTACCTGTACTTGCTTCTATTTTTGCGTTCTGTTAGATTGTGTTCCTCATGACGTAAAGAATGCAAACCCAGTAGAATGCATTTCTGTTCTTGCATGCTACCTTGCATTCTTGTTCATAAAGCTTCCCCTAACTTCCTCCCTCCTTCTCCACCTGCTCAAATATGTCAATGTTCAGACTTGGACCCAACCCTTCTGTTGCTGACTGTACTGGTGGCAGTCCCTTCTCCCTGCCAAACAGGACCTCAGTGCTGTTTAGGGGTCCAACTCTCTCCAGCTAAGGGGAAGGTGATCTGGCCACAGCTCAAGATAATTTCCAACTTCTAAGCCAACTATCATGGTTCCATTCCCTGACTTTGACTAGCTGGGGTGGGCAGGCTGGTTGGTTTGTAGAACATCCTTCAATTTCCAATTTCCAATTCAATTTGCCTGATTATTTCCTCATTCCTCATGATTAGATTCAGGTTAAACAATTTGAGGTCGAAATATGAATAATCTCTTGATTAACCGAGAGGGTAACTGGTATTTATCATTCCTGAATCCTCTAAAGTGTGAGGGGAGCCACAGAATCCATGCCCTTGGGGGCATCTTGTTTATTTTTATTTTTGATTTCACAAACTTTTATTTTAGGTTTGAGGGTACACGGGCAGGCTTGTTACATACGTAAACTCGTGTCACCCAGGTATTGAGCCTAGTACCCAATAGTTATCTTTTCTGATCCTTTCCCTCCTTCCATATTCTACCCTCAAATAGGCCCCAGTGTGTTTTGTTCCCCTCTATGCATCCATGTGTTTTCATCATTTAGCTCCCACTTATAAGTGAGAATATGTGGTATTTGGTTTTCTGCTCCTGCATTAGTTTGCTAAGGATAACGACCTCCAGCTCCATCCATGTTCCTTCAAAAGACCTGATCTTATTCTTTTTCACAGCTTCATAGTATTCCATGTTGTGTGTATAAGTACCACATTTTCTTTATCCAATCTGTCATTGATGGACATTTAGGATGATTCTATGTCTTAGCTATTATAAACAGTGCTGCAACAAACTTTTGAGTGCATATGTCTTTATGGCAGAATGATTAATATTCCTTTCCGTATACACCCAGTGATGAATGGGATTGCTGGGTTGAATGGTAGTTCTGTTTTTAGCTCTTCGAGGAATCACCACACTGCTTTCCACAATGGCTGAACAAATTTACACTCCCACCAACAGTGTATAAGCATTTGCTTTTCTCTGCAACCTTGCCAGCATGTTATTCTTTGACTTTTTAATAAAGACCTAACATTCCAACAGGTGTGAGATGGTATCTCATTGTGATTTTGATTTGCATTTCTCCCATGACAATGATGTTGAGCTTTCTTTCATATACTTGTTGGCAGCATGTAAGTCTTCTTTTGTAAAGTGTCTGTTCGTGTCCTCTGGGGGGCATCTTTTTTATAAGTGAGTTTCTCAAATATATACCAGTCATGGGGATCCTGTGATTTTGTGTTTCTCGTCCAAACTAGTGAAGCCACTTGCATTGAGAGAGGCCCTTACCTCTCCAGGCCCTTGGCAGTCCTGCATTATCCACAGAATGCCCAACCCAGGGCCCCACAGTTAGGCCTGTGCTGCTGCCAGGGATTGCTGTGGGTGGAGATGGCAAGGGCCTGACAGATGCCTATGTTATTGCCACCCCCGCCAGGGCAAGCTTCTCCAGGGATTCAGCAGAGGCTCAGCTTGCAGCCTGCTCTCTGGCTCTACCTCCTTTCTGCCTGGAGGCTCCTAGCCCTGGCCCTCAAAAGGCTGAATATTGAAGAGAATGGGGCCAGGTACTTTTACAGTACATCACATAGGCACAGGATAAATGTTTTGAGGGAATCAAGAATAAGAAGGTAGAAAGAGCTTTAGTGATAATTGACTGTTTTTCAGATCAATGCCATGAAATAATACAAAGAGCAAGAGGAAATCTGATTGTTATTATTTTGCTTACCAATATTCTGGAGCTTTAGGCAAAATTGCAAAGGAGCTATTATTTTTCTTTGGTGCCTTCAAGCTTCCCCTTCTGGTCCCTCACAATTGTCCTTCCTTAGACTTCTAGAGCTCAAAATGGCTTATATCAGGAATTAGCTTCAGTTTCCTTGTTCACACTGAAGTATGTATAGCTAATAACATTTTAAAGTGTTACTTCTATGGAGATGTTGGCATTTTGCCAGGTTCCACAGCCAGTAGAAGAGATGCAGCTTAAAATTCCTTGCATCGGCCAGATGGGGAAAATATGTGACTCTGTATATGGGTCTCCCCTAAAATTCATTTATTTGTTCAATAAATATTCATTGAGGCCTATTATAGCAAAACCTTAGGGAAATAAGGAATGCATATAAAAGTACACAGGAAAGAATTTACACGAATGGGCAAAATGTGGCAGGGAGTGTTACATGTCTTGTCTGAGATTACCAAATTTACTTCTGACAATCAATCCGTAAATCACTCAAGAACCAGAGGAAGTACTGGAGACCTGTTACTCAGTCTGTGATCTGCATTTACAGTGTAGTTTGGATAGCAAGAATAATAAGCATGAAGCAATTAGCCAATTGTTATGGATAGAATGTGTCCCCCCAGCAAATTCACATGTTGAAGCCCTGACCCCCAGTGTGATAGCATTTGAAGATGGGGCCTTTGGGAGGTAATTAGGGCTAGATAGGGTCATGAGGGTGGGCCCTAGTAGGGGATTAGGGCCCTTGTAAGAAGAGAAATCAGGCTGAGTGCGGTGGCTTACGCCTGTAATCCCAGCACTTTAGAGGCTGAGGTGGGCGGATCATCTGAGGTCAAGAGTTCAAGACCAACATGGTGAAATCCCGTCTCTACTAAAAATACAAAAAATTAGCTGGACATGGTGACGGGCGGGCGCTTGTAATCCCAGCTACTTGGGAGGCTGAAGCAGGAGAATCTCTTGAACCCGGGAGGCGGAGGTTGCAGTGAGCTGAGATTGTGCCATTGCACTCCAGCCTGGGCAACAAGAGAGAACCTCCATCTCAAAAACAAAACGAAAAACAAAAAAAGAAGAGAAATCGAAGCTTGTTCTCTCTCTCTCTCTCCACATGTGAGCACACAAAGAAGATTGTCATGTGAACACACAATGAGAAGGAGGCTGCTTGCAAGTCAAGAGAAGATGCCTCAGCATGAAACCTGCCTTACTGGCACTTTGGTCTTGGACTTCCCAGCCTCTAGAACTGTGAGAAATAAGTTTCTGTTGTTCAAGCCACCCAGTCTATGGTATTTTGTTATGGCAGCCAGAATTAAGACACCAATGAAGCAAGATAATCAGTAACTGGATACTTAACTGTGTGGTATGAAACATAGGGGCTTTAGTAGAGAAGAAAATTGGACTTTCTTGGGGACATCCTTACTACTTCAGCTCAAGTATCATGTTTTAGCTTGTTTCTGTCTTTGGAGGAGGCTGCACATTTTAAAAATACCCCAAAAGGTACAAAGACGAATGCTACAGCCCCTCATTCTCATTATCCAGGCTTAATAAATGTTAGCCATTTTCCACTTTTGTTTCATACATACGTTTTCTACAAAATGAGGACAACACCTTAGATAAAGCTGAAGTTCTCCATGTTTCATTCTGCATCCCTTCCCCCAAGGGCTTCTTTTGCTCAATATGGGGCTCATGAGAGTCATCAGTGTTGTGTGAGGCAGCTGTTTGTTCATTTTCTGGACCAAATAATGTTCCATTGTGTGACTGGACATACTTAGTCTATCCGTTCTACTGCTGATGAGCATTTGAGCTGTCACTATTTTTTAATCATTACAAATTATCTTGCTAAAACATTTTTGTACATGGCTTTTGGTGACCAAGTAGACTCATTTCTCTCAGTTATGTATCTCAGAGTGAAACTGTTTTATCATAGTGTATGCTTTATATTTAGTGCTTTACAATTCCTGATTAAGAAATTTTTGCCTGCCCCTAAGGATGTAAAATTATTCTCTTATGGCCTGGCTCAGTGGCTTATGCCTGTAATCCCAGCAGTTTGAGAGGCCAAGGTGGGAGGATTGCTTGAGGCCAGGAGTTCAAGACCAGCCTGGGCAACATACTGAGACCCTCATCCCTACAAAAAAAAAAAAAAAAAAAAAATTGTTTAATTAGCTGAGCTTGGTGGTACGTGCCTATAGTCCTAGCTACTCAGGAGGCTGAGGCAGGAGGATCACTTGAGCTTGGGAATTCAAAGCTGCAGTAAGCTATGATCATGCCACTGTATTACAGCCTGGGTGACAGGGTGAGACCCTGTCTCTAAAAAGATACAGCTGTTAAAAATAAATTTTAAAAAATAATAAATTATTCTCTTATGTTATTGTCTAGAATCTTTGTTATTTTACCTTTCAGATTTAGATCTACAATCCACCTGGAATTGATTTTTGTATATGCAGTGAGAGGTAGAGGTCAAGTTTTGCTTTTTCCCGTACGACTATCTTATTAACTTAACATCATTGATGTAAATGACCACTCTTTTCCTACTATGCTTCAGTGCCACCTTTGTCATAATTAAGTGTTCCTTCAAGTCTGCTTCTGCTTCTGAGTCTCTAATTTCTGTTCCTTTGAGCTATTTGTCCTGGGCTTTTACTGCACACCTCAGATTTGTCCCAACAAGGACTGAAGAAGGTGGGTTATTCATCCACCAATTCCTATTACTCATTGGTGAAAAGTTGCTCCTGGGGACATGAACTCCCTTGCACTTCTGCTGTGCTCTGGGAACTAGCCAGGAATAGCCCTATGACCAGGAAAAGTCTCCAGGATCTACTTCTCCACTCACACAATTGTTGGCAGCATCCAGTTCCTTGTAGTTATGGGACTGAGAGCTTCAGATTTTTGTTGATTGTTGGCCAGAGACCACCCTCAGCTCCCAGAGGACACCCACAGTTCTTTGCCATTTAGGATGCCCAACATGGCCACTTGCTTCCGCATAGTCAGCAAGAGAAAGAAAGACCAGCATGGTGGGCACTACCCTTCTATGGAATGTAATCATGTCATCATGTATACATAATCACATGTATCTTACCACCTTTATTCCATTTGCGTCACAGGTACCACACTTACAGGGAAAGCATCACCCGAAAGTGACAATGTCTAGAGGCAGGAATCATGGAGGCTTCCTTAACTGTCTGTCTGCAACAACAGGTATGGAAGCAATCTGTCAAGCTGAAGGTAACTGCCAGGGTGTGCCACATAGAGACTGGCAAGACACCGTCAGGGCCTACTGTATGTCTGTATTCCAAACCCCTCTTGAATTTCAGACTCATATATACAATGGGCTATGAAACATCTCCTCTTGGACAGCTAATAAGCATCTTGTTTTTGGCATGTCACAAGCTAACCTTAATCCACGCTTCCCCGCCTCAGTAACAAATAGAAAAAAGCCATCACTCTTCCAGTTGTAAAACTCCTGGAGTTGTCTTTGACTCCCCTCTGTCTCATAACTAACTCTGTTGGTTCTGTTTTCAAGATAGATCCAGAAACAGAAACTGACCACTTTTTACCCCCTCTACAAACTGCCAACCTGATCTGAACCACCATAATCTCTGGCCTGTTTCTATTCTTTAATCTCTATAGTCAGTAGCCAGAGAGATTCTGTTTCAATAAAAGTCAGAAAACTGCAGTTCTCAGGTCAAAAATCCTCCAGTGGTTTCCCAAGTTCCTCAGAGTTCAAACCAAAGATCTTCCACGCCTGCAAGCCCTACATGTCCCCAGCCCCAAACCCTCTAGCCCATCCCCGCCCTTCTCCCCTCTACACTCTGCTCCAGCCACACCGGCTGCCTTGCTGTTCCTTGACCACGTGGAGCACATTCCCACCTCAGGGGCTCTGAACTTGCCATTCCCTCTGCTGGAATACTCCTCACCCAGTGAACACATGGTTCACTCCTTCAACTCTTCCTGGTCTCTGATTAAATGCCCCCTTGTTGGCGAGGTCTTTCCTTCTCATCCAACATAGCACCAGACCCTATTCCCCTTACTCTGCTTTATTTCCCTCCATAGCAGTTATCACACAATGTGACATATTATGTATTTATTTCCTTTTTATTTTTCTTCTTTGTAGAGATGGGGTTTGGCTACATTGCCCAGGCTGGTCTCAAATTTTGGCCTCTTGCCTTGGCCTCCTGAAGTGCTAGGATTACAGATATAAGTCACCATGCCTGGCCTGTATTTATTTTCTTATTTATTGTTTTTCTTCCCCTCCTAGAAAGTGGGTTCCCCAAGGCTAAGGACTTCAACTCCTTTATTCACTACTGCTTTCTCCAGATACAGCCTAGAGCAATACTTCACACGCAGGAGATGCTCAATGAATAGTTGTTGAAGGAATGGATGCAGTGTCCCAGAAGAGACTTTAGAGTCACCTGGTCTGGTCTCAATTCAGAGAAGGGCCAGGCTGTCATCACACATTTAGTGAGTGGCAGAGCTGGGACAAGAATCTAGGTCTCCTTTCTCTTGTCCACTGCTCTTCCCACTCTTCTCCGTTCTATGCATAGGTGAAAGCTCAACACCATCAACTGATAATGAAGTAAAACAATGGGGAATAGGAATGAATGTGTTCCTGCAAGTTTTGCTAAATAAAATGATGCCATTCTTTTAATCTATTAATTGATTATCCAAAGCAAATGTCAACAGTGAGTAGAAGGCGGCAAGGCATGAGTTATCGTAACTGATAAAGCAGGAGTGGCGCAGTGGGGGGTTGGGGGGGTGATAGATCAAGTGAGTTATTGTCCTGCCCCCGGGAACCATGGTCTGAGTTATCTGCAAGGTAAATGACTCTGGTAAATAACTCAGTTTGTTCCTTTGATTAACAGGGAGGGATGGATCTAGCAGCTCTGCTCAATGGCCCCTTTCATTGTGTTCTTTACCTGAGCAGTGGCTCCAAGAGCCACTCTTAATAAAGCCAGTGTCTAACCTACAAAGCCCAGAAAATAAATCTCTCCTCTGTGACGGGGCTTAGGCTCCTTTTGCAGAGAGAATGCATGTAGAGAAGAATGTTCTCCACCCACATCTTCTTCCATCCCTTTCCTTGTCCCATCCCTCACCATGCTTTTTATTCTGCTCTGCTAAAATAATTTAATTAAGCTAAAACAACTCCCTAGATTCCCAGGTCATTTATTTCTTTCCTTCTTTCCTTTCTTTCCTTTCTTTTCCTTCCTTCCTTCCTTCCTTCCTTCCTTCCTTCCTTCCTTCCTTCCTTCCTTCCTTCCTTCCTTCCTTCCTTCTCTCTCTCTCTTTCTCTCTCTCTTTCTTTCTTTCTCTCTTTCTCTCTCTCTTTCTTTCTTTCTTTCGATGGAGTCTTGCTCTGTCCCCCAGGTTGGAGTGCAGTGGTGCAATCTCGGCTCACTGCAACCTCTGCCTCCTGGGTTCAAGCAATTCTTCTGTCTCAGTCTCGCTAGCAGCTGGGACTACAGGCATGCGCCACCATGCCCAGCTAATTTTTGTATTTTTAGTAAAGATGGGATTTCACCATATTGGCCAGGCTGACCTTGAGCTCCTGACTTCAAGTGATCCGCTCTCCTCAGCCTCCCAAAGTGCTGGGATTACAGGCATGAGACACTGCGCCCAGCCCCAGGTCATTTCTTTTTGCCACCTTGTTTTCACGTGCTTTCCTTTCTCTGCACTCTATTCAAACACATTTTCTGTAATGGCTGGATATTGAGATGGGAGGCAAACTAAAGCAAAAATTGTACTATCTTATTTGCATTTTTTTTTTTTTTTTGAGACGGAGTCTCACTCTGTTGCCCAGACTGGAGAGCAGTGGCGCGATCACAGCTCACTGCAACCTCCGCCTCCCGGGTTCTCGCCGTTCTCCTGCCTCAGCCTCCTGAGTAGCTGGGACTACAGGCGCCCATCATCACCACGCCCAGCTAATTTTTTTGTATTTTTTAGTAGAGACGGGGTTTCACAGTGGTCTCGATTTCCTGACCTCGTGATCCGCCGGCCTTGGCCTCCCAAAGTGCTGGGATTACAGGCGTGAGCCACCGCGCCTGGCCCTTATTTGCATATTTCCACAATTTCTCCAGCAATATGATAGATTGGAATAATAGAGTGGTTTAAGATGTCAGTTTTAAAAATTAATATTTAATTGACAAATAGAACTGTATATATTTATCATATATAACATAATGTGTTGAAATAAGTATACATTGTAAAAAGTCTAAACTAAGCTAATTAGCATATGCATTACCTCACATACTTTTTTTTTTGTGGTGAGAACACCTAAAATCTGCTCTTAGTGATTTTCAAGAATACAATACATTGTTATTAACTATAGTTACCATGTTGTACAAAGATGTCAAATTTATAGGCAGGATATGTCAGAAAGTTATATCTGCTAATTTAAAATAATTCTGGGCTGGCACAGTGGTTCACACCTGTAATCCCAGCACCTTGGGGGGCCAAGGCAGGTGGGTTACCTAAGGTCAGGAGTTCAAGACCAGCCTGGCCAACATGGTGAAACCCTGTATCTACTAAAAATACAAAAAATTCACCAGGTGTGGTGGTGAGCACCTGTGATCTCAGCTACTCAGGAGGCTGAGGCAGGAGAATCACTTGAACCGGGAGGTGGAGGTTGCGGTGAGCCGAGATGGCACCACTGCACTCCAGCCTGGGCAACAGAGCGAGACTCCATCTCAAAACAAATAAATAAAATAAAATAATTCTGCATAAACACTATGATATACCTATGTGTAAATTAACTCTAGTATCACTCTAGGTGGCATGGATAGCATTTGAAAGAACCTAATCAAGAAACCATGATCTCGAAATGGTTATGTAAGCTTTATAAATATTGTTATAGATATCTACAGCAGAGGGTGTGTTTAGCCAATTTTAATTGGCTAAACTAATAGTCTTCTAACTATGAGGTTGGAGAGATTACACTAGGTCCCACCTCCTTGCCTGGGAATAGTACACCTTTGCAGCAAGCCCATGAGCCATACACCTTGCAGCAGTGCCCCAGGTCCAGAGGCCCATCTGGCCCTGCCTCCTTCTCCTGCATGAAGGTCTCTGCTGCCTGATCTTCCCAGAAGCCTGACTGAGCTGCTGTCAGAATAGCACAGTATCTGTCTCCTTCTCATGCAAGGTGCTTGTTAGTATCTGAGTGTGGGGGGACTTAGAGCCAAGACTAGAAGAAGGGTTCTATGATAATTTTGGGGCCTGCTTGCTAATAAAGCTTTGTAAGTTTGTCAGAAACTGGCCCAAGACTAGCTTTCATCATAATGAACCATCTGGGAGCAAGGATATATATATATATATATATATATATATATATATATATATATATATACCTTTTTTTTTTTTTTTTTTTTTTGAGGCAGACCCTCACTCTGTCACCCAGGCTGGTGTGCAGTGGTGTGATTTGGCTCACTGCAACATCTGCCTCCCAGTTTCAAGTGATAAATTGGCTCAGGTCAATTTGCAACCCATATCTTCGGCTGTATATATGTATATTTTTTCTTTTTTGAGACAGAGTCTCGCTGTGTCACCTAGGCTGGAGTGCAGTGACATGATCTCCGCTCACTGCAACCTCTGCTTCCTATGTTCAAGCGATTCTTGTGCCTCAGCCTCCCGCGTGGATGGGACTATAGGTGCACACCACCACACCCGGCTAATTTTTGTATTTTTAGTAGAGACGGGGTTTTACCATGTTGGTCAGGCTTATCTCGAACTCCTGGCCTCCAGTGATCCGTCCACCTCGGCTTTCCAAAGTGCTGGGATTATAGGCGTGAACCACCGTGCCCGGCTTTATATTTTATTTTTATTGTTCTTGATGAAGAGTAAAAAACAAATAAGCCCTAGTGGTTAGTGGAGGGTGGTAAGAGGTAAGATTTTCCTTCAAATTTGTCTTTCGATCTACTTAAGGATTCTAATGTTCTGAAATTCTTGATGCCTGTTGCTTCACTCATCTGGGAACATGATGGACCCAAATGGAACTTGAGTTTTCTCAGGTAATATTTATTTAATAAAGGAGAATCCTTTCACTGGTAGATGAAAGTCAGGCCTGGAGAGAATCTAGGCCAAATAATCAAAATATATTTTTCACCTGTGATTTTGGCATAGCGGCCATGGGTACCTGATGGGGTTACAGAAGGAAGAGAATGAGAAGAACATCGTCAAAAAATGTTTCTCCTGGCCAAGGTACCCCCTGAGTAGAGAGGCTGGGGCATCCTTCTGCAGGAAGGGTTTGGGCTGATGAAGGCTGCTTCCCAGAAAATAAGTGATGACCAATCAGGAGAGGTCAGGTTCCTAAGGGCCAGATGCAGGAGGACATCCTCACTTATAAGACTGAGGAAGTGGTGTACCTGCAGACTGACTTGTAAAGTTTTACTGAGCCAGTCAGCCCCAAAACACAAAGAGATACATTTTTGCCCTTACACTTTTAGGGTGGGTAGGCCTCCCCCAAATCACACACTTGGAGACCATGCCTCCAACCATTCTGTCTTTTGGCCTGGTGTGTATATGAAGGAAGAGGCAGCTACAGGCAGGCTTTGTTTTCCCTTTTTCAGTTTGGAACATTTAGGGGCAGATAAATTGGCATAAAGCAAACATAATTACATGTCAACTTCAAAGAGAGAAAATATCACGTACTTTAAATTCCGTAACCTGCCATGAAGGAAATTAATTCATGTTGACCTAATTTTATTTCATATCTACCTACCATAGTTTAGAATAAAAATGTTGGTTGATTTTATAACTCAGTGCTTTTATTGGAAAACAATGTTTTTAAGTGGCAATATACTTCTGAATAGAATATACATTGTCCCAACAATGTATTTTACAGTAACTGATAACTATGGATAATGAATGGCCGCTTTGGTAGGGAATTTAACATCTTTTTAAAAAGTAAAACTATAGGCTCATTCATTTTTGTCTTTATTTAATTTTTTTGTATTTTATTCTTATTATTACTCATTTATCATTATTAATCAATTAATCATTGTTTCTTTACCTTCTTGGTTTTTTTTAAATTTATTTATTATTATTATTATACTTTAAGTTCTAGGGTACATGTGCATAACGTGCAGGTTTGTTACATATGTATACTTGTGCCATGTTGCTGTGCTGCACCCATCAACTCGTCAGCACCCATCAACTCGTCATTTACATCAGGTAAAAAATATGGAACGCTTCACGAATTTGCGTGTCATCCTTGCTCAGGGGCCATGCTAATCTTCTCTGTATCGTTCCAATTTTAGTATATGTGCTGCCGAAGCGAGCACTACCTTCTTGTTTTCATGCACTGACTCAATCAAGTACCCAAGTTTCTGGTTACAACAATATTATTTTCACTCTTTCATTAATTTCTGGTTTATTTTATTTTAGGTGCTAGAGAAGACACTGCAGAGTAGAGATCAAAGGAATCTTAGTAATTGTTCAATCCAATCCCCACACTTTAAAGATGAAGAAACTGGTATTGAGAAAAATGCACAGCTTACCCAAGGTTGCACTGCCGGTTAGTAGCAGAGATGAAACCCACATCTGATGACTACACCATATTGCTCCCAGTTTCCCTGTCTGTTCCACATGTAAAAGTCTGATTCTTCACTTCTCCTTTGAGTATACAGACTTTTAATGTTTTTGTATGTCAAGATGGAATTTTCCTCATATACAGCCCCTGCCTTTTCTCCTCCCTTCACATCTTGCGGGATGTTTAACAGAATTTAAAAGGAATTTTTTGTTTTGTTTTGGTGTATCTGATAAAAGTCAAGGGAGGGAGAGGGCCAGTATAAGCAAGCGAACTCTTTGTCTATCTTGTAGATGCTGTAGTCTGAGGTATCAGAAACACACAAAGGTTTGAAGAACTGGTACATGCCCCCGGGTGGGAAGCCAGGACTCTTGGCAGGATCTTGAGGACAAGGCAAAGCACAATAAGAGAGTGAGGGGATCCTAGAGGTGAAATCAAGGAAGAGAAACTAGAGACAGAGAAAGAAACTGGCTATCCATCCAAGATGGATCCTGTGTGGACTGATGGGAGGCTTGGCATCATCCTTTAGTAGACTTCATGTGGTTGAATAATTGGCCAATGGAAGGAATTTCTTTTTTGGTAACAGACTCTGTGTGTACAGTTATGAATCTTAATTTATAATAAAAGGTTACATTGAAAATTGAGCATATTGGCAACTTTGGGCTTTAATATTACTACTGTGCTATTTAGGTCCCAACCATCATTTTAATCTGGGCGTTCTTGAAACAGCTTTCATTATTGGTATGCCAAGCTGTCTCATAGGGCATCTACTTAGCAAAAGTGGAGTGAAGTGTTCAGGATACATAAATGAGGTGAAGCTTGTGGTATTCCGTTCCTTTTTGCTGAAGCCACTCCTACCAGCTGCTTTCTAGATTGTTCACCTTATATGAGCATGGTGCAGTATAAAAGTTGTAGACTTTGGCCTCAGACAGATCTAAATTCTAATCTCAGCTCACTACCTCCTAGTTAAGGACAAGATTTCTTTACCCACTCCCAGTCTCAATTTTCTCATGTCTAAAATGGCAGAAATAATGTGTACTTTGCAGGGTTGTTGTGAGAATTAAGCAATATGGGTAATGCACTTGGGACAGTGCTTTACACAAAATTGTCAATAAATGATGATCTGTCTTTTCCTGGCACTACAAAGCTGAGGAGAGGAGGGAGGGAGATGAGTGTCTGGAGGAAGAAAGGGCAGGAGTTTCTTTATCTTTGAGTGAAGGAGTGTTGGGGGTTAGTAGGAATATAGGAATAGTGAGTTGGCTGGGAAGAAAAAAAGAAGGATGAAAAGAGGAAAAGAATAGGATAAAAGAAGGATACGGTGGAGAAAATGGGCAAGGGCCCGAGAGAGAAGAGCGAGAATGGCAGTGATGGTGAGCATTGGTGGAGTGATGGAAGGTTCTCTAGCCCCAGTTGAGCTTGTTAGAAATACAGTCTCAGGTCCCTCCCCAGACCCTCTGAATCATAATTTGCAGTTTAATGAGAAGTCCCCAGGTGATTCCCACATCTATTACTTGTGCAGAGTTGATGTTTTCATCTGCTGTGGGTGGGGGGCGGGGGGCAGATGTAGAGCAGATTCAAATCAAGAGGAAGTTCCCAGGGCTTTGGGTTATCTCTAAATTTATCAGGAATACTTCCCAATGAAGTGGGTTGAGATCCAGGATGTGTCACTTTCCTTTGTATTCACATCTGGCTGGTCTGGACAGAGGATCTGCAAACCAGAGTCAGGCTGTGGACTCCGGGATTCTTGGAACTTCTCTTCTGAATCCAAAGTAGCAGGTGTGGAGGAACAAGGAAGTGGAGTGGTGAACATTATTTGTCTATACAGGAAACAGGAAGAGGATGGGGATTGTCCTTTTAGACACATTTGGCAAGTGAGGTAGTCATCCTGCACCGCACCCTCCTCCCTACCCCTTCAGTTCCCGGTGCCCTACCTTTTCTCTAAGCAACAGAAGCACTTTTGTCTGCATTTAGGTTGCTCATCGCTGGTGCATTGGAAAGAACACTGGGCTAATGCCCTCGGGCAAGCCACTTCACCACCCTGCTCCCAGTTTCCTGATATGCAAGAAGGGCTGAAAATTGTGATGGTAGGTGCCCAGGGTTGCCCAGTGCAGTGGGGACTGGAACTGTGGTGACTATTTCTGCCTGATGGTACTCTCAAATCAGCAGCTAGCCAGGTGATAAAAGGGAAAGAAGCTGCTGGGTGTAGAATAGAAAAGTGCCAGCGGAAGAGTAGGAACAGTCACTGTTCAGTCCTGCCACTTGTCAGCATGAGGGAATTTGGGCCTAGGGTAGCCAGACAATCTTTTCTTTTTTTTCAAGAAAAACTAGAAGTCCAGACTTTTCTGTTAGATTTTCTGAGTTTTAAAGACTGACTGTGAATTCATTAAAACACACACACATACACAAAATGAGAAAACCTGCTGCTCATACAAAACAAATCTGAGGGCTGTTTTGAAGACTGGCAGTGAATTCATTAAAAAAAAAAAAAAACACATACACACAATGAAAAAACCTGCTGCTCATACAAAACAAATCTGAGGGCTGCAGCAGCTCACAGGCTGCCAGTGTGTGACCTCTTTCCTAAGTCTTTTAAAAGAGGAGAATTGACATTTTCATCAGACTTGAAATAGGTAAACAGGACCAAGACTCTGGAATAGCTGCTTGCCCCAGTATGGCAGGCCCTGGCGACGCCTCCCCCAGGGATATAAAAACACGGATTTGGCTGGGTGTGGTGGCTCACGTCTGTAATCCCAACACTCTGGGAGGCCTAGGCGGGTGGATCACCTGACGTCAGGATTTTGAGACCAGCCTGGCCAACACGGTGAAACCCCGTCTCTACTAAAAATACAAAAAAATTAGCCAGGCATGGTAGTGCACGCTTATAATCCCAGCTACTCAGGAGGCTGAGGCAGGAGAATCGCTTGTACCAAGGAGGCGAAGGTTGTAGTGAGCCAAGATCGAGCAATTGCACTCCAGCCTGGGCAAGAGCAGTGAAACTCTGTCTCAAAAAAAAAAAAAAAAAAAAAAAACACAAAACCACACACACACCTGGATTTGTCCTTCTTGATGGACACAGTTTGAATAAAATAAAGTTGCCATACCCTTTCCATTGCAACTAAACATAAAAATACAAGAATATTCAATAAGTCATATACTATGGGATGAAAAGAGCATGTCATAATTAGTTGATTAATCACTGTCACCCTCTTGTCATGTGGTGATACATGAGTAATGTATGTTCAGAGTATTGATTGCATCCAAGCTAGGATTCCTTTGTGGCATCAGCTGAAGGACATGGTGACCACAAAGGTCCACCTCAAGTTACTACCTTTTGTGAATTGATAATGGGGTGCACAGCCAGGTGTAATTCAAGCACATCTTCCCACAGGCAGCGGGTGGTTATGGCTGCACTGGGGTCACTGTGTTGCTTTCAGCCTTAATGGGAATCTTCATTGAAACAGAAACCTAATTCCATTTAGGTTAATAATATGCTCACTCAAGCTTCCTTCCCAGAACTAGCCTGATCTTTACACCTTCTGAGGGGAAACTGGCAGTGATTCCTCATTGCAGGTGGATATCTTATCAGGTAAAGCAGGGTTAGGAAAGACTTACATTTTTACTCCAAGCCATTTCGATTGCTTTTTTTCATAGTGAAAGTGTAGTAACTCTCTCTTATCTCTGCATGCACTGGTGATAAAAATGTGTAGGACCACAGTAGTTGGTATTTGTCTCCCAGATAGGCCAGCCTGAAACTTGGGAGTGGAATGAGCTTGTATTCAAGCTGGTGTTAACCAGGACTGTAGCTATTCGTTCCAACTCTACTCTTTTCATCCAGGCTGTTGCATGATCAATGGCTGTGGAAATAATTTACGGGGCCAAAAGAGGGTTCTGGGAATGTGATAATTTGGATGCAATTTCTATCTTTCCCAACCCCCACTCCAAAAGACTCAAACAGCTGCTAACTCCTGTGGATGGCTGGGTGCCAGTGAGGCCTCAGGCTTTGGTGGGTTCCAAGCAGACAGAGTTGTAAACTTCCTTCTTCCAGTGGGCTGGGCAGGTGCCTAGAGAATAATGTCAAAGGTGAAGAAGGGAAGGCAGTCAATCCTTAGTGGAGAGGGGCTGTCAGGGCTAATGTCAACACAAGCCTAGTGTGACTGTGCTGGGTTTTCCTAGCTGAAGGGGCTGAGGAGGAGCTGAATGGGAGACTGAGTCCTCCACCTGGAAGCTAGGGCAGTGTGAGAAGTTTGGGAGGTTTCCTGCAGGTGACTAGCAGGGTGCTGGCAGCTTCTACAATTCAGTCTGTGGGGACCTTCTGCCACCTGTGGGGCTCCTACAACTTAGAACACATAAGCTGCCACACCCTGAGTGGGGCTCTCACCACTTAGAACACATAAGCTGCCACACCCTGAGTGGGGCTCCCACCACTTAGAACACATAAGCTGCCACACCCTGAGACCTATGAGCCCACAAAAAAATAACAATAACACCCCATTTAAAATGGGCCAGCAGCCAGAGAGAGGAGAATCAGCTGGAAAAGCAGAACACACTCCCAGCAAACCTAAGCTTAGAGAGGAGTGTCTGAGTCGGGGAGGGGTGCGGATAGGAGCTTCAGTGAGAAAACAGCAACTTTTGGTGGGCAGAAGGAGAGGGAGAAATAAGATTCTAAGGGGCTAACAAGGGGAGGAGAGAGAAAGTAAAATGATCCTTAAGCTCTCATCTTGTTAGAGTGAAGGGATCAGGAGGAAGCGGAAACATCTCAGTGGGGTAAAAGATGAGTATTGGTGAGGATAATAGTGTCTTGTTTTTAAATGCTGGTAGAGAAGTATGTATCAGAAAGCAACCAGGAAAGAATGATTTGTTCAGGCAAACTAATATAAGGGAAAGAAAGAAAAAAACACTAAAAATAAATTACAGAAAAAGTAGGTTGGGCTGGGCACGGTGGCTCCCGCCTGTAATCCCAGAACTTTGGGAGGCCGAGGCTGGTGGATCACTTGAGGTCAGGAGTTCGAGACCAGACTGGCCAACATGGTGAAACCCCATCTCTACTGAAAATACAAAATTAGCCGGGCGTGGTGGTGCATGCCTGTAATCCTAGCTACTTGGGAGGCTGAGGCAGGAGAATTGCTTGAACCCAGGAGGCAGAGGTTGCAGTGAGCCGAGATCATGCCACTGCACTCCAGCCCAGGCGATAGAGTGAGACCTTGTCTCAATTAAAAAAAAAAAAAAAGTAAGTTGGAAGAAATAAAATCAAGTATGATATCAGTCACACACAAAATGTGAAGACTAAATTCTTTCTTTAAAAGACAAACTATTCCACTGGATTAAAAAGCAAAACCTATTTATATAAGGAACATAATTAAAATATAGTAATAAAAAAGGCTGAAAAATCAAAGAGTAGGCAAATGCAAACAAAAAGAAAGAAGTAGAAATGTTAATGCATAGTGGAATTTTAGAAGAAAAGCACTACAAGGGGTTATTATGTAATGATAATATAAGTAATACTATCATTAAAGAAAATATAACAGTGAAAAACCTTTAGGTACCAAACAATATAGAAGCCAAACCTAAAGCAAAAACAATCAGAAATGCAACAACAACCCAACAAAACTGTACAGTGAAGATGAGGGACTTCAGTATATTCTCTCATGGGTGAATAGGTCTAATAGATAAACAATAATATTGACTTAATGGCTATATGTAGACATTATATCCCTCAAATAGAGAGTATCATATTTTGCTATTTATGAAACACTAAAAAGAAAAAAAACAATTCTGTATTTGATCATAAAGAAAATACATTTTTAAAAAGTGAGATCTAACAGATCACCTGATCATAATTCAATGAATTGAGATACAAATAATATAACTTAAAGATTCTCAATGACTGGAAATTGAGAAATGTGCTACTAGATAGCAGGTGGATCAAAGAGAAAATTTAAAGGAAAATTACAAACTATAAAGCAAAGAAAAGTATAACTTATACCAACCAAGCCACAGTGGAGGCTTACTCAGAGGAACGTTTATAGCTTTACATTTTTTTAGGAAGAAAGATGAGAAATAAAGAAACTAAATATTCATCTTAAGATACTAGAAAAAGAGCAATAACCAAAAGGAAAAGGAAATTAACAAAGATAAAAACTTACATAGAAAGCAAACCAAAAAAATATATAGAAAGAAAGTATAAATCAAAATGTGGCTCTTCAAAAAGACGAATAAGATAAATTCCTCAAGAGCCTGATAAGAAGAAGGAGTAAGAGAAGAAAAATATGCATGAATTAGAATGAGATAGGAGATATAATTCAAATAAAGACTAACAGAATCATCAGAGACTACTATAAGAAACTTGGGGAACAAGTATAAAAACCTAATGAAAATGAAGGATTTTCCAGCAAAATATGAATTAACAAAACGAATACAAGGAAATGTGGAAAACTTGAACAGATCAATTACCATAGAAGAGATTGGAAATGCAACTACAAAATCTACCATTGAAAAAAGAAGGCCAGGTGCGGTGGCTCATGATAGTAATCTCAGTACTTTGGGAGCCCAAGGCAAGCAGATCACTTGAGCCCAGGAGTTTGAGACCAGCCTGGACAACATGGTGAAACCCCATCTCTACAAAAAACACAAAAATTAGCTGGGCATGGTGGCGTGTACCTATGGTCCCAACTACTCAGGAGGTTGAGGCGGGAGGATCACTGGAGTCCAGGAAGTCAAATCCGAGTGAGCCGTGATTGTGCCACTGCACTCCAGCCTGGGCTATACAGTGAGACCCAGTCTTGAAGGGAAGGAAAGGGAAAAGGAAGAGGGAAGGGAAAGGAAAAGGGGAAGGGGATGGGAAAGAAGAAGGGGAAGGGGAAGACGAAGGGGACTGGATGACTTCACAGCCATGTTTTACCTAACCTTTAACACAGATAATTCCATGTTATTTAAATTACTCCAGGCCATAGAAAAGGATGAAAAGGTAACTACTTTGTGAGCCAGCAAACTTTAATACAAAAGCCTGATAAAAGATATTAAAAGAATAGAACATTATAAAGTAATCTTACTTACGAATGGATGCAAGTTTCTAAATGAAATACCAGCCACCACCTCTGGTTAAGCTTCATGTAGTAAACAGAAGTATTTGCTACTGTTCTTTCCCAAAATTCTGATAAAATGACAGTAAAATGATTCGAGAGGCATAAACCTGAAGGACAAAAAGAATAGGAAAGGAAGCAACACCAACAAAATTTTGCAAGTTTGAAAACATATGTACAAGTGGTAACTGACTTAGCAGATCACAGAAAGCCAAAACCCAAGCCAGAAGTAAGTTTGCCCCCAGAAATGTTCAGGAACTGGAAGAATCAAGTACCTCTGAAAATGGGAGATCTAAGAGGAGTGGAAAAACAGGAAAATTAATTTAAAATCGACATAAGGAATAGTCTCCCAGGTCACTTTCCTTGCCTTACACAGGATGAAGGGCCCTCTACTACCTCTTTATACAAGACTCTCTGAAGAGGTTGAGCCAGAGGGATTCCGAACTCAGGGACACCAGACACACTGAGGCAGGGATCCCATGCTGAAAATGGGGATTAGGATATTAGTTACAGAAAAGTGAGATCGCTTGGCCCTAGTCTTCATCCAGACTTTACCGCCCAGAATGCTAACAGTCATGCTTATCCCTTCCAGGAGGGAAATTAGAGGTTTTCTCTTTGGGAACCTGACCAGCTAAGGAGAGAAGACCTAAACATATTGACAGAAGCCCCCTGTGAAACTGATAGTGATACAGAGCCCAGTCAATGAACAGGTTTCACCTACATCCCTGAACAACTCCCAAATAGCCATTTAGTGCATCACTCTTAAATACGAGCAGACAACCAAGGACCACCAGACATGTGAGGAAATCTAACATGAAAGGCAGAGACAAAAAAAAAAAAAAAAAAAAGCAAAAAAGAAAGAGAGAGAGACAGAGAAAGAAAGTGGCAGCAGAAGGAAGCTTTTATTTATTTATTTTGTTATGTTGCTCAGGCTGATCCTGGAACTCCTGGGCTCAAGCTATCCACCTGCCTCAGTTTCCCAAGTACTGGTGTTAGAGGTTTAAGCCACCACTCCCAGCCAGAAGGAGGCTTCTTAAAAGCCCTCAGTCTCTCTAGAGAGAAAAGAGAAGGTATTGTATTCAAGAAACAAAAGAGGCTACTATAATGGAACATTTGGAGAACAATTGAGAGATCTTGGAGATTAAAAAAGGGACCACATAAAGGAACAATTCAATAGTAAAGTTAGCAGTTTTGTCAAACTGGCCAGAGGACGGTGGCTCAGGCCTGTAATCCAAGCACTTTGGGAGGCCAAGGTGGGTGGATCACTTGAAGTCCGGAGTTTGAGACCAGCCTGCCTAACATGGTGAAAAACTGTCTCTATTAAAAATACAAAAATTAGCCAGGCATGGTGGTGTGCACCTGTAATCCCAGCTACTAGGGCAGCTGAGGCAAGAGAATTGCTTGAACCCAGGAGGTGGAGGTTGCAGTGAGCTGAGATTGTGCCACTGCACTCTAGCCTGGGCGACAGAGTGAGAATCCATCTCAAAAAAAGAAAAAAAAAAAAAAAAAGAAGTGTTGTCAAATTTAGCAAATAAAAGTTCAAGACTCTCCATTTAATTTGAATTTTGTAAAAATAACAAATAACTTTTTTGTATAAGTGTGTCCCATGTAAGACTTAGTTTGTCTGAAATTCAAATTTGCCTAGGTATCCTGTGTTTTATCTGGTAACCCTACTTGGAAGATGAAGTCTCCAAGAAAGGAGAGAGAGAGAGAGAAAGAGAGAGAGAGAGAGAAATAAAGAGAGAAAAGATAAAATCCAAAAATCGAATCAGTTGAGGAAGTCCAATATTTGAATGACAAGGAGTTCTAGAAAGGGAAAACAGGGGAAATGAAATTATCAAAGAAATTTCCCAGAACAGAGTGAGTGTCTACCCAGAGCCAAGCATCAAGGACAAAAAATACCCAACACCAAAGCGCATCACTGTGAAGTTGTAGATCACTGATGACAAAACAGTGAAAAATCAAGCTAACACAGAGGATGAGGAATGAGAATGGTAATGTTTCTGTGTATAAATAATCTATCTATCTATCTATTTATCTATCTATACACATGCACACACACACATCAGTGGCTCATGCCTATAATCCCAACTACTCAGGAGGCTAAGGCAGGACGATTGCTTTAGCCCAGGAGTTTGAGGCTGCAGTGAGCTATGATCACACCACAACACCCAGCCTGGGGACCGAGTGAGACCCTGTCTCTAAATAAATAGTCTAAATTTTAAGAAATGATCAAATTGATGCTGAAAATATTTTAAATAAGTTTTAGCAGACCTGTCTAATAAAATTTCTAAGAAGAAGCTATATATATGTGTGTGTGTGTGTGTATACGTATATATATGTGTGTGTGTGTGTGTGTGTGTGTCAGGTTTGTCAAAGATCAGATGGTGGTAGATGTGCAGTGTTATTTCTGAAGTCTCTGTTCTGTTCCATTGGTCTATATGTCTGTTTCGGTATCAGTACCATGCTGTTTTGGTTACTGTAGCCTTGTAGTATAGTTTGAAGTCAGGTAGCATGATGCCTCCAGCTTTGTTTTTTGGTTTCAGATTGTCTTGGCTATATGGGTTCTTTTTTGGTTCCATATGAAATTTAAAGTAGTTATGTTCCAAATCTGTGAAGAATGTCAATGACAATTTGATGGGAATAGCATTGAATCTATAAATTACTTTGGGCAGTATGGCCATTTTCATGATATTGATTCTTCCTATCCATAAGCACAAAATGTTTTTCCATTTGTTTATGTCTTCTCTTATTTCCTTGAGCAATGGTTTGTAGTTCTCCTTGAAGACGTCCTTCACATCCCTTGTAAGCTGTATTCCTAGGTATTTGATTCTCTTTGTAGCAATTGTGAATGGGAGTTCATTCATGATTTAGCTCTCTGCTTGTGTATTATTGGTGTATAGGAATGCTTGTGATTTTTGCACATTGATTTTGAATCCTCAGACTTTGCTTAAGTTGCTTATCAGCTTAAGGAGTTTTGGGGCTGAGACGATGGGGTTTTCTAAATATAGAATCATATCATTTGCAAATAGAGCGAACAGGTAACTTACAGAATGGGAGAAAATTTTTGCAATCTACTCATCTGACAAAGGTCTAATATCCAGAATCTACAAGGAACTTAAACAAATTTACAAGAAAAAAAACTCCCATCAAAAAGTGGGTAAAAGATATGAGCAGACACTTCTCAAAAGATGACATTTATGTGGCCAACAAACATATGATAAAAAGCTCATCATCACTGATCATTAGAGAAATGCAAATCAAAACCACAATAAGATATCATCTTATGCCAGTCAGTTGATTATTAAAAAGTCAGCAAACGACAGATGCTGGCAAGGATTTGGAGAAATAGGAACACTTTTACACTCTTGGTGGGAATACAAATTAGTTCAACCATTGAGGAAGACAGTGTGGTTATTCCTCAAGGATCGAAAACCAGAAATACCATTTGACCCAGCAATCCCATTACTGGGTATATACCCAAAGGAATATAATCATTCTACTATAAAGACACATGCATACATATATTTATTGCAGCACTATTTATAATAGCAAAGACGTAGAACCAACCCAAATGTCCATCAATGATAGACTGGATAAAGAAAATGTGGTACATATCCACCATGGAATACTATGCAGCCATAAAAAAGAATGAGATCATGTCCTTTGCAGGGACATGGATGAAGCTGGAAGTCATCATCCTCAGCAAGCTAGCACAGGAACAGAAAACCAAACACTGCATGTTCTCACTCATAAGTGGGAGGTGAACAAAGAGAATACATGGACACAGGAAGGTGAACAACACACAGGGGGGGCCTGTTGGGTGATGGGGGGCAAGGTGAAGAAGAACATTAGGAAAAATATCTAATGCACCTGGGGCTTAAAACCTAGATGACAGGTTGATAGGTGCAGCAAACCACCATGGCACATACATACCTATGTAACAAACCTGCACATTCTGCACATGTATCCCAGAACTTAAAGTAAAATAAAATAAACTATGTAAAAGACTACCAAAAAAATAAGAATACATATTATTCTAAATGGCAAAAGGAGACTGGTAAGAGATTGTTCTAAAGAGGTAGCAGCCCCTGCATCATGAAGAACCTTTTTCTGTGAAGTTAAGAAATGTAGGCCGTATCTTTCCTATATTTCCGAAAATGTGAAGGACCACTTGCATTAGAAGCACTTGTTTTGGAGTCCCAAAAATTGACATTTTAAACAGAACCCCAGGTAATTACATTTTGGGATAATTTTGAGAATGCCAGCTTAGACCAACAGTAATTACCAGAAGAGTTTGAACTAAGGAGCAATAAATCAGATTTCCAGAGACCCCTCCTTTCTATTCTGTCCCCAGCCCACCCTTCCCCGAGTCATTCCAATGCAGGACCAGCAGCGTTGTTTTGTAAGTCAACTGCACCATTTCCTATGGAAAAGTTAGGCCACTTGGCCTCTCAATGCTGGAAAGGTTACTGGAAGTGGCCCTGGTTCCTGGAGCATCATGCTCTATCTGATTCACAGAACACAGCAAGGTAACATCATCCTGGGACAGAGAATGGAATAAATACTAAGTTTTGTCTGAAAATCTGAAGCTGGTTTTGAAAGTTTGTTGTTTGTTGTTGTTGTTTAAATTCCATAATAGCAACAATTAAAATAGTTATCTGAGGTGGTCAGTGCCATTTTTGCAAATGCTGGAGGAAGTAACCAGGAGAGAGGAAATCCTCTGGGTGGGTCTCAGAGCCTACCTGGAGTTGTTTTCATTCAGAATTTGGTGACATCAGTTGAGGGAGGGAGATGGGCTGTCTCTAGAGATCCTGGTGAGTAACAACCATACAGAAGCACAGAGCATCTCAGGAAACTTAAAATAACAGCAACAAGAACAAAGTGTCCTTCTCATTACATGGTTTTCAAATGGGCCCACTGCTTCCATAGACCTTATGTGTATGATTTCTTTTGAATAAACACAGAAATGGACCCTCCCAGTCTTAAAACTTGAGAAACTTACATTTGTCTACCCTGAGCTCTTTTCTCAGGACACCAGCCATTAGGCCTCTCAGATAGAGTCAAGGAACGGAAACTTACCCATTCACCACATCTGGGAAACATCAGACCCCTCGCCCATCATGACTGCCTAACTGACCAGCTGCTGCCTGTGGATCAGCTCTTCTTCCTTATCCCCTCCCTCTTTCCTGTTTTCTCACTCTTAGTTACATTTCTTCCCTGCTACATAGGCTCCGAATTTTAGTCAGCTGAGGAGACAGATTTGAAACTGATCTTCCATTCTCCTTGGCTACAGCACCTGAATAAAGTCTTCTTCCCTGGAAATTCTCAGTGATTGGCTTTCCGTGTAGCCAGCAACAGGGCCTAGACCAAACCCCTGGCGTCTCAGTAACTGCTCCCTAGAGGGCAAGGGAAATGACTGAGTGACCTAATGAAACCTCCCCCTGCCTTTGAGAACAAAGAAACTCTAGGCAGTGGTTCTTAAAGTTTAGCATACATCAGAATCACCCAGTGTTTTAAACACTGATAGCAGAGCCCCATTCCAGAGTTTCTGATTCTGTAGATCTGGGTACAGCTTGAGAATCTGCATTTCTAACAAGCTCCCAGGTGACGCTGATGCTGATGCCTAAGGGACCACACTTTGAGAATGACTGCCCAGTGGTAGGTAAAGGAAATCCTCTCATCAACGTATTTTTTTGCTTGGGCAGTGGCCTCATTACCTTTCCCATGGAGAAAAACTAGGAATGTTGATGAGATGGATGTTGGGATCATGCTGAAAACTCTTCTTTTTTTTTTTTTTTCTTATTTGAGACAGAATGTCACTGTGTGGCCCAGGCTGGAGTGCAGTGGTGTGATCTTGGCTCACTGAAACCTCTGCCTCCTGGGTTCAAGCAATGCTCCTGCCTCAGCCTCCCAAGTAGCTGGGATTACAGGTGCGCACCACCACGCATCGCTAATTTTTGTATTTTTAATAGAGACGGGCTTTCACCATGTTGGCCACACATGGTGAACTCCTGACCTCAGGTGATCCACCCACCTTGGTGTCCCACAGTCCTGGGATTACAGGCATGAGCCACTGTGCCCAGCCTTGAACACTCCTCTTGAAGCCAAGAAACAGACTTGGGCCTACCTGATCAGACAATTATGCACCTGTTTCTATGAATCAAACCATAAACAACTGATGAGTGACTCATAATTATAGCTACCACTTATTAAGTGCTATCTATATGCCAGGCATGGCATGTACATTTAATCATCACAGCAGCCTGCTACCCTCTCCACACTAATCTTCTCAGGCGTATTCCCACCCCAGGACCTTGGCAGAGGCTGGACCCTAGACCTATGTAGAGGAAAATACATATCTTTTCTTCCCATCTTAGGTTCACAGCTGAGGCCCCTATAATAGAAGACAGATGAATAAGAGAAAAGTATAAAAATGTATGTAATGTAAGTTTTACATGGCATGGGAGACTTCATAAGAAAATGAAGACCCAAAGAAACAGGTAAACCTGTGTATTTTTTATGCTCAGTTTGATGGAGAAGTATGATTGGACAAAGGGAATATGACCTAATGCTAATAAACTGGGGGAAACTTAGCAAGGGTTCTTTGCTCAAATTTTTCTCTGTGTCCCTGGGTCTTCAGAGATAAGGATGTACCTTTCCTCTGCATATAGGGAGGGTACCTCTTGAATAACGGTCTTACGACCTGCTTCAGGGGAAAGTCAGAAAAATCCTTCCTAGGTTTAATTTGACCTGTTTCAGGCGAGAAGAGGGGAAGGTAAGAGTGACTTTTCTGCTTCTGCTGTTTTCTTTAATTCCAAGGTTCATGCTTTGGGAAAATATGTCCTGAAATCCATCACCTGGAACGTGCTTCCCCCACACATCTCTCTCCGGCTCTTCTTTAAGGGTCTTGCAGATACCATTTTGTCAGAGAGGACTTCCCCTTCCCTGGTCACCCCATCTAGACTCTTAGCCCCACCCCTGTCCCCAACCCACCGTCACTGCTTTATTCTCTCTCCTGAGCATTTATCGCTAACATTCTATATGTTTTGCTTGTTTATTATCTGTCTTCCTTATTAGCACATAAGCACAAGGGCGAGGATTGTGTCTAGTACACAGAGTCTAGAACTATTTAGCAGGTAGTTAGAGGCAATACTTATTGGTAGAATGAACAAACTAAACCTTTAGAGAGCCAAGCCTTACTTGGCAGGGATGTGCAGAATTTGGTAACATGATGATTAGAACCCATCAGTTAGAAAAGCAACACATCTGACGTTATTTCCTTGGTGGGAGCTGTTTGAATATGTGGGAAGAAAATATTAATAAGTAGAAATTAAAACAGAGAGGATGAGAAGTAGGGAATGAGGAAGAAGCAGGATGGGCTAAGAGGAAGTCTGGGCCATAGCACTACTTACTTTGGCCCTGGGGACACTTCTCCCTGAGTCTCCTGCCAAGGGTGGCTCTGGGCGGGTAGGTATGTCACCCTGGCTCTTCCTGGGGACAGAAAACAGCTGCTGCAGTTAGCAAGCCTGGAGAACCCTGTCCAGCCCAGGTGCTGGAAAGCAGGGTTCATTTCTTTTTCTTTTTTTTTTTTTTTTTAAATTTATTTATTATTATTATACTTTAAGTTGTAGGGTACATGTGCATAACGTGCAGGTTTGTTACATATGTATACTTGTTCCATGGTGGTGTGCTGCACCCATCAACTCGTCATTTACATCAGGTATAACTCCCAATGCAATCCCTCCCCCCTCCCCCTCCCCATGATAGGCCCCTGTGTGTGATGTTCCCCTTCCTGAGTCCAAGTGATCTCATTGTTCAGTTCCCACCTATGAGTGAGAACATGCGGTGTTTGGTTTTCTGTTCTTGTGATAGTTTGCTAAGAATGATGGTTTCCAGCTGCATCCAGGTTCATTTCTGAAATGACAAAGAAGGGTTCGCTGAAAGAGCGGCTTTCAAATAGCCAAACCAGCTGACTCTGGAGGGAGCTAGAACTAGGTTTTCACCCAGAAGCAGCGGCCGGCTCAGCAGCATGGCGGCATTGAAGATGCAGGGTAAAAGAGAGGGCATTGGGTAGAAGCTGGCTGCGAGCCAGCCACCAGACTCCTGAGGCAAAAGGAAGACTCTGAACCTACCATTTAACTGCGTAAACAGACTCTGGTTGGAAACATTGTCCGACAGAGCCCATGCCACGTGGAAAATATTAAACATTTCCTCTCTTGGCACCTGTTTCTAACAGACTGGAGTGTTGACTATTTTGCAACGATACATAAATTTGGTTTGTTAGCGAACTCCATGGAGAGTCCACATGCCCTGACCAACGTAGCTTATCTCATATTTAAACATGAAAAAAAAAGAAAGTGGCTGAAAGGTTGAGTTCATGGCACTGTAAACACACAGGCAGGTGCTCTGTCACGCTTCACAGCACAGCACCCACATGAAGCAACAGGAGAAGGAACATAAAATACGGTAAAAAGCAACCAACAGACTTCACCCGTAGTGATCTGCTGACCACCACTAGATTCAACTTAATTCCATAAACACCAGTGGTAGAAATCAACTTAGAATATAAACTTACTCTTTAAATAAAAGCTAAGAAGTGAGAGTGATGATTGGGCCTCCAGTGGTTAAAGTCCCCTAATTGTAGAGTAGGTAAATTGGCAAACCTTACTTCCTACTCCATCAAGAAATTGGTGAGGACCTACTCTGGGCTGCTTAGGGAAGACCGTATGTTGTGTGACAATAGTCACAAAGCTAAGAGGCAGGCAGCTGCATTCAGCCCAAAAGGGAGTAGCTATCAGGCTAAGGGCTCAGGCTAGGGTAGTGGAATTGTTAAGAGAGGTTACTCCACAATCAAGTTTAGGACATAACAGGTTAAACAAAGTTAAATAGGTCTCTTCTTTTATAGGCTTCTTTTATAGGCTGAGAATCTATAAGAGAAGATAACAGTAGGAAGTGTCTCTCAAATATTTGATTGTAACAGGCTTTTATAAGAGAGCCCACATTGGCCGGGTGCGGTGGCTCACGCCTGTAATCCCAGCACTTTGGGAGGCCGAGGCAGGCGGATCACAAGGTCAGGAGATCGAGACCACAGTGAAACCCCGTCTCTACTAAAAATACAAAAAAAATTAGCCGGGCACGGTGGCAGGCGCCTGTAGTCCCAGCTACTCAGGAGGCTGAGGCAGGAGAATGGCATGAACCCGGGAGGCGGAGCTTGCAGTGAGCCGAGATCACGCCACTGCACTCCAGCCTGGGCGACAGAGCGAGACTCCGTCTCAAAAAAAAAAAAAAACAAAAACAAGAGAGCCCACATTAGAAAAAACTGCTCTAAACTTCTTTATTTCATCTGCACCTATGTTGGGGAAGAAGGCTGTGGTCTCAGTGTGATTGTTTATAAGCAAATTTGGTTAGATTGGTAGGAAAAGGGTTGGTCACAACTAGATTAGTGAGTTTCTGAAATGGAAATCAAATTTCCTCAAGCCCCTAAAACTGACTGTGACAAATGGTGACCTAGAGAGGATGCCCCTCCAGATGGGACTCGGGGTTGACCTTTTCTGGATATGCCTCACGCTGCAGGGCTTTAGAAAAAACAAATCTACCATCAGATTCTAGTGTGTTTGTTTATTTGTTTTGTTTTTAAAGTGCTGTTTGCAACCTACCAAATTGATTTTATTAACCTTTAAAGGATTGCAATCTGTCATTTGAAAAAACACTAAACTCTATCTGCACCTAAGCATATTGACATTCTTATACCCAGCCAGGCATGGTGGTTCATGCCTGTAATCCTAGCACTTTGGGAGGCTAAAGTGGGAGGATCATTTAAGCCCAGGAGTTTAAGACAAGCCTGGGAAACACAGGGAAACTTTGTCTCTACAAAAAAATTTAAAAATTGGCCAGCATGGTGGGGTATGCCTGCAGTCCCAACTATTCAAGAGGCTGAGGTGGGAGGATTGCTTGAGCCCAGGAGTTTGAGGCTGCAGTGAGCTGAGATCGCACCACTACACTCCAATCTGGGTGATAGAGAAAGACCTTGTCTCTAAAAAAAAAAAAAAATTATTATTAAATGCTTTTCCTCAAATAATTTCATGCTCACTATTTTATGAGGTAAGAGAAGAACAAATGTGGATTGGAAGGGCTTTAGGACCATGTCTTTCTTTCAGGAAAGGTAGTACCTAGGATCTTCTTCAAGCAGTACAAGATCTGGACCAGAGCCCTGGTTTTGAAAAAGAATACAGAGAACCGTGGTTAGAGCCGTTGTTAACATGTTGCTTTTAAATTTTAAATGTGATTTCATATTCTAATCTTATTCTGTAAGCAACTCACATCTATCTATTTCCTATGTTAGTTCTAATCAAGATTACAGATGAACTCCCAGATAACAGGATTGCTTTGGGTTTGGTCTGCAACACACTGGGTGGCTCTTAGGAGTAGGAAACAGAAATATTTTTCTTTTCCATCTTAGGTTAATGACTGAGGCATTTATAACAAAAGACAGATAACAAGAGAAAAGCATTAACATTTTCTGTGGCACAGCAGCCTTCAGGAATGAAGACCCAAAGAAAGGACTAAACCTGTGTATTTTTTGTGTGTAGGTCGTTGAAGAAGTGGATGGTTGTGGAGAAGTATGAATGGAAAAAGGCCATGTCTCATGGTAATTAACTGGGGAAAGCTTAGTAAGGCCTGTTTGTTCAGATTCTTCTTTGTGTCCCTGTGTCTTCAGAAATAAGGAGGCTTCTTTGGTCTGGGTATGGGTCGGGCATCTCTGGAATGAAGGCTTTATGACCTGCTTCAAGGGAGGTCATAAATAGAGCAGGTAATTTGGCAAACCTTATTTCATATCTTCATCAAGATTCAAGGGAGAAGGGCAAGGGTAAGGTGAGAGAGACCTTCCTGCTTCTGCCATTTTCTCCAGTTTGGGGCCATTGTGTCCTGAACCCTATCACAGGCAATCACAGGGCAGGTAGGCTTACCTAAAGATGTTCTTTCCTTTCCCTCACAATTAGTGTCTTGATGTCAGCTCCTTGATACTGATCCTGGCTCAGCTTCAGAAGAAAAGCAGAGCCCCAGACCCAGGACTCCCATGGTCTCCTGCTGCACTGAGAAAGATTAATGGTTAAAAAAAGTTGAAAAGATTCTCTTCTTACCTGCCTACCATATCAGGGAGGCCTGAGCCTAAAAACCCTGGCCCCACCCTGGGGTGTGGTTTACAAGACCAGCCAGAGACCTTACAGGACCTCCTCACCCTCTGCTGTCCCAATGGCACGTCCAATGAATTTTTTATTTATTTATTTTTTATTTTTAGCTAGCAATTGAATGTGATATTTTGCAAAGCACTGTGGTTTTTCAAGCTTTATTTCGAGGGGTCTAGAAAATATTTTTATTTTCAGTTTTCTTTTTCCACTCTCTTTCTTCTCTGCTTGATTCACTTGATTTCCTTCTTAGTATTTTGTCCGTGAAGTTCCTCAATATTGTTCCTTAGAGTAATATCTGAAATATAAAATGCAATCTTGTTTGGAAAATTAAAAGAAAACTATAAGTGCAGATAATGGGGCTTGAGGAGCAGCGGGAGAGAAGTGGGGTAGCTGCAGGGGCTGGAGGGCCATAGTCCAGTGAGAATGGCAAATGATTCGATATAATTTCAAGACTAAAAAAATATAGATTTTTACCATCCTAAATCCATTTAACTGCTCAAATGATTATTGCTCCCCTGGTGTTTATAAAAACATTGCAGTGAAAGGAGACAGACTTACACAGACTTAAAAGAGTTTTTAGAACCCATTAAACCCACTGTCTGTTTTAGTTTTGCCCGATTGTTACGAATCCTAACTTAACCATTTCACTGTCTACAGAAAAGGGACAGTGGCATTCTTTGGTCAAGGGGTGGCTCTGGACACCGCCTCTGCATGCCTAGCTCTGCCAACAACTCTCTAGGTGATCAAGGGCAAGTCACCTCACCTTGCCAAGCCTGTTTCCTCCTTTTAAAATGGGAGGTCGGCTGGGCGCGGTGGCTCGTGCCTGTATCCCAGCACTTTGGGAGGCTGACGAGTGTGGATCACCTGAGACTAGCCTGGCCAACATGGTGAAACCCTGTCTCTACCAAAATTACAAAAATTAGCCGGGCGTGGTGGCACACACCTGTAATCCCAGCTACTCAGGAGGCTGAGGCAGGAGAATTGCTTGAACCCAGGAGAAAGAGGCTGCAGTGAACTGAGATCATGCCATTGCACTCCAGCCTGGGCAACAGAGCAAGAGTGAGATTTTGTCTCAAAAATAAATAAATAGGTTGGGCACAGTGGTTCACACCTGTAATCCCAGCACTTTGGGAGGCCACGCCCGGTGGATCACCTGAGGTTGGGAGTTTGAGACCAGCCTGACCAATACGGTGAAACCTCATCTCTACTAAAAATAGAAAAAATTAGCCAAGCGTGGTGGCGCATGGCTGTAATCCCAGCTACTCAGGAGACTGAGGCAGGAGAATCGCTTGAACCCGCGAGGTGGAGAGCCAAGATCGCACCATTGTACTCCCGCCTGGGCAACAAGAGCGAAACTCGTCTCAAAAAATAATAATAATAATAATAATAATAATAATAATAATAATAAATAAAAATTAAAAGTGAAATGAGGGATCATTCACAATTGTACTCAGGGTATTGTCAGGATTAAATGAAACAATGTGTGGAAAGTCCTTACTAAAAAGTCTGTCATCTGGTGAATGCTCAATACATTATATTTTGGGGCACTACATGAATAGAATTACTGCAAGTAAACCAAGATTCAGTGATTGGCAGAGAGTTCCATGAAAGCCCTGCAAGAGACGGAGATGGCAGGGGAAAGCTCCCTGCAGGCCTTTTGCGCCGTGTATTGAACACAGCTGATTTCAACCTGGAGTGATTTGCTCCCCAGGGGACATTTTCACACTGGTGTGTGTGTTGATGGGAGTGGGGAGTGCTACTGGCATCTACTGGGTAGGGCCAGAGATGCTGCTTAACATCCTGCATTGCACAGGAGAGTCCCTGCAACAGAGTTATCTGGCCTCAAATGCCAACCGTGCAGAGGTTAGGACTAGCACAAGAGGACTAGCACAGTCCCTTTAGCCTGTTAGGTCCAGGAGCAATGCTTTCCTTTATGGCTAAAAATAGTTGTAAATGGAATTGAAACCGCCCTTGCAAAGATGATGACAATGAGAGAACTCTAGCATGGCCAACTCCATCTTGCTTCTAGCCTCAAAGGCTGGCTATCCTTGCTCAGTCGCAGGCACAGGCCAGGTTAACCATGGGAGGAATTTAGTTTATAGCTTAACTTTGAAGCAAGGATGATAACAGTTCCTTTCTTAAACAGATCCCCTCCTTGTTCCAGGGCTGAAAACATCTTTGTATGACCAATAAAAGACCACAAGATTAGGATTATGAAGTTGAACCATTTCAAAATAATACAAAAATTGAATAGCCTTCTTGGTTTGGCGGGGGAATGTTGGCAGTATACGGAATACACTGACCTTGCCACTTTATGAGCAAAAGGTAGTTGTGGCTTACAAAAGAATGTTTCATAATATCCACAGGAAGTGAATAAAGATTCCCCTGTTGTCCCATTTGAATGCTATGCCACAGTTAGGAAGGTCAAAAAGTTTGATTATAGGGCCACCTTTGTGGTAAGAATAGAGGTTCCAGTAATCTTCATAAAGTTGGTAGAAGTGGGTTGCATAAAATGTTTCAAAGTTAGAATGCCCCTCAGAGCACTGAAACTTTTGGTCATAGAGGGAAACATCTGCAGGCAAATGACTTTATGACGAGCATTATATTTTTCACGATCAGCATTATATTTTGAAGAGCTCCCCAACTGACCATGATATAATAACGACGTCTATCTTCAAAACACTTAGCACTAGAGAGAGGCTTTAATGGAAGCTGAAGATCTGTGCGATCAGAAAGAAATCTCCTTGACAGCCACATGAGTGAAAAAGACAGCATGGAGTAATGCTCAGTGGTAGGGAGAGCACTGATCCAGGAACCCGAAGATCCCACCGGCTTCTGACTTACTGTGCATGTGGTCTTGGGCAGTCTCCAAGCCCTTTAGTTCAGTCCCGTCAGTAAAATGAGGATGGATGTTAGCATCTGCTCTATGTACCCCAGTGGGCTGTGAACACTTGCGAAAGCTTCACGAATCACTGACTAAACAATCAGTGTCTTACTGTTCTTGTCAAAAGGTAATGAGAGTTAGAATCAAATTGTATCCTATTAAGGAAATATGTTTATAACCAAATTATTTCCTAAGAACTTCATGCTTCCTGGCATAGTCTTTCATTTCTCTCCTAACATAAAATCTGTCCGGAAACCTATGTTTCACTAGGTAGAAAGTTGCATATCCAGTAAACATATTTTCTAATGTCTTATTTTATGGCCATCTCCTGTGGTCATCCAGATAGGATATTTTGGAGGTGATCCTAGTCAGAGATCTTTTCATGACAATGGAGAGAAACCCACCCAAGTTAGTACAAATGAAAGCGAATTACAAAAACTAAATAAAAAGCAGCAGATCATCTCACATGCATCCCAATCAAAGTAGAGCCACTCTTCATATAAATCTCATCCCAAACCCACAAATGACAAAATCAGCCCTGTCAATTCCCTCAAGCTTATATGACCTTACTGACCCAGTACTCATCACTGATGTACTACAATTTCTTTCTTTTTTTCTTTTTCTTTTTTGAGATGTAGTCTTGCTCTGTTGCCCAGGTCGGAGTGCAATGGTGCGATCTTGGCTCACTGCAGCCTCCACCTCCCAGGTTCAAGCAATTCTCCTGCCTCAGCCTCCTGAGTAGCTGGGATTACAGGCACGCACCACCACGTCTGGCTAATTTTTGTATTTTTAATAGAGACAGGTTTTTGCCATGTTGGTCAGGCTGGTCTGGAACTCCTGATCTCGTGATCCGCCCGCCTTGGCCTCCCAAAGTGCTGGGTTTACAGGTGTGAGCCACCACACCGGGCTGATGGACTACAATTTCTGCATCCCTTAGTTTAATCTCTTTCCTTCTTCCTTCATCTTCTTGCCTGCAAAGCAGATGCCATGCTGTTGTCTCCACATCAGCTTCCTTTTTAGCACTTCAAGTTCAGAGTGCATATCACTAAAGCAATAGAGGGACAAAGACATTGGGAAGGGTACTTATACAGAACCACCTTTGGATAAGGTGCTTAACCTCTCAACGCCTCAGTTTCCTCCTCTGCAAAATAGGAATAATAGTATTCCCAACCATAGTGCCTGATCCATGATGCTCAGCATCAGCCATTGTCATTATTAATTTTAGGGATAGGTAAACGTATGAAACTGACCAAAAGCAGGCATAGAACTGCATAATCCAAACTCTATCAAATTCTAAAATAAGATGAGCTGTATTGAGTTTGTCAGGTACGTTTCCAGCGTAGGTGATTTGGCCTCCGTCTTGAAGGAGGTGATGGAAATGACTTGGTGGAGAGAGATGTTTTGGTTTTCAATGGCTATGTAACAACTCATCCCAAAACATAGTGGCTTAAAGCAATAGCAGTTATTCATTTACCTACAATTCTGCAGTTGGGCAGAACTTGGCAGGAATGACTCACCTCTGCTGTACATGGCATCTATGAGCTGGGCCATCCAAGATGATCTTTTTACTTACATGATGGCATATCAGGTAACAGCTGGCCAGGCATCTCTCTTTCCGTGTTATCTCCACCTGGCTAGCTCCGGCTTTCTGTCATCATGACAGTTTCAGGATAGTCGGACTTCTTACAAAGTGGCCCGCTTCTCCCAAGTACAAGAGGAGAAGCTTCTAGATCTTGGTGCCTGGACTCGGGAGTCCCAGAAATACTTTTCACCACACTGTATGCATTGCTCGAAACAGGCATAGGGCCAGCCCAGCTTCAAGAGGAGAAGACTGTACAAGCGCATGAGTCTCAGGAAGTGTGGCTTACTGGGCTGCCCATGAAAGAGACGATAACAGATTAACACAGAAGCTTAGCTGCAGGAGATGGTACATGTGAAAATCAAAGCAAAGAAAACACACCAGGATCAGCCAAGATGAGCATGAGAACTGTGAAAAAGACTGGCCTGGCTGTTGTTTTGAGGGGTAGAAATAGAATCTGAGGGTTTATTCAAATCTAAGAGAGTTCTATCTTATCCCCTGTACCGTAAGATTTAAAGGTTCAAACTACGGAGTAACAGAAACCCCCCACGTGTCCCTGGAAGCCATTGTCTTTTGAGAATTTGAATAATGTCTTCCTTCAACTCTAGGTCAAATTTACCTGTTGAACTCCTGTCAGTTTTTTAAACTGGGAGGCTCAGGAGCAGATACCAACTGTCACAAAGGCCCTGAGTCAGGCCTCTAATAGGAAGTTCATTTCCATGGTCGTTTTTTTCTTTTGCTGTCTAGTATAGTACTTTTCCTATATATTTTTTCCCTCTATTTCTCTGTTTCCTGAAGCAGTAAAATCCTTAGTTTTCATCGGCTGATTATCTTCCATAGGTATAGATCTAGAAAACTTCCCAAGGAAACAGCTCTGGGCTTGATTGATCCAGGGTGCCGTTTGGGGAGCTGCTCTCTGTCCCACGGTGCGGGTGTATGGGGGGGGTATAGGGGAAGATCTGAGGTAGGTGAGGGGGTAGGGGGAGTGGTATTCAGTGTGACTGCTCATCTGGGGCTTGCAGTGTATGCACCAGTGCTTCTCTCTCCTGGCCAAGAAACAGAGAGCTTAGGCCTGCCTCTGAGAGTCACTTCTCTCCCCTAGAGGGCTGGCAGAGCCTGACACCAGCAAGGTGTGCCCGCCACAGAGAAGGCATCACAGCTACATGTTAATTAACCAAGAGGACATGGTCTAACTTCACGTCTCATTGTCAGAAAACGTTTTTACCAGAGGACGTCATGCCAGGAATTCAGAATTTGTGCTGAGCTGCGCCCTGCCCTGCAGTTACAGCTGAGAGAAGGTCAAGCCTCCCTCTTCCTTAGCCCCTGCCTCCTCTTGTCTCTGCCTTCTAAGGGAACCACTGCCTCACTCTAGCCCTCCAGAGATTCCATCCCCCTCCTCCTTTCCTCATTCTAGTCACCAAACGTCTCTATGGTGCCTTCAGAATGTGAGATTTTTTTTAATGCACACAGTTTTGTTTTAAAGCAGCGTTAGTCTCGGGGTTCATGAATTAAAACATCACACTTAACTAGACCATTATCTCATTCATGGCTAACTCCTCATGGCTAGATCCCCTGCACCCACTCTTTCTGCCAGTTCCTAGGACTGTTGAAACAGGAATGAGCTATAAACTGGTTTGAGGATGGTGCAGGGAGCTTCAAGATGAACTTTCCTTTTTCTGTTCATCAGAAGGAAAAGAAATTAGATTTTGGAGTCATTTGACAAGGGGTAGGAGCGGGGCAAGGAAACAGTTACTTAATTATTAATAATCTTTTTAGCAGTCGGATAGGTTTATCACTGAGGAAACCCCACGGGAGGTCATGTTACCGCCCTGGCACAGAGGAGTTCCGTCCACAGCTGTTGAATGATGCGTGAGTATCACCCCGCAAGGAATCCCTCCCCTGCTTGGTATTTTATATTTTGTTCCCTCAGTTTGTCCCTTAGGACTCTTCTTCCATCACAGACTGTATCAACGGAAAACAAGAGATGAGTTTCTTAGAAACAGCTTCTGTCAACAGTCCCTGCACCTCCCTCCACCTCCTCTGCCAAAAGTGGTGAGGCTGTAAACAGTTTTTATCAGAAAACTGGCACTTGGAAGACATAAAACCAATTAGGGAGCTGTGAAATGACTCAAGAGAGCATGATTGGAGAGCTAGAAGGACGAATACACACATACCAGACAAGAGCCTTTAAGATGTAACCTTTTGGAAGACAGCATGGATTGTAAATAGTCAAGCTCTAAGTTTAATCATTTGGTAGTTACTGAACTTCTTTAGATACGTGTGTGTGTGTGTGTGTGTGTGTGTGGGTGTGCTTTGTACAGTTGCTGGGCTGAAGAGATTTATCAAGGGGAAAGTCTAGATAGTTCTTCAGGGAAATGTTTTAGGTGTTCTTTTGCCTTGTGTATTAATCTGCTCAGGCTGCCAGAACAAAGTATCAAAGACCGCGTGGCTTAAACAACAGAAATGTATTTTCTTGCAGTCCTGGAGGATGGACGTCCAAGATCAAGGTCCCAGCAGAGTTGGATTGCCGTCAGGTCTCGCTCCTTGGCTTGCACATGGTTGCTCACCTGCTGCCTCTTCACACAGTCGTTCCTCTTCAGGTGTGGACCCCAGGTGCCTCTCCCTTTTCTTACAAGGATATCAGTCAGATTAGATTAGGGCCCCATCCAATGACCTCGTTTAACCTATTACCTCTTTTTAAAAAATTAAAAACAAATAGAGGCAGGGTCTCACGATGTTGTCCAAGTTAGTCTTGAACTCCTGGGCCCAAGTGATCCTCCCACCTCAGCCTCCCAAAGTGTTGGGATTACCAGCGTGAGCCACTGTGCCCGGCCACCTAATTACCTCTTTAAAGGCCCTTTGACATACACATTTTGGAAGGACATAATCTATCCACAACATCTTGTTTGCTTGCGTTGGGTGCCAAGTAACACTCTTTCTTCCCTGTACCCTCTCTTTCTGCCAGTTCCTACGATTGTTGAAATAGGAATGGGCTGTAAACAGGTGAGGAAATTGTACAGGGAGCTTCCATAGCTTTCCTTTTTCTGTTTGTCAGAAGGAAAAGAAATTAGATTTCAGAGTCATTTGACAAGGGGTGGGAGGGGGCAAGGAAATAATTATTAGTAATCTTTTCAGAAGTTCTGTAAGTTTATCAGAGGAAAACCCGTGGGAGGTCACATTATAGTGTTTTCATTTGAATCTAGGACAAAGAATGGGCTTGGTAGCTATAGTTTCTCTCCAAATCTAGGAATGCATAACACTGGTAGGTTTTAGTCTCCAAGGGTGTCTTGTGTAGCAGTAGAAACCAAATTCACTACAAAGGAGAGGCTGGAGCAAGTTGTCATGTGATGCCGCCAACTTGCCAGGTCAGGACTTGCCACCACAGCCCAACTAGCTGGCAGTCCCCTGCCAGGATACAAAAACCCTTTAATGACCTGCAGAAACCAGATGGCAGGCTTTGCTTTTCAAAGGAAAGAGATCATGTCAGGACCTCTGGAATTAAAGGTCCAGATTATTTTAAAAGGACTGGATATAATGCTGTTTGTGCAAAAGATTTTTTTTCCATATTATGTAAGTTTTTCAAGGTGCCTACGATTATTCAGTAGTCTAGAAGAATATACACTATAGAAAGAGATCAACCATGTTTCCTCTGGATGGTGGGATTATAGGTTTCTTCTTTTAATTTACTTGCACTTTGTAATTTTTTAACAAAGAGGTTGACATTCTTAATAATAAAAAGGTTTTTTTCAAAGATAGGAGCATTTTCAATTTGTTATTTTAGTCTTTCACTTACTCTACTAGCACTTGACAGCATAGAAATATCACCTTTATTCAGTGAGTTTGCTCATCAATGCCACATATTAAAATGTGTGTAACTGCCAATGTCTTAGATAAGAGTGACTGGATGTGGTGACTTTAGTGTGGCTCTGGGAGACATATCTTCCGTATGACTAGGGTTACTGGAGCTCTATGTTTCATGTCCAGGAGAAACAGGTAGGTCTTCTAATCTCTCCGAAGGAAGAAATTTCCTGATAGCTTAATACCTGATTTAACCTTAGCCAACCAAGATACTTTATTTGAAATGCAATTGTGTTTACTTGCTTTCTTTATGAGAATGGGAAATGACATCAGAAAGAAATGATATTGTATGTTTTTGCCTTTACTTTTACGTCAAGGACTACTGAAATCATTTAGTTTCAGAAGCACTTTATCTGTAATAAACACCATCATGAAGAGAGGCTTACATTTCCCTTTTAGGCTACCTAAATACTTTTCTTGTCAAATAATAGCAAATGGAATTATTTACACAATTGAAGCAATTCTTTAATATTGAATACGTAAATTTATCAAGTTTGCCTTATATAGCTACTTCTATTGTGTTTTTGAGAACCATAGAGGTTTTTCATGGAAAAGGACACATCCAGAGATACTGGGAGAGTATGTGTATGATTTTCAACCAAAGACTTAGCTTTTAACAAGGATAATTTTCTTAACTATAAAAACCCTTATTGACCAAAAATAAGAAAAGGCTTGAGTTAAAATTAGAAAAAAAAATCTTAGAGAATACACTTAAAAACTACTCCTTGGGGCTGGGCTCATGCCTGTAATCCCAGCACTTTGGGAGGCCGAGGAGGGCGGATCACAAAGTTGGGAGATCGAGACCATCTTGGCTAACACGGTGAAACCCCGTCTCTACTAAAAATACAAAAAATTAGCCGGGCGCGGTGGAGGGTGCCCATAGCCCCAGCTACTCGGGAGGCTGAGGCAGGAGAATGGCGTGAACCCAGGAGGCAGAGCTTGCAGTGAGCCAAGATCATGCCACTGCACTCCAGCCTGGTGACAGAGCAAGACTCCATCTCAAACACAAAACAAAACAAAACAAAACAACAACAACAACAACAAAAACTCAAAACTTTATTTTAACTCATATTTCATATGTTTGATTTCATATAAACTCACTGAGCTTATTTTGCAGAGGTATGCAAAAGTCATTCTTGTTAGCACAGTGATTGATTCTTTTACTTAATTTGATTTCTTTTCCTTCATAGGGAATATATTAGTTTCCCAAGTCCATTGGAAAACTAGCAATGATAAAACTACATCATTTAGCCGGGCGTGGTAGCTCACGCCTGTAATCCCAGCACTTTGGGAGGCCGAGGCTGGCAGATCACCTGAGGTCAGGAGTTCGAGACCAGCCTGACCAACATGGAGAAACCCCGTCTTACTAAAAATACAAAAAATCAGCCAGGCTTGGTGGCACATGCCTGTAATCCCAGCTACTTTGGAGGCTGAGGCAGGAGAATAACTTGAACCTGGGAGGCAGAGGCTGCAGTGAGCTGAGATCACACCATTACACTCTAGCTTGGGCAACAAGAGCGAAACTCCGTCTCAAATAAATAAATAAATAAATAAATAAATAAAATACGAAAAATTAGCTGAACGTGGTGGCAGGCACCTATAATCCCAGCTACTCAGGAGGCTGAGGCAGGAGAATCTCTTGAAAGTGGGCAGCGGAGGTTGCAGTGAGCCAAGATCATGCCATTTGCACTCCAGCCTGGGCAACAAAAGCAAAACTCTGTCTCAAAAAAAAAAAGAATGACATCATTTTAAAGCTGTTTTCTAGTCCAGAGCAATTTCTAATTAGACTTTGTGAAAACAGTTTTGATTTTATTTAAATAAATAAATGGGTTTATTAATTTGTCAAGGACTTAATGAAAGTGTTATACTTTTAAATGAGGTACCAGAATAAAAGACCAAAACACTTAATATGCCCAATGCATGCTCACTGTTGGCACACGGAACTTTCAGAGAATGATGAGTCCATGGTGTGGAGGGAATGGAATCTCTGAGTACAAACTAAAGAGTTCCCATTCTGTATTCTTACACTTAGTTACTTACCAACCTCTTTACTGATGGCCTCCTGGGTTCCTGTCTTAAGATTCAGTGTAAATGCAGCAAGTCCTGAGTTATCTAGTCTCATCTTAAGCCAACTCCATTGACCAGAGCAACCAATGGAAAATGCTAATGACTCTTAGGCATGCATGGTAAGTTTAAACATAATGTATGGTTCATGACCAGCCTGGGCAGCATGGTGAAACCCCGTCTCAACAAAAAATACAAAAATTAGCCAGGTGTGGTGGTATGTGCCTGTAGTCCCAGCTACTTGGGGTGGTGGGGGGCTGAGGTGGGAGGATTACTTGAGCCCTGGAGGTTGAGGCTGCTATGAGCTGAGATCACACCACTGCACTCCAGCCTGGGTGGCAGAGTAAGACCCTGTCTCAAACAAATTAAATTAAATTAAATTTTTAAAAAAAACCTCATAATGTGTGGAGGCACAGGAGGATTGCCAAATGTCCTTCACAAAAATTCTAGTCAGCCCCTGTGAAAATTCAAAAGGATTTTTACATTTCGACTATGAATGTGCTGCTATTGTTGCCTGAAGCTTTTATTTCTGCATTTTTAATTTTAAAAAATTAATTTTAAAAATTTTTTAATTTTAAAAAATTAACTGCTTACCTTCAGAACAATTGTAGGAAATAATTAATTTAATTTATTTTTAGACCAGTCTGACCAACATGGAGAAACCCAGTCTCTACTAAAAATACAAAAAATTAGCTGGTAGAGCAGACTCTACTTGCTTTCTGTTTCACTCCTGGGTTAACACATTCTTCCTAACACTGAACATTTGTCTATGCCGGTGTTCGAGACAGGAACTGAAACACTTTTGCAAATATGAATTCACATGCCACCTTGTGAGTTCTGGTTAAATGTGCCAATTAGACAATTATACTTACTATCACTCCCTCTGGAAATAACTCCTAAATGACATTAAATAATTTTAAACGGCAATGTGATTTTAAAAGTCACAAAAACAAAGAGAACAAAAGAAAAAAACGAAGTAGCATAAAAAAACTAGAAGCTGGAAGTGTTTGCACTGAATGATTTAGAGCAAGGTTTCTCAACCTTGGTACTATTGACATTTTGAGCCATATAATGTTTCACTGCAGATGGCATCTGTAGCAGCATCCCTGGTCTCTACCCACAACTAGGGAGGGGTGCCAGTAGCACCCCTCCCTAGTTGTGACAACCAAAAATACCTCGTTATTGCCAAATGTTCCTGAGGGTAAAATTGCCCCTGGCTGAGAACCACTGATTTGGGAAATAAGAAAAATCAAAATGTATCCCCAGGAAAAGTCTAGAACCAGGCTTACTCTGGCCGAAGGATGCCCCACTCCCCTCACCTCCGACCTCCCAAAATAAAAAACTCAGGAGCTAGAGGCACCAGGCAGAAAACATCACTGGTTAAAAATCTGTAAAAGAGGTAGGTTGAATTCTCTGTATGTCCTCTGCTTTAAAGATTCATTCTTTAAAGAGGCTGAATCTTGGGGCTCCAAGGTTGAAGACACCAGGCACAGCTGTGGGTGAAAGTTCCATACTGAATGTGGGCATTATATAGAAACCTACTAAACAAGTGTGGGATCCTAGTTCTTTGCTCAACTCAAATTCTAAGAACACTGGCATCTAGGTACCTACTTTTTAGGGAGGAGACTGGAAGATTCTTCTGATAAAAACAGACCGAGCCATTAGCAGAAAAAAAATTGACTGTCACTCAAATTTAGTGAATTGTCCTGGCCAGATCACCCTAAACCCTAAGTAAAATCTACCAGTCAATGTCCTCTCCCTCTCTTCTCCACACATATCTTCTAATTACAGGCTTTTCAATGCCTCACTCACATGCAAATAGCCAAGAATGGCCAAGCATTTAAAGAAAGCCTCCGGGATGGAAGAGAAAAAAAGAAACAGGAAGGAACTTAGAGAAAACAGAAATATTGGGGAGCAGATGCAAAGTTCAAAAATGTTTTAAGTGAAGCTTCCCTTCTCAGCTTGGTTTCCAAATAGCATTTGCCACTGGACTGGGGGCACAGAAATATCCTCTTGTTTCAGAAAATGTAAAAATGTGCAAAGAATGATGAGGTGATGAGATAGAACATAGAAGCCAGCTTGAAGCAGTGTCCCCTGGCCAAAGGAGGACAATCTGAGCATAAAAATAAATAACAGTATAGAATTGTAAACCTTGATTACAATAGAAACCCATGAGTCCATGGTGATATAAACAAATACGAGAAAGGGAAAGCACTTCCTTTCAGTAGAATGCCACCTAATAATTGTAGAAGGAATAATGGAAATAGTTAATCACCATTTGGCAGCACAATCTGTGGTAGCTGACAGAGATGAGGTCATCAATGGATGCTAAGGCTGGTAGGTAGAAGTTTGGTGAGGAACAGGTATTGGCATAATCTCAGAATATTTCTGCACAAAGTAACCAACCAAATGCAAAGGGAGGACTGGTGACTTTATAGTCGAGAAAACTGGCAGACTCCAAGTGATCAAGGGAAGTATCACCAGTGGTGGGATGGGTTGGCCTTGTATTCCTGATGTGATGGGCTAAGAAAGAGCACGGAATCCCTGTTGTAGTTAGTATTTCTTCCAAGAAGCTATGACTCTACTCTGGCTGTGGGGAAACACTGGACACACCCAAGTGGATGATCATCCTACAAAATGAAAGGCCTGTAGTCTTAAACTATGAGAGGGTGGACCGGGTCCGGCGGCTCATTCCTGTAATCCCAGCACTTTGGGAAGCTGAGGTGGGCAGATCACCTGAGGTCAGGAGTTTGAGACCAGTCTGACCAACATGGAGAAACCCAGTCTCTACTAAAAATACAAAAAATTAGCTGGGCGTGGTGGCGCATGCCTGTAATCCCAGCTACTTGGGAGGCTGAGGCAGGAGAACCCAGGAGGCGAAGGTTACAATGAGCAGAGATCACGCCATTGTACTCCAGCCTGGGCAACAAGAGCAAAACTCTGTCTCAAAAAAAAGATATGAGAGAGGGGTGAAAGGCTGCAGAATTGTTCTAGACCAACACATAAATACAATGTATGTTTTCATATGGGATTCATATACCTTAAAAGAAAAAGAGGCATTGTTTGGACAGATGGTGAAATTTCTAGCAAAGATATCACATTTGGCCCAACAACTGCAATCAGGGCTACTTTTTAGTCCACAGTTACCCTTCAAATTATTTTTGTTTGTTTGTTTGCAGGGGACAAAATGGTGAATTAAATGGAGATATGATGGGGTTTACCACCCCTGTATTCTTTAAGTTTTTAAAGGTGGCACTAATTTCTGCCAGACCCTCTGTGATGCAATATTGTTTTTGCTTTACTATTTTGCGTGTGTGTGTGTGTGTGTATGTGTGTGTGTAAGAGGGTACCAATTTCAGAGCTTTACACTTGGCCGTATTCACCCTGATAGCTCTTACTCCACTGGCCAAAGAAGCAGTGTGGGGTTGTGTTAATTGCCAGGAATGCCTATTCCAAACATACATTCAGAGACTAGGAAATGACTATGGATGAGTGTGCAGACCCAGTGAATTCACTGTAAGCCACACCTGAGCCATAACTCCATTTATTACCAGGCCCCTCATATATTCCCCACCATGACCAACTGCATATATATTTTTAAAGGGCCCAGCACAAACTGAAAATACAGGACCCCTTGTTAAAAAAATTATTAAGAATTTCAAGAGGGTAACAGTAGAGCATTAAACCAATAATTAAACCACACATAGAACCTTCTAAATGTGAAGTCCTGCGTGGCTGCACACGTCGTACATTCACAAAGCCGCCACTCTAACAGGGTCCCATGACGGTGGTTCAGGTCTCTGGGTATTACTGTCAACCTGGAGTCTGTGTCCAGCCGTCCCCAGAATGTTTGGCACTTTCTCCAGTGTGAAGTTACCCAATTAAATGGCTATTCACCTCTCTGAGGAAGAATCGAGAAATCATTACTGCGAATACTTGTGCCTTCCTGGGCACCCAGCCTCTCTTTCTTTCTTTTGTTTTTTGTTTGTTTGTTTGTTTTTGAGACGGAGTCTCGCTCTGTCACCCAGGCTGGAGTGCAGCTGTGATGTCGGCTCACTGCAACCTCTGCCTCTCGAATTCAAGTGATTCTCCTACCTCAGCCTCTCAAGTAGGTGGGACTACAGGTATGCCACCACGCTCGGTTAAGTTTTTGTATTTTTAGTAGAGACAGGGTTTCACTATGCTGTTCAGGCTGGTCTCAAATTCCTGACCTCAGGTGATCAAGTTGCCTTGGCTTCCCAAAGTGTTGAGGTTACAGGTGTGAGCCACTGCGCCCAGCTCCAGCATCTCTTTCAATTGATGGGCTCTGGGACCCCCAAACTGGCTTAGTTCAGAAAAGTGGGCAAGACATCTTGACTTTTCATTGGAATGACTATCCTGACCCTCCATTGTTGATGTGTTTGTACAGATCATGTAGCACTCTTTTTGTTTCCTCATGTGTTTTTCCCTAAGCACATTATATTCATTAACCATCTCCATACCTCTCTGCAGGTCAGGCCCCTTGGCTGCCACTCCACCCTGCCAGTGGTTACAATAATTGCATCCACCTGCTAATGATGGTTAAGTACTCTCACTTGGCCTCTATGGAGGGTGTGTGTAGGGGGGAGTGGGAACTGTCCTATCATCCTCATTGCTACACAGTGAGCCCAGTCCTGTAAAGACAGACTGTTACCGTCTTGAAATTCTTAATAATTTTTTTTTTTTTTGAGACGGAGTCTCGCTCTGTCGCCCAGGCTGGAGTGCAGGGGCGCGATCTCGGCTCACTGCAAGCTCCGCCTCCCGGGTTCAGCCATTCTCCTACCTCAGCCTCCCGAGTAGCTGGGACTACAGGCGCCCGCCACCACGCCCGGCTAATTTTTTCTATTTTTAGTAGAGACCGGGTTTCACAGTGTTAGCCAGGATCGTCTCAATCTCGTGACCTTGTGATCCACCTGCCTCAGCCTCCCAAAGTGCTGGGATTACAGGCGTGAGCCACCATGCCGGGCCGAAATTCTTAATAATTTTTTTTTTAACAGGGGGTCCTGGCCTACCTGTTAAAAAAAGAGAAGAGCTGCCACTGAATCCTTAGAGATGTTGGTGCCCTCTCCGCAGCTGTTCCTTATTCCCTTGGCGAACCGTGTAGACTCTGGACTCTCCCGCAGAGCATAGTCATCCATGCCTTACATGGCACATCTATTCTGTTCTAGCATGTCTACTTCCGTGAGCCTTGTGATCCATCTGCCAAGGCAATTCTGGCGTTTCAGTCACACTCAGCATGGACCATTGCTTTTTCCTGGCTTCCTAACAGCATGTTTGCATCATCTCCTGGGACCTTGCCAGAGTGTTGAATCCAGAAGAGTGCTCTCAATAAACACTTTCTTATTCAAAATAACGTTTTGCCTGCCTTGATCCAGCACCCTCGGACATCCTGTCCCATGTCTTCTCCCCTGGTTCCTGCCTGTACTTGCTGACCCGGTCCTACAATTTCTTTTGTGTCTAGTCCCTTTCCTCCCCAGCTGAGTTATGTGGTGACCTAGTCTAGGGATTGGCCTAGTGGCCAGGATAGGAGATTGGGATGGATCTGGGGGCCACATGTTGTTATGCAGGGGAGCAGCCTCTGCATTGTCTTCAAGAAGAGAGAAGTAGTAGCCCATAGTAGGGGAGGGATGGACCTCAGTTCTGTAGGTGCCTCAACTCAGATGCCCCCGTCCTACTGTCAGGCTCCTATTTTTTGTCAACCAGAGCCCTGGCCTTGGCAGAGCAAACCTGCCTAGGTTGAGAGATTAGCCTTCTTTAAAGCTACCTTCATGAGAAGTTCTGAGCCTGGTCCTCAGCTTTCTCTGCACCCCTGCGACAGGAGAAAAGAGATTCATCATATGCTACCGAGGAGGCCTTCTGGCTGCCACTCTTAGCGTTTGAAAGTTGATTAATCACTCTTATTTGTTTTCTTTTTCCAAAGCACTGGTTGAGCATAGCGATAGCCACCTTTACTGTCCTTTTCATGACTATTTCTTCTACACTGCTCAAGTGCCTGGTACAATGCACCAGCCGGTACATTTGCCACCACCAGTGAAATCTGGGGTTTTGTTTTGTTTTGTTTTTTGAGATGGAGTCTCTCTCTGTTGCCCAGGGTGGAGTGCAGTGGGGTGATCTCGGCTCACTGCAACCTCTGCCTCCTGGGTTCAAGTGATTCTTCTGCCTCAGCCTCTGGAGTAGCTGGGATTACAGGTATGTGCCATCACGCCCAGCTAATTTGCTATTTTTGTATTTTTAGTAGAGACAGGGTTTTGCCATGTTGGCCAGGCTGGTCTCAAACTTCCAACCTCAGGTGATTCACCTGCCTTGGCTTCCCAAAGTGCTAGGATTACAGGCGTGAGCCACCGTGCCTGTAAAAGTTTTAACAATTGCACTGTTGCGCCGGGCGCGGTGGCTCAAGCCTGTAATCCCAGCACTTTGGGAGGCCGAGACGGGCGGATCACGAGGTCAGGAGATCGAGACCATCCTGGCTAACGCAGTGAAACCCCGTCTCTACTAAAAATACAAAAAATTAGCCGGGCGTGGTGGCGGCGCCTGTAGTCCCAGCTACGCGGGAGGCTGAGGCAGGAGAATGGTGGGAACCCGGGAGGCGGAGCTTGCAGTGAGCTGAGATCCGGCCACTGCACTCCAGCCTGGGCGACAGAGCGAGACTCCGCCTCAAAAAAAAAAAAAAAAAAAAAATTGCACTGTTGCCTTGTGCTGTCTGTGCCTCCCACAACCGGCAACGGGCTTCTCAGTGCCAGCCAGAGCTCCAAAATCCCATCTTAGCATTGCTTTCTCAGACCATTTCTGGTACCAGATTATCACGGATTGGGTTGTTCAGCATGCAGACTCAAGAGACGGACTGGCAGGCAGGAGGTTGACCAGGGAGGACTCTAGGGATCAATTGCGGGAGGGAAGGAAACGCAGGGAAGGGGATTGGGTTGCATCTAGTTGTTACATTTTCATTTTCCTGGGCAGGAAATTAAACTACCAAGTCAGTGCTCAACACTGCAACCCTAGTGTCAGTGAAGACAGATGAATTGGGCAATTTGGATGTATTTAGAAGGGACTGGTTGCCTCTTTTAAAATAAGTAGTGATAATGGTCTATTTAAAATTGTAGGCCGATCACGGTGACTCATACCTGCAATCCCAGCACTTTGGGAGGCTAAGCGGGGAAGATCGCATGAGCCCAGGAGTTTGGGACCAGCTTGGGCAATGTAGCCAGACTCCATCTTTACAATTTTTGTTTTTTAATTAGCTGGGTGTGGTGGCACATGCCTGTAGTAGCCTCCAGTCCCAGCTACTCAGGAGGCTGAGGCAGGAGGATTGCTGGAGCCCAGGAGGTTGACAGGTTGAGGCTGCAGTGATCTGTGATTGTGCCGCTGCACTCCAGCCTAGGTGACAGGAGACCCTGTCTCAAAAAAATAGAATAAAATAAGATAAAATTATTTGGCATGTTTCAAATTGCTTTCATGTCTTCAGTTCTCATGGTAATTCTCCAGTGTCAATGGAGCAGATGTTATTATCCCTATTTGATGGATGAGGAAACTTAGGCTTAGAGGGGCTGGGTTTTATCATGAAGTCTGTCGACAAATGCTGGACAATAAATTTAATTATCAATAGATTTCCTTATGTTTCAATTGGTTGTCTTGAATTTTAAAACAATCGCTGATAGACTGGGGGCGGTGGCTCACGCCTGTAATCTCAGTACTTTTGGAGGCCGAGATGGGCAGATCACGAGGTCAGAAGATCGAGATCATCCTGGCGAACAGGGTGAAACCCTGTCTCTACTAAAAATACAAAAAAATTAGCCGGGTGTGGTGGTGGGTGCCTGTAGTCCCACCTACTCGGGAGGCTGAGGCAGAAGAAAGGAGTGAACCCGGGAGGTGGAGCTTGTAGTGAACCGGGATCGTGGCACTGCACCCCAGCCTGGGCAACAGAGTGAGATTCAGTCTCAAAAAAACAAACAAACAAACAAAAAACAGCCGCTGATAAAAAAGAAATTGCGGCCAGGCTTGGTCCCAGCACTTTGGGAGGCCATGGCAGGCAGATCACAAGGTCAGGAGATCCAGACCATCCTGGCCAACACAGTGAAACCCTGTCTCTACTAAAAATATAAACATTAGCAGGGCGTGGTGGTTTGTGCCTCTAGTCCCAGCTACTCGGGAGGCTGAGGTAGGAGAATCGCTTGAACCCAGGAGGCAGAGGTTGCCGTGAGCTGAGATCACACCACTGCACTCCAGCCTGGCAACAGAACAAGACTCCGTCTCAAAAAAAAAAAAAAAAAAAAAAAAGAAAAGAAAAAAGAAATTGCCTAAATATTAAATTGTGCTACATAGCAGATATTTTTTCTACCAAAGGTTTTCTATGGTAGTCTTTCACAGACAATAAGCTTGTTCTAGAATAATTTCTTCGAGTTTCAAGAACATCATGTCAATGCCCATTAAAACTCTCTGTACCTTGTGAAAGATTTAAATTGTCTGAGCTGTCAAATAGCTAATCTTAGAATTAGACAATTCCATTTCTATTGGCAAATGAGATATAAGTTATGCCTGGTGTAAGTTTAGAAACTGTAAAGCAAAATAGAAGTGTTTTGGGAGGTGGAGGAGACTCCCAAGGCTTAGCAGGCTCTTTTTAAAAAACTGATAAATAATATTTTACATATATATGGGATACATGCAATATTTTGTTACATGCATAGAATGTGTAATGATCAAGTCAGGGTATTTGAGGTATCATCATTTTGAATATTTATCATTTCTATGTGTTGGGAACAATTCAAGTCCTCTCTTTTAGTTACTTTGAAATATACAATATATTGTTACTTACTATAGTCACTCTACTCAGCTGTTGAACAACAGAACTTATATCTTTTATCTAACTGTATGTTTTTACCCATTAACCTAATTCTCTTCATTCCCCCTCCCACCCACACACCCTCCCTGGTCTCTAGCATCTATTATTCTACTCTCTACCTTTGTAAAATCAACCTTTTTAGCTCCCACATATGAGTGAAAACATGTGATATTTGCCTTTCTGTGCCTGGCTTATTTCACTTAACATAATGACCTCCAGTTCCATCCAAATTATATGATTTTATTCATTTTTCATGGCTGAATAATATTCCATTGTGTAGATATACATTTCATTTATCCATTCGTCCACTATTGAACGCAGGTTGACTCCGTATCTTTGCTGTTGTGAACAGTGCTTAGCAGCATCTTAACGGTGGCAGTTGCATCCAGTGCCATAGATACCAGAGAGCTGGGGAAGGCACTGGAGAAGAGCTTGGCTCCAGTCTATGAAGCACTCTTCTAATTAGAATTCTCTGAACTCATTCAGTACCTCATGATTTAGTCCATTTATAAGTTTACATCATGGAATGACTAGAGACCACTGGCCCTTCACTTTTGCTGTAAAACAAAGTACTTATTTTTGTTTGCTGTTAAGTCTTCTTTAAATAACATAAAATTACATTTGAGCAGGTACTTACTGAGGGTATTAATATTACGTCCCCATTACTAGCTAAACACTTATTAAGTAAATTGTTAAATTCTAACCTTCTAGACAAGAGTTTACTGCAATGAAGCCTGAAATTGCTGCCCATAGACTTTTTGAAGCTCTTATGTAAAGAACTGAAATAAATTTGGGGCAGGTCACACTAAAGTAAGGGAGACACAATATTTTTATAAATTTCAGGCCTTAGTTTTTATAATAAATTATGTGACTTATTTTAAAACATTAACTCATATATGTATATGTATGTGTGTGTGTGTATATATATATTTATATATATGTAGTACAGATTCAATGGTGCAAAAGAGTCATCAATAAAAACCAAGTCTCCTTCCCCCCATCCCAAAGCTACTTAGTTTTCCCCTCCAGAGGAAACTAATTTCCTGTATTCCCTACATGGACAAGCCTCTACATAGATTCTACACACACGGCAGCTTACTACATATACTCTTCTACAATAATAAAGCTACTAATTTTCTTTTCCAATGGAAGAGTCATCTTACATGGAATGGATATATCATACTGTATTTAACCATTAAAGGACATTTAGATTGCTTCCAATCTTTTGCTATATGAAGCAATGCTGTAATATAGTTTCATCTTATGTTTAAATCTTTGCTATGCTGAAATTTATTTTGGAGTAAGAAGTGAAATAGGGATACAAATTTATTCTTTTCTAGATAGCCACCAAGTTATCCTAACATGATTTATGGAATCATTAATCTTTTACTGCTGATTTGAAAGACATTCTTTTTTTTTTTTGAGACGGAGTCTCATTCTGTCACCCAGGCTAGAGTGCAGTGACATGATCTCGGTTCACTGCAACCTCCACCTCCTGGTTCAAGGGATTCTCCTGCCTCAGCCTCCTGAGTAGCTGGGACTACAGGTGTGTACCACCGCACCTGGCTAATTTTTGTATTTTTAGTAGAGATTGAATTTCATCATGTTGTCCAGGCTGGTCTTGAACTCTGGACCTCAGGCAATCCACCTGCCTCAGCTTCCCAAAGTGCTGGGATTACAGGTGTGAACCACTATGCCTGGGCTGAAAGGCCACCCTTTGTAAGCAAACTTTGTATATGTGTTAGAGTAAAGTTCTATTGTTTTGTTTGTATTTGTAAGTGCAGACATTTTAGTTATTATGGCCTTAAAATGTGTTTTAAATATCTGATAGGGCTGTTTCTCATGATTATTCTTTTTCCAAATATTTCCAGACTTTTAATACTTATCCAATGTGGTCTGTGGAAAATAGTTCCAGAATGTGTATTTATCCCCAAATTTCAAGTGACTATTAAGGATTTGATATGTGGCTAGTGTCATTAATGAACCAGATTTTAAGTTAATTTAAATTGCTACATGAGGCTATCAGCTACTGTGTTGCACAGTGCAGTTCCAACAGATCTGTTTGTATATAGAAAAGGCTACTGGTTTCTGAACACTAGTTTTGTACCCACTCACCTTATTCAAGTCTTCTATTATTTGTGATATCTTTTTAGTTGATTCTCTTGGGTTTTCCAGGTATGCAACTGTATAATCAGAGGTGATCATTTTACCTCTCTCCTTCCAATTAATATAACTTCTATTTATTTTTTTCTTTTAGTTTTATGGAAGCAGTGGTGCATTGACAACAGAAGTGGTGTGTGTGCATTTGTGATGAAAGGTGGAAGAGAAGATGTGGATTTCAGACAAAGAAGATAACAAGTGATCTATATGTAAATATTTTAGTATTATTTTTCTTTTTGATTCATGTTTACTCTTTAGATATGGTATAGACATTTGATCAAACATTGATACAACATCATGATCTGGTCTGGGATATTTTGAAACTACATTTGTCTTTGGCCACTGTGAGAGTTTTCATAAAAAATAGCACATGATACAAATAAAAGTGATAGTTTCAACTAATGTTTAAGTCACCTGCCTATAATGGTGCAGTGCAATTTAGCTTATAGACTGATTTCAAAGTCAATTTTGTAGTAGCCTTAATTAATCATCTAGTCAAAACAAAAACAAAAAACAACCCAATGTACATTGAAACTCTTTGATATGTTATGCTAATTATTTCTCTTTCTCTAATGACATCTGAGTCATGATTATTAAGCCTTAGTATTATAAAAGTTCCACGTCAAGACAGCAACTTGGCCAGGTGCGGTGTCACACCTGTAATTCCAGCAATTCAGGAGGCTGAGACAGGCAGATCACCTGAGTCCAGGAATTTGAGACCAGCCTAGGCAATATGGCAAAAAAAAAAAAAAAAAAAAAAAAATCTCTACGAAAAATACAAAAAAAAAAAATTAGCCAGGCGCAGTGGCATGTGCCTGTAGTCCCAGCTACTTGGGAGGCTGAGGTGGGAGGATCACTTGAGCCCAGGAGGCAGAGGTTGCTGTGGGCTGAGATTGTACCACTGCACTCTCTAGTCTGGGTGACAGAGTGGGACACTGTTTTTGTTGTTGTTGTTTTGTTTTTAAGACAGTAATTTGTCAAATTTTATGTACACAATATTAATTTCTTATAAAGCTTATACCAGTTTGCGGAGGCCTCAAAGTTCAGCATATATGGGAAATGGACACCACATGAATGTCAAGGCTTTTGTGAAAGTCCATGAAATAGAAACATAAAAGGCCATGGAATGGATTGAAAATGATAAATAACTATCAAATTCAGTGACTTAATCTCACATTTCTTTATAGTGATCTTTCTGGACTGTGTTGAAGGTTTTGCCCCATAACATAGACTGTCTTTTTCTCTGTAAATTGTTACCTATTCAGTGTAACTAAGTACATGTTTCTTTTACCTTTTATGGAAATGTTAATTTCCCAGGCATTTCACTTTTTTGGGCACTCAGGCACTTCTGGAGCACACAACATCTATATATGGATGGTGGGCTTTCCCAAAATGTAGTTGAAGTTGTCATGCATATGAGAAGAGTGACTGAGGATGCAACTGTGAAATCATTTCCAAGTCAATTTCTTCATGTTCTACCTGAAACCCTTTACCTCTCATTCAAGAAAGTGTTACTGAAAAACCAGGGGTTTGGTCCTGCTGCTTGCCACACAGAAAGCCAATGACTGAAACAATGAGTCCTGCCAATGAGGAAGGCTTTAATTGGGTGCAGCAGCCAAGGAAGTGGGAGCTGAGTCTAAAATCCATCTACCCTACCAGCTAAGGGTTTATATAGCAGGGAAGAAATGTAACAGTGTGTAAGAAAATAGGCACTAGGGAGGGGCAAGGAAACAATCACAATGAATGAGGGGTTCTGAGGGGTCTGGAATCTCATTGTCTGGATATGGTGATCTGGAGAGTTTCAGTTCTTTGAAACTTTTTTTTGAGAGGCCTGAAGGTGGTTCCTGAGAAAGGGACTCAGATAAAACAAATATAAGTTTCAAGCTTTAAGGCCAGAAAGGTCAATTTCTATGTTTAAATTTCTATGTTTATTTAAACAACAACAACAACAACAACAACAACAAACAAAAAACAACTATCTATGGTACTATTGGGTTGGTTTGAAAAGCAGATCAGTGAATGAAGAGAAGTCAGAAAGACAGTGACTGGTAGACTGCTCAGGATGGGCCATGTTAGCCCCAAAATTCAGCAGCTTAAAACAACAAAATTTTAAAAAGTTTTATTTTTCGCTTGTGCTACCCATCCATGAGGTTGACAGAGCTCTCTGACACTTAGTCACTCAGTGGCTTGGGCTGATAGAGCAGCCACCATTTTGAACATTGCTGGAGGGAGAAGAAAACCCTAGAAGATATCAACCTAGCAAACTCTGGCCCAGACACATGGCACTTCCACTTACGATGCATTGGCTGGAACGAAACACGAGATCCCACCTCACCACAGGAGGGTCTGAAACTGGAGAGAACTGGAAATATTTGACAAACAAAACTAATGATTACCATGATTGTATTGAAAATGTGTTGAGGCCGGGCATGGTGGCTCACGCCTGTAATCCCAGCACTTTCGGAGGCTGAGGCGGGTGGATCACGAGGCTAGGAGTTCAAGACCAGCCTGGCTAAGTTGGTGAAACCCCGTCTCTACTAAAAACACAAAAGAAAATTAGCCAGGCACAGAGGCAGGTGCCTGTAATCCCAGCTACTCGGGAGGCTGAGGCAGGAGAATTGCTTGAATCCGGGCGGCAAAGGTTACAGTGAGCCGAGATCACGCCACGGCACTCCAGTCTGAGTGACAGAGTGAGACTCTGTCTCAAAAAAAAAAAAAGTGTTGAAAGAGCAGTTTTGGCTCAGAACAGAGATGACCTCAACAGAAATGGAAACAGTGTGAACAAGGCTGGATCACAGTGTTGGCTACTCTATGATTATTCACATTTCTCCTCCCTAAAACTGGTTTTCAATTTAATTCAATTTAACAGACATTGAATACATGCTTTAGACTGCAAGATACTTGTTTATACAAAGGTAGGGCAATAGCAAAACTGTAGGTATCACTGTTTCTTTTGAATGTTATAATCAGGCTACTTTGGGCTCACCTTAAGAAAAACCAACAAAGCTTCAACAATGGCCCCAAATCAGACCTGAGTACACAGAAGCATTTAGACTAGAATAATAGTGTGGACAGGTACTGGGTTATGTGGTATTTTTAATAAAAGTTAGGACCTTTCCTCGTATCATTTGCTGACAATTATTACAGATAAATGTGATATATGATATCAAAGGCAACAGTCACAAAAGTAAAAACAGATAAATTGGACTTCATTAAACTGAAAAACTTTTCCCCTGACGTGTGTGGCAAAAAAATAATAATACAAAAAAGGAACACTTTCCTGCTCCTAAGAAAAGCATTAAGAAAGTGAAAAGGCAACTCACGGAATGGGAGAAAACAATTATAAATCATATACCTGATAAAGGGCTTGTATCTACAATATGTGTTTCTTTAAAAACCTTTTAAACTCAACAGTAAAAAGACGTATAACTCTATTCAAAATGAGCAAAGGATTTGAAGAGAAGTTTCTCCTCCAAAGAATATATATAAATGACCAGTAAACACATGAAAATATACTCAATATTATTAGTCATTAGAGAAGTGCAAATCAAAACCACAATGAAATACACTTCACACCCACTGAGATGGCAATAATCAAAAAGAAAAAACAAAAATTGTTGGCAAGGATGTAAAGAAACTGAAACCCTCATGCATTGCTGGTGGGAATGTAAAATGGTGCAGCCACCTTGGAAAAGAGTTTGGCAGTTCCTCAAAAAGTTAAACAGTTACCTATGATTCAGTCTGTTTCTGTGGCTGTAACTGAATACCACACACTGGGTAATTTACAAAGAAAAGAAATTTATTTCTTATAATTCTAGAGGCTGGGAAGTCCAAGATTGAGGGATCACATCTGGTGAGGGTCTTTTTGCCAGTGAGGACTCTCCATAGAGTGCTGAGGAGGGACAGGGCATCACATGGTGAGAGGACCAAACAGGTTTTTATAACAGATCCACTCTCGTGATAACTAACCCATTAATCCACTAATCTATGAGTGAATTAATCTATTCATGAGGGCAGAATTCTCATGACTTACTCACGTCCCACCTCTCAACACTGCTGTGTTGGGGACCAACTTTCTAACATGAATTTTTGGGGAATACATTCTCGCCATAGCACCCAGCAATCCCACACCTATGTATATATCCATGCAAAATGAAAATATGTTCACAGAAACACTTGTACATGAATGCTCATAGCAGCATTATTCATAATGGCAACAAAGTGGGAACAACCCAAATGTTCATCAATTAATGATGAGTTAACAAAATGTAATGTATCTACCCATCAGAATATTAGTCATAAAAAGCAATGAAATATTGATAAATGCTCCAACGTAGATAGACCTTGAAAACATTGTACTGAGTAAAGAAGCCTGATGCAAAAGGTCACATACTATATGATTCCATTTGTATGAAATGTCCAGAACAGGCAAATCCAGAGACTGAAAGTAAATTTGTGGTTGCCAGGAGGTGGAAGGAGTGGAATGGGGAGTGATTATTAATAGGTACAGAGTTTCTTTGTTGAAATAATGAGAAAGTTCTGGAATCAAGTGGTGATGCCTGCATAACTGTGTGAAGTATAACACCAATTTTGTTGTTGTTGCTGTTGAGATGGAGTCTTGCTCTGTTGCCCAGGCTGGAGTGCAGTGGCGTGATCTTGGCTCACTGCAACCTCTGCCTCCCGGTTCAAGCGATTCTCCTGCCTCAGTCTCCTGAGTAGTTGGGATTACAGGCATCCGCCACTGTAAAAAAATTAGCCTGGCTAATTTTTATATTTTTAGTAGAGACGGGGTTTCACCATCTTGGCCAGGCTGGTCTCAAACTCCTGACCTTGTGATCCACCCGCCTTGGCCTCCCAAAGTGTTGGATTACAGGCGTGAGCCACAGCACCCAGCCACACCAATTTTATTAATAAAATACATATAATTACATAAGCATATACATATTATTTAAGCAAAACAAGCAGGAAACCATTTTCATGGGATTGCTTCTGTACCCAGAGCTCTTAAGTAAGCACACAGGAACTTAACTTGCAAACATTTCTTGTAACTGATTTAATTTAAATAAATAATAATAATAATAATAATAAAAGGCCAGACGCAGTGGCTCATGCCTGTAATCCCAGCACTTTGGGAGGCCGAGGTGGGCAGATCACCTGAGGTCAGGAGTTCAAGACCAGCCTGGCCAACATGGTGAAACCCTATCTCTACCAAACGTAGAAAAATTAGCTGAGTGTAGTGGCAGGTGCCTGTAGTCCCAGCTACTTGGGAGGCTGAGGCAGAAGAATCTCTTGAACCTGGGAGGCAGAGGTTGTGGTGAGCCGAGATAGTGCCACGGCACTTCAGCCTGGGCAACAAGAGACAAAACTCAGCCTCAAAACAAAAACAAAAACAAAAACAAAGCCTCAGCCAATCACAAACAGCCAACCAACCAACTGGTTATATGGTTAGGGACCTCTCATCAGACCATACCCAAATAAGGCAAATGGCTCATCATACCACGCCCCAGTAAGGAAAATATCTAGCTGTAGCCAATCAGATGATTTCTCTACTTCGCTTCTGTATTCAGCCTATAAAAGCTCACTGCTCGTGCTACTACTTAGAGTTCTCAGAACCTCTTCTGGTTCCAAATGCTCTTGATTCATGAATCATTTTTTGCTTAGATGAACTCCAACATATTTATTTTGTCTAAAGATTTTAACAATATACATACCAGATGGTGAGGTGACAAGTGATTTTTTTTTTCTCTTATAGTGCTTTTCTTTTTCTCCTTTCTTACAGAGAACATGCATTACCTTTGTAATTAGAAAAAGAAAACCTGTTAAAATAGGTGGTGGGTATGTGGGTGTTCACTGCTGTATATATGCATGATAGGGGTATATACATCTAAATTATCCAAAACTGGTTTCAAGTCATTAACGTACAAACTAAAAGGAAGTGAGGCTGGAATTCAGTTTGAAGACTTAGAATAACCAAGGATATTCTAATTCTAATACAGTACTCTATCAGAACCGTTCTATAGACAAGCATGTAAGAAAAATCTATTTCTTTTTAAATTATGCACAAATTATCTTCTTAGTGGTAGCGCTTCATTTCTCCGTGGAAATGGCCACTAGGATAACAGGTAATTGGTGCAGAATAATAAAATAATAAAACACGGGAAAAAAAGGAACCAAATATAAAGACTTCATTATTTATGCTCTGACTCCCAAAACTCCATCTTACTTAGTTGCCTCTTTTTCCTCTGCCTGTTAGGCCTCTCATTTGCCTGTAGAATTCTCCAGCCCCTACAAATTATTGTTGCTTTCCCTTTTTATTTAACATGAATGGTAATACCATTCTTCCAGCTGTGAACATTTCATAGGATAAAAATAATTTTTTTTCCCTCCATTCTCCCCTATCCTCTAATCCAATTAAGGTCTACGTTCTTCTAATTTTCACTTCATAGTGCTTCACTTCTTTTACCATTAGCACCATCTTAATTCTGCACCAATTACTGGTATCCTAGTGGCCATTTCCACAGAGAAATGAAGTGCTATCGCTAAGAAGATAATTTGCACATAATTTGAAAAAAAAAATATTTTTTCTTACATGCTTGTCTATAGAACTGTTCTGATAAAGTACCGTATTAGAATTAGAATATCCTTGGTTATTCTAAGTCTTCAAACTCTGAATTCCAGCCTCACTTCCTTTTAGTTTGTATGTTTATTACTTGAAAGCAGTTTTGGGTAATTTAGATGTATACACCCCTATCATAGATAACAGAAAGATAAGTATTCTAAACTATGACTGGCCTCTATAGACAATTGGCCCTGCTAAGTGAACTATGGTAAAATTGCCGATTATCATTTTGGCAGATATCTGCCACCGATTTTATCATATTATTCATTGACCTGCAGGTCCATTTTGCAACTAACTTACTATGGAAGATTCACCAAGCAGTGAAATTGCTTACAATTAGATGCCTCATGGGTCCTTCATTAACTTATTTTCCCTGAGGAATGTACTAATTGGCTGTTGGTACCATTTACCTTAAAATTTTTTCCCATGTTAAAGGAATTGCACTGAGGATACAGTTATTTTGGAGCCTGAATTATGTGTATATGTTAGAATGGAACTGCTTTTTATGAGGAAGAATTTGGTTATGTCAAAAACACTTTCCCCATAGGAATATGGGTGGCCATTTTGGGGGAACCTTTATCTCTTTTTTGTTTTGTTTTGTTTTGTTTGAGACGGAGTCTAGCTCTATCGCCTAGGCTGGAGTGCAGTGGCGTGATCTCGGCTCACTGCAACCTCCGCCTTCCTCCAACCTCTGCCTCCCGGGTTCACGCCATTCTCCTGGCTCAGCCTCCGGAGTAGCTGGGACTACAGGCGCCCGCTACCACTCCGGCTAATTTTTTGTATTTTTAGTAGAGACGAGGTTTCACCGTGTTAGCCAGGATGGTCTCGATCTCCTGACCTCGTGATCTGCCCGCCTCGGCCTCTCAAAGTGCTGGAATTACAGGCGAGAGCCACCGCGCCCGGCCCGGAACCTTTATTCTTTAAAGAGCTGTCAGACCTGTTCTTCATTTGGTTCACACATCACGAAGACTTTCAGATTTTCGATCACTGGAATGGCCAATTCCTTATCAAAAACTCAAGGAAATTGCTTATTTTAATTTTTTTGAGACAAGGTCTCACTTTTTGGCTCAGGCTGAGGTGCAGTGGCGCGATCACGGCTCATTGTAACCTCCACCTCCCAGGCTCAAGCGATCCTGAACACACCTGCACCGCCACGCCCAGCTCATTTTCTGTATTTTTAGTAGAGACGGGGTTTCACCACGTTGCCCAGGCTGGTCTCAAACTCCTGGACTCAAGTGATCTGCCTACATCGGCCTTCTGAAGTGCTGGGATTATGGGCATGAGCCATCTCTCCAAGCCTCTGGAAACTGCTGTTTAAATACGAAGTCTAGTGGCCGGGCGCCGGTGACGCACGGCTGTAATCCCAGCACTTTGGGAGGCCAAGGTGGGTGGATCAGGAGATTGAGACCATCCTGGCCAACATGATGAAACCCCGTGTCTACCAAAAATACAAAAATTAGCTGGGCATGGTGGTGCGTGCCTGCAGTCCCAACTACTCGGAAGCTAAGGCAGGAGAATCGCTTGAGCCCGGGAGGCAGAGGTTGCAGTGAGCCCAGATCGCCGCCACTGCACTCCAGCCTGGCAACAGAGTAAGACTCCATCTCAAAAAAAAAAAAAAAAAAAAAAATCTATCAGTTCTTCTAGATATTTTAAACTCTATTCTCAGAGGAAGCCAGATCATCAGGGAAATATATAGCTGGTCTCTAGCATAAGCTTTCAGTAAATTATAATTTGGCCACATGCCAAATTGTGGCCTCTACAAGAGTTTACTGTGAGGCCTCTATAAGAAAATGACTTAAATTCATGATTGCATGCATTTATTTATAGCTACAAAATATTGCGTGCTTATTCTGTCAGGTATGCTAGGTGCTTTTAGCGTGTCACTTAAATTTAATCCCTCTGACCACCCCATGGAGTGGTTATTATCTCTATTTTACAGGTCAGGATACTGAAACTCAAGACAAATTACACGGCTCAGAAATGGCAGCAACAAGATTCAGTTCAGGTTTGTCTGATTTTTAAATCTGGTGGCCTTACCCCACTACAAAAGTTAATTTCCCACCATATCATATACTATCCAACATTAAGCATCTATATAGATACCCTGATAAGCATTTTTTGTTTTTAATCTATTTCTGGTTTTATTATTCTTCCCCACTTTTATTATAACTTCATAGATTTCAACTATTTACTTTTATACAATTGTAATAATATATTTTTAATAAACTGCCTAAAATATTTTTGGGTTTAAATTCTATTGAAGTACAAAGAAAAATAAATAAAAAAGCTCCTCTGAAATCCTGTAATAATTACTTTTACTTAATGTTGCCTGTGTTTTTTTTTTCGTGTTATTTGCCTTTATTAAATTTTCAGGTTTATGTTCTAGTGTACACATTGCTTAAGTTATGAAATAACAGAGGAAAGCCTTCTATTTTAAACTTCCTCTGGGTCCTTCTAAATACAATGGATATGTTTTTTCCTAGGCTTGTGCCTTGGTACAGATAACCAGATGTTTGAAGAAAGGGAGGGAGGCTGGGAACGGTGGCTCACTCCTGTCATCCCAGCACTTTGGGAGGCCAAGGTGGGCAGATGGCTTGCGCCCAGGAGTTCAGGACCAGCCTGGGCAACATGGCAGGACCCTGACTCTACAAAAATTTTAAAAATTAGCTGGGCCTGGTGGTGCCACACTTGGGAGACTGAGGTGGGAGGATTGCCGGGACCCAGGAGGTCAAGGCTGCAGTGAGAAGACTGTGCCACTGCACTCCAGCCTGGGTGAGGGCAAGACGCTGTCTCAAAATAAATAAATAAATAAATAAAAATAAAAGAAAAAGAAAGAAAGGGAGGGGGATTTAAAGTAGTTAATGAAAATTTATAATAAGAGATATTTTAAAAATTCCATTATTTTACTCCCTGGCTTTGAATTGAATAAGGTATGGCACACAGCTTGCTGAATCCCGAGGTCTACTTATTAGTACCTACTTATTTCTTTTCACTATCCTTCAGATTCTGTTTAAAATCCTAAAGTTACTTATTTACATTAGGAGGTGCAGGTATTTCCTAATAGGAATAAGCACTTTTTCGTCATTTTGTACACTCCTCTTCTACACCACACCATCTTTTTTAAACAGCCCAGTTTGATGTCATCACAGAGGACCTGGTGTCAGCCACTCAAAGGGAACATTCTGCCTCCTGGGTTTCAAGTGCTTTTCTTGGTAACGCTAATTGTGGGCTATTATGGAACACTAGTTTTCCCACTCGCTCCTTTGGCTCTCTGTGGTGGCAGGGCACCATGTTTTATGATCACATCATTTTTTCACTCTGACATGCGTTCATTCAAACTTTTGCTTTGGTTTGTTTGGTTTGGTCTTTCAGGTCTTATCAAGGAACTCATCTTACACGTGTAGACATCTTCACCTTTCAAAAACACTCTGTTCTGGAAGTTCTGTTGCTAATAATTTTAGAGTTTAATTAGCTGAGACAAAGAAAGCATTTGTCACTTAAATTCCCAGACAGTGACTTGGCAAAATGAGACCTACTAGATTAAGAGTAAAAATGAAGAGGAAAGAAAAACAAATTAGGTATCATTTCATGCTAGTTGGGTATCAGTATATGAGAATGGTAAATGTTTCACTTTTTAATTTCCAGATTCAAATTATTAGTGCAGCTCATGTAGAGATACAGGAACAAGAGAATAGTATTTGAAATAATATGGAATAACACTGCATATTGAATATTAAATATTGAATATATAATATTGAATATTATTTTGGCCAGGTGTGGTGGCTCACATCTGAAATCTCAGCACTTTGGGAGGCTGAGGGAGGCAGATCGCTTGAGCCCAGGAGTTTGAGACTAGCCTGGGCAACATAGGGAGAGCCCATCTCTCTTTTTTTAAAAAAATTCATTACATAAAAACAGATTGGGGCAATGGTTTGTTTATGTACTTGCTTTTGACATCATATTTTGCTCCTTCAACTAAAATGGTTTCCTCCATCTAGGATGTTGTGGTGTCTGAGAAATTAAGAAACTTAAAATGGTTTCCTCTTGCTATAAAGTAATGCAATTTTCTCTCTTATGGATTTCTTCCTCTTTCAGGGATTCAGTGTCAAAATTTATAAGAGTATTATTGAGCCTGGTACATAAACGTTTTATGTAAAGTTAATCCGGTTGAGTATTTGGGAGCGGGAGGATCTCAGAGAGGACAGAAAACTGTTTATGAAAACTAACAGGTGACGATGAAACATTCCAGTGGTTCTGCAGATGATTCTGACTCATTATTTTCTCTTCATGAACGTCGTATTTAGAAAAGAATTTTTTCCTTCTAAACAAAGTGAATTTATTAAGTAACAATTCAGCTATTTTTATTTATCAACAATATGTAAGTGCTGGATTAAAATACTCGATCAATATGAGATGACAATGGTGTTCTAGTGAAGACACAGAAATCCAACGATGAAGCCTTATCATGAGTAAATGGATGGTTTCCATTAGATTTTGTCAAATATTGAATACAGATCTCCATTAATACCTCTCTGGGCTCGAGGGGCCCAAATAAAAAAAACACTTGTAAAGACAGTCAAGAGGAAAAGGAAACCGTGAGATATAGAGAATCTGGGGTAAGGCAAGATCTTGCCATGCGCATCCCCTCTTTGGCATCATCAACAAATTATCTGCACGTTTTTCAGTGTATGTTACTTGTGTTTTGGAACTTTTTTCCCTAATACCATGCTCTGCTATCTTCCAAGTTTCCAATCTGTGATGGTCTGTTATAGGTTACAATAAACGTTTCTGTGACATCAATGAGCTCATTTGTGATCAGTATATAGGAGCATGAACTCAGTGTAACATGGAGTTATTCTGGCTTCTAGGTATGGGCTCTGGAATAGCAGAAGTAAAATTGTAACTCTAAGGAGGAAAGGAAAGTTCTCAGTCATTTCAGCTCTTTCTTAGGGAAATAAAAGGAGTGCCTGCACCTGGGGCTCCTCCCCAGAGGCATACCCCTGAGATTTGCATGATTCTGGGCCCTGACTGGTTGCATTTCCTCCTGTGCTCAGAGTTCCTCTTCCACCTGCTTTGCTCAGCACTCAGAAGCCAATAATCCCACTCAATTGTTTCTATGCATTTTTAACAACCCCTGAGGCGGCCTTCACCACATGATAAGTTGCCTGCCTAGGCTATCCAGGTTACCTCTAGAAGATTATTCATGTTTTTGTTTTTGTTAGTGCTTTAGTTACACAGATATACACTTTTTGAAAAGTTTATCCCTAATCTTATTTTTACTGTAAACTCTTTATAATGAACATTATGGCAGAATGCATTGTTTTTGAGGGACAGATGTCTTGTGTTATTGTAGAAGTATTGTACACTTAGTGGATGCTTATTAAATGCTGACACATTATTTATTAATTGTCACAGGAATTTAAAAAAGTAATTCCATGGAATGACTGTATTAACAAGAAACCTAATTACAGGAATTGAGCAAGACCATTTGACTCTAGATATTAGAATCTCTGAATGTCATTTTATTTTATTTTATTTATTTTGAGACACAGTCTTGCTTTGTCATCCAGGCTGGAGTGCAGTGGCATGATCTCGGCTCACTGCAACCTCTGCCTCCGGGGTTCAAGTGATTCTCCTGCGAGTAGCTGGGACTACAGACGCCCGCCACTAAGCCCGGCTAATTTTTGTATTTTTAGTAGAGACGGGGTTTCACCATGTTGACCAGGCTGTTCTCGATCTTCTGACCTCATGATCTGCTCGCCTCGGCCTCCCAAAGTGCTGGGATTACAGGTGTGAGCCACCGCACCCGGCCTAAGAGTCATTTTAATTTGTAAGATATGTTTACTGTTTTAGAGAGACAGAGGCTGACTTTTCATTTTCAAGGACTGCTGAACAATCATCCATGAGTTCTTGAAGTTGAATAACAGGAAACTGTACTTGTTTTTCAAACCATTTGGCTACTGTAAGAAGCTGCTGGTCACAAAACGCACGTCCAATAAACTGCAGTCCTATTGGCAACCCTTGGTTTGAGAGTGCAACAGGGATACTCACTGCTGGCAATCCTGGGAAAAGAAGGAAACCCAGTAGGTGATTAATTCTCCATTCTAATTAGCAGAGACCTCTTTCACTTTTCGGTGCTAATAAGTACAATACAGGCTAAGGTTTAAAAAACAGCTAAAAATATTATGCTACATAATGCTTTTGAACTGTTTTGTTTACTTAAAAATATATCTTGGAAATCATTCTGTATCAGTTCACAGAAACCTTCTTCATTCATTTCTTATTGCTGTATAGTACTCCATTACTTGGTTTCACCATAATTGAGTAAACCAGTCTTCTATGATTGAGTATTTAGATTGTTTTCAATATTTAGCTATTTTATACAATGCCCCAGAGAATTACCTTGTGTATGTATTTTTTTGGTATTTTTGAAATTTTCTTAGATGAAGAGGAGATTGCTTCATCAAAGGACAAATGCATATGTAATTAAGATATTGCAAAATTTCCCTGCAAAGAAGTTGTACCATTTTGAACTTCCACCTATAGCCTTGCAAACAGATTGTGTTGTTCGGTTTTTGAATTTTTGGCAATCTATTAGATGAGAAATTAGCTCAGGGTAGTTTTAATTCCGGGTTTGGGCAGAGAAAGTACAAAATCCCAGAACATCTTGTTATACCATGAAATAAGTTTTCAAAAATTAATGGGGACAGTTTTAAAGGACACATATAACTTGAAGGGGCTCTTATTGGCCAAATTTAAGGCAATCTGAGCATCAAAAACAATACTGACAGTAATTGCTTATAATACATTGAATTAAAGAAAAAAAGGAAGACTCTTCTTTAGAGAATACTGCTAGCTAATAAATGTAGAAGGAATAATAGAATTAGTAAAGCCAGAATTTTGTAATTCTCTAGCTAATATTTCAAGGATGATCAATGAATGCTAAAACTGAGTTTAAGATTATTGGAAAATAGGATATTCACATGGTCTCAAAACATCACCCCAGAAATCGCTAAAAAAATGATAAAAGGAAAAATGTACCTTTTTATAAAGAAACATCTAGCAGTTACTTCCTTAGCCAAGTGATCAACTTGGTTTCCAAAAATAATATCAGTCAGGAAACTGATATTAACAGTTTCCTGACATGAAGATTATGTAGTATTTCTACCAAAAATGTTTAACTCAATCCAATCATGAGGAAGCAATCTGACAAATCCTGATTATGGATGGGACATCCTACAGCACAAGTGGACTGGGCTCTTAACATTTTTTTAAGTGCTAAAGATAAGAACTGTTGAACCAGAGTTCTACATCCAGCAAAAATAATCTTTAAAAATCAAAGGGAAATCAACACACTCTCAAAAGGAAAGCTATGATAAATTTTTCATCAGCAGAACTAAACTAAAAGAAAGGCTAAAGAAATTTCTCTAAATGGAAGTGACACAATAAAGAATCTTGGTACTTCAGGAGGGAAGAAAGAACACAGTAAGCAAAAGTATAGGTAAATGTAATAGACTTTTCTTTTCCTCTTAAGTTTTTTACATTATGTTTGATGATTGAAACAAAAATTACAGCACAGCCTGATATGGTTTTAAAGAAAAAAGAGAGGTGGGGTGATTGTTCTAGGTTTTAAAAAGAAACCATAAACCAATGTAATATATCAGGAGGAAAGATAACTTATAAAAGACACTTTTGGTAGGATTGAGAAAATTTGAATATAAACTACATTTGAATTATTAATCATGTTAGTTTTCTTAGGTATGACAATGGAATTGTGGTTCTGTAAGATAATTTATTCTTATAAGATTTGTACAAAAGAATTTAGGGGTGAAGTGTCATGACATCTGAAACTTCGTGTAAAATGATTCACAATGATTCAGGTAAAAACAAAGTTGTGTGTGCATGTGAGTGTGTGTGTGTAGAAAGAGGAAGAGAAGGGCAAAGCAAATAAGGCAAAATGTTAAGATTACATCCAGGTGAAGGGCATATCAGCATTAATTATACTACTATTTCAGCTTTTCTGTGGGTTTTAAATTTTCCGAAATAAAAGTTAAAAAAAAAACTACTAGGTGTGTTGTGTTTGTGTGTGTGTGGTGAGAGTGCATGCATGTGTACTGATATGGTTTGGATCTGTGTCCCCACCCAAATCTCATGTTGAATTGTAATCCCCAGTGTTGAAGGTGGGGCCTAGTGGAAGGCGACTAGATCATGGGGACGGTTTCTCATAAACGGCTTAACACCATTCCCCTTGGTGCTGTTCTCGTGATAGTGAATGAGTTATTACAAGACTTGGTTGTTTTAAAAGTGTGTAGCATGTTTCCCCTTTCTTTCTTGCTTGGGCTGGGCCATGTAAGACATGGCTGCTTCTCCTTCACCTTCCACTGTGAATTTAAGTTTCCTGAGGCATTTTCAGAAGCGGAAGCTGCTCAGCTTCCTGTACAGCCTGCAGAGCTGTAAGCCAATTAAACCTCTTTTTAAAAATAAATTATCCAGTCTCAGCTATTTCTTTATAGCAGTGTCAGAACAGACTAATATATGTACACACACACACTCCTAAGCAATCCAAAAGGATAGACTTTTGCTTTTAGGGAACCATCTAGCTAGAATCTTAAGTTGAAGACCAGAGCACCTGCCTAAGAATTTGAAGAAAACCAGAATGTTCCTGAGGAATCCTCACCTGCCATATTTACAGCTTGTGTAAAAATATCATCCTGGGCACTTCGGGTTCTGTTGTCCTCTTTGATGAATTCCAAGTATGGTACTGCCTCACTCAAGGTAGTGGGAGTTAGCAAGACATCTACTCCAGAGTTAAAAGCATTTACAAAGTCATTAGCAATGAGGCGTCTCACTTTCTGTGCTTTGACGAAATAATTTTCATAGTTTCTGTGTGAAAAAAGTGGGTGTCGTTTTTAAGGATTTTTTGTATTTTTCTTTTAATCAATTATCTTACATTAGGCTTGATAAAGAACCATTGGATTTCCATTTTCTGGCTTAGAATAAAAAGTTTGGCTTGCCTGTGTAATGCCCATTCCCTTCCCCCCGGCTCCCCAGTTGTGCGGCGTATATGATAGAGGAGTGTTTTTCTATCATAGACGCCACAGGGGGAAGTTTGGGGATGAAGCAGAGCTTAAAGGTGTTTCAATTAAGTTAGAAAACTGACACAGACTGTTGAGAAATCTTTGCGACTTTTCCCACCCAAAACAGCCTGGGGCCTGACATCTTCTGCCCTGGGCCCCTTTCTCTTGATGTGGAAAGTCTGAATGCAGTATTTATAGACTTCTAAGGTTTTAAAATCCTGCATCAGGAAGAAAATCAGAAATACTGGTTGGTGAAATAAAGAGTTTAGACATTGTTTAAAAAAAAAAAAAACCACTGGATTCTTGGCTTTTATGAGGAGGCACCACTAAGATTCTTAACATATAAAAATGAATTCTCTTCCATTGTGCTGCCACTCTAAAAGCTTATATATATAAATTAATCAATCAGAATTCAGAATGCACTAGTAGATGCAATTCTACATGTATAATCTCAAAATATTAATAATTCCAGGGCTATAATTAAACGAGAATATTCATTGGTGAGGAAAGTAAAGCACATAGCAATAAATTACTTTCTTTTTTCTTTTTTTCTTTTTTTTGAGACTGAGTCTCGCGCTGTCGCCCAGGCAGTGGCGCGATTTCGGCTCACTGCAAGCTCCGCCTCCCGGGTTCACGCCATTCTCCTGCCTCAGCCTCCTGAGTAGCTGGGACTACAGGCGCCCGCCACCGCGCCCGGCTAATTTTTTGTATTTTTAGTAGAGATGGGGTTTCACCGTGGTCTCGATCTCCTGACCTTGTGATCTGCCCACCTCGGCCTCCCAAAGTGCTGGGATTACAGGCGTGAGCCACCGCGCCCAGCCTAATAAATTACTTTCTAAAGGTTACTAAGACAGACTGTGGTAGACTATGCTGTATTTGAATTTTGTATTTTATGGATAGATATAGTCCAGAGGTAGAAATGTGAAATTCAAGAATGCTTATTTTACTAAAAAGATTAAAGAAAAGGCCAGAAATAGGAGCAACCATAAGTCAATGATACTAAGAAAAGGAATAAAAATCCTTTGGATTCTTCTGAAGCTGTTAGGAGAGGCTAGCAAGAACTAACTGTTCTAAACCTCAGTTCCCACAACAGTAAAAATGGATATACTCGCTCCAGTTTTACTGAGGGCCAAATAAAATATGATAAAAATGTGAAATATATTTTACTCTAAAAGGGTGGTACAGCAGTATCATAGGTCCTTCCTCTTATTTGACCACCAGGTCTACAGAGAGACCAATGCAGGCAACACATATAATTTACACACTGACAACAACTAAGTGGTTTAAACACCACAGTCCAAAACCTGAATTTTATAAAGAACAAATACTGGCCGGGCCTGGTGGCTCATGCCTGTAATCCCAGCAATTTGGGAGGCTGAGGCGGGTGGATCACAAGGTCAGGAGTTTGAGACCAGCCTGGCCAACATGGTGAAATCCTAACTCTACTAAAAATACAAAAAAATTTAGCCAGGCATGGTGGTGGGCGCCTGCAGTCCCAGCTACTGGGGAGGCTGAGGCAGGAGGAGAATCGCTTGAACCCAGGAGGTGGAGGATGCAGTGAGCCAAGATTGCGCCACTGCACTCCGGCCTGGCAACAGAGCAAGACTCCGTCTCAAAAAAAAAAAGAAAAAAAAAAAAGAACAAATACTTGTTTTCTATTAAATTTCTTCCTACTTTAAATACGGCTCAGAAGAAGAATTGCTTCCATCCAAGATGGAGTAATGGAGATGGAATTTACCCTGTGTTATGGTTTGAATGTTTGCCCCCTGTAAAACTCATGCTGAAATTTAATTGCCACTGTAACTGTATTAAGAGATGGGGCCTTTAAGAGGTGATTGGGCCATAACAACTCCACTCTTGAGTGGGACTGGTGCCATTCTAAGAGGGAAAGTTCAGCCCCCCATGTGCTTTCCCCTTCTCTCCTTCTTTTTCTCTCCACCCTTGCTTTCTGCCATGTGTGGACATAGCAAGAAGGCCCTCACCAGGTGCTGGCTTCTCAGTGTTGGACTTCCCAGCCTCCAGAACTGTGAGCCAGTAAATCTCCATTCATTATAAATCACCCAGTCTCACACATTCTGTTATAGCAGCAAAAATGAACTAAGCCTGCTTCTCAGAATAGGGGATTAAAAAAAAAAAAAAAAAAGAACAAAGACACCCTGCCTTGTTAAACAACTAGAAAACTGGACAAAATATATGAAATGACCATTTTCAGACATTAGACAACAGACATTCAGGAGAAAAAGTGGTGAGAGAAGAGAAACAAATGAAGTAAGCCAGGTCAGGTGTGGTCCCTCATGCCTGTGGGGGATGTGAGTGGGGGGCGCGGAGGATTCCTTGAGCCTAGGAGCTTGAGACCAGCCTGGGCAACACAGGGAGATCCTGTCTCTACAGAAAAGTCTGTAGTAGTCCTAGCTTCACTGGGGGGTGGGGAGTGTTGAGGGTTGCTGAGAAGAGCTTGAGCCTGGGAGGTCGAGGCTGCCAGTGAGCCATGGTCACACCAGTGCACTCCGGCTTGGGTGATCAAGTGAGGTCCTGTCTCCAAAAAAAGAAAAGAAAAGAAAAGAAAATGAGATATGCCCTTTGATTTCCCCAGCTTAATGCCTAGAGGCAGTTTTCAGGCCTCATTCCAGGGAGGAAGCTAAACAGTATGGGGGGTGGGGTAAGTTAAAGAGACAGAGATCTGAAGTTCAAGGAGGCAAAGGCAGCTAGAATTTGCAAAGCAGGGTACTGAGTAGGAGGGGGTGGCACATAGAGCTCAAGAGATATGCAGGGAGATTCCTTGAGTCTTTGGCTGAATACTGATCTATGAATGCATGAGAAGAAATTCCCAAGGCTGGGGAAACAATCCCCAAAAAGCAGTGGACCCAACAATTCCTAGAGCTCAAACAGGGCTGGAAATAGTTTGTGTTTCTAACAGCCAAAGCAAAAAGACTTGAATATATGCAACATCAAAGCACCACCTCAAAGTAAAGTAAAATTAGCCCCAGACTAAAGGCTGCTTTGGATTTATCTTCACAAAGCTTTAAAAGAAGACTTGAAAAGATCCAACAAATTCCAAGCAACTTTAGTGCACCCTGGGAAAAAGCCCAACACTGTTTAAAGGAATATAACAAAAGTCTAGCAAATGCCAATGTAAAATTCACAATATACAGGCATGAAAAGAAGCAAAAAATATGACCCATAACCAGAGAGGGAAAAAGCATTAATACAAACAGATGCAAATATGTTGGAATGAGTACATAAGAACATTAAAAGCTACCATAAATACATTCTTTTTTTTTTTTTGGAGACAGAGTCTCCTGGGTCATTCTGTTACCCAGGCTGGGGTGCAGTGGCACAATCTCAAGTTACTGCAACCTCTGCTTTCCAGGTTCAAGTGATTCTTGTACCTCAGTGTCCTGAGTAGCTGGGATTACAGGCATATGCCACCCCACCCAGCTAATTTTTGTATTTTTAGTAGAGACAGGTTTTGCCATGTTGGCCAGGCTGGTCTCAAACTCCTGACCTCAAGTGATCCACCTGCCTCGGCCTCCCAAAGTGCTGAGATTACAGGTGTGAGCCACTGCACTCAGCCTAAGTATGTTCTATATGTTCAAGATGGTAGAAGAAAACATAAAATAATGAAGAAATTGAAGGGATAAGAAGACCTACATGGAACTTCTAGAGGAAAAAAATACAATGTATAAAAAATATACTGGAAAGAATCCACATAACAGAAAAAAAGATGAGTGATTCTGAAAACAGTAATGGAAACTAACCAAAAGGAAGTAGAGAAGGAAAAAAGACTGGAGAAAAAAAAAGAATGTAGTGTCTGTGAGCTGTGGGACAACATCAGGCAGATTAACACACGTGTGAAAAGAGTTCCAGACAGATGGAGGACAGAAAAAACATTTGAGATAACAGCCAACATTTCCCAAATTTGATTAAAACTATAACTCAACCAATCAAAGCTGCTTAACAAACCCCTATGCAGAAGAAATATGCAGAGAACCACACCAAGGCATATCACAGTCAAATTCCTGAAAACCAATGATAAACAGAAAAATCTTAAAATCAGCCAGAGGAAAAAAAGATACATTATATACAGAGGAATGATCATAAGAATGACAACAGACTTCTCAGAAACTATGTAAAACAGAAGACAATGGAACAAAACCTTTACAGTACAGAAAGAAGGAGCAACCTATGTTTTTTGTTTTTGTTTTAAAAAGAGATGGGCTCTCGCTCTGTGGCTCAGGCTTAAGTACAGTGGTGCGATTATAGTTCACTGCAGGTTCTCACTCCTGGGCTCAAGCAATCCTCCCACCTCAGCCACCTGAGTAGCTGTAACTACAGGAGTGCACCTGTGGCCCAGCTTAACCTATATTTTTAAACCCAGAGAAAATATCTTTCAAAATTAAAAGCAAAATAAACATATAAACCAAAGCTGAAAGAATTCACTGCCAACAGGACTACAAGAAAAAGAAAGTTCTTCAAGTAAAAACAAAATTATACCAGATGGATATTTACATCTCTAGAGCAGAGAGAAAAGCACCAGAAATACTAAATATGTAGGTAAATATAAATGACACTATTTTTCTCATTTTAGATCTTTTTTTAAGAGAAAAATTACTATTTAAAGAAAAAAAGCAGAAGAAAAGGTTAAAAGAAAAAAAGAACAGATGGGACAAATAGAAGATAAATAGCAAAAGGTGGATATAATTGTGGTACATAAGTAACATTTATGTCAATTAAAAAAACTCTTCCTGGTCAGGCATGGTGGCTCATGCCTGTAATCCCAGCACTTTGGGAGGCCAAGGTGGGTGGATCACGAGGTCAGGAGTTCGAGACCAGCCTGGCCAATATGTTGAAACCTCGTCTCTACTAAAAATACAAAAATTAGCTGGGTGTGGTGGCGTGCGCCTGTACTCCTAGGTACTCGGGAGGCTGAGGCAGAAGAATTGTTTGAACCCAGGAGGCGGGGTTGCAGTGGACCAAGACTGTGTCGCTGCACTCCAGCCTGGGTGATAGAGCGAGACTCTGTCTCAAAAATAAAAAATAAAATAAATAAATAAATAAACTCTTCCTGGCACATAAGTTGACTTCATAAAATAAAAAAATTATTCCAAATCCCAGTTTTCCTATCACCTTTGTCCACCCAAGTTGACTCAACTTGGAACTGACTCAGGAGCTAGGGATACCAGCAGTACTTTGAACTTCCTTTTATCAGAACCCCCCAAATGGTGATCATGAGAAATGCTTTCTGACTCCTCTCCTTCAATTTCTTTTTATGCTGTTACAATGACCTATATAATTCATCAACTTGTGCCCTGAGATAAACAATATGTTTCTAATCAGTAATATTTGGCAAAAGTAACATCTTTAGCTTAGTAAGAGTTTTCCCTTAGAAAATTTCTTAGCAATATTTCATTTTCTTTTCCTACTCCAAATTCATTACAAGCATCTGGTCAATATGGTAATAGTCTTTTAATCTGGAACATAATCAAATAGTATTCTTTTTTTTCTTTTTCTTTTTGAGATGGAGTTTCACTCTGTTGCCCAGGCTGGAGTGCAGTGGCATTATCTTGGCTCACTGCAACCTCTGCCTCTTGGGTTCAAGTGATTCTCCTGCCCCAGCCTCCCGAGTAGCTGGGATTACAGGTGCCCACCACCACGCCCAGCTAATTTTTGTACTTTTAGTAGAGATAGGGTTTCATCATGTTGGTCGAACTCCTGACCTCAGGTGATCTGCCCACCTCAGCCTTCCAAAGTGCTGGGATTATAGGCATGAGCCACCGGGCCCGGCCTCAAATAGTATTCTTAGAAAAAGTAATCCTGTGGCCCGGCATCGTGGCTCATGCCTGTAACACCTGCACTTTGGAGGCTGAGGTGGGCGGACTGCTTGAACCCAGGAGTTTTGGAGACCAGCCTGGGCAACATGGCGGGATCCCGTCTCTACAGAAAATACAAAAATTAGCTGGGCATGGTGGTACATGCTTGTAGCTTCAGCTACTAGGGAGGCTTAGGTGAGAGGATCACTTAAGCCCAAGAGGTCAAGGCTGCAGTGAGCTGAGATCACTCCACTGCACTCCAGCCTGGTGACAGAGTGAGACCCTGTCTCAAAAATAGAAAGTAATTCTAACTATCAGCCCTGAGAGGATGCACAGATAAATAAAACGCTTTCTGCCCTTGAGGGCATGGAGAAAAATCCATGTAATGAAGTTCTGCATTACAACAACCAATCTTGCTTTTTCACACTTCTCATGTCCTCTTAGACATACGTGGTGGTATAGAAGATGAGGCTTGTTCACAAGGTTGTGAATAAACTCATAATGAAGACAATTGAAGGAGGAGTCATGGTCATTTTGAATTCTTTCTTAGAGCAAAGACATACATAATATAAGGAAAAACTAAGTTGATTCAATACATTTTCAAGAGACAATACAACTCCCTGCTTAAGGCTCTAACAGCAATAAAACCATATGGTAATACCCAAGGGACATTTAATGAGATTAAAATCCTTAATGGCTTCCTACTCACACTCATCCCTTGGTGTCTGTTGGGGGTTTGGTTCCAAGACCCCTTTGGATACCAAAATCTGAGGATATTCAAGTCTCATATAAAATGGTGTAGTATTTGCATAAAACCTATGCACACCTCCTGCACATTTCAAATCATCCCTAGATTACTTGTAACATCTAATACAATGTAAATGCGATGTAAACAGTTGTTATACTGTATTGCTTTTTAATTTGTATTACTTTTTATTGTTGTATGTTACCTTTTATTTTATTTTTTGAATATTTTTGATTTGTGTTTGGTTGAATCCAAGCTTGCAAACCCCACAGATATAGAGGGCTGCCTGTCATCTGTACCAATCGTTTAGCTAAAGTACCAATATTTCTTTTGTTTTTGAATACTAGGACCCAAAAGAGCAATAAACAGGTCTTTTCTAATTCAAATCCTAAAGATTTTGTTTCTTTACTAAATATCTTGACTTATAAGACCTGATAGAGACATGTTACTTCAGGTTTCAAGAATGAAGAAAATTCCTAAATGAGTTGTCTTACTCTTTTAATAAGAAAAAGTTTCCCGAGAGAATTCTTCCTCTCACCACATCATTGAACCCTTCTCGTCTGGTTGCAGCATACATGGCTTCAGTGGACACATTAATGTCACATCTGTGACCTGAAAATAAGATAAGGGTAAATATTACTTGAAAGGACGTAAAGTCAGTGAAGTTTGGGCTAAAACCAGGCCTAGATTCACTTTATTTATTTATTTATTTTTTTGAGATGGAGTCTCACTCTGTCACCCAGGCTGGAGTGCAGTGGCGTGATCTCAGCTCATTGCAACTTCTGCCTCCCTTGTCAGTGATTCTCCTACCTCGTCCTCCTGAGTAGCTTAGATTACAGGTATGCAGCACCATGCTCGGCTAATTCAGATTCACATTTTTGTGACCAATATTAAAGTTTAGGGAGTTGCCCTTAATAGTTTCTTTTCCCTATCTGCCTTTTGACTGACTGGTCATGGAGAGAGAAGAAAAGAACCAAGAAAGAAACTCCATTTGTTTACTCCCTCATTCATTCATTCAAACATTTATTGAGCTCCTACCATGTATCAGGCACTACATTAGTGGAATTGAGCATATGACAACAAGATACTATCCCTTCAAGTTATTCACAGTCCTGAGAGGCAAACCAAACATACACAGATATTTATGACAAATAGTCAGTACAAGTCTAAAATGACAAAGGTAAAAAATGACTCACTGATTAACTTTTCTAAATCATTAACATGATCTCAAGCATTAACTTTTTTGTCACTAATAAGTGAACTTTTCAAATGTTTGCAACAACTACCTTAAAAATAAAATAACCCAGCCATCTTACCATATTGTAGCCCATCAAATCTGGCCATATTCGATGCCACTTCCGACGTGCACAATACATGGTAGCAGACAATTGAATAACTGGTGTGAGGAAGGGATACTTCAAGTACTTTGGCCCCCTCAGACTCAAAGAGGTCAGCAGCTTTGGACCAAAGAGACCGTACTTCACTTGATAATTCTGGTATAAGATATTCCTTACAGGAAAAAGTCAAGATACAAAATTGAAACTGTATAGATCATTTCATAAAAATTTGTACTTCATCTGTATAGATGATTTTATAAAAATTTGTACTTCAGGACCTTTGGTAATACATTAGAAAATATGATAAAATTGCTGGTAGGTAGCTAGAAAGACTGAATCCATTTAAGAGCTTGTGGTATGACAAAGCATAGTACTAGATATTATGATCTGGATATAACGACATTAAAGATTGGAGATTTAGTTGGGGAAAATATTTGTTAAATGCTCATTATGTATCAGGTACCTAACAGCATATCAGTATATATCAGCATATATGCTAATTGCTCATGTATCAGGTACCCTGTTAGATGATTTTCAAAGGTTCTCTCATGTCATGCTTTTAACAAGCCTGTGATCTAGGTATTATAATCCTTTATTTTGTTAATGAAAAATCTTGACATAAGAAGTTACTTTCCTAATATTAAATAGCAGGTAAGTAGAGGGTCTAGGATTTCAAACTGGGTCTGTTTAAAAGCCTGTGTTCTCTGTAAATAAATTCTTAAAAGAAGGCACAGATACTGCCTTTTTTTTTTTGAGGCAGAGTCTTGCTCTGTCACCCGGGCTGGAGTGCAGTGGTGCAATCATGGCTCACAGCAGTCTCAACCTCCTGGACTCAAGCAATCCTCCCACCTCAGCCTCCCAAACAGCTAGGACCACAGATGCATGCCACCACACCCCACAACTTTTTTTTTTTAACTTTTTGTAGAGATAGGTCTCTGTATGTTGCCCAGGCTGGTCTCAAACTCCTGATCTCAAGCGATCTTCCTGCCTTGGCTTCCCAAAATACTGGGATTACAGGCGTAAGCCACTGCACTTGGCCTTACATATATTACCTTAATGGAAGATTTTAAATAAAGTAGTATTTCTCTATAGCAGTGGTCTTACCTGGGGGTTACTTTTGTCTCCTTTTCCCTAACCAGGAGACACTTGACAATGTTTGAAGACATTTTTGGTTGTGGGGTTGTGGTTTTGGTGGTGGGGTACTACTTGCATGTAGGGGTAGAGGCCAGGGATGCTACTAAACATCTTACAATGCACAGGACAGTCTCCCTGAACAAACAATTACCAGCCCCAAACACCAACAGTGCTGACGTTGTGAAACTTCATTATTCTGCAGGGTAACTTATCTCCCTAAAAGATTTAAAGCAGTAATATATTGCAAGCCTTAATATTTTTAAAAGGTTAGTAATTTAACATTATAACATTCACGTATTCATTACTCAATTGCTATTGTAATAGATGCAGTAGTAATAATAATAACAGTAAAGATGTTAACATTTTTTGAGGCATTACTATGCAAGGTATGGCTTTGGGCTAAGTCCCTTCTTTACATTAGGGATTGGCAAACTATGGCCCATAGGCCAGATATGACAAGCCAGCTGGTTTTTTGAAAATAAAAGTTTTATTAGAACAGAGACACACTTTTTCATTTACATATTGCCTGTGGCTGCTTTCTCACTATAATGGCAGAGTTAAGTAGTTATGATAAAGACTGTATGGTCCACAAAGTCTAAAATATTTACTATCTTGCCCATTACAGAAACAATTTGCAGACTTAACATGACTGTCTAATCGATCCTCACAAATCTCTCTAAAGGCAATATTTTTATTATTCCCATTTTACAGATGGGGAAATTGAGCTAAAAGAGATTAACTCACATACTCAACTCACATGATTAATAAAAGTGGCAGAGCAGAGATTCAAACCCACCCAATCCGCCTCCCAAGTCTGTGCTCTCTATTGAACTTGACAGTATTTCTATAAAGTAATGAAAGGAAAAAGTTACCTTCGGAATTCCTATACATAGTTTGCTCACATCTGCCAAACTGGGAAGCATGAATGGTTTATTAATAGGGTCATGTACTGTGGTAGAGTCCTTGGGGTCAGGTCCAGCCAGTGCACCTATAAGGAGCAATACTTATGAATGGCAGATACATTGTTTTATAGAGAAACTGTTGCAAATGATATAGAATTATATAAATACCCAACACAATTGCTGCATCATCCACACATCTGGTTAAGATTCCTGGCACATCCATCGAATTCACCAGGGGAATGAGACCATGACGAGAAACTAAGCCATAGCTCGGTTTGAAACCAACAAGCCCACAGTGGGCAGCAGGATTTCTGGTCGATCCTCCTGTATCTGATCCTAAAGCCCTGGAATTTAAATGGAATTATCTTTAGAAGAATGATATATCTCTAATTATATTTGGAATCTACCCTTTCAATTGTATATTTTTAAACTGTATTTTCCTCTGATTACACAAAAGTAACACATGTTCATCTCAGAGAATTCATAAAGTATAGAGAACTTTAGGTACTCAATATTCCAATACCCAGAGGAAAACAATGTTAACATTTTGGTATATTAACTTCAAGTCTTTTTAAAAATGCATTTTTTTCATCGTTGAGATAATTCTGTAATCATGAGTTTCCATCCCTTTTTTAACATGAGCCTTTTACTATGTCATTAAAATTCCTGAAAATGTAAAGTATATGTAATATTCCATCATATAAATTGGTGATTCCTGGTATTTTAAAGTCCATTCTCCTTTCAATATACATATAAATCTTGCACTTTCCTCTGATGTTGATCCTGAAAACAAATCAAATTAATGACAATTTTACAGTATGATTTTACAGACTAAATATGCCCCTCCTGGAAATTCAGATACAGCCCTTTGCTACCCACCCCATTTAAAATCATGGATAGAGATATATAATAATTTACTTAAATACTTATGTTGTTTCTAACTAGAATAACTATTTAATAAATAACTTTGTAATGAAAATCTCTGAACATAAATTTTTGCTTATGTGTGAGTACTTTCTAGGCTAGCTTCCAAGAAGTAGACTTAGTGCACATAAGTTTCTGATATATACTGTCCAATTACTTGTCAGAAAGATTATGCCAATTTATATTCCCAGTTGCAGTGAGTCAGATTGTGTTTTAAAGTTTCAGTACCATCACTGAGTACTAGGAATTTTTAAAATTGTTAGTGTGATAACCAAAAAGTTTTTATTAATGTGCATTTCAAATAATTTTGCACTTATTTATACATGCATTACTCAACTACAAAGTGACTGTTCATTTCTTTACCCAGTTACCTACAGAGTTTGTGTTGTTCTTATTTTAAAAAAACAGAAAACTAACCTGGAGGACATTATGCTAAGTAAAATGAGCCAGTCACAGAAAGACAAATACTATATATGACACTACGTACATCAGATAACTAGAGTAATCAGATTCATAAGACAGAAAGTAGAAGGTGGTTACCAGGGCTGGGAGGAGGGTTGAAGGGTACACAGTTTTAGCGTTGCAAGATGAAAAGTGTTCTGAAGACTGATTGCACAACGCTTTTAATACTTTTGAACTGTACATTTAAAAATGGTTAAGCTGGTAAATTTTATGTTATGTGCATTTTACCACAATTAAAAAACCATTTCAGGAAAACAAAAGTTGTGCTGTAGAATAGTACATATCTACTATAAAAATTAAGATATCATATAACTATATGATGTATAAAGTAAGATTTCTCTTATAATCACAGCCCCCACAATAACTGTTACCAGTTCTGATATGCATTCATCCAGACATCCAGTACTTCTATGCAATGACTGACATATATATGTATGCAATTGTTACTTTTAACAGAAATGGATTCTGCGACTTATTTTTCACTTAACATATTTATCTTGGTTATTTTTCCATGTCATTGCATGGTGCTCTGACTCATTCTTTTCAGTGGCTGCATAGTACTCCAGGAATCTTCCTGTTTTTAAAACGATCGCAAAAGAAACAAATCAAAAAGGGGGAAACAAATCAAAAAGGGGGAAACAAAAGCAGAACACTTTACAGTTTGACATACATTCAATCTGAAGTTATTTTTGGTCTGTGCTTCTATTGCTTATATTTAAAGTGAAGCTTTGGGCTGAACAATGCTCCTAACAATAACATGGCACTCAGAAAATGCAAATTATATTTCCTTCCTTACAGTGTCAAGTTAAGCTACAAAATCAGACTGTTGCTTTCACAATTTTAAAAGATACATTTTCTTATTAGCATTCACTGACGGCTGTGTAAAAGTAAAACTTACATTTCCATAGGAATTATGTGTCAAAGTGCCATCTACTCAAAGCACATTCAGAAAGATGAACACTAAGTGAGATGATGAGGACAGAAAAAAAGCACCTAATCCTGCAGTCCTAACTTGTCATAACTCACATTAATATTAATGCAATGCTATAAAATTCCACAGAGATCAAATGAAATGGTTTTACTTGTTAATAAGATTTTAGGAAAACTGAAAAAAAAATCTGCAGAACTCACATCTCCATAGCTCTAAAAATATATAAATAATTTATGGATTGCAATGTGTGTGAAAGAACTTAGTTTTAATGGATAATTAAGGGGAGATAAAATATAAAACTATTATTAAAGAAACACATTCATTTTGATTAAATTGAGACTGATAAATATAGCAATGGCCATATTTACTTTCTTTTCTTTGGGTAGTTAAGAAATGCTTTACAAATGGAACTGAAAATATCATCAATGGATTCTTACCAAATACAAAGGATAATAGATAAACAGAATCAGCACCTAAAGCTGGGAGGAGGGAGGAGCCAAGTACAGAAATAAAAATACATAAATAAAATAAAATACAAAGTACAGAAATAAAATAACTCTAATAATAACAATAAAAAAATTCCTAAAGCTTGAGAAAACTTTACTTACTGATGTACATTTTTAATTGCAGATTTCTGAAAACACTATTTAAAATATCTTATTAATACATATTAGCATTTTTTTTCTTTTTTTTCCTTTTTTTTTTTCCAAAAGTCTGACCTTGCTGAAGGATAAACATTATACTAACAGTTTAGTTCAGCAGCACTCAACTAAAGTCATTGTATGTTAGTCCCTAAATATTTGTACAATCAGTGAGCACACACTGAAATTATTTAAAAATAAAATGCAATGAAGTTCATTTATGTTCAATGCTTTATTCTACAAGATCCACAAAATCATATTTTAAGAGAACCAGATACCATGGAGAAAAATTTATCTTAAATTAAAATTAAAAGTATTAAATATACATAGTGTACTGTACAGTTGAGTGCAACTACAAGATATAATTTTGATATACCTTTGAGCACATACAGCTCACTAAAAAGAAAAATACCGAGGTATGAACTAGTCTATTGCTGGACACACTTTACGACTGTTTGTATATGGGTGGGTTTTAAAATACAGATAGAGAAAAGCATCTTACGCGTAGCATGTGAACGCCGATACGGCAGCTGCACTCCCACCTGAGCTCCCTCCAGTTATCAGCCAGTCTGAATCTTCATTCTTGCTGTGGGGATTCTGCTTCCTCTTTTCTCTATATTGTTTCGAATAACTCCAGGGGTTTTTAACTGGTCCAAATATACCATCTGTGCTCCCAGATCTGATGAAGTGAAGCAAGATACCTTAGTAAAACTTTCATTTTTTGTGAAAATTTCATCTTCTGAGTATATTACTTGCTTCTGACACTCATTGAGCATTTAAGAACCCACTGTAGCTTGAATTGAAAAAGGTGGGAAGCCTGCTCACATGTAGCTTTCATTAATTGACAGTTGGGGAGGATGGGAAGGAAGAGCATTTGTGGAAGAAAGTAGAGAAAGCTAATCGGCTAAGAAAAGATTTTGTCTCATTTGATCATCCAATTCAACTGAAGATGATTTCCCCCTTGTGAATCAAGGTCTTCCAGCTGAAAAGGGTCATATTCAGTTAAGTCTTCTGAGGAAATCTCTCCCTTAACCAGAAGTTCTATGGAAAACATTACAAGTGGAATGCTAATAACTTTCTTTTAAATTTTTGAAATGATTTTATTCTCAGACAAATTACAAAAATAAAAATAACATATAAAGCACTTTATACCCCTTACCCAGATGTACCTACGGTCAATATTTTATCCCATTTGCTTTACTACTTATGTGCTCTGTGTGTATATATATGTACATATATACACAAAGTATGATAGAAACTTAAGGGTATCTTAAGGGTCCAACTTATATATATCATAGCCCTTTATCCCTAAATACTTGAGTGTGTATTTCCTAAGAATAAGGATATCATGTTATACAGTCACAGTACAGTTATCTCAGTAACATTAATATCAATACAATATGTTTACCTAATCTACTGTACGTAATTCAATTATGTCAACTGATTCAATAATGTACTTTGGCCGGGCGCGATGGCTCACGCCTGTAATTCTAGCACTTTGGGAGGCCGAGGCGGGCAGATCACGGGGTCAGGAGACCATCCTGTCTAACACGGTGAAACCCTGTCTCTACTAAAACTACAAAAAATTAGCCGGGCATGGTGGCGGGCACCTGTAGTCCCAGCTACTCGGGAGGCTGAGGCAGGAGAATGGTGTGAACCCGGGAGGGGGAGCTTGCAGTGAGCCGAGATGGCGCCAATGGACTCCAGCCTGGGCGACAGAGCCAGACTCCGTCTCAAAACAAACAAACAAAAAGAATTAATAATAATAATGTACTTTATGGCATTTTATCCCCTTCCTGGATCAAATCTAGAGTCAGGTCTTCCATTTAATTATCATTGTCTCTCTCTTTTTTTTTTTTTTTTTTTTGAGACATTCTCGCTCTATTGCCCAGGCTGGAGTGCAGTGGCGCAGATCTTGGCTCACTGCAAGCTCCATCTCCCGGTTTCAAGTGATCCAAGTTCAGGCGATTCTCGTGCCTCTCGAGTAGCTGGGACTACAGGCATCCACTACCACGCCTTGGCCTCCAAAAGTGCTGAGATTACAGGTGTGAGCCACTGTGCCCAGGCTCATTGTGATTTTAATTTTGAATTTCCCTAATGATCAAAGATATTAAGCAGTTTTTCATGTGTTTGTCAACTATGTTTTAATCTCTGATGAAATGTCTGTTTAAATCTTTTGTTCATTTTTTAAAAATACAGTTGCTTGTTTTGTTATTTTCTTATTGAGGTGGGAAATGTTCTGTGTATTTTGGATATCAGTTCTTTCTGAGATACAAGTTTTGCAAATATTTTTCTCTCAGTCTGTGGCTGGCGTTTTCACTTTCTAAGTAGTATATTTCAAAGTACAGAAGTTCTTAATTTTAATGAAGTCTATCAATTTTTTAGTTCTTAATGAAGTCTATCAATTTTTTAAGTGGATTTGTGCTTCATGCGTCCTATCTAAAAGACCTTTGACTAATTCTAGGTCACAAATATTTTTCCCTGTCGTTTTAAATTGTTTTTTTCTGTAGAGACAGGGTCTCACTAGGTTGCCCAGGCTGGTCTAGGACTCCTGGCCTCAAGCAATTCTACTGCCTCAGTTTCCCACAGTGCTGAGATAACAGGCGTGAGCCACCAGGCCTGACCTCCCCCTAAATTTTCTTAAGTTTTATGATGTTAGGTTTTACTTTCTTTATCTCTTATCCTGGAAGATTTTCACAGCCCTTTTTTGTTTTCATATGATATTTTAATAGACTGGTTCTCATTTTGGATTTATCTTTTGTTTCCCCATTAGTAGAGTCAGGTTATACATTCTCAGCTGGAATATTACATAGGTGATATTGTATCCTCAGACAATTACATCTGGAGGCACATAACGTCCACTTCACCCTCACTGGTGATGTTAATTTTGATCAGCTGATGAAGGCAATGTCCTAAAAGCCTTTGTTCAAATTTACTCCCATGGATTAGTTCATTCAACATATATATAATGAATTTGAAGAGCTACCACTCTGAACTACACACGCAAGGACTCTTGTTTCTATGAAACAGAGAACAAAGACCAAGCAAATATTACAAATGTGACAAGTGTCATAAAAGGGTAAGTATAAAGTACTTTTGGTGAAAGACTGCTTTTCCCTAAGATCAAGATCAAGGCAAGGAAATCTGCTGTCACCACTTATTCAACATTGCACCTAAGGCCCTAACTGGTGCAGTAAGACAAGAAGAAGAAATAAGATGAACTCTATTTGTAGACTACACAACTTGCTACATAAAATATTCTATAGCACAAAGATCAACTAGAACTAATAAGCGAGCTTTAACAAGGTCATGGGATAAAAGGTCAATATAGAAAAATCAATTATGTTTCAATGTACTAGCAATAAACAATTAGAAACTGAAAAAAATACAATTTTCTATAGCATTAAGAAACATGGCCGAGGGCAGTGGCTCACACCTATAATCCCAACACTTTGGGAGGACGACGCGGGCGGATCACCTGAGGTCAGGAGTTTGAGACCAGCCTGGCCAATATGGTGAAACCCCATCTCTACTAAAAATACAAAAATTAGCTGGGGGTGGTGGTGGGCACCTGTAGTCCTAGCTACTTGGGAGGTTGAGGCAGGAGAATCTCTTAAACCCAGGAGGCAGAGGTTGCAGTGAGCTGAGATCACATCACTGCACTCCAGCCTGGGTGACAGAGTGAGATTCTGTCTCAAAAAAGAAAAGAAAAGAAACATAAAACATGGGAATACATCAAATTATATGTACGATTTATATGCAGGAAATCATAAAAACATTCCTGAGTAAAACAAAATCTCACTAAATGGAGAAATTTAGGTAGGGTATTCATGGATGAGAAGACACGTATTATGATGCCAATTCTTTCCAAGTTGATCTATAAATTCAACACAATTACAATCAGAATCCCATTAAACTTCTTTGTAGAAATTAGCAAGCTTATTCTAAAACATATCAAAATATAACAATCTGGATTATGTAAAATGATTTTGAAAAAGAAGAACAAAGTTAGAAGACTCTTACTACATAATTTCAAGGCTTACTATAAAGCTATAATAATCAAGATGGTGTGACATTGGAATAAACAGAGAAGCAACAGAGTCCAGAAACAGACCTACATGAATGTGCTCAATTTTTGACCAAAAAACCTAAGATCATTCAACAAGAAAAGGCTAATCTTTTTTATCATTAGTGCTGGAGTTAATAGACATCCATATGTTTAATAAATGGACTTTATTCATACTATATACGAAAATCTAATTCGAAGTGAATCACAGATCTAAATGTAAGAGCTAAACAATAAAACTTCTAGGAAAAAAGTCTTTGTGACCTTTGTTAGTAAAGATTTCTTGGCCAGGCATGATTGCTTACGCCTGAAATCCCAGCACTTTGGGAGACGAGGCGGGCAGATCACCTGAGGTCAGGAGTTTGAGACCAGCCTGGCCAACATGGTGAAACCCCATCTCTACTAAAAACACAAAACTAGCTGGGCCCAGTGGTGCACGCCTATAATCTCAGCTACTCGGGAGGCTGAGGCAGGAGAATCGCTTGAACCTGGGAGGCAGAGGTTGTAGTGAGCCGAAATTGTGCCATTGCACCCCATCCTCGGCAACAGGAGCGCAACTGTGTCTCAAAAAACAAAAAAAAATACACACATCATAAAAGAAAAAATTAAGCCATGTGAGGTGATGTGTGCTTGCAGTCCCAGCTCCTCGGAAGGATGAGGTCGGAGGATCACTTGACCCCAGGAGTTCAAGAACAGCTTGGGTAACATAGTGAAACTCCATCTTTAAAAAATAAAGGAAAAAATGGGCCAAGCACAGTTACTCGTGCCTCCCAACACTTTGTTGGACCAAGCTGGGAGCACAGTTCGAGTCCAGGAGTTTGAGATCAGCCTGGGCAACCCAGTGAGACACTGTCTATATGAAAGGAAGAAAAGAAAAAAGAAAAGAAGGACGGGCACGATGGATTACATGCCTGTAATCCCGGGAGGCCTACGCAGGTGGACCACCTGAAGTCAGGAGTTCAAGAGCAGCCTGGCCAGCATGGTGAAACCCCATCTCTACTAAAAATACAAAAATTAGCTGGGCATGCCTGTAGTCCCAGCTACTTGGGAGGCTGAGTCAGGAGAATTGCTTGAAGCTGGGAGGCGGAGGTTGCAGCGAGCTGAGATCATACCATTGCATTCCAGCCTGGACGACAAGAGCAAAACTTTGTCTCAAAAAAAAAAAAAAAAAAAAAAAAAAGAATGAAAAGAAGAGAAAAAAGGAAGAGAACAATTGAGAAACTGGACTTTATCAAAATTAAGAACTTTTACTGTTTGAAAGGCATGTTCAGAGAATAAAAAGATAAACCAGAGACTTGAATAAAAATTTGCAAATCAGCATCTATCTGATAATGGATTTGAATCCAAAATATATGAAAGAATTCTTTTCTTTTCTTTTTTTTTTTTCCTGAGATGGAGTTGTGCTCTTGTTGCCCAGGCTGGAGTGCAGTGGCGCGATCTTGGCTCACTGCAACTTCCGCCTCCCGGGTTCAAGCGATTCTCCCGCCTCAGCCTCCCAAGTAGCTGGGATTACAGGCATGTGCCACCACACCCGGGTAATTTTTGTGTTTTTAGTAGAGACGGGGTTTCTCCATTTTGGTCAGGTTGGCCTCGAACTCCCTACCTTAGGTTATCTGCCTGCCTTGGCCTCCCAAAGTGCTGGGATTACAGGCCTGAGCCAGAAAGAATTCTTACAACTCAGTAATAAGATGACCCAATTTCCAAAAACGGGCAAAGAATTTGAACAGTTATCTTCACTGATGAAGATACAGGGATGGCAAAATAAACACATGAAAAGATGTTTAATGTTATTAGTCATCAGGGAAATACAAACTAAAAGTAAAATTAGAGATGACTATATATCTGTTAAACAACTGAACATAATCTCACAGAGGGACTAAGAAACTGGCATTAGACCCTCAATCCTTTTAGGTAACTACATTTAGTGAAAACAAAGGCACAGGCCGGGCTCAGTGGCTCACGCCTGTAATCCGAGCACTTTGGGAGGCCGAGGGGGGTGGATCACGAGGTCAGGAGATCGAGATCACCCTGGCTAACACAGTGAAACCCCATCTCTACTAAAAATACAAAAAATTAGCCGGGCGTGGTGGCGGGCACCTGTAGTCCCAGCTACTCGGGAGGCTGAGGCAGGGGAATGGCTTGAACCCGGGAGGCGGGGCTTGCAGTGAGCCGAGATCGCGCCACTGCACTCCAGCTTGGACGACAGAGCGAGACTCCGTCCCCCCACCTCTCCCCCACCAAAAAAAATGAAAATAAAGGCACAGACATAAGAAACTCAAGAGAAGATTTCAATTTTACTTACCCCATAGCAAACTCATCTAAATTTGTTTTTCCCATTAGTAGAGCTCCCTGATCCAACAACTTCTGAACTACTGTAGCATTATAAGGTGGTATGTAACCTGAAAAAAATTTAGTTACTATTATTGTTTTTTACAGTCCAGAAGTCTTTTATTTGTTTATACCTATTATGCCATGAATTCACAGGGAATAGGCTCCAGCAGCTCACAAGCCTTCCCATTGGTTCTCACACAGTGTGTTTCTCCCGGTGGAGCAGGCTGAGGCTTCAGTTGAACCCAGGTACCTTTCTCTTTGGCTTCCTTCTTTTTCTCATCATTTTCCTTAATGCATTTCAGGAAGCTATCTCGGCTCTTACAGCACTTACTGTGCTCAATATGCACATTCATTCTCTTGGCAAGAATCTTGCCCGTTTATTTACAACAATGCCGACAGCATGCTGGGGAACACTGTAGACTCTCCAGTTTCACCATGGTAACACTTGTGGGGCATTCCTTTTTGAACAGTACCCATTCCCTTGATGTCTACAACATCACCTTTCTTACAGGTTCGCATGTATGTGGCAAACAACTCCTTGTTTTCTAAAAGGCCTACAAAACACGTATTGGGGCCTCTCCTCTTTCCCTTTGTGTTCATCATTTTGGTGAATTACTGTATGATGGTGGTTCCTGCCAAAAGGCCAGTTATTTTTTTACAGGAAACAAAACAGTGAACATGCAAATCATATGTAAGAAACAAGAGTCGGCTGGGCGGGGTGGCTCATGCCTGTAATCCCAACACTTTGGGAGGCCAAGACAGGCAGATCACCTGAGGTCAGGAGTTTGAGACCAACCTGTCCAATGTGGAGAAACCCTGTCTCTACTAAAAGTATAAAATTTAGCTGGGTGTGGTGGCGCATGCCTGTAATCTCAGCTACTCAGGAGGTGAGACAGGAGAATCACTTGAACCCAGGAGGCAGAAGTTGCGGTGAGCCAAGACTGCGCCACTGCACTCCACCCTGGGCGACAGAGCAAGACTCTGTCTTAAACAAACAAAAAAAAGAGTCTAAACTGCAATTAAGCGATTCATAATGATATGCCTTAATTATTCCTAATTTAAATAATCAGTTGTACTTTCTTCCAGTAATTTTTTTTCTACTGTTAAATGTATGTTTTCCAAAGATAGTCTGTGCATTCATTATTTTTATAATCTAAAAACAGACTTTAACAGTTAGTTCTACAAAATATTGCATGATAGTCAGAGATGTACCCAGTATTTTTGAAATAATAAATCTCTATTTTGCTCACTGTACTTGACTGTTTCTTCTCAGATGATGTTATACCACACAGTAATTTTTATGTATTTCCAGTAGAAATAGATCTTTATTTTCAACTAAAATTTTCTCTGGCTATTGAAAAGCTGTAGCATACATTCCAAAATAATGAACAACAGTCTGCATATTAGAGGAAGGTGGGGCATATTCCTCATAGAATATTATTTTTAGCGTATAGTACTCTGAATAACCTTTTTTCTATTTCTGTTTCTTCCTAGGATCCAAATATCTTGATAAACCTGCTTTCTTTTGACCGAACTCTAAAGAATAAATCTAAACATTGCCATACTGTGCTATAAGAGAGGAATCAGAAAATAAAAAATAACTGGCCAGTAGATGTTAATGAATCCTCACATCATCTACAAGAGAAGGGTATCGATGATAGCCAGTTCACACTTATTCCCATGTTATCAATTAGCTGAAGGTAGAGGTTATATAGTGTGTTTACAGTAATCAGTTTTTTATTTCATTTTTTAGAGATGGGGTCTCACTATGTGGCCCAGGCTGGACTCAAACTCCTGAGCTCAAGTGATTCTCCCACCTCAGCCTCCCCAGTAGCTGGGACTACAGGCCAGCACCCGATTGGTAATTAGTTATTGAATTGAGTCTTCCTAAATTTAATAGAATCTTTGAAAACTTCTGAAATAGTATTCATTAAGCTGGCCTACCTCTAAAGAAAAATTCTGCATTCCGAAAGAGTAAACAGCAAAAAAGGTGATATTATATTCTAAATATTTCCTTCAAAGATATAATTAGTCTGAAATTATCTTGGTACTTTATTATCCTTAAAGTGAAAAATACCGATTTTTACAAAAGTATCAATGCTCTGATGAGTTAAACTTTACCTTTCAGCATATTTGATGCACATGTTGTCTCAATGCCGGACGTGCTGAAGTTGTCTTTTACTGCAACGGGAATTCCATCTAAATCCCCAAGTGACTGTCCTGCATTAAAAAGCCAAAAGAGTGATAAAGGAGAGAGTTTAAAATATAAAGATACATGAATACATGTTATAACAGGCACTACTAGTTTTTGGCAAAGATACTTCTTCAGAAATCAAATTTATGGCAGAAATTAATACAGTTGGACAGTATAAAGCATCACATAGCCATTACCCTCATTTTTATTATCCTCATGGCAAGTTCTTTAAATAAGGCTACGTTTTATGTTTAAAGCTTCACTTGCCAAATGGAGACTACTACAACCAATTAAACTCCTTCTCTGGAGATACAACAATTAAGTATAGTTAAAAGCAATTTACCATTCTTATATCTCTTTTCTGATTCTTCAGCTTGTTTTAAGGCCACCTCTTCCGACACAGTAATGTAGGCATTTAGAAACTTGGTCTTCTTGATAAGAGAGAGACATTTTTGACAGAGCTCTGTTGGTGTAATTTGGCCTTGTTTCAGTGCCGCAGAAACCTATAGTGTATACAATTCAAAAACCTTTTACTGAGTCTGCAGAAGTTTCAAATGTTATGTTGGTGGGGGTAGGGGTGATGGAGTGGCTAAGTATAACATTTTAAAGTGAGGCTTAGGTTCAAAATCAACAGAACCTATTACCTCTAACACTTAGTGTAGTGGAGGAAGGGTGATGCACTGATCAGCTTGAGGAGAGGTGGAGGACATGACATTCTTCTCCTTAGCTAACTTTTGGTTTTAAAGTCAGGCTGTACAAACAACAGCAATAAGTCAGGTAAACCATCCTGTCCAGGGGGAGTTGAGGCACAGCATGGGTGAAGGATGGCTGAAGGCAGATTCTGTACAGAGGGTAGCTTAGCTGCAACACAGGCAGTCCAGAGAGAAAAAAAGAGAAGTGAACTGGACAAGGCACTGAAGGATTTTTATGGCTCTCTAAATAAGATCTTTATACCTATTGTGGAGTTCAAGTAAGAGACACTATGAATTGAGAGAAATGCTTATAAAATACAGGTTCAAAGACAAACTAAAAACAAACTTTTCTGAAATTCTGTCTTTAGGGAAGACATTAGGAAGGCTGGTAAAGAAGGAGTTAAAAAAAAAAACTACACCAAAAGTGACTGAGAAGTAGTGAATACCAGTGTATATTGACAGGAAGTAGGGCCTGAGATGGAGTCATGGGTGTCTAATATTTCCTGTAGGAAGTAATAATAACATATACTTACTAATCAGATAAAAGGGATGAATAACAAGAAGTAAAAGATGACACCAAAACTTTGGAGATTTTATGAAAAGATAATTGGATTAGATGGGAGCTGAGAGAAAAGGAGAACAGGGGAAGGAATAGTATTTACCAAGTATTTTCTAAGAGTCAGGCACTGTTGCTTTACATGCGTTATTACTTCATTTAACCCTTAAAACAACCACACTGGCTGGGTGCAGTGACTCGCTCCTGTAATCCCAGCACTTTGGAAGGCCGAGGCGGGCGGATCATGAGGTCAGGAGATCGAGACCATCCTGGTCAACATGGTGAAACCCCGTCTCTACTAAAAATATAAAAATTAGCCAGGTATGGTGGTGCGTGCCTGTAGTCCCAGCTACTTGGGAGGCTGAGGCAGGAGAATCACTTGAACCTGGGAGGCGGAGGTTGCAGTGAGCTGAGATTGCGCCACTGTACTCCAGCCTGATGACAGAGCCAGACTCTGTCAAAAAACAAAACAAAACCAAAAAACAATCACACAAGTTAGGTACTGTTTATCTCATTTGACAGATGAAGAAACTGAAGCTCAGAGACCTGGAGTGATTTGTCCAAAGGCAAACAAATAGTAAGGGACAGTATGACTTCATAATATACAGTCTTCTCCATTTCTATCTCTACTCTATTGGAAGCTTAGGTTGTCCTCCAAGCTGACAGTATTTTCACGTGTCCCATATGTACCAAGAAACAGAAGTTTGCATTTGAGCGGAAAATCTCCAAATGATCTGCTCTCAGCTACTGAGTAAATCATCAAAGCAATGGCATTCTTGGGGCTGAGGGTTTTAAATGCAACAAGCAGTGGGAAGAGGTCATCAAGAGGATTCCCTAATGCTCACCGACAAGAGGAAAAGGACTTCCATGGGGAGGCTGCTGGACTGCTGCAGGGATGGGGAGGGCAGCGAGGTCTGACTTAAGTAAGTGACTTTTATAGTAACAAGAAGAGAGAGTTTGTCGAATGGTTTGTATGAAAGGTAAACCCTTGGCCAGGTGCGGTGGCTCACGCCTGTAATCCCAGCACTTTGGGAGGCCGAGGCAGACAGATCACCTGAGGCTGGGAGTTGGAGACCAGACTGACCAACATGGAGAAACCCCGTCTCTACTAAAAATATAAAATTAGCCAGGTGTGGTGGCGCATGCCTGTAATCCCAGCTACTCGGGAGACTGAGGCAGGAGAATCGCTTGAACTTAGGAGGCGGAGGTTGCAGTGAGCCAAGATCGTGCCGTTGCACTCCAATCTGGGCAACAAGAGCGAAACTTTGTCTCAAAATAAATAAAGAAATAAAGAAAAGAAAAGAAATGTAAACCCTCTAGAAGAAAGAAGGTAGAAAGAATAAAAGAGAGCAGTGTGTTTTAATATCATGTATATGGAATGGGAAGAACAAAGATGCTAGCAGGCTGAGTGGAAGAGAGTTAGAACTAGCAAAAACCCAGAGCTAGAGAGACAAACATATGTAGGCAGGTCCATCCCATGGCTAAGTTGTAATAATGAGGAAAATTGCATCTGCCACTTTCTCTCCTTCCTTGACTCCTCTCAAGTCCCCTAATGTCTACTATCCTCAAGCTGCTTCCAGACTGGTCTGAGGATAAAAGCTAAGGTGTTACAATTGTGACTGAACGGCAAGAAATAAGATTGTCTAGGAGTATTCACTGGAAATGGTGCCGATTTTCATTGAGACCATTTTTAGGAACTCTAGATTTGAGAAAAACAAAATCAATAAGGGAATTGGAAAAGAGAAGTGAAAATAAAGATGCTAATCAGCTAAATGGACCAAGCATAAGAAGCAGGAAATATAAATCACATATACAGTTCCCCGGGACGAAACTGCAGGTGTCACATCTGAATATAAAACGAAGTTAACTTCTAAGTTTTTGTTAAAAGAAAAAAAATTCTCTCTCTGGCACATCTTTTCTCTAATGGAAACTAGGCCTTCCCTGGCAGCCACTGCTTCTCCTGTTTAGCACCTACCTACCACATAACACACAGTTCAGATTGGGAGATGGGACAGATGATCTCCTTGTTCCTCAATGCTTCTCTTCTCTCAAACATCCTGCTCACCCGAAGCACATGCCTTGGGAGATGACACCACACTCCCTGGTGTGTTGACCTATAGCCTCTCTGGTACTACTTTTCATCTATTGACAATTTTGTTGCCTAGCGCACTGTCATCTTCATTACTATTGCTCCTATCCTCTCCCTTGTTCCCGTCAAATTTCAAGTCCATGTACACCAACACCTGATTTTTCAGTTCTTTGACCTCACTTCACACAAACTTTTCCTTCACCTCACCCCAGTTGCCAACTCTCCTGGTTACTGCCCAGACTACATACAACATTACTAACATCCGTATGATCTCCAAAATGTCAATTCCAGCCATCCCATGTCTCCAGCCCTCAGCTCACTTACTTTACTATCCACACAGCCAGCAAGAAAAAGGGACCTTAGTTCCACAACCACAGGAAATGAACTCTGCCAAAACCAATGAGGTCCAGAGGGCTGGAGCTCAGATGGAACTCTAGCCCTGGCAATACCTTGCAGTACAACTACAGCACATAGATTTCAGCCTTGTGAGACCCTGAGTAGAGAACCCAGTTACTCCATGCCCAGACTTCTGACCCAGAAAACTGTGAGATCCTGAGATTATGTTACTTTAAGCCACAAAGTTTATGGTAATTTTTTATGCAGCCATAGACAATTAATATACCTCCTTAGAAAAATTTCAAAACCTTGCTCAGGAACCACTCTTCTTAGAAAGTAAAGGAAGGGAAAAATGCAAATACATATAATTTAGTAATTTTGTCCCTGTAACAAAATTAATGTTAATAATAGGTAGTACTTAGTTCTAGGCATTGTCCTCGGTGCCTAACATATCATTTAATCTTTACATCCACACTGAGAAGCTATTATTATCTCCATTTACAGATTTAAAAAAACTGAAGTTCCTACCTGAGGTCACATAACTAAAAAGCAGCAGAGCTGGCTGGGCGTGGTGGCTCACCCCTGTAATCCCAGCACTTTGGGAGGCCAAGGCGGGCTGATCACAAGGTCTAGAGATCAAGACCATCCTGGCCAACATGGTGAAACCCCGTCTCTACTAAAAATACAAAAATTAGCTGGGCGTGGTGGCGGGCATCTGTAGTTCCAGCTACTTGGGAAGCTGAGGCAGGAGAATCGCTTGAACCCGGGAGGCAGAGGTTGCAGTGAGAAGAGATTGCGCCACTGTACTCCAGTCTGGCGACAGAGTGAGACTCTGTCTAAAAAAAACAAAAAAAAGGTAGCAGAGCTGGGATTCAACTGAGGACTGATCTTGTTTCCAACACTCATGCGCTGAACTACTTACTATACTACAGGGTGAGTATCCCTTATCCAAAATGCTTGGCACAAGAAGTGTTTAGATTTCGGATATTTTCAGACTTTGGAGTCCTCTATGTTTACTATATGCTTTCCAGCTGAGCATCCCTGACCCAAAAATCTCAAGTCTAAAATGCTCCAGTGAGCATCTCCTTTGAACACGCCCTTTGAAAATCATGTTGGTGCTCAAAAAGTTTTGGATTTTGGAGCATTTCAGATTTTCAGATTAGGGATGTTCAACCTGTGTAATTACTCTCTATGCAAGACACTTTGGCATTTATTTCTCTGTAATGAAGTGGAGACATTTTAATTAACTGAACAGACAGCATTAGAGGTTTACTTAGGAAAGGAACTGTCTTTTTTTTTTTTTTTTTTAAACGGAGTCTCGCTCTGTCGTCCAGGCTAGAGTGCAGTGGTGCGATCTCGGCTCACTGTAACCTCCGCCTCCCGGGTTCAAGCGATTCTCCTGCCTCAGCCTCCTGAGTAGCTGGGATTACAGGTATGCGCCCTCGAACTCCTGACCTTGTGATCTGCCCGCCTCGGCCTTCCGAAATGCTGGGATTACAGGCATGAGCCACTGTGCCCCGCCAGAAAAGAAGGGTCTTTAAAAAAAAAAATTGCCTTGATAAACACTGAAGGTACAGGAGAGCTCTTGAAGGCTGAGTATTCCAGGGACAGGTACTCATCCTCTCTTTAACATAGTCCATTCATGCTTTTGCCTTCTTGCTTCTTGAAATTGCATGTCAAGATCACCAGCAAGCTCCACATTCCTAAACCCACTGGTCAGTACCAGCCCTCATTTTACAGTACTCCTTAGTAGCATTCAACACAAGTGACCACTCCCTCCTTGAAACACTTCTTCTCTGTGTTCAGGACACCATGCCATCCTGGCTTTTCCTCCTGTCTCACTGGGCATTCTTTCAAGTCTCTTTTGCTGGCTTTACTTCCTATTGTTGACCTCCAAAATGTTGGAATTTTAGGTCTTCCTCTATTTTTACACTCAACTTCCGAGGTAATCTCATCTAGCCCTATAGGTTTAATTATCTTCTATACTCTGGCCAATGTATATCTCTCACCTAGCCTCTTTGCTGAGCTCTGAACTCTTGTATCTAGCTGCTTAAGTGATATCTTCACTTGGATATCTAGGAGGCATCTAAAAATTAACACATCCAAAACAAAACTCTTGATAACCTTCCCATTCCAAACATGTTCCCTTTAGAGGTTTTCCCATCTTGATGTTACATTTCCCCAACTGCCCTGGCCCAAAACCTAAGTAAAACCTTGATTCTTCTCTTTCCCTCAAACCCCATATCCAAAACATCTGCAAACCCTAACTTTAAAAACAATATCCACTCCCACTATCTCTTGCCAATGCAACAGGCTTCTAAAATGCTTTCTTGCTCTTTTTTTTTTTTTTTTTTTTTTTTTTTAGACAGGGCCTTGCTCTGCTGCCAAGCCTGGTGTGCACTGATGTGATCTCGCCTCATTGCAGCCTCAACCTCCCAGGCTCAAGTGATCCTCCCACCTCAGCCTCCTGAGCAGCTGAGATTAACGCCATGCGCTACCATGCCCAGCTAATTTTTGTGTTTTTTGTAAAGACAGGGTTTTGCCACATTGCCCAGGCTGGTCTTGAACTCCTGAGCTCAATCAGCCTGCCTCAGCTTCTGAAAGTGCTGGGTTTAAAGGCATGAGCCATTGCACCCGGTCAGTCTTTGTACTTTATTACTTGCTTTTCTATAGATCATGGATCCTTAAGAGTCATCTGAAGGAGCTTTTAAAATTTTAACTCAGATCATGTCCACAGATTCAAAACTTTCCAGAAGATTCCCATTACACTTTGAATAAAATCCATACTCCCTACTGTGGCCTCAAAGGTTCTCCGCAATTTGGCTCCTACCTGTCTCCCTAACCTCTTCTCTCATTGCTGTCTTCATTCACTTTTCTCCAGGCATGCTGGCCCTCTTGCTATTCCTCGAACATGTTAAGCTTGCTCTTGTTTTAGGGTCTTTGTACTTACTGTTCCATCTGCCTGGAACACTATTCTCTCAGATCTGCCCAGTGTTCCCCCTTCATATCCTTCTGGTCTCTATTAAGTATTATTCACTCAGTCAGAGAAATCTTCTGGCCACTCTAGCTAAAATGTCCAGCTCCCCCAACTAGTTATCATACTATGATCTACTTAATTTTTCTCCACAGTACTTATACTACCTGAAATTATATCCTTTACTTTTTTTTTTTTTTTTAAAAAAAGTGTTTAATGGCTGCATTTCCACAAAAAAATGTTAGGTTTCAGGAAGCAGGAGCTTCTGTCCGTCTTTAATGCTACCCCCCAGTGGCTGGAACACAGAGGTACTCACTAAATGTTAGTTGAATGAATAACAGTTGTTTAAAATTTAGAATCGATTTCCCTATAGAGCAATGATTAGTTTTTCTAAAGTTGAAGCTCCAAGAAGCCAAACGAATATATCCTTCTTTAAACTTTAGGATTAATAATATTAGCCTGGTGCCTCACTCCTAGAAACACTGGAATCACAAAAGACAAAAGTAAAAGTGAGATTCCTCCCCCTTTCTGAATGTACCTGGGTAAAATTTACAAATAGGAATTCTACCTACTTGGCATTTACCTCTTTTTTGTGCCTAATCCCAGGACTCCTGTTACCATAAGCCTCCACTCACATCCCCCAAATTGCCTCCATAATTTCCAGCCCTTCTCCCTAATTCCCAGCAAATTTTCCCCTCTTCAACTGATTATCTCAATTAAGGTATGATGAAGAAATTTGAACTGTTATAATTTACAACAATGGGTGAACAAATCATTCAACCTTCCCAGGCATCTGTACATATGTAAAATATAACTAAATTGAAAGATAATTTGTATGAATTAATTAATCTCTAATTGGTAGAATTTAGGGCATCAGTACAGTGATGTGGAAAAAATACAAAGTAGACAGAAGGTAGTTTTAGAGCTGGGGAAATAACCACCAAATGTTTTGCATGCTAGGCATTAATAGGTGTTCATTAAAGGAGTGATTAAGTAAAAGTAATCATGCCAAGGCAACCTCTGGGTCTTCCCCTGGGTCCGCTCTCCTGAATAGTTTTTTTTCCCCCATGACGCAAAAGTTGTTTTTCATTATGGCTCACTCAATGACACCAGAGAGAAGTAGCACTAAAAAAGGTAGCACTTAAGGAGCTATGACAGTTGTCAAAATCAAAATAGAGTCACTTGTGTTAAAATCCTGACTAATGGAGTCAAGGAAGGTCAAGAAGAGAGGGTTCTCATGCACGAATGCCTGATAAGAAGAACTATCACACTCCAGCTGACAAGGGATTGATAACCGAAGTATATAAGGAGTTCAAAAAACTCAACAGGAAAAAAAAAAATCCAATAATCAAATTAAAAATGGGCAAAAGATCAGAATAGACATTTCTCAAAAGAAAGACATATAAATGGCAAACCGGTATATGAAAACGTGCTCAACATCACTGATCATTAGAGAACTGCAAATCAAAACTACAATGAGGTATCATCTCACTCCACTTAAAATGGCTTCTTCCAAAAGACAGGCAATAATGAATGCTGGTGAGGATAGAGAAAAGTTGGTTGAAATGTAAATTACTACAGCCACTATGGAGAATAGTATGGAGGTTCCTCAAAAACCTAAAAATAGAACTACTGGTTGGGCACAGTGGCTCACAGCTGTAATCCTAGCACTTTGGGAGGCTGAGAGAGGAGGATTGCTTGAGGCCAATAATTTAAGACCAACCTGGCCAACACAGTGAGACCCTGTCTCTAAAAAAAAAAAATTAAAAATAAATTAAAAAAAATAGCACAACCATATGATCCAGCAATCTCACTGCTAGGTATATACACACCTAAAGGAAAGAAAATCAACATAGCAAAGACATATCTGCTCTCTCATGTTTCTTGCAGCACTATTCACAATAGCCAAGATTTGAAAGCAACCTAAGTATCTACCAACAGATGAATGGATAGAGAAAATGTCCTACATGTACACAATGGAGTACTATTCAGCCATAAAAAGAATGAGAGCCTGTCATTTGCAACAACATGGATGGAACTGGAGGGCATTATGTTAAGTGAAATAAGCCAGGCACAAAAAGACAAAATCCCATGTTCTCACCTATTTGTGGGAGTTAAAAATTAAAACAATTGATCTCGTGGAGGTAGAGTAGAATGATGGTTACCAGAAGCTAGAAAGGGTAGTAGTAGGGGTGGGAAGTGGGGATGGGTAATGGGTACAAAAATATAGTTAGACAGAATGAATAAGATACAGTATTTGATAGCACAGTGGGTGATTACAGTCAACAATAATTTATTGTACATTTAAAAATAACTAAAAGAGTATAACTGGAATGTTTGTAACACAAAGAAATGATAAATGCTTGAGGTGATGGACACACCATTTACTCTGATGTGATTACTATGCATTGTATGCCTATATCAAAATATCTCATGTGCCCCATAAATACATACAACTACTATGTACCCATTAAAATTTTTTAAAAAACAACAATCATAAGACTGCAAAAAACACAACCTTGCACAGAGGCCATTGCAACCTTCCACACACACAAGTACTTCTGTAAGGATGTCTGTCCAGCAACTGACCATTCAACCTTGGAATGATGCCACCTTTGTGACTGATCCTTGTGGCCAGGATAACTGATTCAAAATAATTTATGTAATCTTTCTGTCTTTAAAAACATCCTTTGCCCCAACCTCCCTGAGTAGGCACATAGTTTACTATATCACACATATTCCCATTGCATTGCTACCCCAAAATAAATATTTTCTTTAGAGTCTCTTTCTGTTACTTAGATTGCCAGTGGAAAAGGCAGAAAAAGGAAATACCATATTTTTATAGGTTGTATTTAATTTTAAAACAAGTTTTGGGTGTTGTCCATTTATTAATTTATTTTTTAAAGAAAAAATTTGATTCGATACAATTTAAAATGGTAAAATAATAATGTATTTTGGGGAGGAACTATTTATTATTTAAAGCCTGTGGATTTAAAGTTCTCATTATATATTACAGCTATCTATAATTATAATTCCAGGCTGCCAGCTGGGAAACAAACAAACAAACAAAACGACAACTTCTAGGGTGGAATAAAAAGGAAGATGGAAGGCAGTTTAGGTCCTCAGCGCCTACTTCTTACCAGAAATCACCTGAAGCCCCCATTAAACCATACTCCTGAACCTACCACACAGATCTAATTAAGTCTAGAGTGGGACATAGCTTTAGTTTTAATAGGTGCTTCACGTGACTCTGATAGCAACTGGCCTGCAGGCAGTTCTAAGGTTGAGTGATGGAAGTAAAAAGGAAGTAAAAAGACCTGAATTAAAGCTTAACAGCAGACATAACGTGAGAGGGCAGATTCCAGCCATATCTGCAAGACAGAATGAACAGGGCTTAATGATTTACTGGATATGAAAGATGAGGAAGAATCTAAGGGCAAATGAGATAATATTTGTGCCATTAAAAATAGACTATTAAGAATTCAGAAATACCAGAGCTTTTGTTTTTTAAGACGGCGGTTGAGAGGTAAGTCCTGTTACAATGATTACTTCACTGATTAAAGTGAATTTGAGGGTGCTTACGTGACATTTAGAAGAACTGCCCAGAAGGCGTTCACAAATACAGCCTAGAGTTCAAACATGACGTCCAGGAAATGGAGACACGGGTTCGGGAATCCCTGGTATCTTAGTGGTTGGTAAATCCTAGAGAACGAATTCTTTGAAAAAGCCCAAACATTACTGGTTTGAATTTTGCAAACTACAGTTTCGCCGGGCTTCTTAGCGACAACTGCAGCTAAGTGTCGGGGACAGAAGAGAGACTGAAGTGGCCCCGCAAGCCCCCTTTATCTGGCAAAGCCCACTCCGAGACCATCCGGTGCCCGACCCACACCAGAACAAACGTCTAATGGTGAGAAGCCGATTCACCACCCCACAGATCCGCGGTGCAGAGATTTCCCTGCTAAGGCCCAAACTCCTGAATGGGTACGGCAAGTACATCCCAAGGACCGAAAGGTACCTATCCCCCACTCAGTTCAAGAGAAGGCAGCGAGGTGGGCCAAGATGCGTGGTAAAGCCCAGGGACTCTTTGTCAACGAAGTCCGCTTAACTTTCCGCCCTCCCGGGGGCCTCAGCGAGCCAATTCCACTCACTTCTTGGAGGGTCCGGCCCAGCATGGTCCTCGTGCCCAGCCTGCCACCATAGGAGCCAGGCAAGGAGGAAAAAGAGGTCACTGGTCGCTAGTGATGGTACATGGCCGCAGCCATCTTTAATTGTCACTGAGCCCTTCAACATCGAGTACTTGGATTGGTTTAATTGCAGCCCGAGGAAATGATCTTTGCAGGCGATTGGTTGGCGCCGTAAAGCCACCCCGGCGGCTGAGGAGAGCGGGCAGGCAAGGAGATTCCGGGCCAGGGTCGCGGCGGCAGTCGGCAAGCGTTCGATTCTCTGGCGTTGGACCGAGAGCGGTGTCTGCCTGTCCCGCCGAGGGTTCCCAGGACAGGGCAGGGATCTAGGGGGTTTGCGCACCTGCTTTTTTATCCCCCCCTTTTTTTTTAGAAGGGGAGAGGGTGAAAGGGAGGGAGGAGAATAGACAGAATACTGACTGGAACGTTGATTGGAGCATTTCATATGCGAAGAGCAGAATAAAAATTCCATATTCTTTCAGTTTCTCCATTAGATTAGCTTCATTTTCGAATGCTCCGTTTTGCATGCTTAATTTTGAAACTAGCCCGTGGTTTGGCAGAATTTGACCGAATTCAGGGGTGAGAGTTTGATCCAGTCCAAGTGTATTTGAATTTGAGCACGCCGTTCAACCAGTGTTTGCAATGGAATTTCTGAAGACTTACGTACTTAGAAGAAATGCATGCACTGCGGTTTGCTTCTGGAGAAGCAAAGTTGTCCAAAAGCCTTCAGTTAGAAGGATTAGTACTACCTCTCCAAGGAGCACTGTCATGCCTGCTTGGGTGATAGATAAATACGGGAAGAATGAAGTACTTCGATTCACTCAGAACATGATGATACCTATCATACACTATCCAAATGAAGTCATTGTCAAAGTTCACGCTGCCAGTGTAAATCCTATAGACGTTAATATGAGAAGTAAGTTTTCAAAAGACATTACCTTTTTAAAAAAAGTCATTATTTAATAAGGTATGCGGTTTTAAAAAATTTGACTACGCTTCTTTGGTTAACTCAAATGAATCATTTAGGTTTTTAACAATACCTCTGCAAATATTATTTCCAAAATTTTTGAAATTGCAATGGCCAGGGTATCTTTCTGGCCATTTGTCTTGATAAAATGTAAGCTTGATTGTTTTCATGCGTCCTTAAATATGTAAGTTCAGACTTGAGAACTGTGTCTGTAGCTTTTTTTTTTTTTTTTTTTTTTTTTTTTTTGAGACTGAGTCTCTGTCACCCAGGCTGGAGTGCAGTGGCCTGCTCACTGCAACCTCCGCCTCCTGGGTTCAAGCAAAATTTCTCCTGCCTCAGCCTCCGGAGTAGCCGGGATTACAGGCGCGTGCCACCACACCAGGCAAATTTTTTTGTATTTTTAGTAGAGATGGGGTTTCACCATGTTGGTCAGGCTGGTCTCCAACTCCTGACCTCAGGTGATCCGCCTGCCTCGGCCTCCCAAAGTGCTGGGATTACAGACTAGTCACTGCGCCCGGCTTATCTCTGTAGCTAAATTTCTGTCCGGGGAACTTTGTGGTATTCTGAGATCCGTCATAGGCTTCGGCAGTCTAGTTATGTTTCCTCGTCAGTTCAGAATTTGTGGGGTTTTTTGTTTGTTTTTGAGACAGAATCTCGCTCTATTGCCAGGCTGGAGTGCAATGGCGCGTTCTTGGCTCACTGCAGCCTCCGCCTTCCGGGTTCAAACAATTCTCCTGCCTCAGCCTCCCAAGTAGCTGGGACTACAGACATGCGCCGCCACGCCCAGCTAAGTTTTGTATTTTTAGTAGAGATGGGGGGTGGGGGTGGGGGGATGGCGGGGGGGGGGGGGGCGTTCACTGCGTTGGTGGGAGACTGAGGCAGGAGAATCGCTTGAACCTGGAAGGCGGAGGTTGTAGTGAGCGAAGAACACGCCATTGCACTCCAGCCTGGCGATAGAGTGAGACTCCGTCTCAAAAGAAAAAATAAATAAAAATAATGAATTGAATTGACTTTACTGTGATTGTCTCATGAAATCTACATCTGTATTCTTTGTTTTGAAGTAATAATTGCTACTACCAGTTGAGCATGCCGTTTTCCTTTATTCTTTTTACATTAGGCTTGAAGAGAGTTCAGTTTTTTTATAAGATATGTCTTTTAGTGGTAAGTTTTACTCAATGGTCAGCATGTTTTTTCATCTCCTTTGATTGTAAGTTCTTTCAAGATAGATCCCATGCTTTGTCAACCTGTTTCAGCGCTTCACATACGCAGTTGTCATTCAGCCAATATTTCTATGCCTTTTTATCTTTTTGTTCTGACTTAGGATAACAAACTTAAATTAGCAGTATTTTATCCGTGAGTAATTTTTACATTTTGTCTTCATTTAGATCTGTTAGCTTTTTATTTCTTTAAATGCACATGCGTAACTCATGCCATGTACATTTTCATTTAAACAGAATGGCTGTGTCTAGACTTTTCTTGGCTGCTGTTTAATAATCTAACACTGTGAAACATTTTACTTTTATATAGTATTCTTGAAATATCTTAGTTTTTTATGACTTGATTGGGTAATATTATTTGCAAGTTACCATCTTTTTTTTTCTCCTTCCGTTTGAGGACATGTTGTTGTCGTTGCAGAAGATATCTGAAACAGTAGCTTGGGGAAATAAAATAATGAGGAGAAGATTGTAAACTGTAGGAAGCAGTTATTTCCCTTGACAAGAAAGCAAGAGACATGTCTATTTTATTTGAGAGATGAAGACTGGCTGTTTTTCTGGAGATGGCCACTACTGTTGGACATAAAATAATAAATCATAGAAATGGCTAAAGAAATGAAGAATTTTTACGTGGGGAAAAAATGCAGCCAACAGCATCATACCAACAAAGTTTGGTGTCTTTAGATGGGATGAACGTCTTTAAACTGATGACAGATTTAGGACTTTTCACATTGGCCCAACTCTCTGAACAAGTCAAGGTGGCAACCCCTGTCAATGGGATGGAACACTTAAGGGCCCCATTCAGTTATCCGTGTCACCAAACAGATTCTCAATTACTAACTGCCAGCTGACTACATTCTGGGTTCAGGGTCTTGTTAGATAGTACCAGTGAGCCAAGGCTACTCAGTTGATGCATTAGCATATCAGGGGACCAAGAAAACTAGAAACAACCTTGAGCTGCAGTCTCTGTACCTCAAAGAGGACTGAAACCTTTCTGCAGCTCTTAAACAGCAGCTAAAGTTTGACATGGCTAAATGTCCACTTCTGTTGTTCAAACCACATAGAGGTTTCAGTGAATAATTGTTTTATTATCTTTAGCAGTGGAAAAGGATTGTAAGACAGGAAAAGTGAAGCACGTGACTTTTGTGAATATTACAGGTGAAGTTTTTTGTTTTTTTGTTTTTTTTCCCCCTGACAGAGTATAATCCTAACTAGCCAGATGGCAAATGTGTAATGTTGGTATAATGGCCATCAGCTTAGATTTTCTGGGACTTTCCCACCTTTCAAACACTTGATCCCATGTGTCTTGATTTTTTATTACAAACACAACTCATGCAAGCTACCCGCCTGTCAGCATCTCTCTCTGTATCTTCTACCTTCCCTCCTGCTATATGGATCAGCTGTCACTGCTTTCACAGAAGGCCAGCCCTTAGCTTGTGTTTCTAATCCCATCCCCTCTCACCTACTCTGGGATATCATTCCAGCAGTTATCTCCTGCATCATCAATCTTTTCTTTTCTACTGGATCATCCCCATTAGCATACAGACTTGCTATTATTTCTCCTTTCTTTTTTTTTTTTTTTTTTTTTGAGACGGAGTCTTGCTCTGTCGCCCAGGCTGGGGTGCAGTGGCCGGATCTCAGCTCACTGCAAGCTCCGCCCCCGGGTTTACGCCATTCTCCTGCCTCAGCCTCCCGAGTAGCTGGGACTACAGGCGCCCGCCACCTCGCCCGGCTAGTTTTTTGTATTTTTAGTAGAGACGGGGTTTCACCGTGTTAGCCAGGATGTTCTCGATCTCCTGACCTCGTGATCCGCCCGACTCGGCCTCCCAAAGTGCTGGGATTACAGGCTTGAGCCACCGCGCCCGGCCGCTATTTCTCCTTTCTTAAGGAGAAGGAAAAAAAGCCACTCAAAAGTCCTCTGTCCATCCTAGTTGCCACTTCGAGCTACTGTTCCATTTCTCTGCTCCCCTTACAACAAAACTATTTTAAAGAGGGTTCAGTCTTCTCATGGTCTCCAGTCCCTTATTTCCCATTCTCTCAAAAGCACACGACACAGCAGCTGCTCCTGGCAGGGTTACCAAAGGTCTGCATGTTGTTAGATCCAGGCTTGTTTGTTTGTTTGTTTTAAAGCCTCTTAGCAGCTTTGGACCTTATTTGAAAACCTGTCTCTCCTGTCAGCAGCATTGAACGTCTTTAAACTGCCTCCTTAGGCTCCTTTGCTGCTTTCTCCTCATACCTAAGATCTAATGGATTGCCCATAGAAGTGGGTGCAGGGCAAGGGGAGACGTACAGAACGGGTTAGTGACTGGAGCATGCGTTGTGAGGCAGGGAGTGAGTGGTACATGACCCTGGAGAGGTAGGCAGGGTGCCTATCATGGAGAGCCTCACATGGCAGACATGTTCTCAGAAAAATGTCAAGCAGAAGAGAGAATAGCAGGTACTTTTGGGTCTGAGAAAAGTCACATTATATGTGGAAGCCATGTAATAAATTACTCTGGATTATTATACAGTAGCAAATTTACTTGAACAAAAAAAATTGTAATTAAAAGAATGTTTTCAGTTTTATTTAGGTGATATTTATGTAAATATTCTTCTTCTTTTTTTTTTTTTTTTTTTTTTTTGAGACAGAGCTTTGCTTTGTCACCCAGGCTGGAGTGCAGTGGTGTGACCATGGCTCACTGCAGTCTCAAACTCCTTGGCTCAAGCAATCCTCCTGCCTCAGCCTCCTGAGTAGCTGGGACTACAGGCATGTACCACTATGCCTGGCTAATTTTTCAAAGTTTTAGTAGAGATGAGGCCTTGCTATGTTGCCCAGGCTGGTTTTGAACTACTGAACTCAAGCAATCCTCCCACCTTGGTCTCCCAAAGTCCTGGGATTACAGGTGTGAGCCATGGCACCTGGCCTATAAATATTCTTAAAAATAAAAAGGTATGGGCCAGGTGCGGTGGCTTATGCCTGTAATCCCAACACTTTGGGAGGCCAAGGTGGGTGGATCGCTTGAGCCCAGGAGTTTGAGACCAGCCTGGCCAACATGACGAATCCCTGTTTCTACAACAATTAGCCAGACGTCGTGGCACACACCTGTAATCCCAGCTACTCCAGAGGCTGAGGCATGAGAATGGCTTGAACCCAGGAAGTGGAGGTTGCAGTGAGTCAAGATCACATCACTGCACTTGGGCAACAGAGTGAGGCTTCATCTCTTAAAAAAATAAATAAAATAGGCCAGGCGTGGTGGCTCCCTATACTCCCAGCACCCTGGGAGGCCGGGGTGGGCGGATCATGAGGTCAGGAGATTGAGACTATCCTGGCCAAAATGGTGAAATGCCATCTCTACTAAAAATACAAAAATTAGCTGGCTGTGGTGTGTGCCTGTAATCCCAGCTGCTTGGGAGGCTGAGGCAGGAGAATCACTTGAACCCGGGAGGCAGAGGTTGCAATGAGCCGAGATTGCGCGACTGCACTCCAGCCTGACAATAGAGCAAGACCCTGTCTCAAAAAAATTAAATAAATAAATAAAAAGATGTATAATAAAACAACTTGATTTTACACGTCAGAACAGATGCAGCCAAGTGGCTTTTCTTCACTCAGGAATTTATTCCAATTTATTTCAAAGATGTTGTTCTGGAAATATTTTTAAGGATGTGGGGATCATTACTCATAAACTATTGTCAGCATCAAATACTTTATATTCTTGCCTTATTTATTTATTAACTTCAAACAGCTTAAACGTTTATCTTCACCAGACATGGCACCAAATATCTTGTTGTTTAAAAAGTTCATAGGTCGGGCGCTGTGGCTCACGCCTGTAATCCCAGCACTTTGGGAGGCTGAGGCAGGCGGATCACAAGGTCAGGAGATTGAGACCATACTGGCTAACACAATGAAACCCCGTCGCTACTAAAAATACAAAAATTAACTGGGCGTGGTGACGGGCGCATGTAGTCCCAGCTACTCAGGAAACTGAGGCAGGAGAATGGCGTGAACCCGGGAGATGGAGCTTGCAGTGAGCCGAGATCACCCCACTGCACTCCAGCCTGGGTGACAGAGCTAGACTCCATCTCTTAAAAAAAAGAAAAAAAAAGGAAAAAAAAAGTTTCTGAATGAATACGTTAATAAAGACATACTCTTCGAAGAACAAAGCAAAACTGTATAAAAAATAATACTAAAAGTTCTGAAGACAATTTCAAAATTTGAATTTCAAAAATATTTTGAACAATGGTGGCTTTAGTTTAATAAGTGATTATCATTTTCCAAGTAAATTTTTTTTTAAAGAAAATAAATCCATCTTTTTATGCTTTCCCATGTATTGGCAAAAAATTATAAGGTTGATTACTTTTTAAAAAAGCTTTTAAGTTCGGGGTACAAGTGCAGGTTTGTTACATAGGTAAGCTTGTGTCATGGGGGTTTGTTGCACAGATTTTTTCCTCTCCCAAGTATTAAGCCTCATACTCACTAGTTATTTTTCTTAATCCTCTTCCTCTTCCCACCCTCCACCCTCTGAAAAACCCCAGTGTGTGTTGTTCCCCTGTACATGTCCATGTGTTCTCATCATTTAGCTCCCACTTATAAGTGAAAATGTGGTATTTGGTTTTCTGTTCCTGTGTTAGTTTGCTAAGGATAATGGCCTCCAGTTCCATCCATGTCCCTGGAAAGAACATGATCTTGTTCCTTTTTGTGACTGCATAGTATTCCGTGGTGTGTATGTACCACAGTTTTTTTAATCCAGTCTATCATTGTTGGGCAGTTAGGTTGATTCCATGTCTTTGCTATTGTGAATACTATTGCAGTGAACATATACTTGCATGTGTCCTTGTAATAGAATGATTTATAATCTACATCTTAAAGACCTAAAATTGTACTGGACTATAACCCTGTAGTAGTTTTAAAAGCATTTCATACTTACATTTGGAGGAAACAGATAAATTGTGTTTTTATTTTACAGGTGGTTATGGAGCTACAGCTTTAAATATGAAGCGTGATCCTTTACACATGAAAATCAAAGGAGAAGAATTTCCTCTGACTCTGGGTCGGGATGTCTCTGGCGTGGTGATGGAATGTGGGCTTGATGTGAAATACTTCAAGCCTGGAGATGAGGTGAGTTCGGGAATGCCACTATTCCTGCACGGGTCCAACCCATAGACCCTGATCCAGCAATGGATGAGAGATGTACACTGACACAGATATTTTGCCTGTCAGTGCAGCTAAGAGGTCTCTGCTCCCTGAATCTGCAGCATCCACCCCATAAACTGAGGAAGTTCACATTTATTTACTGTGGATTAAATGATGAAGGTCTCGAGTAAACACCACTATAGGGTAATTAACATTGCCCACTGTCCAGTAGAGAGCAATCATGCACCCATGAAAGAACAAAGGTTGGTCTTAGGAACATGTGAGTAAGCAAACTATTTAGATAAACTGCCCCACATTCCCTAGTTATTTGCTCTATTGCTATCAACTCAAGGTAAAGAGGATTAGGCTGCTTTCAGCCAAATCTTTTACTGAAGCTGTGCAACACCCCGGGCCTTCCAAGTAGGTTTGTGTCTACTTCCTGTAACTTTACAATTTTTCGTCTTAACAATTTTTCCCACCACCCTGACTGAACTCCCACATATTCCTTTACTAAATGTGCAAATTTCATTCTGTTTCAGAAGTATATTCTATGCTGTTGACCTGTTTTCTTGTTTTCAACAAAAGTACTGAGCTTTGACTGGAACTGTCACTTTTTTGGTTCTGTTGTTACATTTTTTCACAAACAGTTCCGAAATATGTTGACTCTACTTGAGTTGTGTTTTCTAAATTTAGTACTTAAGAAATGCAAGACTTTAAAATATGTAGGATTAGGGTATTTTTTTCCTTGAAAGGGCCTTTAAATGACAATTTTTACCTTATGGATTAGATGGCTTTAAAATAGTTTAAGTTTGGTATAATCACCTATCACTTGTCACTTTGAACTTTTGTACCAAGAAATGATAGTTCATAATCATAGCTAACACTGTTCTGGTTGCTTTTTATAAAATATGTCATTTAGTCCCTCTGAGGTAGATAAAGTTAGGCCCAGTTTACAGATGAGGAAGCCAAGCTCTAAAGAGGTCTCCTAACTAATAAGTGGTGGAGCCAGGACTCAAACCCCAGAGACTGTGGTCTTATTGGTACTCAAAGTAGTCAGTAAATGCAGCAGGATATGCTGGCATCTGCTTCCAGTGTGGTTTGACTTGATAAATCAGAATCATACTAAGTAATACATTTATATCATGAAAATAACACTCCTGCTTGGTGTAGTGCTGACTTCCGTGTTTTTCACAGCACAGGGTATATATTAGGGAACACCTTCATGCTTAGCTTTGGTCAGAGAATACCTGTGTTTCTAATGAAGCTGTCTGTGTGTGTGTGTTTCAGGTCTGGGCTGCAGTTCCTCCTTGGAAACAAGGCACTCTTTCAGAGTTTGTTGTAGTCAGTGGGAATGAGGTAACTTACCAACTCTGCTGAAATGCATTAGAAAGTTTAAACAAAGACTGGCAAATATCTCGGAAATAATTGGTGTTTTTCAGTTCTAGTTTATGTCTCATGGGGCAGTTTATAAAGAGATAATATAGAATATAGGAATTTTTGAGAGATTAAAAAAGTATTTGATGCCATTCAGTAACACTGCCTGCTAACATAGCTGTTTTTCTCTCATTGGGCAGGGATTTGGAATGAGACCTAGAACCCTGCTGTGTTGCTTGGTTTTACCCTAGATAAATAGTTGAAAGCAGATATAGGCAGTAGAGGGGGTGGATTAGTCATCAATGGAGACATGGAAATGTCCAGCGGTTTTGAATAACTTTAAAAACAGGAGTCTAATCAAATGCAGTCAGGAGACCGACAAATTGAATAGAGAGAAAGGGGTTAACATTGAGGAAATTGGCTACAGAAGGGAGGGCAGGAAGGGGAAAAAGGTTGTTACTGAGATTAGAGAAAATCTAGAAAGATTTCCTTTCCAGAAAATGAGAGTAAAGGAAACAGCTGATCTCAAAAACTAATTAGGATGTGTTTTTGAGAGTTCAAGGTTTATTTGGATTTACTTCAAGACAAATGGGAATATTGATGTGGTCTTTTTATAAACAATGAAGTTATAAACAAAGTAGTTTTTATAAACAATGAAGTAGTTATATCTGATAATGTAGCCTACATAACATTATTGAACATCTGTGAGGCAGGTAGAGCTATTCTATACAATATTTATTAGGATAATCTTGGGTATGGCATATGCATACCCTACTCCAAGGTATGCAACAGAGCTATACAATATTTATTAAGGATAATCTTGGAGTAAGGTATGCAATAAACACTGAACTGGAATAATTTTATAGATTTATCTATGAAAATACAGTTGACACCTGAACAATGCAGGAGTTGGTGCACCTACCCCTTTTAAAATGCACCTACATCTTTTGACTCCCTAAAACTTAACTGCTAATAGCCTACTGTTACCCAGAAGCGTTACTGATAACATAAAAAGCCAACTAAGGCGGGGTGCAGTGGCTCACGCCTGTAATCCCAGCACTTTGGGAGGCCAAGGTGGGTGGATCACAAGGTCAGGAGTTCAAGACCAGCCTGGCCAATATGGTGAAACCCTGTCTCTACTAAAAATACAAAAATTAGCCAGGCGTGGTGGGAGCTGCCTGTAGTCCCAGCTACTTGGAAGACTGAGGCAGGAGAATCGCTTAAACCTGGGAGGCGGAGGTTGCAGTGAGCCGAGATTGCACCACTGCACTCCAGCCTGGGCGACAGAGCAAGACTCTGTCTCAAAAAAGTCAAGTAACACATATTTTATATGTTATGTATATTATATACTGTATTCTTATAATAAATGAAGCTAGAATATGTTATGTATATTATATACTGTATTCTTACAATAAAGGAAGCTAGAATGTGTTATGTATATTATATACTGTATTCTTACAGTAAAGGAAGCTAGGAAAAATGTTATTAAGAAAATCATAAAGAAAGGTATAGTTACTGTTCATTAAGTGGATCATCATAAGGATTTTCATCCTTGCTGTCTTCATGTTACTAGAAAGAGGAAGAGTAGGAAGAAGAGGGGTTGGACTTGCACAATTCAAACCCCTGTTGTTCAAGGGTCAGCTGGATTCCTGTGAAGGTAAATGTGCTTAATTGTGTGCAGAGGTTTGCAAGTCATTGCTTATTTTTGACTGTTGTCTTCAAATGTAGGTCTCTCACAAACCCAAATCACTCACTCATACTCAAGCTGCCTCTTTGCCATATGTGGCTCTCACAGCCTGGTCTGCCATAAACAAAGTTGGTGGCCTGAATGACAAGAATTGCGCAGGAAAACGGTAAGTGTATCAGTCAGTGGCAGCATCTAAACTTCTTTTCTTTCCTTCTGTGAGTTCCTTGCAGTAGATTTGTTAGAGCTTTGAAATTTAGTGTCATTTACATGAACAGAGCTGTACTAACATTTGAAAACAATTTCCAAAGCAGTCTATTTGTGTCAGTTTGCATTTTCTTAGCTTCATTCTGTAGATTTTCAGCCCAATCAGTTGGAAATTTTTTAACTGAGATGTGTGGATGAAATGGACTTTAGGAGTCTGAACCTTCTAAAATAATGCAAAATTTTACATGTGATTCTTTAGGAAGAAGATCCATATCTTTTTTTTTAATCAAATTCCTAAAAAGGTTAGGAATCATCCCATACAGTTTCTAAAGAATGATGTCAAGGTGAAAATGTTTTTCCCTACCTCTCCCAGGAGTTATTCTCACACTTGCATATTTCTATAAAGAGACTGCAAAACTATTGAATATTCTTAAGTTCTCTCAGTCTCAATGCCTAATATCCATTAGGTGAATTCTGATTTCCCAGTGCCTTGAGCGTGTGCTCATTTGGGTTAGCAGCAACATGGTGACCAGAAATGTCTCAGATGTACTTGAGTTTGTATCTGGATTTTGTTGCTTTCCAGCTGGGTGACCCACTCATTCACTTTTTAATGAGTTTTGTTTTGAAGGTTAAATGAGGTAATGCACATTAAACTGGTGACACAGTTTATGGCACATAGGAGGCACTCAGTAAATGGCGGCTACTATTGTTAGCAAGGAGATTATGGTGTTCTTTGTATTTTAGAAAGTTGCCATCATAGAGAAAAATGATGATTTTGTTTTTTGTTGAGAAAACTACACACTAAGAACCATTTAACAATTGAAGGAAAGAGCTGTAGGTCAAACTATAATAAATAACCTAGTTTTTTTTATTACTAAGGATTGTGCTGGTAACATAACTAAAGTCTGTGTGATTCTGTTCTATCATTACAAAACATTGTACTTTACATTTAATGTGTTGGGTGATAGAGCATTAAATTTAATGAAAGTTTAATAGCTGTGTTTTTGAAAGCTTATGAAAGCTATTCATCTAATGAGGTGCTGCCCTTTATCTTAGAATTCAAGGTAAATATTTATTCTAAAGGTCAATGCTGTTTACTTTTTAAGCTATTGTGGCTTATCTTTCTTGAAGTTGCCATTTTAATCAACACTTTGTTTAAATTAAATTAGTTTTGACCACATAGATTTTTCTAATGGTTTCTCTTAGCTAATAACCTTGCGAAAACCTTATTGAAGATTTTTAGACCTGTATTGTAATTGTAGACTCTCCAACAGCATTGTTTTATTGTTTTGTTTTTTCCCTTAAAAACATTAAGTTTTCTACGCCTGCGTGACTATATGTGCACTATTGTTAGAGACCTCTCACTTCTTTTACTGGTTCAGGGCTCTCTGGATCTACTTTTAATATACTGTAAAAAACAATTTAGAAGATAAGAAAAAATTAAAAAATTTAGAGGCAAAGATCTGTCTCTTTTCAGAGACATTGGTGCGAGTCCTCAGTTTATTGTTGGCTTTGTGGGTAATTCTTTGGTACTCTGTTATCTTCTGTTTAAGCAACAATGGCCTGGAACTGGGAAGTTGGAGCCCTGGGTCCTATTCTGCCATTAACTAACCAGGTGACCACATGCTATTTATTTATGGCCTCTTTGTGGTTTCCTCTGAGTTTATGAGTATAGGACAGTGTAGGTTTTGAGGAGAGCTTTGAGAAATAGAAAATTTTAGACCTTATTAGGTGATGATATGTTATATTGAGTTGGGTCTGTTCATTGATTGAGCCCCATGTTAACCAATCTAGAATGAAACCCACTGTAAAGAGTCTCAGTAATTCACATCATGAACTTCTGCTGCATTCACATGTTGCGACCTGTAGGACGCATTTGTCCTGAGTGACTCAGTGAGCACAGTGAGACCTTGCTTTCTTAGTCCGTTCAGGCTATTATGACAAAATACCATAAACTGGTGGCTTAGAAACAAGAGAAATTTATTTCTTACAGTTGTGGAGACTGGGAAGCCTGAGCTCAAGGTGACATCAGATTTTGTGTCTGGTGAGGACCGACTTTCTGTTCTTTAACAGTGCTTTCTCCCTTGTCCTCATATTCTGGAAGGGGTGAGGATATCCCTGGGGTCTCTCTTTCTTATAAGAGCATGAATTCCATTCATGAGGGTTCTGCTTGCATGACCTAATCACCCCACCTCCTAATACCATCACTCTGGGGGTTAGGATTTCAACATATGAATTTTGGTGAGACACAAACATTACAAACATTCAGACCATAGCACTTGGTACTTGCTGCTCTCAGAAATTTCGGTTTACTGAAATTACTACACATGGGTTATAATAATGGCCTACCTCTTTTAACTGTTTATTTGTGAGAATCACATGAGAGATGTGAGCATCTTAAAATACTGTAAAAATACTTTTAATGAAGAAATTCTGTAATGAGATTTTATTGTACCTAAAGTCAGAAGTTCCAGTGTCCAAAGTGGATTTTCCATTTGACTATTCATTGTGATCGATGGAGCATATTTTGGCTTCAATATGCTAAGCAATAACTGTTCCTTTTCTGTTAGCTATTGGCATTAAGGCATGCCTTAGTCTGCACAAAGCAGGTCAGTGTTTGTTATCAAAGATGAATAGTCTTTTTTTTCTAATCAGTTAATTAAAGAAAAGCCAAAATTAACAATGACAAAAACACCTATCAGCACCTTGGAAGATTTTATAGGATTTCTTTATAGCAAACAGCTTATTTGAAATTAGGAAAAATCTTTCTAAGGGTTCAATGATGTTTACCTGTTTTCCCCTTTGTTCTGTAGTTACTTTTCTGCAGCAGCTGAGTATCAGTGAACCAAGGAGATAGTTTATTCTTGATGTCGTGTAATACTGTCATTTTGTCCACACACTGATATCATTAGAAAATACCAAGTGAGACCAGGCGAGGTGGCTCACACCTGTAATCGCAGCACTTTGGGAGGCCGAGGTGGGTGGATCACGAGGTCAGAAGATCGAGCCCATCCTGGCCAACATGATGAAACCCCGTCTCTACTAAAAATACAAAAATTAGCTAGATGTGGTGGCACACACCTGTAGTTCAAACTACTCGGGAGGCTGAGGCAGAATCGTTTGAACCACAGAGTTGGAGGTTGCAGTGAGCTGAGATTGTGCCACTGCGGTACTGCAGCCTGTTGACAGAGCAAGACTCCATCTCAAAACAAAAAAAAAAGAGAAAAAGAAAATGTCAAGTCAAAATTATTTCCTTTTTATCAGTCCATCTGTAGTTTCTTCATGATTTGTTCAGTAGGAACACATAGATAACTTAGGGCTCTCAAATAAGTAGAAATTTTTTTTAAAAGTTGTTACAACCAGATTTTTTTGAATATGGTAAGATTTGATGGTTTTATTTATTGGTAGTGTCATGGGTACACTTGAATATTTCATGCTCTGCCTGAAATTCATGTCTTGTCGGGAAAGTTGTACTTCACTCTGTTTGACAGAAGTATTAAAAGGTGTTAGGTGTGGTGTTGCATGCCTGTAGTCCCAGCTACTGAGGAGGCTGAGGTAGGAGGATCGCTTGAATCTGGGAGGCGGAGGTTACAGTGAGCCGAGATCGTGCCACTGCACTCCAGCCTGGGCGACAGAGTTAGGAATTGAACTATTCCTCCTCCACAAAATAAATTCCTCTTTTAAATTGTGTATACTTGCAACTCAATGAAGTGAATTTAGGAATACTTTTTTCTTTTTTTGGTATTAGGCTTTATGGCAGTAAAATTTTGTCATGTAAGTGTAAATTAGGCATCTGATTAATTCTGTTATAGAATTATAGAATTAGGCCCAAACTTGAAAGCATTGGGTTTACTCCCTACCAACATGCTTATATTAAAACGACAGCCTTCTTCTTTCAAATGCATTCTAAGGCCTTTTCTTCACCCCACCACCACCTGTTTCTTCCCACTCCCCAAGCCCATTACCCTTTTGGACTTTGAGTTTTCATTTGCACCTGACTGGGTTGTATTGTTAGTGGGGTAAGGGGAAGTAGAAGAAACCCCTGCTGTTTTCTTGCATAAACAAAGTATGGGGTTGAGGAGGCAAGGAGAGTGAGAGTGCAGGCTCTGGGTTGGTCAGTGTGATGGAAATGAATCTTCCTTTGCTTCAAGGTCTATTTTCCAGGGAGTCCTGAGTGGTGGGGGGGCACTTAAAAGAATAGCAGAAACCTCACTCCTGGAAATTTGTGTTTTACACAATAGGTTTCTAAGTGACTGGGTTAACTGTCTTGTGAGGTTTAGAAGTCATTTACTCTTCAGTGGACTGTAATCTAGCTTCTAGCCTTGCGTTTCAATTGCACCTGCCCTCACTGGGGTCGTAGCTAACTTAAGTGACTTAAGTTGCCAAGCCCAAAGACATTTTTCAGTTTTTATTTTAATTTCACCTCTCTGAAGTATCTGGCATTGTTGACCACTTCCTAAATACTTACTTTTTGTATGGTTTCAGGGACATTAAGACTTTTAAGTTTTCTTTTTTTGTTGTTGACCATTTCTTGTCATTTTTAGAAGCCCCCACTTCTTCCTCCAGCCCTTTAAATGTGCTGTTTTCCCAGTGTTCCACTCTATTCTTCCTTTTTGTTTCTCAAGGTTATCTCATCTACTCCCAGCTTCTCCTTATAGTTTGGTAACTTGCAGATCTGTATTTCTAACTCTATCCTCTTACTGAATTCCAGTTAGATGTTCTCTTTATATCTCAAACTCAACTTGAGCAAAACAAGACTTACCAACTACCACCCTAACTCTTCCTCTGTAATCCTAATGTCAGTTAATTGTGGTTTACCCTACGCCAAAATCTGACATTGTTCATAAACCCTGCTCTCTCACCTTCCACAGCACTACTCATTATTGTTCATGTCAAGTAAAATGTAAGATTGTTGTCAAATTTGGAACAGTAACTTCCAAGTTCCTTTTATATATGAGCTATAAGATTTGTGAACCCAAAATATCTGAGACAGGTCTCAGTCAATTTAGAAAGTTTATTTTGCCAAGGTTAAGGGCACACCTGTGACACAGCCTCAGGATGACATGCACCCAAGGTGGTCAGGGTGCAGCTTGCTTTTATATATTTTTGGAAGACAGTACATCCATCAATACACATAAGATTTACATTGGTCTGATCTTGAAGGGTGAGACCTGTTGAAGAGGGGTGGGCTTCCAGGTGATAGGTAGATTTTAAAAATTTCTGATTGGCAGTTGGTTGAAATATTTATTATAAGTAGAATGGAATGTCTGGGTTCAGATAAGGGGTTGTAGAGACCTAGGTTTTATCATGCAGATGAAACCTCTAAGTAGCTGGCTTTAGAGAGAATAGACTGTAAATATTTCCTAGCAGATTGAAGGTCTGTGTTGATGTTAATGCTGCAGGGGTATAATGAGGCCTGCAACCTCCTCTCCCATCATGAGCAGAACTAGATTTTCAGGCAATGTCCTTGGCCAAGAAGAAGAGTCCATTCAGGTGGCTGGGGCCTTAGAATTTTATTTTTGGTTTACAGATTTCAAGGCATTTCACGTTTTCTTGTGTAGTGAATAAGCCTAAAATACTATTGTATTTTAATGGACAATCGTGATTAACTAGTTTGTTGTTAACCTCTTCCATATAGTGTTGTCTTGTAAATTCTTACATTTTTTTAATTGGAAGAATTTTCCACAGACTAGCTTCTGGCTTTGTACATTTCAAACCTTGTTTAACTTTCTCCTTCACTACTCACATGACCCTGTGCTGGGCGCAGTGATACACAGCCTTAAGGAAATGTCATGTTGCTTAGGTGAGTTGACTTAGTTAGTGAGAGGTAGGAAGAAATTCCTGGAAGGCGTTTCTTAAACTAAGACACCTAGGAATAACTTAACTCTACACAGAAGTGACTACGAACCACATCAGTATTTTCTACTAAACCTCAAACAAGTGTATTTCCAATCAACTTCCCTTTAGCCAGATCTAGTATCACCTGACAAGAAAGCCAGACTAATGAGTAAGAGTGAAAAAAGACCAATCTTAACTGATTGTGGTTAGCATATCTTTTACAAATTTTACAAAAACATATGTCTATGTAAATATATTGCTAGGGCTCCTCTTTGCGCCTTGTGTAAGTGAAGGACTTCAGCTTCGTTGGCTCCATGAGTAAATCCTTCTCTGACCACACTACTTCTCTCTGTCTTACGTTCTATTGTCACCCATCATAGCATTTCTTTTCTTTTTTTTTTTTTTTTGTAAGACTGAGTCTTGTTCTGTCGCCCAGGCTGGAGTGCAGTGTTGTGATCTCGGCTCTCTGCAACCTCTGCCTCTTGGGTTCAGATGATTCTCCTGCCTCAGCCTCCTGAGTAGCTGGGATTACAGGTGCCCACCACCACGCCTGGCTAATTTTTGTATTTTTAGTAGAGATGGGTTTCACCATGTTGGCCAGACTGGTCTTGAACACCTGGCCTCAGGTGATCCACCTGCCTTGGCCTCCCAAAGTGCTGGGATTACAGGCGTGAGCCACTGCGCCCAGCCTATCACATGCATTTCTTCCCTCTATCTGCTTCTGCATATGATTGAAGGAACCAGTGATTTGGGATGGTTCCCACTGCCTATCCCATTTGGGGGGATACATTCCCAGTACCCCGGTTGAAATTCTGAATACACTTCAGATAACAAAGCCATTGTTATCCTGTGTATAAAGTTCTTCATCGATTATGGGTTAACTAACCTTCATAAATGGCTTACCCTGGCCACCTTACCAAGATATATAAATAGCTTTGTTTTCTTGGGAAAATGTGTTTAACTTTCTAAACATTTAATTCACACACAAACTCTTCTGTAAATTGGGGAATGTCAACATGAATTACAGAGTCTTAGAAGAAGAGGACACACAAATCTAGGCTATCTTGGTCTCCTTTGGTTGATTTGTTTTGTAACTATTTTTCCGCTTATTCAGATTAAGTTTTGTAGCGTGTTTCATGTTTTGTTGTTGTTGTTTTTGTAAGGCAGCTAAGGTGTTGGTGCCTTACCTCATAAGATTACAATACTGAAAACTGTGATTGTAGAGGACTTAGGTGCCCAAATGCCAAATAAAAAGTGACTCAGTCATGGGAAAGAAGCCAACGTTGCTTCAGTGCCTTAATGTATGTTTAGGGAGAATTCAGAGATTAGGCAGAAAGGACAGAGCAAGTTAGATTTTAGGGTTTAAGAATGCCTAAGTAGTATAATACTTATTCATGTTTTCCCCATATTTAAAAAATATCTGTCACTAGTACAATCCCCTCTGACTTCCAAAGAGGCTCTGTGTGTGTACTTAAGAAGTAATGGAGGCATGCAATTAAAAACCTTGGCAATTTTGAATAACAGTGCTTTTTTCAAGTAGAGTATTTCTGCGCACTTTATATAAACCAACAAATACAGCACACGTTTCTTCACTATCACAAATAGGCTTCTACTTCAATGAGATTCAAATATATAATGTGGCCATTACAGCAAGCTAGGTAAAAAGTATTCCCACTCTGTAGGACTTAAGCGAAGGGCCACTGGGAGGTCAGCAACAGCAGTAGCTTCCCTTTGCATTGAACGTGCTGTGACGAATACAACAAGAATATTTAGTTCAGCCACAAGACTTCAGACCTTAGAAGACCAACCAGCTTATTGTTGGCATGAAAATTTATTTTGCCACCAGGCGCGGTGGCTCACGCCTATAATCCTAGCACTTTGGGAGGCTGAGGCGGGCGGATCACCTGAGGTCAGGAGTTTGAGATCAGCCTGGCCAACATGGTGAAACCCCGTCTCTACTAAATACACACAAAAAAATTAGCCAGGTGTGGTGGTGGGCACCTGTAGTTCCAGCTACTTGGGAGGCTGAGTCAGGAGAATCACTTGAACCTGGGAGGCGGAGGTTGTAGTAAGCCCAGATTGTGCCACTGCACTCCAGCCTGGCTGACAGAACGAGACTCCATCTCAAAAAAAGGAGAATTTATTTTACCTACTGGCCTTTTGGGGACTTTGAATAAAGATATGTTTGAACCTGCACAAAATGCGGAGTCCTCGGGCTTCTTGATAACCTAACAGCGCTGCATTCATTGGGCCTGCTCCTTGCTGCTTTTGGCTTGGGGTCGCCATCAGGTGGCAGCACAAGGAACTGAAGCTGCTATTGCAGAACCACTCCTGCTAAGCCCAGCTGTGAAAACAGTTTTGCTTTCTTATTTGAGGGAATGAAGTTGCTTTGGATCAAGAATTATGGGGAAGAGATGAACTGACAATAATGAGGTCGGAGATGTATTTGGCAGTTGGATCCTGAAGTAGCCATTATATTTAGTATCCAGCATTCACAGAGAGAGAATTAGAAATTATTTTCAAGCTTTTCTTTACTGGAAGAAACTTTAATGCAGTCTTTCAAGTAGCCAGGCGATCCCCTCACTTGAGGTAGTAGCAATTGTTGCTTTGATTGTAGGACATAATGGTGATTGGATGATTTCTTTTTTTCTTTTTTTAGAGACGAGGTCTCACTCTGTCACCCAGGCTAGAGTACAGTGGCACAATCATAGCTCACTGCAGCCTCAAACTCCTGGGCTCAAGCCATCCTTCCACCTCAGCACCACCATACCTAGATAATTTATTTTTTATTTTTTGTAGAGATGTGATCTCATGATGTTGCCCAGGCTGATCTTCAACTCCCGGGCTCAATCCTCCTGCCTCAGCCTCCCAAAGTGCTGGATTACAGGCGTAAGCCACTGCATCTGGCTATGGATGATTTTGAAAGTCAAGAAACTTTGATCAGGCATCTGCTACATCCAGGGCACTGTGGCCAGTGGAGGGCATAATATGAGGTCTCTGACCTTATGAGCTTGCAGAATAGGTTGGGAAATAGGATGTATGGCACAGATAACAGGTTCCAGGCTATTTTAAGGGTATTGCTGAGGAAAACTGGGACTTGGGCCTTCAAGGGAAGGGAGACCTCAGCAAGTAATTATAGCATTCTAGAGTCTGGAGGAATGGGCCAGTGTGTGTGCAATGTAGGGGGAAGAATGAGAGGAACAGGGTGTCAGAGGAGGAGAGTTCCATTCAGGAAATAGTGAGAGTTTCCATTCAGGAAAAGTTGGAGAGTGCAGGTAACACACTGTGAGGAATTTAAATGAGAATTTGACTAGCGACACTTCTATAAGAATGGACAAAAGTAAGAGGGTGAAATATTTCATGGGGGAATTAATTTTTGGATGTATTTGTGAAGCACTTTTAATACTTTTTTCCCTCATTCGGAAAGTACTAAAGCTATGTTTAAATTATCAGGGCAAAAGGTACTTTACCTCTGCCCTCTGAAGGTTCTATAACTGAGTCTGCTGAAATAAACTGATAATAGATTAAGAGGAGAAAAGTTATACACATTTATTTATTTCCTTTTAATATTAGTTGATATGTAATAATCGTACACATTTATGGGTGTAGTGTGATATTTCAGTACATGGATACCGTGTGTAGTGATCAAATCAGAAGAATCAGCATATCCTTCAAGTCAAACATTGATTATTTCTTTGTGTTGGGAACATTAAAAATCCTCTTTTTGAGTTTTTTGAAAGTATACAATAAATTATTATTAATTATATTCACCCTGTAGTGCTGTAGAGTACTAGAACTTATTCTTCCTCTCTAGCTGTAATTTTGTATTTGTTGACAGACCTCACCCTGTTCTTCCCTCCCTGCTACCCTTCTCAGCGACTGATACACCACAGTTCTACTCTGCTTCTGTTACCTCAAGCTTGTCTAGTTCCCCCTTGAGTGAAAACGTGGCATTTATCTTCTTATACCTGACTTATTTCACTTAACATAATGTCCTCCAGGCTTATCCCTGTTGCCACGAATGACAGAATTTCATTCTTTCTTTTTTATGGCTGAATAGTATTACATTGTGTATATGTACCACATTTTCTTTATCTGTTTATCTGTTAATGAACATTTAAGTTGATTCCATATCTTGGCTATTGCAAACAGTGTTGTATTAAACATGGGAGTGCAGATATCTCTTTGATATTACTGATTCTCCTTCCTCTGGATAAATACTCAGTGGTAGGATTGCTGGATCTTAGGGTAATTTTACTTTTAGAGAAAGCTTCATACCGTTTTCCATACTGGCTATACTAACTTATATTCCCACCAAAGATGTATAAGAGTCCCCTTTTCTCTGCATCTTTTCCGATATTTATTTATTTTTTGTCTTTTTTCTATATGAAACACTTCACAAATTTGCATGTCATTCTTGCTCAGGGACCATGCTTGTCTTTGTGTCATTCCAATTTTAGTATATGTGCTGCCTAAGCAAGCCCTGTTTTTTGTCTTTTTGGTAGTAGCCATTCTAACTAGGGTGAGAGATCTCATTGTGGTTTTAATTTGCATTTCCCTGATTATTAGTGATGTACACCATTTTTTTTTCCCTATGCTTGATCATTTTTCTCTTTTTGATAAATGTTTGTTCAGATCCTTTGAACGTTTTTAATTGGATTACTAGTTTTTTGTTGTTGTTGAGTTTTTTGAGTTCCTTATATATTCTGGGTAGTAGTCCCTTGTTGGTTGTAGAGTTTGAATATACTTTCTCCCATTCTACAGGTTGTCTCTTCGTTGGTTATTTCATTTGCTGTACAGAGCTTTTTAATTTGATATAGTCCTATTAATGTTTTTGCTGCCTGTGCTTTTGAAGTCTTACCTATATCATTGTTGTCTGTATTCCTATATGCTTTCTTCTAATAGTTTTGTTTTAGGTCTTATGTTTAAGTCTTTAATTCATTTTGAGTGGGTTTTTATATATGGTGAGAGATGGGCATCTAGTTTCCATTTTTCTGCATATGGATATCCAATTTTCCCAGCACCATTTATTGAAGAAATTGTCATCTCCCCAACATAAGTTCTTGTTACCTTTGTCGTAAATCAGCTGGCTATAAATAGGTGGATTTATTTCTGGGTTCTTTATTCTGTTCCATTGGTCTATGTGTCTGTTTTTATACCAGTACCATGTTGTTTTGGTTACTGTAGCTTTGTGGTATAGTTTGAAGTCAGGTAAGGTGATGCCTCCTGCTTTTTTATTTTTGCACGTATTCTTTTGGTTATTCAGGGTCTTTTGTGGTTCCATGCAAATTTTAGGATTTAAAAAAATTTCTGTGAAGAATGTCATTGATATTTTGATAAGGCTTGAATAAAGTCTGTAGATTGCTTTGGGTGGTTTGGTCATTTTAGCAACATTTATTTTTCCAATCCATGAGCATAGGATGTCCATTTTTTTGTGTTCTCTTCTATTTATTTAATTTATATGTATTTTTTTGAGATAGGCTGGTCTTGAACTCCTGAGCTCAAGCGGTCCTCCCCTGCTTGGCCTCCCAAAGTGCTGGGATTAGAGGTGTGAGCCACGGTGCCCAGCCCTTTTTGATTTCTTTTATCAGTGTTTCTAGTTTTCATTATATAAATCTTCCACCTCCTTGGTTAAATTTATTCCTAAGTGGTTTTTTGGTAGTTATTGTAAATGAAATTGATTTCTTTTACAGCTAGTTCATTGTTGGTATGTAGCAATGCTACTAATTTTTAAATTTTTATTTATATTTATTTATTTAAAAAAATTTCTTTTTGGAGACAGAGTTTTGTTCTGTCACCCAGGCTGGAGGGCAGTGCATGATCTTGGCTCACTGCAACCTCCGCCTTCCTGGGCTCAAGTGATCCTTCCACCTCAGCCTCCCAAATAGCTAGGACTACAGGCATGTGCCACCATGCCCAGCTATTTTTGTATTTAGTAGAGATGGGTTTTGCTTTGTTGGCCAGGCTGGTCTTGAACTCCTGGACTCAAGCGATCTGCCTGCCTCAGCCTCCCGAAGTGTTGGGATTACAGGTGTGAGCCACTGCTCCGGGCTGCTACTGATTTTTGTATGTTGATTTTGTATTGTGTTACTTTAATGAATCTGTTTATCAATTCTAAGAAGTTTTTGGTGGGGTCTTTTGTTTTTTCTATATGTAAGATCATGTCATCTGCAAAGAGGGACAATTTGACATCCTCTTTTCCAATTTGGATGCCTTTTGTTTCTTTCTCTTCCCTGATTGCTCTGGCTTGTACTTCCAGTACTTTTTCCTGTAGATGTATCTATTGTGTTGTTTGAGTAGAGTGCTTTGGCTTTGTTCCTGGGTGAGCACAGTAGTGTAGTCTCTGTATGATTTCCTTTTTTTCTTTCTTTCTTTTTTTTTTTTCTTTTTGAGACAGAGTCTCGCTCTGTCGCCCAGGCTGGAGTGCAGTGGTGCAATCTCAGCTCACTGCAACCTCTGCCTCCCAGGTTCACACCATCCTCCTGCCTCAGCCTCCCGAGTAGCTGGGACTACAGGCACCTGCCACCACTCCTGGCTAATTTTTTTTTGTATTTTTTTAGTAGAGACGGGATTTCACCGTGTTAGCCAGGATGGTTAGCCAGGATGGTCTCGATCTCCTGACCTCGTGATCTGCCCGCCTCGGCCTCCCAAAGTGTTGGGATTACAGGCATGAGCCACTGCACCCAGCGTCTTTGTATGATTTCTTTGGCTGTGATCACTATCAGTGGTGTCTGAATTTCTCAGTGGCTTACGCTTTAGTTTGTGGAGGCTGTTAGGCAATTTTTTTTTTTTTTTTAGACAGGATCTCACTCTGTCACCAGGCTGGAGTGCAATGGTGCTATCTCAGCTCACTGCAGCCTCCACCTTCTGGGTTCAAGTGATTCTCCTACCTCAGCCTTCTGGGACTACAGGTGTGCGCCACCAAGCCCAGCTAATTTTTGTATTTTAATAGAGACGGGGTTTCACCATGTTGGCCAGAATGGTCTCGATTTCTTGACGTCATGATCTGCCTGCCTCAGCCTCCCAATGTGCTGGGATTACAGGCATGAGCCACCACGCTTGGCCTCTTGGGCCCTTTTATTGGACATAGGAATGCTGGGCAGTCTGGTCCTCAGGTCACTAGGTGACACATGCAGCTACATAGCATTCCTGCTGCTGGTGTGGATGGCAGGCTTTGGGTGGACTAGTCCTCAGGACTCTGGTCAGTGTGCATGAGGGCCAGCAGTGGTGGTTGTGGGCCCCGGGGGAACTGGTCCTCTCTGCACTGCATGCGTGGCTGGTGGCAGCTTTACTATTGAGGGGCGGGGTCACTGTCAGTGTTGGTGGCAGCAGACCTGGGCAGGTAATAATGTGTAGGTGCACGGAAATCACACAAGTTATGAACCTCAAAGAAGGGCCAAATTGGTGATGCCTAAATACCCTCTTCATAGGGTGGAGGGAAGGGGAGTATATAGGCATTTTTAGAGGAAGAGTAAATTATTTTGAGAGGAGATGAATGGGCCCAAAGAACAGACAGTAGCCTAGGACAAAATTCATCTGGGCTGTGGGTGTGGCACCTAGTCTTCTTTCATGTGAGTTAATCTTCTGTGTTTGGTGAGATTATAGGGAGGGGGCCCAAGAAAATAGCATTCCTTCTGAGGGAACTTCAGAAAAATCCTCCCTTTGCACTTCAGGAGAGACAAAGGGATGAAAGACCGTGGCCGGGATGGTGAGAGATCAGAGAGAGCTTCGTTCTGAGGTTGCTTCTTTACCTCAAAATACTCAGCATGTCAAAGTGACATACTCTGGGGTATTGCTTTCTGAGCCCCAACAGGATCTTTACAATTTCTTCTAGTCTTTATAATTTTGGAAATTATAAACCCTTCTAGAAGGAACACAATTTGCAAGGAGACTTGTCTTAATTACATTTCATGGTTTTAATTTCAAAGGGAACAACTGGCTCAGAAATTTTAGTAGTAACTTTTAAGCTATAAATAAGGGTGACAAACAGCCTTCTGTGATTTGGGCAAGATAGAAAAAAAAAATGAAATGAAACTAGGGTTAAGGTTATAGATAGAGTGCATGTTCCAAGACTTGGTGTACTTGCTAGAGATAGGTGGCAGAATTCCTGCACTTTCCAGCAGCCAAGGCAGTAGGGACCCACACTAGCAGTTACTCAATTTATGGTGACGTTAAATAGGACACATACTACCACCACTTAGTGTTCAGAAAAATGTTTTTTTGTAAGCTGTCATAAAAAGAATTCTCATGAATTCTGTCAACAATATCCCCTTAGCTAATACAGTATCAGATATCAAACAATCACTTTTTATAATGTTCCTCAACCTTGATCAGTAGCATGACACCGAAGTACAGTGCAAACAATTTTCTGGGACTTGAAACCATCCAGTCCAAGTAGGCAATTCTCTGAAGCTCTACGTTAATTTACGAATAAAATGTAAGAGCGTGGAAAGCAGTTTTTTGACCGGTGATTCTCTTTTGGATTGCACACTTCTTTGGGAAATGGATGATAGGTCTAGATTCCCTTCCTTGTCAATAAGCATATGCATAATCACACAAATTTTACGTGTTGTTTTAGGAAATTCACAATTTCAAAGAGTTCATCATCCCTTACCCTACCCCTCACCCCTTCACCCTTGTCCCGCCACATCCCTCCTGCCCTGACTGATCCAGGCTTAGCACCTTGGTCTTCAGGGCTATCGTGAGTTACCATGGTAAGAACATGCGGTATGAGGATGGTTGTGCTGGCTGGACACATTCCTCTGCTTTAACAGGAAGCCATATCGAGGATGGGAATTGATTTTCATTTATGAAAGTTGATGAACTTGACATGTCTGAACAAAAGATGTTTATTTCGCTTTGGTGAGAATGTAGTCAGGAATGTGATTTTTCTTAGAGAACAGCTAAGCATAACAAACTAAAAAGGGCCCCAAATCTCCCTCTCATAGAGGAAGCTCTAATAATTTTAGCCTGGAAAAATTACAAGCAGATGTTACAAAGGACCATCTGAGCTATCTTAAGCCAACAAATTATTGGTATTTTCGGTATTTGATATTCTTGGTACAGAGCTCATAGATTGTCTAATTTTAAGCAACTACAGTTTCTTGGTGAACCTAAAATAAAAATCCTTGTGTAGTATATCTTGGGAAGTGTAATAACTTTATTTTCTTTTAGAATTATTTATCATTTTATCATCAACCAGTTATATGTTGAAAACATTTATCCAATTATATCTGCTTTAGATTCTCATTAGCTGTGGTTTCCTTTGCATTGCAGTGTTCTAATCTTAGGCGCTTCAGGCGGAGTTGGTACTTTTGCTATACAGGTAAAACCATTTTTTAATCTTGTGAATAGGAGGATTTTGTTTGCATGAATTTATAAATTAAGATAAATTATTTCTCCTTAAAAGCTGAGAAAAAGGTAGATCTGGTAAATGTACTGTAATTTCAGCTTGTTCTGTAAGAGGAAAATATTCTCTTTTTTATTTAAAAAATTATTTTTTAGAGATGGAGTCTTGCTGTGTCATCCAGGCTGGAGTGCAGTGGCACAATCATAGCTCACTGTAAGGAAAATATTCTAATGTAGAAGGAAGCATTAAGCTTTCTAGTAGTTTCATATGAGTGGGTGTGTGGATGTCCTTGATAACAGATGTAGGAAAGCTTTTAAAAAGGAAGACCATGGGCAATGCCATGGGTAGATGGAAGTTAGCAATTTAGTAGGAAACAGCCAATGTCAAAAACCAATACTAGTTTCCAATCAAAATTGTTGCAGGCTAAAAAGCATGCAAAATGTAGAAATCAGTAAGCTGATTCTAAAATGTATGTAGAAATACAGTCGCCAAAATACCGTTAAGATGGCAATACTCCCCCAAAGTGATTTATAGATTCAGTGCAATCCCTATCAAAATGCCAACTGCTTTTTGCTTTTCATAAATGGACAAGTGGATCCTAAAAGGCATATGGGATCACAGGGGACCCCAAACAGCCAAACAATCTTGAAAAAGAATAAAGTTGGAGGACTCACACTTGCTGATTTCAAACTTACTACAGAGCTACACCCTTAATCAAAACATAAGGGTGGACTTATAGATCAATGGAATAGAATTGAGCATCCAGAAATAAACCCGTACCTTTGTGGTCAATTGATTCTGACAAGAATGGCAAGACCATTAAATGGGGGAAAGAATAGTTCTTCCAGCAAATACTGCTGGAACAACTAGATATCCACATGTAAAAGAATGAAGTTGAGCCCCTACCTCACATTGTATTAAAAAAAAAAAACCCCTCAAGATCAGGCATGGTGGTTCACACCTGTTATCCCTATACTTTGGGAGGCCAAGGTGGGTGGATCACTTGAGGTCAGGAGTTCAAGAACAGCCTGGACAACATGGTGAAACCCTGTCTCTACTAAAAATACAAAAATTAGTTGGACATGGTGGCGTGTGCCTGTAATTCCAGTTACTCAGGAGGCTGAGGCAGGAGAATTGCTTGAACCCAGGAGGCGGAGGTTTCAGTGAGCCTAGATCATGCACTCCAGCCTGGGTGATGAGTGAAACTCTGTCTCAAAAAACAAAAACAAACAAAAAACCTCAAAATGGATCAAAGATCTAAACATAAGAACTAAAACCATAAAACTCTTAGAAGAGTAGGCAGGGAAAGGGAAAAAAGTCTTAGAACGAAACATAAGAGAAAACCTTCATGATTGTAGATTTGGCAACAGAGTTTTAGATAGGACACCCAAAGCACAAGCAACCAAAGAAAAAAGTAAATTGTACTTCATCAAAATTAGAAAACTTTATTTATTTATTTATTTTTTATTTTTATTTTTTGAGACGGAGTCTCGCTCTGTCACCCAGGCTGGAGTGCAGCGGCCGGATCTCAGCTCGCTGCAAGCTCCACCTCCCGGGTTTACGCCATTCTCCTGCCTCAGCCTCCTGAGTAGCTGGGACTACAGGCGCCCGCCACCACGCCTGGCTAATTTTTTTTTTTTTGTATTTTTAGTAGAGACAGGGTTTCACCATGTTAGCCAGGATGGTCTCGATCTCCTGACCTTATGATCCGCCTGTCTCGGCCTCCCAAAGTGCTGGGATTACAGGCTTGAGCCACCGCGCCCGGCCAAAATTAAAAAACTTTTATACGCCAAAGGGCACTATCAAGAAAGTGAAAAGACAACCCACAGAATGGAAGAAAATATTTACATATCATTTATCTGATAAAAGTCTAGTATCCAGAATATATAAAGAACTCTTATAACTCAACAAGAAAAAGACAGCACAATTTTTAAGTAGTGAAGAACTTGAATTGACATTTCTCCAAAGAATACATACAAGTGGCCAGTAAGTCCGTGTAAGGATGGTCAATATATTTATTCATTAGGGAAATGCAAATCCAAACCACAGTGAGATACTGTGTCTTATAATAAAAAGCAGATACAGAAAATAAAAAATATTAGCAAAGATGTAAATAAATTAGAACACTCATTCATTGCGGGTGGGAAGTTAAAATGGTACAGACATTGTGGGAGAGTTTGTTGGGTCCTCAAAATGTTAAACATAGAATTACCATGTGATCCAGCAATTCCATCCTTAGGTATATACCCAAGAGAAATGGAAACATACATTTAAGCCTAATCTTATTTATGAATATTCATAGCAGTATTATTCATAATAGTGGAAAAAAAGTGGAAATAACTCTAATGTCTATCAATTGATGAATGGATAAACAAAATGTGGTATAGACATACAATGGAATATTATTCAGCCATAGAAAAGAATAAAATATTGATGCCTGATACAACATGGATGAATCTTCCAAACATGGTTAAGTGAGAAAAATCCAGAAACAAAAGGTCCTACATATTGTATGATTCCATTTATATCATATGTCTAGAATAGGCAAATCCACAGAGACAGAAAGCAGATTCGTGGTTGTCAGGGGCTGGGGGTGGATGGAGAAGGGAGTGGGGAATGACTACTTAATAAGCACGAGGCTTATTCTTGGGGCGATTAAAATATTCTGGAATTAGTGGTGATGGTTGCACAACATTGTGAGTGTACTAGAGACTACAGTATACTTTAAATACTTTAAAATTGTGAAAATGGTGATGTATATGAATTTTACCTCAAATAAGACAAAACAAACCAAAAGTTCCCCAAGCCTCCAGGAACATGATGGGGCCCAGTGGCTGCTCCTATTGTGGTCAGATGTGTAACTGACTGGCTCCTAGAAGAGGGAGCTTGATTAAGCCTCTCTCAGGATGAGGAGAGAGAGCCTTTTCCCCATTAGGGGGCAGCGAGTAGCCTCAGAGGCTCTGCCACATTACTTTCCAGGAGAGAGGTTTGGGTGTTATAGACCATCCCAGACCCAACTTAGACTTTTTGAGAACCCAGATGGTGCTGGGGGCTTCCTGTCTGTTTGTTGACTGAACTGGGTGAAGGAGACGAGGATTCCTGGTATGTACACTTTAACTTCTTTTAATTCATCATTTGATAACCAGGATCCAATCCAGAGGCTCAGTAAATATGAGTTGAATGCATAAGTAAATAGAAGAAAGGAAAAAGAGGGAGAGAGGCAAAAAGCAAAGAGAAATATCATACACGGTTAGAGCATAAATTGATACAGCCACTTAACCATTTGGCATCTATTAAATGTGAATATAAATTGTAAAATTTCTTAAATACAAAAAATTAGCCGGGCGCGGTGGCGGGCGCCTGTAGTCCCAGCTACTCAGGAGGCTGAGGCAGGAGAATGGCGGGAACCCGGGAGGCGGAGCTTGCAGTGAGCCGAGATCGCGCCACTGCACTCCAGCCTGGGCAACAGCGTGAGACTCCGTCTCAAAAAAAAAAAAAAAAAAAAAAAACAAAAAAAGGACCACACAAGAATTCCTATTTTAGGATTATAACCTATAGATAGATACACAAGCATGTTTACCAAAAGATATGTACCAGAATTTCAGAGCAGGGCTATTCCTATTAAAATTCCCCAACTAGAAAAACCCAAATGTCCATCAACAGTAAAATGAGTAAGTAAATTGTGGTATATTCTTACACTGGCATATTATACAGTCATGAAAAAACTATAATCGCACACAGTGAAGTGGATGAATATCACAACTGAATGTTGAGTAAAAGAAATCAGATGCAAGAGTACATCCTATATGGTTCCATTTAATGACATTCAAGAACAGGTGAAACTAAGCAATAGTGTTTAAGGGGGGTGTCTACTTAGCAAAACTTCTAAAAAAAAGAAAAAAAGCAAAAAGCGTTATTGTAGTTAGTAGTTACTTTTTTAAGGGAGTTGAAGTTTTAATTGGGAGGCTTCGGGCACAGGTGGTATTCTAGTTCTTAATTTTGAATAATGGTTATAATAATATTTGCTTTGTAATAATGTGTAAAGCTATATATGTATATTCCATATGCTTTTATGTGTGTTATATTTCGCAACAAAAAATTTTAATAAAATTAAAAAGTAACAGAAAAGCATCAAGGTTAAATCCCATACAAAGCTATTATAAGGAAAGGGAAAATAAGGTATAGAATAACATACCCTATAATGAAAGCACATCAGAATACATGCCTACAAAACAGCCTGAAATGTCACCTACTTTTTCAAAGCAAGTTAAAAGATATTAAAAAATATAATATAAAATGTGAAAAAACAAAATAAATCAGAATTGGAAAAACTCAGGAAAAAAGTAAAACTGAATGAAAAAATCATTTAGTAATAGAAGACTAAATTAAGAGGAACTCAATAGCAAGTAAACACAACACATAATGCTTCCTTAATAGAAACAAAATGCAGAAAAAAATTTAAATTACAAAAGAAACAAAAAGATAGGCTGGGCACAGTGGCTCACCCTGTAATCTCAGCACTTTGGGAGGCCAAGGAGGGCAGATTGCTTGAGCTCAGCGATTCAGGACCAGCCTGGGCAACATGGCAAAACCTCGTCTCTAATAAAAATACAAAAACTAGCTGGGCATGGTGGCTCATACCTGTAATCCCAGCTATGGAGAGGCTGAGGTGTGAGGATCACTTGAGCCCAGGAGGTCGAGGCTGCAGTGAGCTGTGATCATGCCACTGCACTTCAGCCTGGATAGAGAGAGACCTATCTCAAAAAAAAAAAAAAAGATTAAAAACAGATTCAAGAGAAAGTACCAAATATTGATGACAGGCAAAGAAAATTGATATATGGATAGTAGGAGTCCTCGAAGGGGAAAACCAAAGCAAGGGAACTGAACCCATACTAAAATAATAATTAAAGAAACAAAGAAACTTTCCTAGCGTCCTGAAATTAAATGATTTGAAAATACGTATTGAATAGCCACATCACTTTTCTAAGAACATGGACCCAGATTGAGCAACACTAAGGAAAATTACTAATAAAAATATGAAGAAAAATTACAGTGAAATTACTGGCCTTTAAAGAAAAAAGAAATAAGATCCTTTGGAAATCTAGACAAAATAGCACATATGCTACTTATGTGTCCATATAAGAAAAAAAGATGACGTGACTTATAAGAGAAATAAAATTAGACTATCATGAGACTTTTTGTCAGTAACACTTTTGGCAGAAAAAAATGGAGTAACATATTTAAGATACTCAAGGAAGAGTGCGCCAAGAATCTTTTATACAACAAAACAGGCCTTCAGGTATGGACACATACAGACTGTTATCAACATCAAGAACTTGGGGAATATTGTTCTTCTGATCCTTTTCTGACCAATCTACTAGATAATGAGCTTCTGACTAGGAATGACTATGAAGACATTTTAAGGACTAGTGGTAAATGTTCAATGCAGTTACCTGTAGAACAAAACTAAATGAGGGCTTAGAAGGAGAGAGTATAGGAGCAGCCATATGCTCTGACAAGGTAAATATAGTGCAATAGTTGTTATTGTTTTTGAGGCAGTGTCTTGCTCTGTCATCCAGGCTGGGATGCAGTGACATCATCACAGCTCACCGCAACCTCAACCTCCTGGGCTCAGTGATCCTCACCTCAGACTCTTGAGTAGGTGGAACTACAGGCACATGCCGCCATACCCAGCTAATTTTTTCATGTTTTTGCAGCGATGGGGTCTTGCTGTGTTGCCTGGGCTGGTCTTGAATTCCTGGCCTCAAGCAACCTTCCTGCCTCAGCCTCCCAAAGTGCTGGGATTTATTAGTCTCAAATTAGAATTGGAAGTATCAATATGAACTCAAGAGATATTTTGTGTATGTGTGTATGTAAAGCCATCACTTGAAATATCATTTCTCACTAAAACAAGGCAGGGCTTCTTAGAGAAGTAGCTGATTTCAGATCTAGGGCACAAATATATAAGAATTAACCTGGAATACATTAAATAGCAAGGAAGCTATCAAAGATTAGTCAGGTCATGTCAAAAGACTCAAGAGCTAACTTGAAGAAATGCCCAAAGATGTAACAATTTGACCATCAGTAATAATAATGACCATTACAATGGGTTGAAACCTTTTAAATATATTTGAATCCATGAGTTCATGATACTTTTTTCAAAAGAGTTCACTTGGTATTTGATAGGGAACCAATTTATCTTATAAACTGATAAAAACAGTTAAGCATTTGTCTTGTCTTTCCTACATGAACTGTATAATTGAGCAGGCCAAATAATATGTGAGGGGCAGTGATATGAGGGGCAGTGTTATTCTGTGAAAGTATTCAGGCTGGACGCAGTGGCTCATGCCTGTAATCTCAGCACTTTGGGATGCCAAGGCGGGCAGATCACCTGAGGTCAACAGTTTGAGACCAGCCTGGCCCACATGGCAAAATCCTGTCTCTACACAAGAATTAGCCGGCCGTGGTGGTGGGCACCTGTAATCCCAGCTACTTGGGAGGCTGAGGCAGGATAATTGCTTGAACCTGGGAGGCAGAGATTGCAGTGAGCAGAGATCACGCCACTGTACTCTAGCCTGGGACAGAGTGAGACTCCATCCCCCCCGCCAAAAAAAAAAAAAAGAAAGAAAATATTCCAACTACTTAAATAAAAAGAATTAGAATTAGAAGATTACTATTTCGCAACCACCAATAAGCAGATATAGGTATTAAGCATTGACAGTTGCTAAGATAATAAAGAGAGCCTCAAGCAGACATGATGTGCCTCCTCTAGTTTTGCCAGACACTGTTCATAGTTTTGCTAAAGGGATTGAAATGGAATCAGATCTAGTCTCCAGATCCATCTGCCAAGTTGCAGAAAATACAGAGGACAAAACAACGTGTGGAACTGTCCCGTGGGTGTGCAGTCAGAAATTCCAGACTGTGGGAAACTCTACAGCTCAAATGGCCTAGATTCTTCCACAGATAAATTATAAGAAAGCAAAGGGATAGAACAGGAGCTTATGATTTAAAAGAGACTTAAGGCTGGGCACAGTGGCTTACACCTGTAATCCCAGCACTTTGGGAGGCCAAGGCAGGTGGATCACGTGAGGAGTTCAAGACCAGCCTGACCAACCTGGTGAAATCCCATCTCTACTAAAAATGCAAAAATTAGCCAGGCGTGGTGTGACATGCCTGTAGTGCCAGCTACTTGGGAGGCTGAGGGCAGGAGAATCACTTGAACTTGGGAGGTGGAGGTTGCAGTGAGCTGAGATCACGCCACTGCACTCCAGCCTGTGCAACAGAATGAGACTATGTCTCAAATAAAAAACCACAAAAACCCAAAAAAAATTATAAAAAAAGAGATTTAAAAGATACCACATTTTAAGAATGCATAAGACTATAATGTCTAGAGAATGCATTGTTGGGTGATAAAACTTTTTGAAATGCAAGGAGGTGATTACTATAAAAATCAAGATAATGATTTTGGGAAAGGGTAGGAGGGGCTTCTGTGGTTTGGGGCACATAGGAGAATTTTTGGAATGGCTTCCAGCATGCTGCTGCTTTATCTGGGTGATGTTCACCCTATAGCTGTTTTCTTTCTTTCTTTCTTTCTTTTTTTTTTTTTGAGACAGAATCTTACTCTGCCACCCAGGCTGGAGTACAGTGATACAACCTTGGCTTACTGCAACCTCCTCCCCGGCCAGCTCAAGTGATCCTCCCACTTCAGCCTCCTGAGTAGCTGGGACCACAGGCATGTGCCACCAGGCCCATCTAATTTTTTGTATTTTTAGTAGAGACGGGGTCTCACTATGTTGCCTAGGCGGGTCTCAGACTCCTGAGCTCAAGTGATCCACCCACCTCAGCCTCCCAAAGTGCTGCGATTACAGGCATGAGCCACCACACCCGGCCTATAGGTGTTTTCTATAGTTGTGTTTTATATTACATGAAAAATTTTTATTAAGTAAAACTGTTTTTAAAACATTTTCATAATGTTCAAAGATAATAAATGGTTCTAAATGGGAAAGGAAAAACTAAAAATTTGAGGGGAAAAACTAGAAATTTGAGGTAAAAAACCTGTTTCAACATGTGACAGATTCTTCCTGAGGATTTAATACTGTTTAAAGAAAAACATGTATTAAATGTAGGTGCTTAGAACATACTTTTCTTTTTCCTCAATAGTTTTCTTTTTTTCATGTAGGTATTAGAGAAAGGATGGTCACAATGAATGAGCTATATTCATCTTGGGTTATATTCTTCACATCTTTGAATTTGATTTGGGACTTTCTGTGAAAAGCAACGTATCATTACACTCAAGTGTCTCTGCAGCCCATGAACAATAAATTGTATATCATATCACTCCTAAATATTTCAATTCCCCACAGTTTTTCAGGATATATAAGTCTTTGGTCAATGTTGCTTTTTTAAAAGTGAGAAATTGAGTAACATTATGAATAAGTTAAAAACCCTTTATTTATATTTTGTATTTAACAGAAATTTACTGAGCACCTTTGTGTGCCATGAAGTGAGGATTCAATAGTGAAGACAAACACAGATCCCTTGTATTCTAGTGAGTCTTTGCATCTTATATTAAGGAAGCTCAGGAAATTGATACTTAGGACAGGATTGAGAAAACAAGTGATTTCTTATGATCTAAAATTATCTGCACAAATATTTCTTTGTAAACTTCAAGTGGCTATTCTCAAAGTAGCTGAAAATAGCCCCCTTTTAAGTCTATGAAATTAACATTATAGAAAAGAATTTTAGCAATTTTGGAGCAGGATGCTTTCTGGATACTTAATTCTGAACATTAGAATTTAGCTCTCCTTTTAATTTAAATCTAGTTATTCTTTATTATTTTAAAATATAAGGCATCTGCATTTTAAAACCTGAGTAACATTTATTTAGGTTTTCTTACTCCAAGGGAGAGGACCTGATCCAAGTTTTTAAGAAAAAATGATTATAGTTTCTTCCCCTTCTTTTTAAGAGAACCTTTTCATATATTACCTATTACTTAATAGCTCGTTACTTTGACACACTTTCTGATTCAATATTGTGTTAACACTTATTAGAGATGCAAATGAAGATATGTGGCATTTTAATGTTCTGGATACATTTTAAATAGTCATGTTTCATTGAGATGAAGTCTTGCTCTTGTCCCCCAGGCTGGAGTGCGATAGTGCTATCTCAGCTCACTGCAACCTCCGCCTCTGGGGTTCAAGCGATTTTCCTGCCTCAGCCTCCTAAGCAGCTGGGATTGTAGGTGCCCGCCCACTACCATATCCAGCTAGTTTTTTGTATTTTTTAGTAGAGACGTAGTTTCACCATGTTGGCCAGGCTAGTCTCGAACTCCTAACCTGAGGTGATCCACCTGCCTCGGCCTTCCAAAGTGCTGGGATTACAGGCATGAGCCACCATGCCTGGCAAATTTGAGGCTTTCAACTCCTGTCTTTTCTGTTACTGGTGAGGCACTGAGTCCCTCTCTAAGTGGATTAGTTATAACTTCATGACAATAAGGTGGCTGGCTGTCTCATGTAGGGAAAATGAGATCTCTTTCTTGGGATTTTTTTACTGAACAAAAGTTTAATCATTTTTACTAGTCTCTGACAGATGGCTTCCTATAGTTCTGGTTAAGATGATGTACTTAAAGTTCTCTAGAGATTAGTCTGATATATGTATACATGGTGCCAGTGATTTGTTTTTTTTCAATGCAGTCGATTTTTCTAATCTCTCCCTTTTTTATTCTTTTCTTCTTTTTTGTGGGGGGCAGGTAATGAAAGCATGGGATGCTCATGTGACAGCAGTTTGCTCTCAAGATGCCAGTGGACTTGTAAGGAAGCTTGGGGCAGATGATGTAATTGATTACAAATCTGGAAGTGTGGAAGAGCAGTTGAAATCCTTAAAACCGTATGTATTAGAACAATGTTCACACTGGGAGTGGGAACAAGGACAGTTGATTATGCAGGTCTGAGATGGTTTGGTGGCTTTACAAGCACGTTGGAATCTTAGAGAAGCATCTGGGAAAGCATTCCATGTCATTAGAAGTTACTTAGGTTGGCTTCTGTTTTAATTCCAGATGTTAATACAACACGGTAACAGCATGTGGATAGGTACTGAGGAAGTTATTTTGCTTACATAGTCTTAGCTAATTTTGAAGTTAACATGCTGGTTTGTAAGAGGCCTGAAGACAAAAATTGGAAATGTGTTCCTTTTGTGGCATCTGTCACCACAGGAAGAATATAGAGTAGTTCATGAAGTACATGATTAGCCCAAAACATACTTTCCGTGTTTTGGCTTAACAAAGGCTTAAGAGAAACAGTGTAAGTCTAAACTTTGGTAATGGGAGCACTGTGGATGTTCCCAGTGTGTCTGAATGCCAGGCTGTGGTTTGGCCTGAGGTACCAAACAGGAATGCATTCAGGAATTCTCTTGGGTGGTGTTGATTCTGACTGTGACTCTAGCTTATTCATCTGACCTTTATCCAGCCAAGACCAAGCTGAAGCTGACAGCACAAATGAGGAGTATTTGGAAAGCTATTTTACTGCTTCTGTTTAAAAGGTTTTCCCTTTTTTGATTAATTTTCAGAAGTCAACTACTCTTGCCCACATTGAGTAGAAGTGTATTTTTAAATAGAAAGAAAAAAGGAAAAAAAGGGAGTCCTTATCTGACGCCGCCCAGCCTTTCTCAGCCAGTGCCACCAACTTCCAACGTAGTTTGGCGGTGCACCCGGCAGCAGCCAGCCAACTGATCGTTCCTTCAACTGTTAAGGGAGCTTCTACTGTTGCCAGGCAGGGTTCCAAACACCAGCTACAGTGGTGAACCAGACAAATGCCCACTTTCATGGAGCTTACATTCTTGTTTGGGCGGTTTTAGTGCTAGGTGCTCTGACACAAAAAAATGAAAGGGAATAGACTAGGGAGGAGGCTGTTATAGATAGGGAGGTTAAAGAATGCCTCATTGAGGAAGCAACATTTGAGTGGAGGCTTTAGTGAGCAAGCCAAATGAATGGGATTTGTGTGTGTTTGATGTTGCTCCCTGCTGTATCCCTCCATCTGGAAGAATGTAGTAGCATGTAGTAGGTGCTCAATAATATTTATTTAATTATGGAGGGAATCTAGGAGAACAATTGTCCCAGCTGGAAAGAACAGCAAACATAAAGCTCCCATGTCAGGAACATGCCTGGCATGTTTAAGGACTAACATTGTCCCTTTCAGAGATTTTGTCAGCTACCCTCTCGTCTGTGTGTTAGGGCCTGAGCCTCTTTGGGCACGCACTCTGTTGCCCAGGCTGGAGTGCAATGGCACAATCTCGGCTCACTGCAACCTCTGCCTTCCGGTTTCAAGCGATTCTCCTGCTTCAGCCTCCTGAGTAGCTGGGATTACAGGCGCGCACCACCATGCCCGGCTAATTTTAGTAGAGATGGGGTTTCACCATGTTGGCCAGGCTGGTCTCGAACTCCTGACCCCGTGATCCACCCGTCTCGGCCTCCCAAACTGCTAGGATTACAGGCGTGAGCCACTGCACCCAGCCTGATCTTGTATCTTCTGATGCTTCTAGGAATAGCAACATGATACTGCGGCCAAGTCCTACCCATTCCCCTCTGTCTTCCTTAAGGGGTTTTGTTTTGTTTGTTTTTTCGTTTTTGTTTTTGAGATGAAGTCTCACTCCACTGCCCAGGCTGGAGTGCAATGGCGCAATCTTGGTTCACTGCAACCTCCACCTCCTGGGTTCAAGTGATTCTTGTGCCTCAGCCTCCTGAGTAGCTGGGATTACAGGCACTCACCACCACACCTGCCCAATTTTTCTATTTTTTTTTTTTTTTTGTGGAGATGGAGTTTCACCATGTTGGCCAGGCTGGTCTTGAACTCCTGGCCTCAAGTGATCTGCCTGCCTTGGTCTTCCAAAGTGCTGGGATTACAGGCATGAGCCACCGCACCTGGCCTACCTTAAGTTTTATACATGTCTGGAATTTGTCACCAGAGAATAGGAGAACTTGAGAGACGGAAGGCTAGAGGACATTCAGTCTAGGCTCCCAAACTGGTGCTACGCTTCCCTTCTTGGCATGTCTTCCTGGCAAGTGGTCTTGCTCCTTTCGCTTGTACTTTTCTAGTAGGGGGACCTTCCTGCCTTATAAATGCAAGCCATTACTACTTCTTTTCTTTGATAGCTTTAGTTAAAATTGATCTTTGTAATTTCTGCCTGGAGTTTGACCTCTCAGTCTACCTAGGATAAATATGTTCCTCCTTCCAAGTAGCAGCTTTTTAGGTATTTGAATCTTAGAGTTTTATAGCAAGAAGGGGCTTTGAAATCCTTCAGTCCAACCCTATGATGCTGTAGTTGAGAAAGTGAAGGGCAGAGGAGTTACGAGTTTTTGCATACTCGAGGTCATGCCACCAGTGATTTGTTGGGAGAGCTGGATTCACAACCTGGTCTCCAGATTTCTTTCTCAGACAATGCCTGTTCTATAATACCAGGCTGCCCTTAAGTTTTCTTTAAGTATCCTAAGATTTGTTCATTCAAAACTTGGAAATGAAGTAGACGCTTTTTTAGTGAAAAGAACGGTCATCTATTAAGGTCATCATGCTCCTGCATTTCATATCCTTAGATTATATTTGCCATTTTTTTTTTTCCTTCTTCTTCTTTTGAGACAGAGTTTCACTCTTTTTGCCCAGGCTGGAGTGCAATGGCATGACCTCGGCTCACCACAACCTCTGCCTCCCAGGTTCAAGCGATTCTCCTGCCTCGGCCTCCCGAGTAGTTGGGATTATAGGCATGTAATCCTACGCCTGGCTAATTTTGTAGTTTTAGTAGAGACAGGGTTTTTCCATGTTGGTCAGGCTGGTCTCAAACTCCCGACCTCAGGTGATCCACCCGCCTCGGCCTCCCAAAGTCCTGGGATTACAGGCATGAGCCACTGTGCCCGGCCTTGCCCTTCTTTAGTTTGGTTCTATAAAATACTCAAGATCCACAAAGTTGGCCAAAGCTGGTTTCAGGAACTTTAATGTTTGACATCATCCAGATGAATTTGGAAGCGAGAAAAGGTTTACCAAAGAGGAATTCATCAACTGATGTGCTCAATTTATATGCATGTATTCTCTATATAGATCTTTGTTTTCAAAAGTATTTAAAAGCTTATTAAGTTTTTACCCCCTTTCAGTAGAATATAGTGATTACAGAAGTTTTAGGTTAGATGTAAGAAGTTGAATATCTGTTAGTTCCTGTGGATTCCATTATCACTGAATTTTTTTGGCATGTTAGAACAGGCTGTTCATTTCTCCTTTTGCATTGTCCTGATGCTGTACCTGAAGCCAAATGATAGAAAATTCCAGAAGGTGAAGAGGATGCTTCCATGAGCATTTCTGACTGTAGAGAGAATAAAAGCAAATCATTCTTGTAGGTGAAAATCTCATACTTTACTTTCAGGTATCCATGTGCACTAAAGAACATAGCGAATGGAAAACTTGGCAGTTTATTACAAAGCTTAATTAAGTCAGACTTTCTCAATCTTGGCAACCTTAGTTTCTCAAGTATTGACATTTTGGGCTGGAAAATTTTTTAGCTGTGAGGGGCTATTCTGTGCATTGTAGTGAACCAGAATCACTCTCTGTTCAGAACTACTTGCTGAAGCCATTCTAAAGTACTAGAAAATGAGATGATTTTATGACAAAAATTAGTCGCATTCAACTTACCTTGCAGAAAAGTCATAGAGCCAGCGAGTGGGTATGTCCTTCCGTCTCCATCAAAGCAGCCACCCCTCTGCAGGATGGCGAGAGGTGCAGCACAGTGCAAGATTCGCCACTGAAATAAACCCCAAGCCAACTGGTGCTGGAAGGGAAGGAGGCTCAGAGTCCAGTGTAAAGCCTGACAACAATGTTTTGATTTGGTTCTTCCTCTCCAGGTTTGATTTTATCCTTGATAATGTTGGCGGATCCACTGAAACATGGGCTCCAGATTTTCTCAAGAAATGGTCAGGAGCCACCTATGTGACTTTGGTGACTCCTTTCCTCCTGAACATGGACCGACTGGGCATAGCAGATGGCATGTTGCAGTCAGGATTCACTATAGGTTCCAAGGCATTAAAGGTAGGAAGAAGGGTCTTGGTTGGTGACTGCAAGCAGCCTCCTGCTGCAGAAATTGGTTTGCCACCTAGCCAGTTTCTCTTCTCTTGGAGGCCGCATAGCACAGTGGCTGCAAGCATGGACTCTGGAGTCACACCGACTGGCTTCAAAATCTGACCTCTACTTAGTAGCTGTGTAACCCTGTGCAAGTTACTGAAGGTCTCTAAGCCCCAATGTCTTCCCCTGTAAAATGAGGCTGATAATAGACCTACCTTACCGCATGGTTGTAAGGATCAAATGAAGTAGTCCATATGGAGACATGGCACAGTGCCCTTATTAAATGTTAGCCTTTATTATTACTTATTGCCTCTCTTGATTACATCTGATGTACTGTCTGTGCTTCCTTCTTGTCTCTGCCTGATGACCCTCTCTCTGTTTCATGTCTTAACACTTACAGTCTCTTGTATATAAAGATGAAAACTTACAGTTGCTATTTTCATTGTATTGGGATAGACCAGTGATTCCCAGACTGGGGCTTTCAGACATTTAGAGGTCTATGAGTAAAAGAAGTTGTACTTTTACTTCAGTAAGCCTCCACTCTTGCCTTTGCTGGGATTGTATCAACTTGTTCTAACACTGCATATTCTGTGTAAATTTGAAACTCCAGCTATTAATGACATGATGGGAGTTTCTGGGACTTGGTTAGTCAGCCTGACTCTGAAACAGGGCCACTTTTACCAGGGCTGTATGAAGCTCAAAACTGAATACATCTCACCCAAATTGCACACTTCGGTGAGTGGTGGGCATTGGAGACTAGGGCAGATGAGCCTCAGTTACAAGACTAATAGAGCTTGAGCATCTGCTCTCCACTTTACCTCATAGCCTGTTGTCATCACAGTGGGGACAGAGGGTTTTATAATTTCATGGGATAAACTGGTGGTAATTATAGATCATTGGTTTAAAATATGAATTGATGTTAAAAGGGAATATATGATAGAAAAAATAAAGATAGGCTGGGCACAGTGGCTTATACCTGTAATCCCATCATTTTGGGAGGTGGCGATGGGAGGATTGCTTAAGCCTGAGGAGTTTGAAACCAGCCTGGGCAACATAGTGAGAGTTTATCTCTACAAAACAATAAAAAAATTAGCCAGGTCTGTTGGTACATACCTGTAGTTCCAGCTGCTCAGGAGGCTGAGGCCAGAGGATGGTTTGAGTCTGGGAGACAGAGGGTGTGAGCCGTGATCATGCCATTGTACTCCAGCCTGGGCAACAGAGGAAAACCTTGTCTCAAAAAAAAAAAAAAAAAAGATTCTATTTTTTAAAATTAGACAAAATACTTGAGACTCTGGGACAAGGCAGTAGAAAGTTCCTCGGTGGTAAAAAGGCTGTGAATAGCTGTATCAGTCTGACCAACGCTGACTCATGTTTGTGAGATGACTGGCTTGATAATTATCTTTAGCATTTTATTTATTCCAGATATTAATTTGGGACCTTTTATGGGGATGAAACTTAGGACTTTGGTCTCTTGAATTCTGTGTACTAACTAAATACTTAGAGGTCGTAACAAAGAGCTATGATGGAGGAGACCACGACTCAATTCTTATGAAATATTATTGGTAATAGAAATGAACAAACCAGGCCGTGCACTGTGGTGTCCTTCTATTTTCATTTGATTCAGACAGTAGCCCGAAACAGTGTCCACAGGGTACTTTGTGGTAGAGAAAGGGCTCTTAGCTGTCCTTTCTCTCTTCTTTCTCTTTCACAAAACCCAGATTTTCCAGTGCTTTAAAATGTAAGTTTAAGTTTTCTGTAAGATTTCAGTTTGTACTCCAGTGAGACCCCTTACAAGTTAACCTTCGGAGTTGTCCTCGGAGAGTAAAACAGGCATAGCTGTCTTCATTCTCTTTTCCTCCTACTTGAAAGATGATAGTGGTAATCTCATGTGAAAACCTTTCAAGTAGTTTTCAATGTCTTTCTGATTGTGCACACAGTTAAAGCCTCATTGTCATGCTTCTGACTCTCCTGCCTGCTTTGATTTACTTTCTCTCCTATAGTGGCCTGGGTGGGCGGCGGGGGGAACACAGACCTCTTGTAGCAGAATATAAAAATTCTGCTGTTACAGACCAAAAGTTTCTCTTTACAGAGCCGCATGCTATGAAGAGTTATAGATGTGGCAGTTGTGACCATTTTTGTGCCTTCTTTAATACCCTAAACAATTACCAGAATGTTTTAATTGTAGTCTGTGAAGCCAGACCTTAGGGAAAAGTATTTGAACAGATCTTCTGTGATTGTCATTAACTGGATCCACAGTAAGCTTGGGACATTCTCAGTGCTTCTGGCATTTAGCCACATAATCCTTCAAACAGCTTTTTTCTTTTTCTTGTTTTGTAGAGACAGAGTCTTGCTATGTTGCCTAGGCTACTCTTGAACTCCTGGCCTCAAGCAATCCTCCCACCTCGGTCTCCCAAACTGTTGGGATTATAGGTGTGAGCCATTGTGCCTGGCCTCTTCTTTTTAGGTTAGTTGCATAAACCAGTGCATCTCAACATCTTTCATGCCATGACAGACATAGAAAATGATAGTATTTGAACAGCACGTTGAGGCTGCCTTGGGTAATAGAGATGAACAAACCAAGCCCTGCTCCTCCAAGACCAGCCTATCCAGAGACTTCTACCAGCCCTGGCTCTGCCTGGCTATCGTGAGGGCTAAGGGGAGTCAATATCTCATCACAGCAATTCTAGAGTATGCTTGACTCTCTTTACATCTGTTGTCCTAGGGTAATTATTAATGATGAATACTTTAACTCTCACAGGTTTTCTGGGTTGGACGATAATCTATAGGATCACTCACCCAGTAAGCCATCCTGGCACACCCAGTGGGAAGCTTTGCCTAGGCAACCGCTTAGTTTTTTCTTTCTTTCTACATTCTTAAACTGAATTGGTATTGTCTCCGTCTTTCCTCAATAAGCTTCACTTTTAGCACGGGGCAAGTATTGATAGAATACTTTCTATGTGTGAGGCATTTTGTATACATTCTCATTTCATCCTTCCAACAATCCTGCAAGCTAGGTGGTGCTACCACCATTCTACAGGCCAGGAAATGGGCTGAAATAGGTAGCCTGATAAAAATAACATAACTAAAACAAAACAAAAATAATGCAACTAGTAAGTGCTGGGGTATGGGGTTTCCACTGAATTTTCCAGCCTCACGCCAGAGTAGTAGCTTATATCATACTGAGTGTAAGCTCAATGGCAAAGAAGTCTGAGCTCACCTCACAGTTGTGGGTAGTTGTGGAGAGGGCAGCACTGTGGTACTGGCTGACCCTCTGCTACCTCAGATTGCTCCCATCTGATGAAAGTTTGGCTGGGCAGGTCATTGAGGTATCATGGAGAACCTCAGCTCATTTGCTGTTTCCATAATGGCCCACCCTACCTTCGACATAAAGAATAACAGTTACAGCCAGGCACAGTGGCTCACGCCTGTAATCCCAGCACTTTGGGAGGCTGAGTTGAGAGGATTCTTGAGACCAGGAGTTCAAAACCAGCCTGGGCAACATAGCAAGACCCTCTCTCAATTAAAGAAACAAAGAATAACAATTGTAAGTGGCCATAGAGTGGTCATGAACCCTCTCGGTGTAAGATTTTTACGCATCTTCATTTGGAGAGGTATTGCCCCATAATAGATTAGATGGCTTTGTATTTGCCATAACCATAGGGAAGATTCAGCCATGATATATAAGGAACTTTGCACTTTGTTTTGCCTTTAAAGCCACTTTATTCCTGTCAGAACCAGAAAAAAAAATTGTGATTGGGCTTCTTGTCTAAGATCATATTTTGGTGACTTATTGTCCCCAAAACATTTTTGAATTTGGTGCAAACCTCTTTTCTGGTGCCTCTGGGCTTTATTCAAACCTTAGTAGGGAAAGCCTAGAGGTCTCAGCCCCTGATTCCTCCTGGGGAGGAAACCCACTGTGGAAAACGATGTAGACGGTCATTTTAAGGAAAGCTTTCCTGTGCTTACTTGTTCTTCAGTCACAGTTTAGAAAAGGAGCCTAAGTGACATGGATATGTCTTTGTTCGGTTATTTATTAAACATTTATGGAGCATCCATTCCCTGTCAGTCATTGTGCCAAGGTGCTGTGCACACATTCTGTCAGCATGAAATGAGAAATCAGTTTGTTGTAGTCATCCAGAAAATGCTTTTCCCTAAATGGGCATTTAGTCAGATTTTATGTTTTTCTATATTTGACATGTTCTGTTTCTTCTTTTTAGCATTTCTGGAAAGGAGTCCATTATCGCTGGGCATTTTTCATGGCCAGTGGTCCATATTTAGATGACATTGCAGAACTGGTGGATGCGGGAAAGGTAAGTGCACCTGGAAACCTGGACTGGAAGCCTTTGTATTTCTAGAGCACCTCCTGTAGACCTGCCCACTGAGCTTCGTCAGTGGGGACTCCACAGAGCGAGCCTGCTCACCTGACTTTGTGCTGCCTTACATGGCCAAGTTTACATGCTGTGTCTTTGGTTCTGTCTCCATGGGAGGCGTAGACACAGACTGCTCCAACTGTATAAGAGCTTCTCTCATCTAGTCAAACCCCTTTGGTTTAGTAGATGGAGAGGCGGGCCCAGGGAGGTTATAGGATTCCCCCAAAGACACTTGGTTAGATCAGAGCACAGCTGTGATCTACATTGGGCTGCTAATATTTCGTCAGGTCCCCAGGTCTCCTGATTTCTAGGTGGGTGTAATAAAATTGAGGGCAAATAAATAGTCTATCTGAGACAGTCAGTGGCCAGGGCGAGGGTGGGTGAGGATTGATGGGGATTTGGGTGAAGACAACCAGCTGGTGTACTCTGCCTACTAGTGTCTGTCCTGCCGTGGACTCTGTGGGAAAGCGACTGTTGCTTATCCTCTGGTCATCCTGTTCTGGATGTCAAAAGGTCTTTCAGGGATTCTGGGGATTGAAAGCCGCCTCAGCTGCCACCTGCTTGTTTGGGTTTTTACATGGTCTAAACCACCCTGACATTCCCATCTCCAGAGGAATAACTGAGAAGGTGGTATTCTGGTGCTGATATTTTTTATGTTAGTGAGAGATTGTATGGAATTATAGGATGGAGAACTTCCAGAGGGTTGTGTGAGATCATAGATAGGCTGATTCTCATTTTACAGGTGAGAAAGCCGACTCACCAAGAAACAGGGGCATGCTGAAACGTGCAGAAATGGAACCAGCGCTCTTGTGCTTTTCCCTCTCCACCTTTCCGCTGTATTCTTAGTACTGGAAGCTGACTTGGGACTTCAGCATACATTGTCTTATCTTTGTCACTTTGCAGTGGGCAGGGAATGGAGTTAGAGCAGGCTAGCGTTAGCATTGTGTGAACCACTCTGAGACATTTGGACAGAGCCCCTGGAGGTGGGCTTGCTTCTTCTGGCCCTTGGCCCTTGCTGGCATATTTCATCTTTCCGTTTCGATTTTGGAAAGGAATGTTTTTGGGAACTAATGGCTGCTTTTTCTGTATTTAAGGTTTTTCTTCTTTCACAGCCAAGGAACTATATAAGAAAGAGGATGGCCTGTTGCTGTTTCTCAGATATTTGGGTTCCAGGCTTATGGGTCTTTTCGTGGACTTCTAACTTTTGGTGTGTTCTGATAGGGGCAGGGGCTCTGTGTTATTGTGGCTGTGTAACTCCTTCTTTGTAGGGTTCTCCCATATCCCACAAGAATGCTTATTTTATTTCTAGGAAGGAGAGAATGAATTATCAAGTAAGTGCTGCGTGTGGTTGGAACCCCATTATTAGAGAGGTCTTTGTCCTCCAGAAGTCCACGTTTGTGTTTGTCCTGATAACTGATCCAGGCTGTTCACATGCTTACCACTGCTCTTCTGTATTCAAAATATTGGGACTCTCTCTGCCTGGAAATTACTGTTTACCCAACAGAGATGAGAGGTGACTTGTATGTATCTACCTATTACATTTGGCAGATAACTGGTAATGGCTAAAATAGGGCATGATAAACAATAACAAAAAACGATGTCCTTGAAGTATTCTCCAAGGAGGTTGAGTGAGCAAATGTGCCTTGTGCTTTGATTCTCCTCTCCTACAAGGGCTGTTTGGCTTGGGTGTCGTTCCTGTCAATGAGGCGTTCTGGGACTGTGAAGTTGGTATGTGGCACTGGATGCCTCAGTGAGGCCAGCTCTCTTGTCGTGTCCCTGCTTCTGTGTGGATATGAGAGGTCATTGCCTTTTTATCCTGGGAAGTTGGAAAGAATAACACAACAGAGCTTACTTACGTGTTGTGTGGTTAGTAGAGATTTGTTAAATTGGAGGAGGACATTTAAATTCTTCCAAGCTTTGGCTGAGCCTTCATGATTCTCATTAGCAAGTAACTGTTAGAAGAGCTACAGTTGTTTTCTGATAGTGAAAAGCTGTGAAACAACAGAGCCAACTCTTGTAAAATACTTGAACTTTGAAAAAATACATTCATAAGGTTCAAAAACCCTAAAAATGGAAAAAGTTATTTCAAGAAATCTTCTTTTGACTGCTATATCTCAGTCACTGAGATTCTGCTTGTCAGATGCAGCCAATATTACCAGTTTCTTGGGTAGTCCAAAGATACTCTATCAAAACAGGAAAAATAATTTTTTTTCTCTCTTTCTCTTCTGTCTTTCCTAACACAAATGGATAACATACTGTTCTGCAACCTGCTTTTTTTTTTTTTTTAACAGCGTATCTTCAACTTTGTTTAATGTCAGGATATAAAAGCTTTCTCATTCTTTGTTTAACAGCTGCATAGTATTTGTATGGGTACACCATAATTTGTTGAATTTCAGTCTTTTGCTTCAGTGGATAACCCAGTATTTATGTTTAGTACCTCATTGTATATATAACCATTTCTGTTCATGGAAATGGAATTGCTGAGTCAAAAGATATATGCATTTATAATTTTGATAGATTTCTTTTTTTTTTTTTTTTTTTGAGACAGAGCCTTGCTCTGTCACCAAGGCTGGAGTGCAGTGGTGTGATCTCATCTCACTGCATCCTCCGCCTCCTGGGTACAAGCAATTCTCCTGCCTCAGCCTCCTGAGTAGCTGGGATTACAGGTGCCTGTCACCACACCTGACTCATTTTTGTGTTTTTGGTAGAGACAGGGTTTCACCGTGTTGGCCAAACTGATCTCGAACTCCTGACCTCAAATGATCCACCTGCCTTGGCCTGCCAAAGAGCTGGGATTACAGACATGAGCCACCGCGCTTGGCCTTTGATAGATATTAAAATACACAGCTTTCGAAAATCTAGTATATATATTTATTGTCTGGAATTTCTCCTGTGGCCTACCTTCTAGGCCCCTTCTCTCTTTACTTACCCATTATCTTACTCTCTGAACCATTTTACCTCATTAGAGAATGTGAAGAAGATCTGGTTACTGGTTACTTGTGATTTAAACTATCTTAATATCTGAGCTGGGTGTGGTGGCTCATGCCTGTGATCCCAGCTACTTAAAAATTTGAGTTGGGAGGATCACTTGGGCCCAGGAGTTCAAGACCAGCCTGGGCAACATAGGGCAATCCCATCTCAAGGGAAAAAAAAAAGAATCTGGATGAATGAGTATTACTGACGGAGTCTAAATTCAGCTTGTTAGCCCTGCATGCCCCAGTAGAAATGGAGAAGCCACCGAGTTAATATCCACAGTAATGAGCACTCTCTGTCAATCCATTAATAGCATCGTCCTTCTGCCTTCTTTATGAACACACCAACCCTACCTTTGCTTTCTCCCAGTGCAGCACTCAGTAAATGTTTTTGGAATTAAGATTTCCTGCCTTTAATGTGCTCACCATTGTTAGGCTCAAAAGTGAAGAGGAGCTGAAATTTCCTAAGTATGTGGGGATCTCACAGTCTGTTTTTCCTGGAGATCCAGTCTTAAGCATTGTTTTCACATGACTATTGTCACGAAGGCTTATTGTGTGTCGTGGGACTCCATATTCATCCTATCTGGGCACAATTTCAGTCTGAATTTTAAGTTACCTGGTATTTTCATTATATCTTAGATAAAGTGGTTGGCAAACTACAGCCTGTGGGCCACATTCAATCTAAGGCCTGTTTTTGCATGTCCTCTGAGCCACGAATGGTTTTTACTTCCCTTTTTTTTTTTTTTTTTTGAGACAGAGTCTTGTTCTGTTGCCAGGCTAGAGTGCAGTGGCACAATCTCGGCTCACTGCAACCTCTACCTCCTGGGTTCAAGCGATTCTTCTGTCTCAGCCTCCCAAGTAACTGGGACTACAGGCACCCACCATCACACCCAGCTAATTTTTTGTATTTTTAGTAGAGACGGGGTTTCACCATGTTGGCCATGATGGTCTCAATCTCTTGACCTCGTGATCCACCCACCTTGGCCTCCAAAAGTGCTGGGATTACAGGCGTGAGCCACCGCACCTGGCTGGTTTTTACATTTTTAAAGATTTGTTAAAAAAAAAAAAATGAAGAGAACTTAGACCCTGTGAAGCCTGCAAAGCCTAAAACATTCACTATTTAACTCTTTACAGAAAAAGTTTGCCGATCCTTATCTTAAACTAGTAGTTAAATGTTTTTTAACTGAAACCCAGTCAGGCCAAGCTCCGGTTTACAGAATAGGCACAGGAGGAGCTGCTCTGCAGGTGAAGTGGTGGCAGGGAGTGACCTCCCTCGCAAATGTTCTGTTTCCTCACAGCTGCTCCACACAGCCAAGGAGCCCTGGGCTCCTGGACACCAGTTTGCAAACTACTGTTCTGAGCATTCTCAAAAAGAATGATTTATAATTTTTCCCTTAAGCGTAATGGGTTGGTACTGACGTGCCTTGTGCCTACAGTTTATTGGCATTTTCTCCTAAGCACAAAAAACAGTTCCTGTTTTCATACTATTTAACACACTTACTTTTTGGTGGGGGGAGATATAGCACAAATTATATTCAGGTCACGCATATGCCGTTGAATAGCATACTCACAGACTGGAAAGAAGAAAGCCTTGCACTTGTCCAGTTTACTGTCTTCATCCCTTTATCCCCCATCCTGCCGTGATGTCACATTTGAAGGGACAGAAGCCCTAAGAAATTAAATGATGTGCTCAAGGTCACATAGGCAGGGCCCAGGTCTTTTGATCCTTAGGACAGTTCCTTCTACAGCCTTCATTGTTTTCTGCTTAAATAATCATCCAGACATTGTTACCTAGAGTTTGAATTCTTGGTATTTTACTCTGTCATCTTGTATTTCTCAGTATCTTGCAGGACTGAGAAGAGGTGGTGGTGAGGCAGTCTTCAGATGATAGCTGCTGCTAAGAAGGACTGTGTAACTGTGTTTTGAAGGAAAATATCTATACATATTTGCTTATATATGCATGTATTAGTTTCTTATTGCTGTAACAAATTATTATGAATGTGGTGACTTAAGACAACACAAATTTATTATCTTATAATAATAAGATTTTGGTCAGAAGTCCAGATGTGTGGGCAGGGCTGCATTCCTCCTGGAAGCAGGCTATAGGGGAGGATCTGTTTCCTTGCCTTCTCCAGCTTCTAGAGGCTGTATCTCCCTTGACTTGTGGCTTCATCACTCCAACCTCTGCTTCTGTTAATCTTTGACCTCTAACCCTCCTGCCTTCCTCTTATAAGGACCCTGAAATTACACTGGGCCCACTTGGATAATCCAGGATAATCTCTGCATCTCAGGATCCTTAACCTTAATCATACCAGCAAAGTTCTTTTGCCATGTAAGGTGCCATATTCACACATTTTGGGAATTAGGATGTGAATATCTTTAGGGGCCATTATTCTTCCTACCACAATACATAAAATATCTGAAAAGGATATGAGAGCAGCTAGAAATCTTGGTTTCTCCTGAGGAGGGAAACTAGATGGCTAGAAATCAAGCACGGTAGGACGATCTTTTTTTTTTTTTTTTTTGAGACAGGGTCTCACTTTGTCATCCAGGCTGGAGTGTAGTGGTATGATCTCAGCTCTCTGCAGCCTTGACCTCCTGGGCTCAAGCGATCGTCCCACCTCAGCCCCCCATGTAGCACTATCCAGCACTACCTCTTGGACAGGTATGCCCCTGACCAGCTCAATTTTTTGTATTTTTTGTAGAGACAAGGTTTTGCCATGTTTCCCAGGCTGGTCTCGAACTCCTGAGCTCAAGTGATCTGCCTGCCTGGGCCTCCCAAAATGCTAAGATTATAGGTGTGAGCTACTGCACATGGCCAGGAAGATATTTTTGAATGTTTATTTACACATATATATTCTTCATGTAATTAGTAAGCCTTCTGATGTTAGGAACTTAATGTTCACAGGTATATTCAAAATCTTAGATGCCAGCCAAGCATCTTGGTTGAGCAGTGATATAGATTTCTCAGTTGATTGATTTTAGCCAGCATTGATTTTAGCCTATGCACCATATTTGAGTTCAATTCAGAACACTTACTGAAGGCCCACTAGCACTTACTTGACCCAGTAGATGGTGGAGAAGTGTGTTGGTCACACTCAGTTACCTTTCGAGCAGCCTGTCCTTTGGAACGTTGTGCAGTGATGGAAATGTTCTCTGTCTGCAATATTCACTTGGTGGCCACTACGCCACTGAGCACTTGAAATGTAGCAAATGCAACTTGAGAGACTGACTTTTTCATTTTAATTACTTACTTTTGATTAACGTAAATAGTCATGTGTCTAGAGGCTACCATATTGGACACAGCAGCTTTCGAGAAAAATGTAATGAGTTCTGAGATAGGTGATTTCCCAGGTCCGTCTTGAATAGCTGGGCCCTTGTTTAGCAATGAAGTACATTCTAAACCTTAAGTTCCTTATTGCCACAGCAGCTTTCGAGAAAAATGTAATGAGTTCTGAGGTAGGTGATTTCCCAGGTCCGTCTTGAATAGCTGGGCCCTTGTTTAGCAATGAAGTACATTCTAAACCTTAAGTTCCTTATTGCCACTGGAGTTTGCTCCATGGAAAGAATGTAATGATGAGGGACTGAATCCCTAGGACCACACTGGAAGAGGGCTGCCTTGCCTGATATGGCAAGTATCTCATGGATCTCATGGCCTCAATGCTTCTGAAGTTTCCTGATGCTACTGAAATTGTTTCTATGAGCAAATTTATATGGGGTTTCTCCTCTCACTTTCTGGCTGTTGGAAGTGCATTTTTTAGGGGTACCTGGGGACAAGTCCTTGATGCTTTCCCAAATGGCACATTTACTCCCTTGGAGGGTTCCCCCATCTGCCATCCCCCTCCTGTCTCACCCTATCTTCCAGTTTTGAGTTTGCCATCTGGGGCAGGAAGTTTCCAAGAAACAGCAACTGAGAGCAAAATTCACCTCTTCCTTTTGTCTTCTTTTTATCTAAAGGTAGACTTAGTTTAAGTTCCCTTCTTCCTCTTTACCGCAACCCTGGAAATAGTGAACCTATCACAGAGGTCAGGGGCATACCTGTCCAGGAGGTAGTGCTGGAACTGCGGTCCTGGTGCCTGTCCACAGGTGTGTGGATTCGGACTCAGACCAGGAGCCCTTAGGTCTTCCTTGGTGTTTGTCACCTGTCAGCGTCCCCTCACACACCTCACCCTCTGAGATCTGCAGCCTCTGTGCCTGGTGGAAGAAGAGGCCAAGGGTCTAGGAAAAGAAGTGGAACAGACTGCGACTTCCCAGATTGCATCCATCCCATGCAGTAGCGACATTCCGGAGTCCTAGGTCCTTGTTTTGGCTCTGCTGTTGACAGCTCTGACCTTACACTTACCACTCAGTCACTTGCACTTCAGTTTCCTAATCTATCAAAAGAGGCACACTTGGATACGTTAACTCTACGGTTTTGTGATTCTCACTGGGAAAATGGGAATTGAGGGAAAACCTCTGCCTGCTGCCATGGCTGCCTAGACAGTGTCCTTCTCCACCAGCAGCCTCATGCTCTTGCAGTAGTGAGAGGTTTTCTGTACTGTCTTCCCCTCAAGCATTAGAGAGGGTTTTGCCTCAGCAGGAAGGAGGACTTGCCCAGGGGCTGGTAAGCAGCAATGTTCCAAGGTCACACCAGAGAGGTTGAGGTTCCCATCATCCCTACGTTCTCCCAGAAGGGACGTCAGGCAGCAGGTGCCAAATCTTGGTGCTCGGCTTGGTTCAGCCTTTGTATCAGGGATGCGAGGCACAATCAGCACCCCACACATGAATCCAAAACTGAATGAGGGCTGCTGCTGTGAGCGTCCCCTGGCCAGCCGTGAGCCTTGTGTGTCTGCACAGTGGGAAGCGTGCCGTTGAGCCTGCCCGCTTTATAACAGGGCTCCCTGTGCCAGGTGGACTACAGCAGCGTCATCACATAAACATCCCCACTTCACTGTGAGTAACCTTTCTTTCCCCCCTCTGGATTTTAACTCTGATCCCTTTGTCCTTAACAAACAAGTATTCTAGGTCTGATGTGAGGCTGTACATAGACACTGTCTCATTATCCAGTTAATCTCTGTTTGCTGTTACAGATTCAGCCAACAGTGGCATTTGCCGGCCTTCAATTGGAAACCTTTTTCTCCATTGTCACTTATGGGAACTGCTGAATGACTCATTATGCCGTGGTCAGCCCTCTTGGGTTATTTGCCACAATAGGCCTGACCAGCCAGATTAAAGTGGGCAGTAACTCTAAGCTCCCTGTGTCATCAGTTCAGGATCTGTGTCCCCAGTCAGAGCTCTAAATTGAACATTGAGTTCAGCCTGTTTTGGATTAGTGCCTTAGGAGGCGGACACTTCGTCAGTCTGTGGAATGGATGGGTATGTGCATGGTACAAGTTAGGGATCCCAAGAATAAGGCAGAGGGCTGGGTGAGTCCCATTTTAGGGTACATGCAGATCACTGGGGAAGCATTGTTTCTGCCCCATCCCTGCAGGTTCTGATGTAGTTGTTCTAACGGGAGGCCTTGGACTGCATTTTAAGCATGCATTTGGGTGATTCCTTTTCCAGGTAAACAGCATCCTGAAAACAGTGTCCCAGGGGCTTTGGGGGAGTGATTGTTGCAGGTCTCATGTGGGACATCCAGGAAACAACTGTTTTTTTTGTTTGCTTGTTTTGGTGACAGAGTCTCGCTCTGTTGCCCAGGCTGGAGTGCAATGGTGCGATCTCAGTTTACTGCAGCCTCCACCCCCCAGGTTCAAACGATTCTTATGCCTCTCAGCCTCCTGAGTAGCTGAGATTACAGGCACACACCAACCCACCCAGCTAATTTTTGTATTTTTAGTGGAGATGGGTTTCACCATGTTGGCCAGGCTGGTCTCAAACTCCTGACCTCAGGTGATCAGCTCACCTCGGCCTCCCAAAGTGCTGGGATTACAGATGTGAGCCACTGTGCTTGGCCAAGAAACAATGCATCCCATTCCATTCAGCAACATTAATGCAGTCCACCCCAAAGTGGGACTCACCACAGTCCTCTGCCTTATTCTTGGAGAGAATGGAAGACAAATAGGCTTTGTCTCACAAGCCAGCTCAGAGCAGTTAATAGTGGCTGCAGTGGTGAAGATTCTGAGGTCATGCTCAGCTTGCAGGGGTCAGCAATAGTGATGTCCTCCATAGGTGTGGATGGTACCTGTGTACCACACATCTGTCATCTTGGTGGCCTGGACACAGGGTCTAGAGACCAGGTCCTCAGCTGGCACAAGGCAGGCAGGCCGACATGCAGACTGTAATAAATCCTTACAGTCCTTGGCTACTTTTCCCTTCCTTCAAGGTTTTAGGGGTAGGTGTAGACAGCAGCAGATGCTATAGGATGTGATTTGCAGGTACAAAAGTATTTTTAGCTCTTTGGAGAAGGGAACTTTTGGAGTCTAAGATGCTTTTCTGGTGGCTGGGCTGTGAAGTCATCCACGAGGAAAGTTCATCAGATGCATCTGAATGTCACAATAACACTTCTTCCTCTTGTAAAAGGAAAGGCGTTGTAAAATGGATGAGTTGGCTTATGCCTTCTGATAACTTACCCCTGCCAGTGGAGCTATGGGAGGCGGGCCACTGAGATACCCAGTGGATAACCGTGGATGTTTGCTTAAAGTTTTGAAAAGGAAGAATTCAGTTGGATTTCTGCATGCAGAGAGAGGACGTTACCTGGGACCTAGTTTCAGAAGGAGGTTGCTGGCATTACTGATAGCGCAGTGAGAAGACCCAGCAGCACTGAAACATGTATGAGCTGCTGGAATGGCTTTCTTGTAAATTGTAACCAGCGCACCGTTGTTCAGCAAAGCCTGCCAGGGCAGCTCCAGCCTGGGCCAAGTATTCTCGAAGCCCGGAAAGCTCACATAAGATGCTTTTCCCCCCACTTACCTTATTAGCTTTCACCTAAGTGACATTGATGAAGCTCCTACTGTATGTTTAGCATTATACTGGGTGTTGTGGGGGATGCAAACAAAGTGGCTTAGTCCCCTGTCCCACAGGTACTTTATGCTCTGGTTGGGTAGATATGCCAAACACTGAACAAATTAAAAAAAAAAAAAAGAAACACACACACTATTTCCATGCACTTTCTTTAAGGGGCCAGATGGATACATACAGCAAGGACCTTGGGATGTTCTCTTTGTTATTTACCATACAGCACAGAGTGACTGAGATGGGTACTCAGCTGTAAACAAGTACAGTCTGTGAAGAAGGCCACATGGTTCCTGTGGTAGTTGAAAGGGACAACACGTTGCAAACTGGGGCATGAGGAAAGACAGTGTGAGACCTGGACGGGAAGGGTGGTAGAATCTTCACAGGAGAAGGATTTCTGGGCTTACTGACTTGTACCAGCAGAGGCATAAACATACCAGGTGGAGAAAAGTGACAAGTAGAGCGTTTTGGGAAAGCATGGAATCTGGATGAGGGCTGAGCTCAGGATGCTATTGGTCTTCGAATGCCAGGGTGGGAGCTGTTGAAGGGTTCTGAGTAGGAGAGTGACAGACCAGCATGGAGGAGAAGTAAGACTGGGCAGTGGGGTGGGAAGGGCCGTAAAGAGAGAAGCAGCAGTGAGGCAGGAATGGAGGCAGCATCATGGCCCGTGTGAGAACCTGACCTGGGTCCACTGGAGAGACACTCAAGAGAGACTGTGGCTTGAGGGACACTGTGAAGAAACTAATTACCAATGTCATCTGCCTTGAAAGATGTAGGCTTTTTTATCCACTGGTCAACCTCTTATGTTTTACAGATCCGGCCAGTTATTGAACAAACCTTTCCTTTTTCTAAAGTTCCAGAAGCCTTCCTGAAGGTGGAAAGAGGACACGCACGAGGAAAGACTGTAATTAATGTTGTCTAAATAAAAATGCAGTTTACTGATTGTTGGCGTTCTTATTTGGTGAGTGCCTGTGAGCCCAAATTTTTTTCTAGCATTTTTTCCAGATTAGATTATAAATTCCATGATACAAGCTTTAAAAAATAAGCACACCATTTTGGCCAGTAATCAATATAAAAATACCAGCACTTGAACTTGTCTGTAGTCAGTAAAAATTCCAGGTTTTTTCAAGCTGTTCTTTCACACTGGCTTTGCAGGTTGCTGTGGCACCTTCCATTTTACTAGCTTAAACTACTTTATTGCCTTTTTTGTTTTTGAGACAGGGTCTTGCTTTGTCACCTAGGTTGGAGTGCAGTGGCACAATCACAGCTCATTGCAGCCTCGACCTTAAGCGATTCTCCTGCTTCAGCCTCTCAAGTTGCTAGGACTACAGGTATGCACCACCACACCCAGCTAATTTTTTGTATTTTTAGTAGAGAGTTTCGCCATGTTACCCAGGCTGGTCTCAAACGCCCGGGCGTAAGCGATCCACCACGTCAGTCTCCCAAAGTGTTGGGATTACAGGCGTGAACCACCGTGCTGGGCTTGATCATCTTAATGTACCATACTAAAACTTTCAGTGTATGGATGGATGTCAGCATGAAGAGATCATTTAAAGCTAGTTCTTCTTGAATTAATCACCGAGCACCATTCTAACTGACCAAGGTTTCCTTTTTTGTTCCTCCACCATAATGTGGTCACCACATCTAAGTCTCTTAGTGTCATATATAAAAATCTGGCTGGTGATTCATTTGTTTATGCTCCTAATATTGAAAGGTGAGGGCAGAGTTTCTAACTTGTCAAAACCCTTACGTCTTGCATAAGGGGTAGGCCTGTTTCGGCAATTGAAACATGCTTCTCTGAGGGCTTTTCCATGGAAATTGCAGCCTTCCAATGGAGTCCAAAGCTCGCCACTTTGATGTCAAATGTTTACATTTAGATCTCTCTCCAGTCAACCCATTGCAGTGTGCACTTTTGAATATTCATTTACGGTAAGTGTTTCTACTTCCTAATATACTCATCCTCAGTATTGCACCTGAAATGCTTCCTTTAACTTTTGATGTAGACTTGTTTTGAGATTTCTGCTTGGTTTATTCCTGTTAGACACTCGTTTGGTAGCATGTATGTTAGATGTAGGCTTTTCTCTAGAATTGCTGGTCTGGTCTTACTACCGAGTTATTTCAAAAGAATAAAAAGTCTGATTTTCCAGGTGTAAATACCAACTGCTCTTGAATTCCATCTGGAGCAGCCTCAGCTCTTTTCCTGGAGGGCTCCCAGGTGGTAGTGGGAGTAAAATACTTGAGCCAGGACCTCACTCATCCTTGTTTCCACTCAGAAACCATGGCGTTTGGAAAGAGTGTCAGCAACACTTCCTTGCTGTTAAACCAGCACCCCTCAAACCTGCTTCATCCTAATCAGACATTTGTTTCTCATCTGCTAGCTGACTGTCTTTGAAGGGTTAGATGAGGGCTACTGAATGGACTCTCAGATTTCATCAACATAGTTAACCAGAAGCAAGTTTATTTAAGAGATCAGCTCAGCACAGGCCATTGTAGAGTGTCTTACCCCACCATATTGTAATGGTATACACAAAAGGCCTAAATTCAAAGCTATACATCTAGGAACAAGACAGATACGTTGGATGCTGTTGTACCAGCGCCAATAATATTTTAAAACAAGATAAACTATTCCAGTGACCGGAATTGCCTACCACAGACTCCAGAGAAGATCAGCATTTTAGAATTAGAAACACACTTGAATAGATGGAAAAGAAACGAGTTGTTCTACGTGTGATAAGAGCACCAGTATTTAGTGATGAGGACAAAAAGAGGAAGAATATATTCAAGGAAATGTTTAGCACTTTTGTTCTTCAAAGCTAGAACCCAGTTTGAACAGCAGCATATGGGCCAGTGTCTTGTCAGTAGTTCAGCAGTATGTTTGCATTCTTGAAATGCTTACTGCAGTTGAGGGTTCCAAGACTGCTTGAAGATTGATTTGACTCCAGTCAAATCATGAGTTCCAAGACTTGACCAGCAACATCCCTGAAGGTCTCTTTTCCTTCATGTTCTGGGGATAATTGCTGGTCGCCCTCTTGAGCCTTTCACACCTCATTTAGTGGCTACAGTGCCCCCAGGACCTGAGGCTGTCCACCAACAGCTGTACCCTGAAGCAATGGCTATAGAACACTGCAGGGCAGGCAGCCCCATGCAGGCCATGTGCAGATGCAGGTGGATAGAAGGGCAAGAAATTAGGCTAACAAATCTGAGTTTAGCAAAAATGTATATAACATTGCTTTAGCGCTTGTAGATGAGTAAGGATGGCTCATAAATTAGGTCATGATAATAGTGTTCCAGTAGCAGCTATAAGAAAGGCATTAAACCACACTCATTTGTGACATTCTAGGGCAGCCCATGGATGAGTTAAAATAATTCAAATCCTGGCTGGGCGCAGTGGCTCAGGCCTGTAATCCCAGCATTTTGGGAGGCTGAGGCGAGCAGATTGCTTGAGCCCAGAAGTTCGACATCAGCCTGGGCAACATGGTGAAACCCCATCTCTACAGAAAAACAAAAATTGGCTGGGCTTGGTGGTGTGTGCCTATAGTCCCAGCTACTTGGGAGGCTGAGGTGGGAGGATCACCTGAGCCTAGGGAGGTAGAGGCTGCAGTGAGCCGCGATTGCACCACTGTACTCCAGCCTGGGTGACAGAGTGAGACCCTGAATCAAAAAATTAATAATCCAAATCCTACTAACAACTGTTACCATACTTTGACATGAAATTTTTAAACTGCATTAGTTTTTAATATGAACTAAAGGAAAGTAATATTTTGTTTAGAGTTCCTTAAAGGTGTGAAGACCTAAGGCTTTCCTACTGTGCTATGCAGCATATTTTAAGGTTCCAGAAAGTGTTTAAGGCCAAGAACCAAAATTACAGGCCTAATTAAGTATTTCTTCTCAGATGCTAAACAGTTCTCTACCTTTCAAACCTAAACCTTTATCTTACCCTTTAAAGTGTAAGGGCTTTGTAGGCCTACAAAGTTGGTAGATTTGTTCCAGTTCTCTCCTGTCACTATCTTTGGAAATAATTTAAAATGTACACAGTCTTGAAGTCTTGGTATAACATTTTAAAAAATCACCCAAAAGCTGCTAATTAGGCAACCTGTTTAAGCAGCTACCAAAAATGAAAGGCAAGAAATGAAAGGAGGACAAATTATTGGCTTAAAGCTATGATAGTCTTTTGAAACGATGAGTAAGTTCTCTGAGTCATGGCAGCATGATTTAAGGTTGAATTTAGAATCAATGAAGGAGGAGTTGATCCACTTTCCAGTTGGATCTTCCATCAGCATTGTCCTTTTTAAAAAATAAGGTGACTGGAAGGACCTCCAGAAGATTCTTCTTCCTTCTTTGTTCAGGTTTATAGGACCATGGCTTCCCACACTTGTGTAAACTTCTCTTTGCTGACAGTGTTGAGGATAATGTGATTTTGATCATACTGTGTGCCCCCTAAAAGAAAGGAAGGAAAATAATAAAAGATGAATGTGCCCATGAAGGGTCTATAGTAGACACAATTTTCCCAACACCAATACAGCAAAAGTAAGCAAGTAAACAAGGTGTAGAACGGCATGCCTCAAGGAGGCAAGGCAGGGAGGGAAGCCTGAGCCCCTGTGGGATGACAGGGTCAACCTGCCATAGGTGAATCTGTCCAGATCCCATCATCGGGGCACCAGCAGCTTCACACAGGACATCCCACCTCATGGGCTCCTTTTTCTACCCAGTTCTTAGGAGCTAGGCCACAGTCACTCGTACAATGTCTGAAATTCAAGGGAACTGGGAAAACTCAAGAGAAGGGAAAAGGAGTAAAGAGACTAACATATATTTGGTGGTGAGATGGTGGATTCGAGACACCAGTGAGGAAAGAGCAGGCAGTCCTGGCAGTAGTGGAAAGGTGGGAGGAATGGTTATTGAGGAACAGCATTTGCATGAACAATGAAAACGGGCCGTATTAGGTCAAAGGGAAGGTTTGAATGACACCCGGAAGTACACAAAGGGACAGGGTAGCATTGTCACTACTGGGGACTCGGTGGATAAAACTTCATAGCATTTAAGATGCTGAGTACCATTGCATTGTAAAACTATTATCATGAACTCTCTAACTCCCTTTTACCAGAATGTTTGTAAGATTTTCCAAAGGTGCTTACTAGATGTTTCAGATACTTTAGTGCTGTAAACAGCCTCATGGCTTCTTTCTTTGGAGAAGTATCATTAACAAAAGGGTTATCTGATTTTTTTTTCCAGTGTAGAATAAAGATCCCCTCAGATGACTTATCCTTTTTTTAACATAAACCTCAGCACCAAGGATATATCAACAAAGACCCCATCAAAGTAAAAATCTGTGCATTTTGATGCAGGGAGTGACCGGTATTGAAAGCATGCTTCCTCCTTGGACCAAGAAGAAATAAACATTCTTTTCGCCTTTGAAGCAAAATATGAAAAAGTTTGAGAATTTACACAATAAATCTAGGTATTATAGTTGAGGAAGGAAATCGTCTCTTCTCTTGTGAGACTGATTTATCATCATTGATAATCTACAGCCTCTACACAGCTAGATGTATGGCTAGATGTACTGTAGAATACAAGGGTAAGGCGCTTTAGGCCTTTTTGTGTAAGTTTGTAGCAGTAGGGAAAAAGCGTTGCCACTACCAGCAAACGCTGCGCTCTGCCCAGACAGAGACACACACAGCATATTCCGCCGAAATTTCAGGAAGTATTAACGCCACAATGTTTCTTTTCATACTTCATTATTATAGTATGTTAAAATACTTTTTGTATGTTAAAATACTTTTTGTATTTTAAGAGTATCTTTTGTATTTTAAAGGTGTCTTAAAATACTTTCATATAAATTCAACTAGAATCATGAAGACTAGAAAGTTCTTGAGAAATAATTTGATTCATTCTCTTGCCTTTGGAAAGTATGTAAATTGTACAGACTTCATGTTTTTTAAAGTGAACATGAATCAGCTTCCACTGTTGTTACAAGGTATGTGGTCTGGAATAATACATGAATGTCTACCAAAAGAACTCATTTCCCAAACATAAGGAGATGAGCTAGAAGACAGATGCGTGATCTAATAACTCTTAGGGCAATTTTAATAGATAACAAGTGGCTCAGTAGTTGTAGCTAATGGAAATCACGGTCTGCTAGTTAAGTGCACCAACAGGAAGGGAAGTGTTTATATTTTCCTCTGCGTGGGGTGTGGGACGTGGCGCGCTGCTTTCTCATGTCCACAAGATGGCACCATTCTCCCAGTCTGAGAAAATTAAAATCAGTTTAACAATGAATTAACACTGTTGTAGCTAGCGGGGTGTGGTGGCAGGCACCTGTAGTCCCAGCTACTCAGGAGGCTAAGGCAGGATAATTGCTTGAACCCAGGAGACGGAGGTTGCAGTGAGCCAAGATCGTGTCATTGCACTCCAGCCTGGGTGACAGAGCGAGACTCTGTCTCAAAAAAAAAAAAAAAAAAAAAAAAAAAAGACTGTTGTAGCTACTGTACTACTGAGAGTTCACAAATATACAGGATACTATGCGTACTCAACAGGCTCTTGAGTAATTTATATAGGGTCATTTAGGAAGGGGCTCTGGAGCTTTAAAAAGAAGTCTTAAGAAACGTAGAGTCCCACTGTTCATGTCAGAGCCAAGACAAGGAGTCAGGTGTCCTTCCTTCTGGTCCACTGCTGATGTAGCAAGTCAGCGACATCCTGTGTGCCTAGTGCATCTAGAACGTAAGCTGTCTGAAGCTAAGGAGGTGGCTTTTTTTTTCTCACTCTGGTGCCCTCCATGTCTAGCACTGAGCCTGCCACATAGTGTGTACCCCATGAATACATGTTGAAAGAATAAGAGAAGAAAGATCTAGCTAAGGATTATAGTGTCGTCCACCCTGGACATAGGAAGCAGATCACATTTGTAAAAAACAGGAAGGTTTAGTCAGATTTCCTTTGAGAACTAAATACCCTACTTTTTCTAACATTGCCTCAAAAACTCCATTTATTCCAATTCAGTCACATTTCTTTGGTGTCTCTGGAGATTTTGAAACTCTTGTAAACACTAAAGCACTCTAGTTCAATAAAGTTTATCAAAATAAGAATAAAGAAAAAGATGTGCGTAAATCTTAACTAGTTTGAACCTCAGGTTGATCATCTATAAAATGAGTATTTCACCTGTCTACATATTGACAAATCTGTTGTACCAGATGTAATGTGAGGGAGCTGTACTATATGTTACTGTTCAGTTTCTGAATATTACATTTATTTTCTTATATCCAAGGGTACTGCTTGCATTTCATATGATCTTTGTGGTCTCCATCCAGCCTGTAGTTGCAGTGCTTAGTTTGTGTTCCCTAAGTGCCCCCTTAATGAAGGCAAAGGCATTGTTTGCCTCTGAGCATCTTTCCAACTTCTCAGATTCTGTGTGATTCTAAGTCCATTGTTTTAAGTGGGTTGGCCAAACTACCTACCTGGTGATCCAGAAGTGACACAGCCACTTTTGCTCCCCATACAGCTACCAAAGCTCCTGATGAAAATGTCCAGGCTCATTCTCCATTATCCATAAAAGTCGCTTTTTAAAAATCAGATTGCAGTGCTTTCTTTACCTCTACAACTTGTTTTTTTTAGACGAAGTCTCGCTTTGTCGCCCAGGCTGGAGTGCAGTGGCACAATCTCAGCTCAGTGCAACCTCTGCCTCCCGGGTTGACACGATTCTCCTGCCTCAGCCTCCCGAGTAGCTGGGACTACAGGCGCCCACCACCATGCCTGGCTAATTTTTTTGTGTTTTTTAGTAGAGACGGGGTTTCATCAAGTTAGCCAGGATGGTCTCGATCTCCTTACCTCGTGATCCACCCACCTCGGCCTCCCAAAGTGTTGGGATTACAGGCGTGAGCCACCGCGCCTGGCTCTTTACCCCTACACCTTGAACTTTAATGACAGCATTGGCCTAAATCCCTGATTAAAGTAAAATTGAGTCATTTTGTAGTGATGATTTAAAATAGAGTATGTAATATACTCATACAAATTTAAAAAAGTAATGGAGTATGTAGTACTACGGTTACATTATCACCAGTTTGCTAAATTTACAAAACAATTGTGCTTTCCTGATAGGGAATAAAAAAGTGCCCATTAATTTAAAGCAGAATTACCCCAGATGACGTGAGTATAACACTGTCTGCTCCTGTCAATAGCAACAGCACTAGTTCACTGAGTTCCCACACAGAGGTTAGGTCATTCTTATGTTGTTTTAAAATGACCATCGGGGATTCTCCGGGTGTGGGCCTCAGACCAGCAGCATTGGCAACACCTGGGAACTTGTTAGAAAAGGAATTCTCAGGCCCCACCCCAGACCTACAGACTCAGTCTCTGAGGATGTGGCCCCACAGTCTAGTTTAACCCACCCTCCAGGTGATTCTGATGCAAATAAAGTTTGAGGACCACCACCCTAAATTTATTTCCCCCAAGCACCATCAATTCACTCCTTATTAGCTTCACTGAACACATACTGCATTGAAATCCTCTAAGCTGTGTTAATTCCTTTGAGATCTTAGATCCTTTCAATGAAAGGTCACGTGTATACTTGAGAATCATCAACTCTACTGAACTAAGTGCAATCATGGCCTTTCAGCTTGTGATTTTTAGTCTAATATAATAAAATAAATGGTTTGAAGTCAGCCTTTGGCCAGATTCTGGTTCAGCAGTTACAGCTGTGAGATTGTGGCTAAACTGGCCAACCCCTTTGAACTTCCCTTTTTTTTGTCTGTAAAATTGGGGAGAAGAGGGAGAGGGGATAATGTAGACCTCATAGGGCGGCTATGAAGATGACAGGAGACACTGTACTGAAAGTGGTTAACACAGCAGCTGGCACATAGTAGGCGCTCTCTACTGTTACTACTAATAATACATTCATCATCATTTTCAAAAGTTATGGATAGATTTTTCCTTAACTAAAAGACATACACATTACAATAAAAATAAGGGAAGTGACCCTTACCTTTGACATCTAAAACTAAATTTGGCTTCAACTTGCTATAAATCCTGCCGTCGGACTTCAAGCTCCAGAACTGGCTGTCAGCATTCTGGTCCAGGGCCAGGCCTAGCTTGGAGCCGGATGTTACCAGGCTGCCCACAATCGTCAGGCAGCAGTCTTCTGCTATCTGCTCGGTGGAAAAGACAAGATAGCTTAAATATGTATCCAGCTGTAAGTCTCATAGCAATGGTTTCTCTGGTTACCTTGATCTTTAAAATTATCTTAGTTCCTAGCTTCATTTACCCCACATGAGGCAGTTCAGCTCTTAGCCAATTAGAATCGGACAATAAATATTTATGCCCTTTATTTCAGATGACATGAATGATGGAAAAATCTCAATTTTTGTGCATCGTAAGACTTCTGCCCTTTGCAAGACTATCTTACTAGTAGGGAAAGCTTCAGAACATTAAAATTGCCCATCATATTTTTGCCTGCCATAAGTGACCACGATCCCAGGCAGGTTCTGTAGCTATGTCGCCCTCTGACATCTCCACCTCTGCTTGGCCTGACCTTCCAGTATATGACTGCACCTCTAATTTTGTAGCACTGGGTGGCTAAAGGGCACTTTATCATTTTAAAATTCAGAATTGCATTTATTAGCGTCTGTCGTTCCTTCATGAGAATTAAAATTTTCTAAACAGGCATGCTTTCCAGCTATGAAAAGAGAAAAATGCAGACTCACTAGAGGGTGTTTCAATGCAAAGATTTTATGAGCCCTTCCCTGAAGTGAGTCTACCCTTATTATATAAATAATGTATGACAGTCATGTTCACATGCCATTAACAAATATTACTGGCCAGGTGCAGTGGCTCACAACTGTAATCCCAGCCCTTTGGGAGGCCAAGGCAGGCGGATCACGTGGTCAGGAGATGGAGACCATCCTGGCCAACATGGTGAAACCCCATCTCTACTAAAAATACAAAAAAGTTCGCTGGGCGTGGCAGCACGTGCCTATAGTCCCCGCTACTTGAGAGGCTGAGGCAGGAGAATCGCATGAACCCGGGAGGTAGAGGTTGAAGTGAGCCGAGATCGTGCCACTGCACTCCAGCCTGGCGACAGGGCAAGACTCTGTCTAAAAAAAATTGAAATAAAGTGTATTATTCTATATTGAGATGAAAGCACTTGATAATCTAGGAGACTTTTTCTCATTGACCTATTGAATTCAAAGTTGTTAAATAACATCACTGAAATGTCTGTTAGAAATAACTGCTGAAAGGCACCATTTTCTTGGCTTGTTTAAGACAATTCAAAGGCAGAAAGCTTCTTTTCTTGCTTCTATATTACAACTACTTCTGTTTCTCCTGCTAGTTCTTCTATGCATGTCCAAACAGTACTTCTGTTTATGGAAAGAATTCCCCCTCCAGCACAACAGACCCAATTAAGGAGTTGTGCTCCTTTCCGAAAGGCTGTGTTCCTTCTGCTGACTCATGGGGAACCAGGTTGTTTTTTTTTTGTTTTGTTTTGTTTTTTAAAGAAAATCAGGAGCCAACGGTCAAGCTCATAAAAATCAAGGAATAAAAAAGTTTTATCTACCATAGAAGCATGAGCTTCTTTCATAAAAATCTTACTACAGTCAGCTTTTAAGTGTCTGTTAATAGCTGGAATGGTGCAGGCGGGAGACGGGCCATTTTCCAATTTACAGCGTATGACACTTAGGAAATGGACTGTGTAGTACACAGAGGGGTCTCTTTACCCTTCATCCTATTCTTTGGATTTCCCCAAAACAGAAACAAACCAAGAGTGATTTTTGTTGACAGGGCTGGAGCTTATAGTTTGTTTCTGTAACAGTTACGTTAAGGAAAAAGGGAAGAAAAACACTTCCTTTTTCTACTACTATATAAAAATCAAGCATAGAAGTAAATATTCTATCTTGGATCAGTGCTATATTTACCTTTCATTTTAAGTTCCTAGACTGGTTCTATCAGAGCTAGGATATACTGTCATGAAAAAAAGTTCATTTCTGAAAGTACTCCAGGAAATTGTGAAATTGCATCTACTTGAAGAAAAGATCAAAAGCTTATGAAAGGATGGTCACCTCCTAGCAAAGGCATCACAGGCCCCCATGGAATCCTGAAGCTCACCCTGCATTTGATGCATCCTTCTTGATAGATCCAAATCTGATCATCGGCCCCAACATCCTCCATGACCTGTATCCTCAGAAGCTTCAGATCCTCTAAGTTTCCATTGGTTGACATGAATAACCCTGTTGCTTTGTTTCGAAGTCTGAAATAAATTCGCTTCTAGAAGACAAAAACCCCAGCAGTCGTCATACAAGATGTGCTGCTGGAAGCACTGAACAAGCATTAATATCAGGAAGAATCCAAAGTGTTTATGGATTAAGGGTAATTACTATACTCCAGAGTCTCAGAGGTTTTAGATTTTCTCAATGAGAAGAGTTTGACAAAAATGTCAAAGTGCCTGAGGCAGGGTGCCTGCCTGTGGATAACTGCCTTTGATGTTCAGTTTTATGGCATTCTGAAGCAGCCACACCTCTTAGCACCAGAAACTGAGCCCAGATTATTGGGGCGGGGAAGGAGTTTATGGGGTGAGGCCAATTATAAACTGTGAATTAAAAAATTGGATAAAAAGTTGGATTGCATTTACAAAAAAGAAATTTCAGAGAAGAGTCTATACAGAGCATGGAGAAGAAGAAAATACCTGAACAAAAGGTCGTAGAGAACCTATTTGGCGACAGCCACTGAATTCATACCAATTAGGTACTTCTGCGGGTGACAAAAGGAACTGTCGCCCTCTGTAATTGCCATATTCATAAGTAACCCATCTGAAAACAAAAGCAAATAACCACAGTAAGTGGCAATTTTCATTTGACAGTGGACCCCAATTACATTTATTTTTAGAATGCTTTCCATTTCTAGACTGAACTATATACTTTTAACATACATTGGGGGAAAAATGAAGATCTTTTCTAGAACACTTAAGTAATTTCTTGACAAATAGCAAAATTTTGCTATGTGAGTACTTATGCCAAAAAGTTCCATTCTTGAAAAGAAATAGGTAAGTTGTTTCCTCCATAAAGCAATGAAATATTGTCTTTTAGTGGATTCCTCAGTTATTCCTGGGAACTATTCATAAAATAGCTTCAGTTGTAATAATGGATCTTTAAGTTGTTTAAGTGGTTAATATTTCCAAAGCTCTTAGTAGGTGCTAAATAGGGTTAAATAATAAGTTTTGTCTGCAATGAGAGTAATCTTTGTTAAATCTAAAAAACTGCTAAGATACTCAGTTCCCTTCTGCTCAGATGCTGCTGCTGCACACCTGAGGAAGTATGGGTTCAAGTGCAGACCGGCGTGGAAGCAGCCCAGCGCCCTCCTCTCTTGCATATTACATCAAGGAAGAATGCACTCTACTTTTAATCCAGGAACTTAAATCCTGGATAAAATTTTATCATTTTAGTCATCTTATCATAAAAACAAAATATTCAAACCTGCTGCAAAAAAATCACCTGTAATTCTACCACCCTAATATTCTATAATTTTTTTTTTCAGGTAGGTCTCACTCTGTTGCCCAGGCTGAAGGGCAGTGGCACGATTACAGCTCACTGCAGTCTCAACTTCCCAGACTCAAGTGATCTCCCACCTCAGCCTCCTGAGCAGCTGGGACTACAGGCGCACACCACCACACCCGGCTAATTTTTGTGTTTTTAGTAAAGTCAGGGTTTCAACATGTTGCCCAGGCTTGTCTGGAGCTGCTGGGTTCCAGTGATCTGCCCGCCTTGACCTCCCAAAGTGCTGGGGTTACAGACTTGAGTCACTACGCCCAGCTTCTGTGATTTAAAAAAATTTTTTTCTTAGATGGAGTTTCACTCTTGTTGCCCAGGCTGGAGTGCAGTGGTGTGATCTCAGCTCACTGCAACCTCCACCTCCCGGGTTCAAGTGATTCTCCTGCCTCAGCCTCCCGAGTAGCTGGGGTTACAGGAGCCCACCACCACACCTGGCTAATTTTTGTATTTTTTAGTAGAGATGGGGTTTCACCATGTTGGCCAGGCTGGTCCTGAACTCCTGACCTCAGGTGATCCACCCGCCTCAGCTTCCCAAAGTGCTGGGATTACAGGCAGGAGCCACTGCGCCCAGCCCGGCCTGATTATTTTTTAAGTAGATGTAGCCCACCTCAACATCTGTTGTACACAGGTAGACCATACCTATTGTTTTTGTGAATAAAAGAAAAATACTTCCTTAAAAACATATATTACATTGATAGTACTCATTCATTTTTATATTTTTCAAAAGTATTCAAAGTTGAGGGAAAAAAATCTTTCCAAGTTGACCTTTAATCATTTGTAGAACATCTGCCAGTCATTCCCAGCTAACGAAAATCTCAGCCCTGAGCTCCAAAATCAGAGGACTTGCTTTATTTAAAGGGATAAGAAAAGTCAGCTCTTTCTTACTTGCTAGACTATGAGAGGTGTTAAAGACAAAGTCCTTACCTTAAATAAACTAAAAATCTGGATAACGAAATAAAAGATGCTTTACACTTTTCCCAGTGGAAAAGTGTTCTAGAAAGGTGCATAATTATTAACCCTTACAGAAAGTAAGAGAAATGTAATATAAGAGAGGCAGAACTCTGATCAATTTTTTTTTTTTTTTTTTTTTTTTTTTAATATGAGGTCTTGCTCTGTCACTCAGACTGGAGTACAGTGGCGTGAACACGGCTCACTGCAGCCTCAACCTACTGTGCTCAAGTGATCCTTCGGCCTCAGCCTCCTGTGTAGCTGGGACCACAGGCATGTGCCACCACACCTGGCTAATTTTTAAATTTTTGGTAGAGATGGGGTCTCACTTTGTTGTCCAGACTTTTCTTGAACCCCTGGATTCAAATGATCCTTCTACCTCGGCCTCCTAAAGTGTTGGGAGTACAGGCGTGAGCCACTGTGCCCAGCCCAAACTTGATTTTTAAAATGATCTATTTTATTGAGTCAACGAGTAGGTAACTCACATGCCACCAATAACCTGAACAGAGCGTATTTGCGTGTTGAATCCCAGGGATCGGAGATTAATGGTTTCTGCATTAAGTTCAATCTTTTTTCCTTTGAAGTCTTCTCTTTCAAAGAGAATAATGGTTGGTTCAGAAAATTCCTGTTGAGGAACAAAAACAATGTTCTGTTATTCATCTTTGTTAATAATTCAAACTTATGTGAAAATCATCTTGTTACAAGGACAAAGCACAAAAAATCTGCCAGATTTGGCCTTTCCATCAACTCCTTTTCCCAGGGGGCCCAGATGTTTGTATCCTCCAAGCTAGAGGGAGCACAGAGGGACAGTTAGTTTTCCCATTGCATAGGAAGGCAGGTAAATATAAACAGTTCGTAAACCAGGAAAACAAATTCCAGGCACAGAGAAATGGGTATATGCTGGGAATATCAACACTTCTGATGGCATTTTTTTGGTTTTGTTTTGTTTTGTTTTTTTGAGACGGAGTCTCGCTGTGTCCCCCAGGCTGGAGTGCAGTGGCGCGATCTCGGCTCACTGCAAGCTACGCCTCCCGGGTTCACACCATTCTCCTGCCTCAGCCTCCCGAGTAGCTGGGACTACAGGTGCCCGCCACCACGCCCGGCTAGTTTTTTGTATTTTTAGTAGAGATGGGCTTTCACCACGGTCTCGATCTCCTGACCTTGTGATCCGCCCGCCTCGGCCTCCCAAAGTGCTGGGATTACAGGCGTGAGCCACCGCGCCCGGCCGGCATTTATTTTTGACTTAACCATTTTCACTGGGACAAGGAGAGGCTGGAAGGTCATGGACATAAATGTTGAGGGTCAGAGGGCTGTGGCATCTGATGTTTAGTCGCTTAGTGTACGGTGGTATTGCCTGATCAGGGGACCTTCCTCTTGTATGTATTTTCAAATGTCTTTTTTTTTTTCAGTTCATCAATAAGATAATGATCTGTGTACTCATGCTCCCAAACTTTCCTGTAGGAATCATTGTCAGGAGGAGGGAAAAAAACAACAGGATGGAAGCTCTATGTTCAAACTATCAATCATTTTAAAGAAGACAACAGCACAAACATTCACTGATTTTCAGCAAAATGAAAAGTTGGCAGCTTATGCCCGTTTTTTCAAATTATAGACACTTTTGACTCTACATTAATCTGTAATGATAATACTGCTAAGATCATAAATGATGCATTAAAAAGCACGTGGGAGGCCAGGCACGGTGGCTTATGCCTGTCATACCAGCACTTTGGGAAGCCGAGGTGGGCGGATCACTTGAGGTCAGGAGTTTGAGATTAGCCTGGCCAATAGGGCGAAACCCCATCTCTACTAAAAATACAAAAAAAACACAAAACAACAACAACAACAAAATTAGCCGAGCGTGGTGGTGCATGCTTGTAATCCCAGCTACTTGGGAGGCTGAGTGAGAGACTAGAGAATCACTTGACCCCAGGAGGTGGAGGCTGCAGTGAGTCAAGATCACGCTACTGCACTCCAGCCTGGGCAACTGGGTGAGACTCCATTTCAAAAAAAAAAGCATGTGGGATTACAATTTTTTCCCTATCCTGCTTAAAGTGTGTGGAAAGGGTGTAGTACCTTACTGCTTCATTTGTGTGGATGTGTCCTGACTTGTAAAAAAGATTTTGTCTATCAGTAAACAGAGCATGTTAGTGTGTAGAAGTAGTTTGTATGGTCTAGGAATTAGTTTATATAAAACATACACGGAGGAAAGAAGACAAAAATTATAGTAGTATTACTACTTTGCACTTTGATTGCACTTTTGAGATGGCATGCCCAAAAATGTTCTAAACACTTTAGTATTAAAAAGCAATTAAATAATTTTGAACTATTAAGTCACAAAGATATGTAGTCTTCATATGGGTAAAACATTCATTTCTTCACAATTAAAACATAAAAAGATGTCATCTATAGCCTCAGAGTGTTGTGAGCATATATGCCAAGTTCTGGTTGAGGGAAGGCATTGACATTTTCAAATATATACTTGTAGGTAGCTTTTAGAATTCTAGGCAGAATAACAATCCAGGTCTTATTTCATTACTTGTAAGCTAATGAATCTTACTACCTCATTTCATGTTTCACTGCTACTATTTTCATGTCTCAGCAGCATTTTTGCTATTTAAACAGGCAGGCAGGGATGAGATGAAAACCAGCTCACATATGTTCTTCCTACCTTTCAAACTAAAAGGACCAACTACGTGTGTTTAAAGCTTTTTATGAGAAAGCAGTTACCAAAAACGAATAAAAATTTCAGAAACTACAGATACTTCCAGACTTTAATATTTGAACATGATCTTGCAGTTTTGTTCTATCGAATATTGCTTCAGCTACATCAAACTGAAAGATTTCTGTCCAAAAGAGGGCACTATAATCTGGATTAGCACATAGTGACAAACTGGAAGTCATTTGATTGCAAATCTCTAAAATACAGAATAATAGACTAAAAACCTATAAGAAATTTCTTCAACAATAACAACCAAAGATAGAGGAAGCCAAATTGCAAAGGATACAATACACAATTAGCTGAATAGAAAATGCAAATTATAAATGAGAGATACCAGCCTCACTAATAGTGAAATACAAATTAACCCAACCACAACATAATGCTTTCTGCTCATTCTATCAAGCTGACAAAAATTAGAACGACAGAATATTCAGTAATGGCAACAATGTGGGAAGCAGGAACCCACAGGGACTGCTGGTAGGAGTCTCAAGTGGTGGGATCTGGCAGTGCTGAATGAAACTGCCTGTTCTTACATGTGAAATCCAGTAATTCTACTCCTAATACATAGTCCCAAGAGACTCCCACACAGGTCTGTAGGGATATGCATATGAGGATTAAGTGAGTAAAACAGGGTGGTGGAAAATGTGTACCAGTTAGAATCAATAAACTAGATGTACACAGAGGCAAATGGACAGTTCCACCTCCAAGCCCTTAACTTACTTTAAGAGCAGGTTCTACCTGCTGGTTACCTCACTCTGACCATCAGCTATGTGAGGCATACATTTCTGCAACACTATTCACAATGATATACTTACAACATCTATAAAACGAAGAGACTTGAAAGTTGCTCCAGGCGGGCATCCCATTGCAGACAGACAAGGATAATGGCCTTCCTCCAACACGTATTGATTACCAGTGAAATTTTCTCCATCATATACAACCCAGCTACAATGGGAAAAACCACACACATGCACAGAGTATGCAACTTGAGTACTCCTATTCAAGAAGTCTGATTTTTAGAGGCAGCCTGCTATAAAATAAACACAATGCTTATGGCAAACAGAGTTCTTTCTTCAAAAATATTTGGATATATTTATTGCATTTCTGCTTGTGGCAAATTAATATTCATAAGACAGTTAACTTTGCATTTGGGAAATAAACTTCTTTCTCCATGTTCTTTCTGACTTCCCCAGCCTCCAGCCTTCCTTGCACTTCTCATGGGTGCCACCGTTTGCCCAGCCAGTGGAGCTTCAAGCCCTCAAGTCCTCTTTGAATAATCCTTCTTCAAGCTTCGTGACTAGTTAATCACCAAGGTCTATTGATTTGGTCTATTGATTTCCTTCCAAAATTTCTCACACACTCCTCTATCCTCATTTCTAATACCTCTGCACTGGGCCAGGAGTCAAAATACTATAGTGACTTAAGTCACTTAGCCTCTCTGGTATCAACATTATTCATAAAATGGTGATTTGCCATGCTTCCCTAGAAGTTTGTGGGTTTTTTTCTTTTTCTTTTCTTTTTCTTGGAGGCTAGGGGGATGGAATCTCGCTCTGTCACCCAGGATGGAGTGCAGTGGCGTGACCTCGGCTCACTGCAACCTCCGCCTCCCAGTTCAAGTGATTCTTCTGCCTCATCCTCCTGAGTAGCTGGGACTACAGGTGTGTGCCACCACACCCAGCTAATTTTTGTAGTTTTAGTAGAGACAGGGTTTCACCATATTGGCTAGGCTGGTCTCGAACTCCTGACCTCATGATCTGCCCGCCTCAGCCTCCCAAAGTGCTGGGATTACAGGTGTGAACCACCACACCCGGCCTTGTTGTTGTTTTTAACCCAACAAATGCCTTTTGAGGATTGTGTGCCAGGTACTTTTCTATTGCTGGGTATACAGCAGAGAACCAAAGTCCCTGCTCTCCTGAAGTTAATACTCTAGTGAGCTGAGACAGGTAATTTTCAACGTGCACAGGACTGGTGGTAATAAATGAAACAGGCAGGGGATAAAGAGGAGCAGGGACGTGGTAGCACTATGTCCAACAAACTAGGAAGCTTTACTGTCCATCTATGTGTGTGTGTGGTTTTTTTTTTTTCCTGAGACAGAGTCTTGCTCTGTTGCCCAGGCTAGAGTGCAGTGGTGTGATCTCAGCTTACTGCAATCTCCACCTCCTGGGTTCAAGCATTTCTCCTGCCTCAGCCTCTCAAGTAGCTGGGATTACAGGTGTGTCATCACAGCCGGCTAATTTTTGTATTTTTAGTAGAGATGGGGTTTCCCCATGATGGCCAGGCTGGTCTCGATCTCCTGACCTCAAGTGATCTGCCTGCCTCGGCCCTAAGTGTTGGGATTATAGGTGTGAGCTGCTGCACCCGGCCTCCGTCTATGTATTTGAATGCAAAGTCAGTGCTTTTCTGCTGTGCAGTACTAAAGGATAGGATAGCATTGTTTCAACCATAAAGAACCACATGATTAAAGGCACTATTACTACTATTATTAAGAGACTTACATCCTCAACACCTCTTGCACAGATTGCTCCAAGGCTTTCCTGACTGAGTTTCCCTGACTTTGGGCTCTCCCCTCCCTATGAAGCTTTTGTACATGGATTGTTTCAGCATGGCACTTTGAGCCCATTGCCTTTGCCCTGCGTCTTGTGTTTCCCATGGAAGCCACCTAAACTCAGTGTGCTCAGCTTTGCTTCTCCTCCCAGTACAAAGCCCTCCCAGCAAGCAGGACTAGTGGCTCCCTGATCCGCATGTCCACCGGCTCCACTCCAGCATGCACTTTCCACCTTCCTGTTAATGCAGAGTGCGGATCCTGTCCTTACCTACCTGGAAAAACAATCCTCCTTGGGAGGTACCGTGGATTAACTAGAGCCCAACTCTCCCTTTCTAGATGATGGAAAGGCATACAGAGTAAAGAACCTGCTCTGAATTCCATTACACAATGAGATGATCTTCAGCTTCTCCAACCAGCCCAGAAGCCCGTGTCCTCTGGCATCTGGTACTCAGATGTCGCAAATCCCGCCATTGGACTAAGATGGTGGTTTCACATAGTGCCAAGCACCTAGCAGGCATCATTAAATACTTGCTGATGTGTGAATTCTGTTTTACTTCAGTGATTCAGCTCTGCCAGGCCATTGTTTTACTTACCTGCCTCCTGAAACTCTGCAAGACTTGGTAGAAAATGAATCATCAATTTGACTTGTTGTTTCTTCAAAACTTTGACTGTGACCTTGAAACTGTGGTTCTGAAAACAAGTGAATCTTTGAAAAAGTAAACAGAAACACAAAAAATTATTTTCATAAACACATTAACTAATTTAGCCTTTGAAATGATGACCCAAACATGACCTGTTAACTTTTGTTACAGTAAACTGGTGTGAATTTTATAAATCCTTTAATTTTCCATGTCTACATTCATGATCAATTAGAAACATGTTAGCTGCACCATTCATGACTATTTATTTAATTCAGAGACATCAAAGTAAAATGCAACAACAGAGGTAACTTTCTATAGAACACCCTGTTGTGAAGCTGTGGGGCATTTTAAAGCTTTATTGTGGCCAGAAGTCATTGTTCATCAGTTCTAACAGTAACAACAAACAGTATTTTGGAAAACACAGTGTAGTTTCCTTCCTTCTCAATGGAAGATACTTGCTGACTTATCAGAATCCTGTAAATGCCAATAAAGGAGGCTATAGTGGTGTTTGTTCCTCTATAATTATGGCTCTGTGAACACTTCCATTAAAAGGCCTAAATAACAAATGTACACTCCAGTTGATGTTAAGAATCAGCATTCAGAAAGCTTGAGCGAGACCATATAAAATGTCTAGTGCCGACACAGCAAATATGAAAATTCATTTTACCATCACAATAACTAGATGCTATTGTTTGAAATATTAATCTCAATGTATTAATGTATACTCTCAGTCAATGTAATGATACAAAATTCAGCTTTATACGATAAGAGCATTTTATAAGAAGTATTTAGACATGGGTCAGTACTGTCAATTAACCATTAAAGTAAACTTAAATCTTATTTTTTAAATACAATTATGGTTTCAGGCATAAAAATGGGTACAACTAACAAAATGTCCCAAATGTCTGATTTTCTTTTTTTTTTTTTTGAGACAGAGTTTCTCTGTGTCACCCAGGCTAGAGTGCAGTGGCGCGATCTCGGCTCACTCCAACATCTGCCTCCTGGGGTTCAAGCAATTCTCCTGCTTCAGCCTCATGAGTCGCTGAGCTTATAGACAGAAGCCACCATGCCCACTAGTTTTTGTCTTTTTACTAGAGACAGGGTTTCCCCATGTTGGTCAGGCTGCTCTTGAACTCCTGAACTCAAGTGATCTGCCCACCTTGGCCTCCCAAAATGCTGGGATTACAGGCGTGAGCCACCATACCCAGTCCCAAATGTCTGACATTTTAAACATAAGTTCAGTTTTTCAGTGGAAGGCCCCTCATATATTAATATAAAAGAATATTTTTAAAGTTACCTGATTTCGTCTCCTTGGGCCAGTGAAAGAATCCTAAAAATTTTTAAAGGAAGGAGAAAAGGAAATGAATAGAACAAACACATTGAAAAAGTTTTTTTCTTCTAGATTATTAACAATTACTGCTAAAAATAAACTCAGAATATTTTCCACAGCAATTATTATTACATGAACCAGTAACACACATTAAGGAAATCCAGAATTCAGTTAAATATTCTCATGCAAAAATATAACTCCTTACCAAACATATAGGTTGAACAGAAGAGATCTTACAATTTTTGCCTCCCCAGTCCTCAAAACTGGAATAAAATCCTTTATCCAGTATATACTGTTCTCCTGTGAAGTCAGGATTTTCATAGGCTACCCATCTAAGAAACAAAAACAATAACTTGTTAGAGTTCATATTTTACATATAAAACAATCACATATTGCAATAACAATGTATCATACAGAAACTTTCATTTGTTTTGCTAATTGAAATTTTAATTTTTCTGATTCTTCATTAACCTTTAGAAGCAGATGGGTTTGTCTACAGGACAAATCAAAATGGTAAGTCAGCGGAGAAAAGGAAACGCTTATACACTGCTGGTGGGAATGGAAATTAGTTTAGCTGCTGTGGAAAGCAGTTTAAAGATTTCTCAAAGAACTAAAGACAGAACTAGTATTCCACCCAGCAATCCCATTACTGAGTATATACCCGGGGAAAATGAATTATTCTACCAAAAAGATACTTGCACGTGTCTTGTTTACTGCCGCACTATTATCAAGATGTGGAATCAACCTAGGTGTTCATTGATCAATGGTGGATTGGGTAAAGAAAATGTAGTTCATATAAACCATGGAATACTATACGGCCATAAAAAAGAATGAAATCAAGTCCTTTGCAGCAACCTGGATGCAGCTGGAGGCCACTATTCTAAGCGAATTAACGCAAACAGAAAACCAAATACCAAATACTTATGAGCAAGAACATATACTTATGAGCATGTTCTTGCCCATAAATGGGACCTAAACATTGGTTATGCATGGACATAAAGATGAAAAAAAAAAATAGGCACTGGGGACTACAAAAGGGGTGGGAGGGAGGGGGGTTTGAAAAACTACCTATTGCATACTATGCTCACTACCTGGGTGACAGGTTCAACCGTACTCCAAACTTCGGCAAATCATGCAATATACCCATGTAACAAACCTGCACATGTACTCCCTGAATCTAAAATAATAGATGAAAAAAAATTAATGCAAAAGAAATGGTAAGCGTAAGAGTATCCTGACATGAACTTTTGAGTGTCCTCACTTATCCAATGCTATTCCTTCAGAAAGCTACGAAGGCAATACTTCTCTGTGCTTTTTTTCTAATTGTATTCTGAGGAAACAAAACACATAGGACTTTAAAGAAGAACCAGTTCTTTTAATAAACAATCAATAAATCCTTTCATCCTCAACCTTAAAATATTTTTGCAGAAAGATCTTAGGAAGCTGTGTCTATTACACAACAAACCACACTGAAAAAGAAGTTAACAGAAGAAATGCTTTAAAAAATGCAGAACTAAAATATTGTTTCCAACAGTGTTTCCAACATCACATAAATATGTAATAATTAAATAAAATTGAGCAAACTCACAGAAATACTAAAAATAAATCTCTTTTGGAATGTTTTTTATTTCTAAGTGATCTACACCCAGAGGAAAATCAACAAAACCAATTTAATGATGCTATTTCCTATCCAAAGATAAAGTCTTTGAAAGGAAAAGGTTTTTCAGTTCTGTTATATTAAAGAGATACTTAATACTGTTATATTAAAGACATCAAGTATCTCCTCAATTAATTCATCTCTCTCAGGATGCTCTCAAAGCTTAAAGGAATAATGTCTATGTAGGTATTACGTAGAGTGATCAGAACTTTGCAAAATGTTTCCACATCTGTTATCACATTTAATCTTCTAGGGAGGTATTGGTGTTCCCATTTTACAGATGGGAAAAACCTAAGACACAGGGAAGTTAATTCATGCACCAGGTGCCAGGAACTAGACTGGCACTAGACATACAAAGATGAAAAAGACAAAGCCCACAGATGGGTAAGAAGCATCACATGGAATTATTTGTTGGTATTTGTTTTGAATGGGAAATGACTTGTCCAGGGTGACACCATCGACTGTTGGCCAGAATGTGACAGAACCTACCTATCCTGAGGCTCACCAGGCTCTCCTCGCTTTGTGACCCAACCTGCCATGTGCCCTGGAAAGTTCCCTTTCATTTACTGTTCTAGAAAACCATGTCTAAAGCAGTCCACATACTTTCTAATTAGGGCAGATTACAAATTTACTATCCAAAGGGCTGATTTAAACAAAAACTCAAGTACAGTCATTACTAGAATATGAACAGCCATCAAGGAAAAAAAGAACACTGCCAAGATCTCCAGTGAGAAGGAGCTAATGATAGCCAACAGCTGTGCACTGAGTCCCGGCCATCCAAATGGAGAAGCTGCTGTACGTATCACTCAGTCTTTCAGGAAGTACAGTCCCCTACCACCCCCCGATTTCAGAACCTCACTAGCAATTTTTAAAACCTATCCTTTTAAAATTATTATTATTTTTTATTTTTTTAGTAGAGTCAGGATTTCACCATGTTGGCCAGGCTAGTCTCAAACTCCTGACTTCAAGTGATCCACTTGCCTCATCCTCCTAAAGTTCTAGGATTACCGGCGTGAGCACAGTTCCGGGCCTAAAAACCTATTCCTGATCATTAAGAAGTGAGGAGATAGGAGACCTGGCTCCACCTGTGGTCATGACATTAACTTTCAGATAACTTTGAAGAATTCACTTAACCTTTGTGAAAGTTCATATTTTCAAGTGTCAGTAGGGGAGTGGGCCAAGGTCCCCGGGCTGACCAGGTGATCCTGTACAGCACACGGGTACCCGTATGTGCTGCCTCCGCCCACAGGGCCTCAGGCTTTACCTCCAGCATGAAGGGAAGCAAAAGCAAAGCCTGAGCAGGGAGCACTGCTATGTGGGAGGACTGTCTGCACATCAAGAAAATCTACCTTACAAACGCTAGGATTTAAAAAAACAACAACGAACAATTACAGAAGAAGAGTCACATCGAAAAAAGCGTTCTCAGCAGGGCTCTGGGTCGGTAACAAGCAGAGAGACCAGAGGGTTAAAGGCCTTTCTGTTTGACTTCAAGGTTTGGAGGGAAAAAAGACAGTGAGGAGGGAGGCTGAATGCCAAGGAGAGAAGGCAGAGACTGAGCAAGCCCTGGAAGCAGCTTTAGCCAAAACTCTGTTCTTTTTACGAACAAGTATGGGTACTGTGTTTTCCTATGCAACTAAACTACTTGTAAGTAAATACCCAACACCCAGCTAAGCCTATCTCTGAAGCTGAAGCCAGAAAACAATTTATTAAGATGTTACTTGAACTGACAGTAGTGTTGTTTTCCCTCCAAGATACCTGATGGATCAATCACCCATGAACACGGGGGCACTGGGGGAGGGGAGAAACCGCAAAACACAGATCTGAGATTCTCTGCTCTGTGATCTGAAAGTCTACCTACAACTTACACTTGGGGCTCTTAAGAAAATCCCTCACTGTCCTTGTCCGGATGTATTCTGTACACATGAATCAACACTCCTCTGTGTAAAGACTGGTGGGGAGATGGGGGAAAGGCATGTACACAAGTACTAGCAGGTCTCAGCCTGGTGGAATAATTGCTCAGAAGATAAGGGCAGCAGGGTAAACCTGCCCTTCCGTGAAAGGCTGAAGGAGAAAGAATTTAAAACAACAACACTTTTCGTTTTTATCTGAATACTAGAAATATTTCATTTTGCTCCTCGTTTTAAAAAACTAGCCCAGTTTCTCCTCTCTGGGCAAGAATATGGCATAGAACTAGAAACTGATAAGCAGGGAGTTTCTTTCAACATTTCCAGTAAGAAATCAAATGCAGTTCCTAAAAACCTCACTTGCCGGTTTCATGGGCATCCTTCCTGAAGGCTGTTTTCTGTTTAAGGGCTAATGAGTTTACGACCCAGGGGATGTATTACCCATGTGATGGTGACCCTCCTGGGAGATACTTTCATGGAACAAGAGCTTCAGAAGAGTTTTTTTCTGACAACGTGTGCCATACTAAGAAATAAAGAACGAGCTAAAATACTTAATTGCCAATAAAAATAAAGCCATTAAAATACAATAATTTTCCTTTGAAACTGTTAGAAGTGAATAGGTAGTCCTACTCCAACATCTTGGCTCATCTCAGCCTTCCTATCCTATCCCACAGGCCTAACTCCAATGCCACCTCCTCCGCAAAGTCTTCCTTCCCTGTGTCCAGACTGGAAATTAATCTCTGTCTGCTGTGGATTCCCAGAGCATTTAATGTGTACCTCTTTTGTAGCAATAATTATGTTTTACATAAATACTGTAACTTCTTTGAGGACATAATACAATGCTTTGCACATAATAGACCTCAATAAATACTTGTCAAATGACAAATCGAACAAAATATGAGGAAGCAGCTGACTCTGGTAAATACAAAAGCCCTTCCATATGCAAAGAATTTCAAAGGAAGTGGGGGGTGTGTGTGTGTGTCCACGTATGTGTATGTACCTCCCTTCAACTTCCCCTTTCTACCAAAACTTAACTGCTACAGATGGAAAAAAAAAGCTTAAGCCAGGAAATGCAATTAGAAATGACTAAAAATAGAAACATATAATAGCAGCACTTTATAAAGGAAACTGATTTCAAGTAAGCAAGGCCTGGGTAAAAAGGAAAGGAGATTGGCTCAAGGCACAATAATTCTACCTGTGTTAACAGCATCATCTACAAAATGCCTGAGGGAATTCATTCTAGCCAGCATCCTTTTGCTTCCTCTGCCAGGGTGGATGACTGGGCTCTGACTAATAGAACCAGCACAACTGGTGAATATCAAAATGTACAACTGTTTCACCAGACTAAGTTGGTCACTATGTTTTCCTCCTAAATAATTAGCTTTAAAGGCAATCTAAAATACTGCAGAGCCCCAGCAATACTTCAGATAACTTGTACCATGTATTTCAGATGACTTCTGGCTTTTGTAAACAGGCTACTGATTCTAAAATGTTAGGGCTCCGGAACAGGACCCAAGAGTAGGCATTTCCTGCTAAGAATGGAATACCCAGAAATCAGATCACTGATACTCTGCCACAGTGCCCCCATATGCAACAGCCTAGACAAGAACTTGGTAAACAAGGTTTTTTTTTTACTCTGTTTACTAAGAGTAAACATTAACCATGTTCATCAACTTTTAGTACGTTGTACACACATTTCAAATATCCAGGGCTATTGTGGGAGGCCCCATGAGATACAATGGGGTTGAGGCTAGGATGATTCAAATAGTTTATGTCACTATGACAACAAAAACCTAACACCAAACACTTTCAACATAACCAATGTCACATTATTTCATATAACTATTTAAGAATACTCTCACTTATAACAAATTAGAATAGACATTAGCCTGGATTATAAGAATAATTATGTAACTCCCTGTAACAGCCATCTGCTGTTTTTGCCCATCTGGCATCTATCTCCCCACTCTTTCTGATGTCCCTGAGGAACTTCTGTCCCTGGGGAAGTTCTGATAATCATATCTAAGTGGCTTCTATGGGATAGACCCTACATCTCAGCTCTGGAGATGGACACATAGCCCAGACGTGACCATCTCTGCGGCTACAGTGATTGGTTCAGGCATGTGCACATGACCCAAGCCTAGAAAAGCAAAGTCAAACATGGAACTTATGAGGAAAAGAGAAGTTCTTTCCACTGCAAGAAATGAGCTGGGGCCAGGCATGGTAATCCCAGCACTTTGGGAGGCCAAGGCGGGTAAATCACCTGAGCTCAGGAGTTTGAGACCAGCCTGGGCAACATGGCAAAACCCTGTCTCTAAAAAAAAAAAAAAAATACAAAAATTAGCCAGGCCTGGTGGCATGCATCTGTGGTCCCAACTACTTGGGAGGCTGAAGCAGGCGAATTGCTTAAGCCCAGGAGGCAGAGGTTGCAGTGAGCTGAGATGTTGCCACTGCACTCCAGCCTGGGTGACAGAGTGAAATTCTGCCTCAAAAAAAAAAAAAAAGAGTTAGGAGAACAAAAGCCAGATGTGGCCATAGGCCACCAGATGCAAAGGGCCTACCTAAAGTCAAGTTAACACAGGAAAAAGCCCAGTCAAGACACAGAGACCAAGTTCTGATAACAGTGTTTGATCCCCTGCATCCAGCCATGCCTGAAGCAAAATCTTCTCCAGGACATTTTTAGTTACTTAAGCCAGTAAGTTCCATTTTAATCCCTTGAGCCAATTTAGCTTGGTTTGCAATCACTTCATCCCAGATAATCTTGACTAAACATCTTTCAATAAAAACTTGCTTTACCACTAATAAAACAGTCAACTGCTAACTCCACGTACATAGAACAATTATTTTTATGTCAAACTAATAGTGAAGAAATACACTGGAACAGGTGTAGGACCACAGGAAAATCTAATGGGATCTCCATCGTTTAAAAAATTCACGATCTTTCCGTGCAGAATGACAAGGGAAGCAGATCTGTAGATTTCTATCATGATACCCAAAGCCTACCCCAAACGTAAAATGAAGAGACAGTATGAGAAAGATTTTTAAAGAGAGTTAACGAAAATATCATGACAGCAACTATTACATGACTGATTTAATGTTCAGCTGTTGAGATATTTGTGTATTGAGTGCCTACTCTGTCATAGACTCTTACCAGTTTAAAACAAACCAAGATAAAACCCATGTTTAAAATTCCAGTTGGATTATTTCACTTACACTCCACTCAGTACATTAATAGACTGTGTCTTCACTCCATATCCAGTCTCCTTTAAATTAGCAACAATTCCCAATACATCAATACTGGAACCTTTGGATCCAAAGTTTTTTTCACTGTACATTATCATGTGAGCATTTGAAAAATCCTATTGAGAAAAAAAATTCAAAATTCAAAAACTAGCCATTTATTATCCAAAGACGACCAAATATTAGCCATTAGCTTGTCCTTTACTTACACCTAATATAGGTCGTAAAGACTGAAGCTCTCCATTGTAACCTCCCCAGGCTTTCCAGTCCCTGTATTCTCCTTCTTCTAGCAAATACTGATGACCTGTAAATCCAGGCTTCTCATACGCAACCCAACTGCAACACAAAGAACATGAGGAGTAGTCATTTTCAGACATGTTCACATTTTTTCAAGGTACGTATCAATTTCACTGAAAAATACAAATAGTTAGAAAGCTAGACATGAACTTCTGCTTTATTATCATTCAAATTCTTTAAAATTTAGGAGAATAACAGAATGGCCCCAAGAAAATAACCTAAGAGACATACATCAGAGTTGTATAAAAAAGGGAAGGGGTGTGTGTGTGTGAGTGGTGTGTATGTGTGTGTGTTTAATAAGGGCTGACTCAAAAGAACCTCAGCAAGCAAAACTGGATAAACTCACTTCAAATAGTAACAAAAATATTATGAATAGTTAGCGATTTACAAGAGCAATTTTAGTGTGCACTTCTATGGGAAAGGTGTAAGATCTATAAAATGCAAAAATACAAAAATTAGGAAGCGAACTGTCAAACCCTTCAATAGCTTGGAGCATAATTCTAATAAGCAAGGTTGTAGATTTGATCAACTTGAATAGGCCAATGTATCAGCCTTGCTTGGTGGACTGACCCCACAATTGTCCCTCAAACTGCCTTTTTTTTTTTTTTTTTTTTTTTGAGATGGAGTTTTGCTTTTGTTGCCCAGGCTGGAGTGCAATGGTGCGATCTTGGCTCACAGCAGCCTCTGCCTCCTGGGTTCAAGCAATTCTCCTGCCTCAGCCTCCCAAGTAGCTGGGATCACAGGCATGCGCCACCACGCTCAGCTAATTTTGTATTTTTAGTAGACACGGGGTTTCTCCATGTTGGTCAGGCTGGTCTTGAACTCCTGCGCCCACCTCAGCCTCCCAAAGTGTTGGGATTACAGGTGTGAGCCACCGTGCCCGGCCTCAAACTGCTTTCTTAAATCCAGTCACTATAGGCTGAGGATAATGTGGACATACCTGTCAAAATTCACCACACTATAGAATCAGGAATGTTGTTTTTAGGGGGGAAAGGACACATTTATTACTTAATATTTAGGAAAAAAAAAAGAAATCCTAACAAGTCACCCATGTACTTACATGCCTCTTAGAACTTTCACAGACCCCACTGACGTAAATGGCAAATGATCGCCTCCAGTCGCCTCTTCTGTTTCACCTCCCTCCATGACAAAACTACACATTTCTGTTTCTAGTTCCACACATTTTCCTTCAAAGAAAGGCTTTTCATAAACAACTACCTACAACAGAAATGAGATATACCAGTAATTTGTAAGAAGTATCCCAACAGCTTAACATTAAATCAGTCATTTAATATCACTAAGTCCTAAAACACAAATTAAAATTTTCTGGCTAGGCACGGTGGCTCACGCCTGTTATCCCAGCATTTTGGGAGGCTGAGGTAGGTGGACCACTTGAGCTCAGGAGTTCAAGACCAGCCTGGTCAACATGGTGAAACGCCGTCTCTACTAAAAATACAAAAATTAGCTGGGCATAGTGATGCACGCCTATAATCTCAGCTACTCAGGAGGCTGAGGCAGGAGAACTGCTTGAACCCAGGAGGCAGAGGGTTAAGTGAGCAAAGATTGTGTCACTGCACTCCAGCCTGGGCAACAGAGTGAGACTCTGTCTCAATAAAATAAAATAAAATAAAATATTCTAATCATATTTTAAAACATTAACTAGACCACGCACAGTGGCTCACACCAGTAATTCCAGCACTTTGGGAGGCCAAGGCAGGAGGATCACTTGAGCTCAGGAGTTTGAGACCAACCTGGGTAATATGGTGAAACCTCATCTCTGCTAAAAAGAGAAAAAGTTGGGTGTGGTGGTACATGCCTATAGTCCCAGCTATTCAGGAGGCTGAGGCAATAGGATGGCTTGAGCTGGAGAAATCGAGACTGCAGTGAGCCATGATGGTGCCACTGTACACCAGCCTGGGTGACACAGCAAGGCCTGGTCTCCAGAAAAAAAAACCATAAATAACGGCATCTGATAAAATAGTAAAAAGAAAAAAAAAAAAGAAAAAAAATCAGACTCTTTTTTTTTTTTCCTAATGTGGTATAGCCCAAAGCCATGGTTCCAAACAGTTTTAAAATCATACATATATATATATATATATATATATATATATATAAATAAAATATATATATAAATAAAATAAATGTATACCCCCCACACACATATATTATGTATATATATAACTGACATTTAGAACCACATAGAAGGAATCAGAGGATTCTAAAGTAGTGTTAAAATTGAAAATTGAAAAAATTTATAGTGTGTGGCATCGATGTGGGAATTGGGAATAGCAGAAAGGGGATTTTAGAGTAGGGAAAGTTTGTCTTGAAAAAGTTTTTTTCCTGGCTAACTGGCAAGCAGCAAGAAGCCCTACAATTAGTAAATACTACTGCAAATTGTTAACTTAATATAACAATGACCCTTTTGAGCCATGGCTAAATGTACTGTTAGTGTAACCAGTGCCATTAGCATCATCTTCCACCCTGAAGGATGGCACGTGTAAGTTGGCAACTTCCTTTGGCTGCATTTATGTGTGATAGAGGTTTAATATGAGAAGTCATATAAGCAATATCTTCATAGAGATGAAGTGGGAATAACATTAAGTATATATATATGTGTATATGTTTAAATAATTAATATACATTTTTACCTTTGGATCTGTAGGGAATTCAACTTTACGGCCACCCTGAAAGAAACAATAACATAGTAAGAAAAATAGTTTTTCACTGAAACATTACCATTTTATATTAGCCATAGCAGTTTATAGTAAGCCATTGAATTTCAGTGTGACTATGTTCCGGTTTGTTTTAACTTACATGAGATAGTTCTAAAATTACCAACAATAGAGATGAACACACGAGGAAGGCAGGCTCGAATGGAGCCTCGCACAGGCAGTCTATAAGCTGGTCTGCATTGTAGGAGTGTTTTTTGACCTAGTAAGTTTTCTTAACTTGGAAAATTTCTCATAAAAATCCATACTTCTCTTGAAAAAGCAGTTCCAAGGGCTGACATCTCTGGACCCAGATTCTCCCAGGCCGCTGTCTTCGGCTTCTGCATTTAACGATCCTGCCCTAGGATCACGCTTCAGCTGGGAACAGGCACGGGGTTGCCGTCTCTACCATTCCCTTCGGTTCAACTCTCAGCCATTTGTATTTTCTGCCTGGCGCCTGCAGGTATTTGATTTTGCAACCAGGGCTTACGAAACTATTACGTGTTGAAGTTCACATAATAAGATCTGAAGGACTCATGGAATAACTAGATAAACTGTTAAATAAAATTTAACACATCCCAAAGGATGAGTCTATGGGGGGTTGTTATAAAATAAAAAGCTTTTTAAAAACAAACTCACTAAAATCCAAGAAATGATGTTACATTAAAAAGATATTGCACAAAAATATTAAATACGTCAAGAGTTTAAATCAGCAATGGGAAAGTTGGATTTTTTCAAAATTAGTATCTTCAATAGCTTTTGAAAAAAGTGCCGCTAAGGATGCTCAAAGGCAACAAATGAACTATAATTATAAAAGAATGGGTTGGTTTCCTTACCTTTTATGAAAAAAAGCAAAAAAAAAAAAAAAAAAAAAAGGAATGTGGCTGATATTATCAGCAACCCAGAGATTATACCACCAAGCACATGACCTTTTCAAAAGTAATCCTGTTCGAACACCATAGACTTTGCAGATTTTTCATCATCATTACAAACTGCTCCTAAAACCTGGATGAATTCTTTCATACATTCACAAAACTAACAAAACTTTGTCTTTGAAAGTGAGTTTCATTTTAGAAACAAAAGCCCAAATCATTTGCATTAAGACCAGCCAACATACAGATAATTAAACCAAATACTTTGGGAGGAGGGGTAAAATTAAGATTAAAAAAAAATTGTCTTCCTAAGTTTCTAATTTGTTTCAAACTGTCTCAGAAGCCAAGTGCGAAGTGCAGTTTCAAAAACATGTTTGTAATGGGAGCCTCATCTCGCCGCGGGTACTTAGGGAACAACTTCTATGCTGCAGCACACACTGCGCTCAACACTGGGGACAAGACAGATGTGGCCTGCTTCCTCCCAAAGCTGACAGTCTAGCGGAAGAGACAAAGAACAAAGCAAGACACTGGGATAAGGGAGAGGAAGCACAAGGCTCCTTCCACAGCAGATACTCAGGAGGACAATACTCATTTGGTCCGGCCCCAGCGACCCCCAAGCCACCACCCAGCGCAGCCTCATGTCATGGCAGCCAAGCCGGTCCTCAGCGTGCCCTGCTCTCTCCTAGGCTGCACCCTGGCTCACGCAGTGCATTCACCAACAGCTCCATCTAAAAAATCATCCTGCTAATTTTTAAAGACTGAATTTAATTTAGCATGAAGCTTTCCTAATTATCCCCCTTTTCTGTCGCATCACCCACAACTTGGAATTGTATGTATCCTTGTCCTGTTTTTCCACCAATGTTTAATTCTTCACTTTCCTCACTTGTTAAACCTACATTGGGCTGAAGCTTTGTGCGCCCATCTGCAGGTCTGCAGGGGCTGAGAATGCCTTAAAGACAAAGGACATGGTCTTACCTGCTTTTTTTGTTTGTTTTAATCTACAGCATCTAGCAAGTTACTGTTTCCATAATTTCTGTTGAGCAAATTTGTCCAATCTGCTACAAATTTGTTTCTTAAAAGTCAGCTTTATTGCTTCAAAGTCACACCCCATGAATTACCATGTCAAGCTGACAAAGAATCACCACAAGAACATTTGGATTTCATTTTTACCATTTTCAGAGGCCGCATGGATCCAATGTATGCTGCTTCTGTATCCCAGAAGGACAAGTCAGGGTATTCACCAGGTTCCAGGATGAAAGGAACACCCTGAAATCCAGGTTCTTCATAAATCAGCCACCTAAACAGCCACCATGGAAGGAAAGAAAGGGAGCCAACTCATCATTTGTTTCAGTTTTTCCTTCTGTCTGGTACCCAGGATGAGAGGAAAAGAACAGGAGAGGATACGGACCCACACAATGAACGGCTGGACTTAGGTGTTAGAATCACACTAGACTCAAGGACAAATAAAGCCATTATATGCTTCTCTTCTTGATCTTTCACTTTTCTCCTTGGCTGGCTTTGTCCCCTTATTTTAATTTATATTATTAATTGCTCCTAAGTTCCACCTAATCATTTGTCATGGTGCCAAACATTAGTAACAGCTAACACCTCCCTGGAGCATAAAAGGAATCCACTCAGAATTTCATCTAATCCTCACTGCAATGCTATGAGGAAGAGATGCTATTGTCCCCGTTTGATAGATAAGTAAGTTGCCCAAGGCCACACAGCTGTAAGTATGAAAGGCTGGAACGATTCAAGCCGATTCCAGATCCAGGTTCCTAATCAATTTTTTTTTTCTTTTGACGGAGTCTTACTCTGTTGCCCAGGCTGGAGTACAGTGGCTTGCTCTCGGCTCACTGCAACCTCTGCCTCCTGGTTCAAACGATTCTCCTGCCTCAGCCTTCCAAGTGGCTAAGAGTACAGGCACACACCATTGCACCCGACTAAGTTTTGCATTTTGCATTTTTTTTTTTACTGGGGAGGGGGGGGGCTCACCATATTGGCCAGGCTGGTCTCGAACTCCTGGCCTCAGGTGATCCATCAGCCTCGGCTTCCCAAAGTGCTGGGATTACAGGTGTGAGCCACCATGCCCAGCCCTAATCATTTTGGTGATGGCAATTTTTCTCATTACAGGAAGTGCACTGAACACAGTTTACTCTTTTCACAGTTACTCAGGATCATCACTGTGAGCATTACTTAATGCACAGTGGTGTCCTCAGGGGCTCTGAAGGTCTGTGGGACTGCTTGTTCCCAGGCTGCAAAGTTTTTTGAGTTCTTGGTTCTGATTGTTATGGCTTTTCAATACCACACCCTTCTATCAGCTTGTCAGCTGTGGCTTCCGCTTCAGTCGGGAACCTGCAGCCCCACCCTCCTCTAACGTGCCAGAAATCAGGAAACCAGAAAACCATGCCTATTAGCCCTGTCTCTGAAGTTTACAAGGTCTTCTTGTAAATGTCTTGGTTCCTGGGAAGGGTTCCGAGAAGGTAAGGACGCTGAAGAAGTGAGTTTTCTATAAGAGAGGGGTTAATGTACCCACTTCATAAACAAATGTAGACTTCTACCCCAATTTGATTAGTTTCGCTAAAAGGTTCTAGCCGTGGTGCTCCACAATGTTGCTGTGTTCCCCAGAACACCACGCCAAGAAGAGAGTGGCTCTAAATGAAACCTTTTACCAACAAAATGGGTCTGACACCTCCCTCTTTGCCTTTTTCTTCTTCCCAATTTTGGCCCAAGGCACATTTTTGGCGATGGGTTTTGTTGAAGATTCCGCTGGATAAACTGGTAACTTCTCTAGACTCTCTAATTATACAGTGATTTACAACCAGGCTCCTACTGATGATTTGACAACACACACATGAAAGAATGTTGGGAGACCAGGTGTGGGATATGGGTAAGAGGTCAGAACTACAGTGTTAGAAGTCAGGATGATGGTTACCGGGTAGAGGGCGTGAAGATGACTAGGAAGACGCACGAATGAAAGGGGTTTCTGCGATGCTGGGAATGTTCTTTTTCTTGACCTGAGTGGTGATTGCTCTTGTATTCACTTTGTGAAAATTCACTCAGCTTATATATTTAGGGTTTATGAACCTTTTTGTACAGATGTTATGCTTCAAAAAAAAAAGTTACCTTAAGGAAAAAAAGAGGCTTATCTTTTAAATACTACTATAATGCTTCTAAAGCACAAGAAAACAGAGGCTAAGAATAGGGTACTTTAAACTTCCTTATGTTTAAAGCATGACAGCCAAGGATACACTACATGCATTCTGGAGCTCAAAGTTATCACAGGCACACTACCCACAGATTTTTTTCTCTAACAAAATAATGGCAGTTCTGTAACACATTATGGTATTAGGCTAACAAACCAAGCAGGTTCCGAAGTCTGACTTCTTTAAAGCTTAATTTTTCATAAACTGAATGTATGGCTCATGAGCAAGTGATCTGAGATTTTGAAATGATCCTTACCAAAGTACCTTTTCATTAAGTCTTTCCTTCTATAGCTTGAGTTCAAAGAGGATTTATTCATCTGATACTAAACATTTCACTTTTGTTGAAGCATGTGGTTTAGTCACATAACATTTATGGAGGAAAGTCATTCTAGGTAGAGGGGAATTTGTGAAAAAACTGAACACATAAATGAATGCATTTGAAAAGACTGCTGTTCTGAAAGTTCTTCCTTAGGAAATGAGTGCTGAAGGCCTGCTGGGTAATTCAAACAGACATTTACTAATGTTGGGTGGACTTTGGAATTTGAAAACTCATATACAGAGTATGATTCACTTTTTCTAAATTCTGTTCCAATAAGATACATTATTTACGAGGTCATCAGGAGAGGGGGAAACTATCTTCAGGCAGTGTTATTTCAGTTTCTAAAGGTAATCTTTTATTTTCCCATGCACTTAGGTCATAAGCTTTTGCCAATATAGATTAAAAAGTACAACTTTATAGTTGTACTTAAACAGTATGATTATAAAGTCAAGCTTATTTTTTTAAACAAACAAATGTATACCTACAAATCAATATTTTTAAAGTAATAACAATGGCCATCTGTTTATTAAAAATATTTGTCTAATTACTCTTTTAGAAATACCCCTTGAGTCACACAAGAAAAATCAGTCTTATCTTGTTCACTTGTTCTTAAACCAAAAACAGTACTTCCAGATGGATCTTAAGTTTTTTCCCTAGATATGGCTGTCCATGAATATTGGCCATTCACAGAAACCAACTGGATACGTGAAAAATTAAATATGAATGTACTGACTTTGAGGTTATTCACAAGAGAGGGGGCTCTGAATGTCAAAGGGGAAAATGAACCTTTACAATGGAAAGATGGAGGAGGCACCACTTTAACCAAGCAATCAAACTTGGTATTGCTAATGGGCAAGCTAGTTAGCACATGCCGCCTGCTGAGATGCAACGTAAATATATGGCGCTACCTATACGAAGTATCCATGCCAAAACTGTTCGGCCTGAACCTAACCATACCTCGGGACCTAAGCCGTAGTAGATAGGAAATTCGGGCAACAGAAGAACAAGCTAAATAATAGCATGAGGGAACACTCAGACAAACCTAGAATGTGGCATACTCTCTAAGACAGCTGGCCTAAATCTTTTTAAAAGTTAGTGGCTTGGGAAACAAAGATGAGGCATTTTAGAGATTTTTAAAAAGAGACTTAAAGAGACAGAACAATCAAACGCATTTATATGAACCTTGATTGGATTCTGATTTGAAAACGCAAATCTATAAAAGACATTCCTGAAGCAATTGGGAACATTTGGTGATGGGCTATAGAACAGATATTATCATGGATACCTTGTGAATTTTCTCAGATGTAATAATGATAGTTACGCAGGAGAATATCATTAGAAAGAGAGTCAGGCTGAATCCTATATGGATGAAGGATCATGATATCTCCAATGCACATTCAAGTGCTCAGAAAAATAATAACACAAATATGGCAAAATATTAACAGTTATTGGGTCAAAGTGAATGGTACACTGGTGTTCACTGAACTGTTTTTCCTACTTTTCTGTATGTTTGAAAACTTTTATAATAAAAAATTGGGCTCTGATATGATATATTCCACAATGAAATATACAGTGAATATTACACAGCAATGAAAAAAATACATACAGATGTACCCGTCAATCTGAGTAATCTTAGGAGTGTGGCTACATGTGTAACCAGGGTGGGCTACACCAGGTTCTGTAGCAATGGTGGTAATGGTCTAGGTTGTAAGTTGGGTGGTGGGTCCACAGGGGATTGTTTTATTATTGGGCTTCATGGTTCACATATATACATATATTCTTCTGTATATGTTAAATATTACACAGTAAAAATGATCAAATAATGTTTTCCATTAAAAAAGAAGTCCCTTGACTTTAGAACACCTGCATTCTAGCACACATTCTGCTAACAGCTAACCCTAGTCTGGAGAAAGTGACCAAAGCTTGTCTTCCTCAGTCAAATGATGGTGTTGGGCCAGATCATCTTTATACTCCCTTTGAAGTTCTAAACTTCTTTGCTTTTGTTTGTTATAAATATACTAACCCCCACTTCCACCCCCACACACACCCCGCCCCCAGAAAACCCAATATGCTTTCACCTCTGGGAGGATGGGTGCTAGCATTAGCCAGCTGCTTAAAAGAAAGATTTAAAAACAAATTACTCTCAACAGAATCTGAAAGGCAAATTTAGTGAGAAATTACTCATCTCCTCAAATAAGAATTTGACAAGGCAGGTAATACCCTTATTTTGTATATGAGTAGAAGAGCTTAATCTAGAGTGAATGGGCCCTGGAATAAATCACCTGATGGATTCTTCAGGAGTTCCCTCCACAGTAAAGACTTCTTATCCCAGTTCAGGGGAACTGGTGCATCAGCAGAAGCAAAATGAGCTTGAGTGCTTCCTATCAGTTACATCTTCTCAACCCCTTGAGACTTTCCTTTGAGATCTATAAAAGCACTAATGACCTGGTGTCTAAGCTCACCAACCAAGTTCAATGAGCCCAAACTTTGAATTAATATCCGAGGCAGTGTTCCACTATCCTAATGACAATAGAAATGAACAGCCAGAAAAAAAGATGCCCATCATGACACAAACCTGTCATAAATTGTAAACTGTGACAGGCTGGTAACTACCACCTAGGAGACAAAACTAAACATACTGGAAAGGTAAGAAATATCATTTAAGGTAGCTTAATGTGCTTCAACATAGCCAAGCCTGAGTCATGGCACCCTCCAGACACTGAGATTAAAATATGATAGCAGATGCCTTTTGCATTCTTTTCTAAGGAAAGTGATGTTTCTCAACCTGACATTAATTCTTTTTTTTTTTTTTTTTTTTTGAGACGGAGTCTCGCTCTGTCACCCAGGCTGGAGTGCGGTGGCCGGATCTCTGCTCACTGCAAGCTCCGCCTCCCGGGTTTACGCCATTCTCCTGGCTCAGCCTCCCGAGTAGCTGGGACTACAGGCGCCCGCCACCTCGCCCGGCTAGTTTTTTGTACTTTTTAGTAGAGACGGGGTTTCACCGTGTTAGCCAGGATGGTCTCGATCTCCTGACCTCGTGATCCGCCCGTCTCGGCCTCCCAAAGTGCTGGGATTACAGGCTTGAGCCACCGCGCCCGGCCTGACATTAATTCTTTAAAAAAAAGTGTATAGACTTATTTCATGTAAAAAAATTAAAGGCAGCAAGAGATGAAGGCATTTTCTTTTGCTTAGATTTCCACTTTCCTTCCCAGTCTCTAAATACAAAAGTGCCTTCTCTTCCCTTAACTACACCCACTCCCTTTTGTGACCGTGTCCTGTGCCTGGTTTAAATGCATTCTCTATGTCAATGACTCCTAAATTTATGCCTCCAGTCTCTCCCCTGAACTCCAGCCTCACACACCTACTCACTTTCCTGCCCACTTACTTGAATTTGCAGTTGGCATCTCAGCCTTAACCTGTCCGAAACTGAGCTCCTGAATCTCACTCTCTCCTATCTTGCTCCTCCAAGTCTTCTTCATCTCAATAAGTGTTGGGGTTCCAAACCCTGGGCATGTCTCGGCCCCTCATACACCACACACAATCTGTCAGAAATGCTGTTAGTTCTACCTTCAAAATGCATCCAAGGTCTGACCATTTCCCACCACCATCATCGCACGTCTAAGCCACCATCCATCCTTGGCTGTATGATTGCGAGTGCATCCTACGTGGTTTCTTGGCTCCCACCTTTGCCTCTTTATAGATTATTTTCTATATGAACAGTCAGGTTGATCCTTCTGTTAATAACACAAGTTAGATCAAAATTCTCCAATGATTTTCCATGCCACTTAGAGAAAATCTAAATCCTCCTCCCCGAGGCCTGAAAGGCCAGATATGACCTGAGCCCTCTCCTATCCCTAACCTCCTAGTTCACTCAGCTTCAGTCACCTTGGCCTCTTAGCTATTGCCCAAGCATGCCCAGAAGGGCTTTTGCAAATGGTGTGCTTCCTCTCTGGGACTGGCTCCCTGCCCCTCTTCCCTCAGCTAGCTCCAGGGCAGACTCCCTCACTTCCTGCCAGTCCCTGCTTAAAATGTCACCAGAGTCCTTTACTAGCCACCTTATCTAAAATAGCAACATACCTGCCCCTCTCTGTAATTTATGTTTCTTGTAGCCTTTGCCATCTGACACATTATGTATGTATTTGTGTTGTTTATTCCTACTAGACTGACAGCTCCAGGAAAGTGGGAACATCATTTTATGTCTTTACTGCTGTATTCCCAGTGACTAGAAAAGCACCTGGCACTTGGTAGATGCTTGATTAACAGATTTACTGAATATATTTAATACATCTCATAGACACTCTTTTGAGTTTATATTTGTTAAAGTCCCAATTTCTTGTCATATTTTGACAGGGTATGCAGAGGAAATAAAAGCCTTTCCTAATTTCTACTTCTAAATTCACCACCTTTAAAAATTTCAGAGCCTTTTAAGGACTACAGGGTACCAACTGATATAACTCAAAATGTATGCTAAAAGCAGTACATTTCTCTAAAGAAGATACACAAATGGCCAAGAGGTGTATGAAAAAATGTTCAACATCACTCAAGATCAGGGAAATGCAAATCAAAACCACAATGAGATACCACCTCACTCCAGTTAGAAAGGCTATTATCAAAAAGACACAATATAACAAGTGTTGGTGAGGATGTGGAGCAAAGGGAACTCTTCCATGCTATTGGTGGGAATATAAATTAGCACAGCCATTATGGAAAACAGTATGGAGGCTCCTCAAAAAATTAAAACTAGAACTACTGTGTGATCTTGCAATCTCACTACTGAGTATATATCCAAAGGAAATGAAATCAAGTATGTCAAAGGATACGTGCACGTGCATGTTTATTGCAGCACTATTCGTAATAGCCAAGATACAGAATCAGCCTGAGTGTCCATCAACAGATGAAAAAATAAAGAAAATGTGGTAAAAATATACAACAGAATAAGTTCTGGTGTTCTGTTGCACAGTAGGGTAACTATGATTAACAATAACATATTTGATTATTTCAAAATAGCTAGAAGAGAGGATTCTGAATGATCTCACCACAAAGAAATAACACGTGTTTGAGGTGATGGATTTGCTAATTTCCCTGATTTGATCATTACGCAATGTACACGTGTATCAAAACATCACATTGTACGCCATAAATATGTGCAATTATTATGTGTCAATTAAAAATAATTTAAAAAGCAGTAAAATGTATATTACCTTTGGAAAAGGTATTATTTCCAAAGGTATAATAGGAGATATTTAAATTAACATTAGGAGATATTTAAATTAACATTATTCTCTACACACCAAATTCTGCCCTAATAACTACACCTTTGTATATTGACGAACCATCACTATAGTCTTCCCTTGCTATTTTTTTACTCTTCTGGGAGAGGGAGGTTGTTTTCTGAGAGGGGCTGCCATAGGGAAAGAACACCCTCGGGCTTCTGGGGTACTGGTAATGTTCCAGTTCTTGGCTCAAGTGGTGTCTACTTGGGCGCTCACTTTATTTGTTTAAGTGTACATTTACCTTCTGTGAACTTTTTTCTAGGTGTGCTGTATTTCAAAATGTTAAAAGTAAATAAATAAATGAACAAACTGTCATAAAGGAGGTATCTAACTCATACTTTCCTTCCCCTACAAAGCCCTGGATAAATTCTTGTCCATCCTCTACTTGAATACTCCTTGTGATGAGAAACTCTCCACCTAACAAGGCAGCCACTTCCATTTTAACTGTATTAACCATCAGAAAGTTCTTCCCTGGGTCAAGTCAAAATCCATCTCTCTAATTTCTACTGGTTTTTCCTGGAACCTGCTACGGAATAACAGAGAGCAAGTCTAATATCTCTTCTCTATGACCACTTTCCAACTACTCAAGGATAGCTGCTACCAATTCTCAATAGCCACACTTCCTGTTAAGTTGCCTAGAAGTTTTTAGTTTCTGATTTCTGAGGATCAAAAATCAGATTCTGTGATCTGTAACTTATCCTATTCCTACATTCTGCACAATCAATCATTTTTCTAAGATATGAACAATGGCAAACCGAGACTTTTAGTAATAAATAGAATGCAAAAAGCATGATTAAGGAGTGCCTTATTGTTCACTGCAGAGATACTCCAAACCACTTTAGGGACAGACTGTAAACTTTTTTGACTGTATAAACCATTAGTAAAAACATTTCAGCAATCTCTGAATATATGAATACTTATAAATTATATACATTACCACTGAACTAATACATTATGCATATTAGAAAACATATACAAAAATAAAATCTTAAGAGGTGGAGACTTTAATCAAATAGAAAGAAGCTTTAGTGTTTTTTCCTGCATCTCAGTGAATGCCTTTCACATGCCGTGGGGCTCTGTGCTTCACCTTGGAGACCACATTCTTTAGTATTGCAGCCTGTACTTTCTATCCTCATTTCTCCCCTATCTGAGGTATTACCATTTCCTTCAAAATATTCTTGCTGTTTCCTGTGATTTGTGAAACCGACCTCCTAGGGGCTTTGAACCAGCATTGTGTGAAAATATTCAAGGAAGTACCATGTGTGTTGGCTTCCATCCCCCCCGCAGAAATATCAGAGGCATGTGTTTTGAATTACCTCCTCTGAATCATCATGAAAATATAATCTGCTACTCAGCTTTGAATAAATCAGATTCCTCTGTGACAAGGAAAGACTTACATTAAAAATTCAATTCCCCCCCAACATTTCCTATAATAAATCTATATTGTTTTTAAGAGAGATGAATCATAACATAGGTGCAAAAAAACCAGAATTTTATGTGCCTTATAAAAATATACCTTACAGTTAATAATTACTTTACAGGATGACAAATCAGAGTCAGAGTATCTTAAGTCCTTTTTCCAGTACTACACTCACAAAAAAACTTCATTAAAATTGTGTTTGAATAAAAATACTTACGTGCCCCAATGTACTTTCATGGAACAAGTCTTCTGCATTACACCAAATCCCTGCATTTCTTCAGTATCATCAAAGTAGGAACTTAGGATTCCTAACCCTTCCGGTTCAGTAAATAAGTCAATGTGACTAACTCTGTAATCCTGAAAAAATATAGATGCACAGACAGTAAGAATTGCACCATGCATTTAACTCTCTAGTAAGCTCATTCTTCTTCTTCTTACAACTAATCAAAATGAGCTTTAAATATACAAATACATTTCACAGAGCACCTGCCATTTTAGCCCTTTCCTGTTTCCATCCATGAATTAATAATCCACCTATTTTGGGGCAGACACACTTGCTTTAGTTATATAACTCAGTGTTGCATTCAAGCAAAGATCATCAGAAATGTATTTTATTTGAGTTTTGGAATATATTTATTTTTCTCATCCTCACTTGACCCTCCTTGGTCTGGGGTTTTGGTTCCTTTGCTCTGATATAATTATCCAAGCACAGAGACTTTAGTCTGTAGAACGGCTGCTCTTGGAGTCTTCCTCAGCCACTGTTTTGTGTCCATAAGCCCTCTGTTGATTTGTGGTAACTCTCCTTGACTGAGTAAACCTTTATGATACTGGTTTGATCTAAGTCATAAAAGCAAAAGCACACATTCATAGTGATTTACAAATCTCTGTACTTTGGTCATTGTTCCATGCCCTGCATATCTGTGGTCCCAACAGTCTTCAAAAGGCCTCGTCTGGTCGAGTGCCTAAGCATTAATGGAATATTTATTGAACCTCATCTATGCAGCTGAGTTGGGTGAACTGAGCAACAGAAGAAATTTTAACACCTGAATAAGCTCAGATGAGGCTTTTCAAATGTTATCAAAAGGAACAACTCTAATGAACTAAAAAGGTAACCTCTAAAATATATGCTCTGACTTATGTTTATGTTTCAAGAAACCATGCACATGATCTGTAAAGAAAATATAATCCATGACATATCAGGAGCTATAACCATACCCTTTAACATGGCACCATTCAGAAAAATGTACCTCAAGGAAACAAATTAGAAAATTATGAATTACTGGCCGTGCACAGTGGCTCACACCTGTAATCCCAGCCTTGGGAGGTCGAGGCGGGCAGATCACCTGAGGTCAGGAGTTCAAGAGCAGCCTGGCCAACATGGCGAAACCCCATCTCTACTAAAAACACAAAAATTAGCTGGGCATTGTGGCATGTGCCTGTAATCACAGCTACTGTGGAGGCTGAGGCAGGAGAATCACTTGAACCCCCAGGAGGCAGAAGTTGCAGTGAGCCGAGATTGCACCACTGCACTCCAGCCTGGGTGACAGAGCAAGACTCCATCTCAAAAAAAAGAAAAAGAAAATTATAAATTATTAAATGCACAAAAACATTCTCATGGCATTACTTATAATAGTAAAAAACTAGAAACAACCTTAAGATTCACTGAAAGAAGAAATAACAAATAAATAATGATACCTCATTTATGTACTAAATAATAAACAATGCATTGTTTCAATGGAATATGATATTCAGCTAAACCCTAAACCTATGGTAACATGAAAAGCTTTTGCTACAGTAAGTCTGCTACTGTCAGACAAAACAAGAGATCTCGTTTTCCTTCCCCATCTTCCTGAATGCACCCAAATCCTCACCCCACCAGATTCATACCTTCCCCAGTTCCAATCCCAAAGATGTTACCAAGGGGAGTGTGATTTTCAGGAAAGTGGTATAAAGAGAAAAAAAGGATTGAGAACCACAGTGTTAGGACAGACAGGTGGAACAGCATTGTCCCTGTATTATGATTACAACTGTGGAAAAAGCAAAGGGTAGAAAATTCAAAAAATAAAGGGGGAGAGGGCACTTCATGATGGGAATCAGATGATATTTTTAAACATTGCTTTATTACCAATATTATTTGAGCAGTAAATAAAAACTCTAGGCAAAATATTCCATTAATGAGGACATTTTGAAATAGGGTTTCTGAAGTCTTACTTAGTCTTCTCATATTATATACTTCAAGCAAATAAAAGATAAATCATTTAGCATACCAATTACCACCTAAGTTACTCAGAAATGTTGACCCAGGAAGTAGGCGACACTTTCCTCTGCCAAAACTGTTACTCATCTTTACTCATTCTCACATCAGAATGTTCCTTTTCTCTGTATTGCATCTTGACACTCGTCTCCGTTAAAACTTGGGATTTTAATTTTCTACTTAGAAGACACCATTAATTGCATTTTTAAGGTAAAGAATCATCAAATCCCAAGAGCCACAAAGAAAGACTCTGACAACACTTTTCTCATCAAATAACAAGAAACCAAGAAATGTTACCTCATCCATAAAGTGGCCTCAAATAGAGCAAGTAATATGTTGTTAAATCCACATGAAATCCTAGAGTTGATCAACCAAATTATTTTTGGATTATTTATTTTTCCAAAATAGAATTCCTATAAACCACTCAAAGTAATCACAACTCATACAGCAAACAAAAACACTAAGTAAATGAAAAATCTGTTCATAGATGCAGAACTCATTTAAACCAAGTTATCAGGTAAAATATATTTGGAAGATGGGAATAGAAGGACAGGCATAAAAGATTTACCTTAAGGGTTTATTGTGAAAAATTATCTAACCAATTATGTTTCTTTTAAAATTCTTTAAAGTGTACAAATAAACTTAAAATACAGAAAATACATCCCTAAGGCACCAAATATGTTTCCCAATCACTTATTTCGTGAAATGAACATTTCCCTTTAAGTACGAATCCATAAATATTTGTTGAATAAATAAAATCCAGATTTACCGCAACCTACCTGGACCACATGTCTGATGGAACCAATCACCACCGGCTTATCAGACTCTGCTTCCTCGTGACTTTCCAAAATGTCTTCTACACCCCAGAGACCAGAGAGTTCCAATTCTCCTTCTTCTAAGGGAATGGAGTGCCCTTCAAAATTTGGTTGCTCATACAAAATCCAACTAACAATAAAACACAGCAAAACCATTAGCCAGTCTTGGTGCGAGAGGCTTTGATTACTCAAATATCCTGGCTAATTGCCATTATATATATAGTATATTAGTGGCTAATTATCTAGCAATTAAAATAGCTTAAACTCTCCCTAACACTAATATTTTACTGGGTATAATTAAGTCTCTGATAACTCATGAACTATATCAGGATCTTAGAGAACTTTGGAGTTATCTATATGAATGCTATGGAGCTACTAATGTTCCAAGTAATTGCCAGGTGGTGGAGACTTATAAATGATAATATGTCAGATAAATGGATGTTTACTGTAGTGTTTTTTTGTTTTTTTCTGTCTCTTTTTTTTTTTTTGATACAGAGTCTTGCTCTGTTGCCCAGGCTAGAGTGCAGTGGTGCGATCTCAGCTTACTGCAACCTCCACCTCCCAGGTTCAAGCAATTCTCCTGCCTCAGCCGCCCGAGTAGCTGGGAATACAGGAATGTGCCACCAAGCCCGGCTCATTTTTGTATTTTTAGTAGAGACGAGGTTTCCCCAAGTTGGCCTGCTGATCTTGAACTCCTGGTCTCAAGTGATCTGCCCACCTCGGCCTCCCAATGTGCTGGAATTACAGGCATGAGCCATCATGTCTGGCCTTTTGTCTCTTCATGTGTGTAGAAAACATTTCTCTTAGAGAGATTTTAACTTACATATTACAGTCATATCAATGAATATGTTGGTACAAAAGACTATAGATATGGTAATGGAAAGCATTTTAACAATATTCTTCCGAACAACAGCCAAACACTAAAGAAAAACCTCATGTCAACGTATGGCAGTGTAAATGCTTACGCTTTCGAGAAAAAGAAGCCGACAAAAGTTGCAAAAGAAAGGAAAAAGCACTGTTCTATAAAAACAAAATTTGTGTAAAAAATTGCCACTATTATATATTGCATATTAGTGGCCAATTCTCCAGCAATTAAAATAGCATTTGTCTTCAAATTTAAGAATAAAAGCAAAACTTGTTTTTCTCATGACTATGTTGGAGATATAGGAAAAAATATTAAAATACCTAGAAATCTAACAGGAAAGCTGCTGCATATTTAATCCAATGGAGACCAAAAGAAAATCTTATGGATTTTTAAATCCATAAACATCCAGAGGTCTACCCTCTTTATTTCAAACAAGTTTACAAATAGGCACCAAAAGATAAGTATTATGCCAGATCAGCTATTTCTTTTTTTAAGCTGCCTTTCTCTACTCAGCTTCCTGTGTGTCTCCAAGAGGCAATGAAGTTGATAAAATGATTTCAGAAACTGTCAAAATATTTATTTTTTTCACTAGTTTCTTTACTTAACCAAAACAATCTTTTGTGGAAATATTGGAAAGCAAATTAAATTTTAAGTTAGTGCTGCACTGAACTATCATTAAAAAATTAGAAAAATGCCTTTATAGATTGTTTTGGTTTTTCCTTATAGATTTTTTTTCCTTATTGTTTCTTTACTTTGCCTTTTCCTACGTGTTCTCAAGTTTCCTTATAGATTTTTTAAAAGTCCTTTCTGGTCTATCAACACGACTAGTGCAATTCTTATCAACCTCATTTAAAGGTCATCAACCAAAAGTGTGTTATGGGCCCTGATTTATGATTAGTTCAAAGCAATATTATGGGGAAACATGGGAAAAAGAAGCTTGTTGCACTGTACTGTTTTGATTTTTCTCCCATAAACATGTATCACTGCTATAATCAGAATAATGATTTAAAATGACATTGTTAAGATATGAATCCCTTATCTTACCACGAGTAGTATTTCCTGTGCTTTCCACTGCTAAAGCCATAATTTTAAACTAGTAGTGAGGACTAAAAAGGTAATTAAGCATGTGAAACACAAACATTCAACATCAGGAACTTAAAGTGCCATTCTTACCATCCTCTAACAACTTTTATGAGTATCACTGGAGAGAGGCTCCAAGAACTGCAATCCTGAATGTCACTGAAAACTTCGATGCACTTCTCGGAGACATCGGGTTCACTATATATCACTACCTGCATGAAAACGAAAGTGGTAGCACAATTTGTCATGCTCTATCAGACCAAAATAGAATCAAGGCTAGAAACAGAAAATAATCTTACCTTTCCAGGTCGGGGATTGAGTTTATTTTGGACACTTCCTCTAAGTGTCTGTAATCAGATGAACAAAAACACAACAAATAATTACAACTTCACATAACAATCCTCTTTTTCCACCCATGATCCTCTAGGTGGATCACACTTATCCCACACTGTATTGATTTTGAAACGTCCACTCTAATCAATGCTAAAGTTGTATTAAAACTCTTTGAGTTCATACTTTTAAATTAAGGTTTTTTCACCTCTACCTGAATTTGCCATTGCAATTTCTCCTAATTTAAATGTCTAGGCTATTTCCACCAATGCTAGAAAATTCAGGGCACGTATGTTTCTTGTCAGTTCACAGAATAAGAACTCAGCTAAGAAATTCTAATTCAAATAATATCAGTATTATATCAAATAAAGAGAAATTATAATATATTAATCACTTTTGTGTTCATATACATACCCTATCTGAATCCATACAAATATTGTTTTCTCATAGTAAATCTATAACCATATAACAACCACTAAACAGAAGTGTTTACGGTATATATGGTATATTTCATAATGTACATTGCACATAGTATATTTAATCCCCCTTTTTTTTCTTTTGAGATGGAGTGCAATGGCGTCATCTCGGCTCACTGCAACCTCCGTCTGGGTTCAAGCGTTTCTCCTGCCTCAGCCTCCTAAGTAGCTGGGACTACAGGTGCATGCCACCAGCCCAGCTAATTTTTGTATTTTTCTTTTAGTAGAGATGGGGTTTCACCATGTTGGCTAGGATGGTTTCGATCTCTTGACCTCGTGATCCGCCTGCCTCGGCCTCCCAAAGTGCTGGGATTATAGGTGTGAGCCACCAAGCCCAGCCTAATCTTGCTTTTTTGATAGACAAAATGCATTTTAATATGGCTCCAAAACTAATCATTTTCAAGACCATCTAACAAGACCAGTAAAACCAGAAATTCATAAGATAATAAAATAGTAATTATACATGTAAAAATATTACAAAATATGAACTACTTTCAATGCTGACTAGGATGCCTATTTTAGGAACTGCCTTTGCTCTGACTGCTCTTGCATCACACCAGAGTGTAGATATGGCCAGAAGACCACAAAAGGCTGGGGTGCGGTGGCTCACGCCTGTAATCCCAGCACTTTGGGAGGCGGAGGTGGGCAGATCACCTGAGGTCAGGAGTTCGAGATCAGCATGGCCAACATGGCAGAACCCTGTCTCTACTAAAAACACAAAAATTAGCCAGACGTGGTGGTGCTCACTTATAATCTCAGCTACTTGGGAGGCTGAGACATGAAAATCGCTTGAACCTGGAAGGCGGAGAGGTTGCAGGGAGCCAAGAACATGCCACTGCACTCTAGCTTGGGTGACAGAGCAAGATTCTGTCTCTTAAAAAAAAAAAAAAGTACATAAGGGCCCCCCTAGAGCATTATCAGAAGCCAAATGGTATATACCTATTTATGCATATATATACATTAGAAGTAGATAAACTGAAGAAAAAGCCTAAAATTTAAAACAAAATTCAGGTAAAACTTTCATGATTGAATAGTTATACAATCAATAAAAGCCCAGGACCTAAAGAAAGGCCATTATTTTTTAATCATAAAAAGGCCTAGAAAAAGTATCAAGATTTTATTTTTCCTTTTTATGTCATTTGACTTGATTTTTATAAGGAAACTGTATATTCTGTTATCAGCTTTGTCAGACTGTAGTTAAATAAGGAAAGTGATCTAAGAACAATTAAAAAGAACAAAGCAGTAATGAATGGGAAGTGGACCAGTGGAAATTTTGTGCTTGAGAGAAACAGTTAAGAATTTTATGATTTCTGGGTACCATAGGCTGATTCAGTCTTATTTGTTTATAGGAGTGGTTCTCAAAGTGTGGTTCAGAGGCCAGTGGGGGGTCTCCAAGATCCTTTCAGGTAGTCCATGAGATCAAAACTATTTTCATAATAAGAAGAGGTCATCTGCCTTTTTCATCTCTTTCTCAAATGTGCAGTGGAGTACAAGGCTCCATGATGTGTGATGGCATCGTTGCTCTGAGCACTGCTGCAGTGTGCACTTGTATGTTCTGGTGTTTTCCAATTTTCTCAGCAATTATTTCTAATATAATCAATTCTGATAGGCAGAACCCATACAAACAAAAGCTCATTGGGGTTCTTAATCATTTTTAAATGTAAAGGGTCCTAACACCAAACATCTGAAACCCAAACTTTACGAAAGTTTATGAAATCACATGAAAAAGGGATCTGCACCTCTGCTGGAAACCCAACCATATATTTTGAAAGAGCTTGCAACATCACATTCTCTGACAGGACTGTAGCAAAAGCCAATGTAATACATTGAACTATGCTGCAGTACCCTGTACAGACCAGGAAAAGTGCAAGGTATTTTCTGCCTGGATAAACTGGGCTGGATTGCGGTCCACACTTGCCAGACAGCCGGGTTCACAGGACGGACCACCAGAATACAAGCCCCACTCAGGCTTCTAGCCTGGCAGAGCTGATCACTAAACTCATATCCCACCTTCCTTTCTCATAGTCCTCCCTTACCTTAAATAAGCTTGGTAACAAAAAGGCACAAATTCACATCAAAAACTGAGTAAAGTAAACATCTTCTGAAGAGAGATAAAAGAAGATGCAGAAATCAAAATTATTCCCCAAAATCATGTTTTGCTATCTTCTCTCTAATATTTAAGATCCAATGAAAACCAAAATTCTTTACTCCCCACAGCTTTGCAGGGGAAAAAAATATTTCCCTAATGAAAACTAATTCCCAATAAAGAGAAAATACTTTTTCAATTGCATAGGATAAACACCTATTGCTACTTATGGGAAAAAAGAGTGAATCTCATAGAGATAAGGATTAAGAAAAAGTTTCCCTGGCTGGGGACTTCCCAAATAGAGGAAGCTGCTTCACAGATCTTCAGAATTCTAAGTATAGCACTGAGCACTTTTACATAGAATAGGTAAGAAAAAGCATCTTGTCTGTCTCTGAACTCCACAAGTTTACCTATAGTTTTCACAATACAACATATAAATTCACATGTGCCTTAAAAGATCACATGCCAGCCAGTCAAGATGGCTCACACCGGGTAATCCCAACACTTTGGGAGGCCGAGGCAGATGGATCACAAGGTCAGGAGTTCGAGACCAGCTCGGCCAATATGGTAAAACCCCCGTATTTGTATTTTTAGTTTTTACTAAAAATTTGTATTTTTTGTATTTTTGTATTTTTAGTTTTTACTAAAAATACAAAAATTATCCAGGCGTGGTGGCACGCACCTGTATTCCCTGCTACTAGGGAAGCAGAGGCAGAAGAATCACTTGAACCCAGGAGGCGGAGGTTGCAGTGAGCTGAGATTGCGTCACTGCACTCCAGCCTGGGCGACAGAGCAAGACTCTGTCTCAAAAAAAAAAAAAAAAAAAAAATCATGCACCTTAAAACATTTGTAGCTTTATCTCCCTGCAAGACTACAGAGGCCTTCAGTGAAGATTCTTAGTACATTTTTTTCTTGCCCTCTAACAGTCTCTTGTACATTGCAGGTTTTCAAATATGTGATGAATGAATAAAAACTATAGCGCATGAGTTTAACCATTTCTAAAAGAATAACAGGAGTTGCTCATCATCCCTCTCTTCCCTTGCTTTATAAATACCCCAAATAAATAATAATACATTGCTACTTACCATTGTGTCTGATAATGACATTCCAGAAAAAGAAATGCCTGGGTCATACCGGCTTGATTTGAAAAGACCCATGAAGTCGGTGTCACTGTTTCCGCAGTTTGGCAAGTTTGATTTAAGAACATTTTCAGTATGATTAGCCTTTTCCATATCATCATTCTTCAGTTTTGAAAATTCAGAAAATTTAGTTTCCAGCAAGTGTAGGTTGCTTCGTGAATCCAGATCTTCTTTATCTTCTTTGGTTTTCTCTTTTTGCGGGTATTTTTCCATGTGGCTTGGACTTTTCAAACTGGAGTGTGATGTACTTGACGAGTTGAAACTGAAGACCTTTAAGGAGTTGTCGGGTAGATTTGGCTGTTCTTTGTTCAAACCACAGGGCGGGGCACCCTCAGTCGTGGGCTGTGACACTGAAGACTGAGATAGGGAACCGTTCTGAGAAGTACTGAAAGCCGTGGTCATAGTGTTGACTGATGTCACAGAAGGAGAAAAGATTTTGTCTTGTGGTAAGGAAGATAACAAGCTTGAGAAAAGTGCACTTTTTTCTAGTCTCGATCTCTTAATGCTACCACTTGTGATGTCCCTGTTCTCTTTGTCATTGATTTCCGGCATCACCAGAGGCTCACTGTTCCCATTAGTGTTGGTGTGCAGGGACTTGAAGAGGACACTCTGTTCAGCAGATGCACGTTTGGGTCTCAGTTGGGATTTTGTGTCAAGGCTCTGCATCAAATGTAAAGCCGGGGACATTTCTGGCTGACTTTCCTTCTTCTTCCCCAAACCAAAGGTAAACACATTGGGATCAAACACCTTTTCTAAATGGTCTTCATGAATAGGAGGCATGGCAAAGTGAGGAGCAGGAGAATTTGGCATCCTGGCCTTCTTTCTTTTCATGGGCATACAAACTGCACTATCCATCTGTTTTATAATTTCAGTGAATTTTTCCATATCAGAAGAAGAATCAAATACACTGTCATCACTACCAGCAGAAATGTTCAAAAAACCAGCAGGGCTATGCCAGCCGTGTCTAACAGTCTGATCTGGCTTTTGAGGAGTGTCTAAGTGATTTCCACTGCTGGGAGAGTTGGTGGGACTAGATTCAGTCATCAGGGGTGTTCTGTTGCCCTGACTTTGAGCCTGAATAGGCAAAGTTTTCTCTGATGCTGGTGGCACAACTTGTGGGCCAGATTTTGCCGCGAGCTCTGCTGTGCAATGAGAGTGTTCGGGTGACATGCTCTTATTGCCCAGTACTTCCTCTTGTAGGGGAGCACAACTTGCAACGGAAACCACTTCAGGTTCATTACTGTGACAAGTTGGCAACTGCACTTCTCTAACTTCAGAGCTCTCTGGGATGACCTGGGAGCTCACATCCTGGGTGCTCTCCACGGGGAGCACGAAGGACCTGACCTGGACGAGGACTCTGGATGGACACTCACTTCCCACAGCTTCTGGACTATGCTCTGTGGACAAAGGAGGGTTTGTCTCTCCTCCAAGTTCTGAAAGTGGCATTTTCTCATTGTTCTGATGAGACACAGGCAAAACACGTCCTTTGTGATTTTCTGACACTCTCAGATCAGTGCACGGAAAACTGCTTATGGGCGATTGAACACATGTGTCTTTGGCAACATCCCCAGGAGTGGGTGCAGACAGTGAAAGAGAAGGCTCAGGAGATGACTCAGTAGGGGCCTGTGAGTCAGAAGATGTATGCTGTGGCTTTGGCATGGCTGCTGGGGGTAAATCTTTGGTATCCACAGTGATGGGGATGTCTTGTGCTGCATTGGTTACATTTTCAAGTACAAGTCTTTTGCTGTCTGCAGCCTCTGAGTCCTTCTCTAAGAGCTTATGATCTTTGACAGGAATCAGAGCAGAAGCCACTGGTTCTGAAGGGCAGCCAGCATCTATTTGCACATCTGCTTTATCATCTTGGTTAGGTTGAGGACCAAGAGCTTGATTCTCAGAAGGGTCTCCATTCATTCCTCCGGTTGCTGGTAGAATCTCTTCTTCCGAGAGAGTAACTTTGGTTTCTACAGCAGTTTCCTTCACCAGCACACCACTCTGGGGACTGTTTGGCATTACTTTCTTTTCAGGTTGCTCCATTTCTTTGGCTTTTTTGGCTAAATTCAGCTTTGCCCTCCCAACAAACGTTTTACTAGAGGCAGGAGTGTTCCTTGTGCCTCGAATGTCAGTGTGTCTTGGGCTACTGTTTGCCCGTTTGTTTTCAAATAAGGAGATTTTGGTGGCAGTGTTGCCTTTGTGAACTGGCTGGCTAAATGGATTGTGCTCATTTCCCAAACTGTCAAGATTCTTAGGGGTTTTAAGATTTAGTTCCACATGTTTGGGCTTGGCAGGGCTGTGAGGAAAAAGCAGGAAGACAAAGTTATTGACCTAGTTTTAAAAAGTGAACACACAAACCAACTAATTATAAAACTATGAAAAGCCAACGTCTCCCTGATATATAACATTTGGAGTGTGTTGTGTGTGTGTGTGCGCGCACACATGTGTTTTTAAGACAAGGTCTTGCTCTGTCGCGAAGGCTGGAGTACAGCAGCGTGATCATCGATTGCTGCAGCCTGAAACTCCTGGGCTCAGGCAATCCTCCTGCTACAGCCTCTCAGGTAGCTGGGACTACAGGCACATACCACACACCCAACTAATTTCTTTATTTTTATTTTTTGTAGAATGGGGTCTATGTCACCCAGACTGGTGTCTCAAACTCCTGGCTTCAAGCAACCCTCCCATCTTGACCTCCCCAAGTGCTGGGATTACAGGCATGAGCCACCATTCTCTGCCACATTTGTTTTTTAATGAAACTATTTTTAAATAGTCCTAAGTACACTATCAACTATTTTTAATGGGTGTTTTGCTTGCATATGAGGGATCGGAAGATTATGTAGCCAAGAAACTCTAGGGATGAGGGAGGAACCAATTTATTGAGCACCTAGCATGTATGCACAGTGCTTGGCACTAGGGTTGGAAGACATCTTAAGGCCCGAAGAACATTAGAAGAAATTTAAATATTTAATGCATTTCCATACTCCAACATCAATTATGTATTTTTATTTTAGCATAACTTTTTAAGTATTATCTCAAAAGGATAGATTTTAAAAATTCATCTACTATTGACCTCTTTGGATATTTTATTCCTCTCATCCTTCCCCCATAAGATTTTCTCTGATTATAAGTGTGTTCACTATAGCAACTTTGGATAATATTTAAAAATTACTGAGGCCGGGCACGGTGGCTCAAGCCTGTAATCCCAGCACTTTGGGAGGCCGAGACGGGCGGATCACGAGGTCAGGAGATTGAGACCATCCTGGCTAACACAGTGAAACCCCGTCTCTACTAAAAAATACAAAAAACTAGCCGGGCGAGGTGGCGGGTGCCTGTAGTCCCAGCTACTCGGGAGGCTGAGGCAGGAGAATGGCGTAAACCCGGGAGGCGGAGCTTGCAGTGAGCTGAGATCCGGCCACTGCACTCCAGCCTGGACCACAAAGCGAGACTCCGTCTCAAAAAAAAAAAAAAAAAAAAAAAAAAAAAAAAAATCACTGATAATCCTACCAGTCAGAGAATAACATTTTTAAACATTTCTAATGTTTTTATAGGCATAATTAAATATTTTGAATAGAATTGAGATTATTCTGTTCATATAATTTGATATCTTGCTTTTTCAAGAAATAAAATGACTTAACCTTATAGTTAACATTTTTCAGATTACCAAAAAATTTGTTTGAAAAGCTGTCTTAATGCTGCATGGAAGTCCATCATATGGATGTACCATCATTTACGTATCAATTATGCAGCTGTTGGTTTTGTCACCACCTCTTGGGCAAGAGAGTCTCCCCTTTCTCTGTCACATTTCTTGGGTATAGTTACCCCCAGTGGAAATAATAAGTCTTTGAATGTACACAGTGCTTTCTTTCAGAGAAACAAATGTGCTCTGTTTGGCATTCTCTGGCTCTGGTCCTGGCTTTTATGCTAATTATCTGTGTGAACCTGGTCAAGTTACGTTACCTCTCTGGACTGTACCTTCTTCATCTTTAAAAAAATGAGATGGTTTAGAACAGAGTTGTTTTTATTTCCCCCAACTTACAGTTGAAGGAATCCCTGGGGTTTTCTTCAAGGGCTACAGCTGGGGAAAGTAGGGACAGGGATGGGGCTGTCCACTCTCCTTTCAACCAGAATCACTCCCAGTATCTGTTTTATTTATTGCTCCTATTTAAACTTTCTTAGAAGAAAGGGTTCCACAGCATATATATATATATATCTATATATTTATATATAAATATATATTTTATATATAAATATATCCTATTTATAGATATATAGATATATATCTATATATTTATATATTTATCTATATATCTATAGATATATATCTATATACTTATATAGATATCTGTATATCTACATATCTATCTATATCTATATATATCTACATATATAGATCGATCGATCTATCTATCTATCTATCTATCTATCTATCTATCTATCTATCTATCTATCTATATCTCCCAGCACTTTGGGAGGTGAAGGAGGGAGGATTGCTTGAGCCAAGGGGTTCAAGACCAGCCTGAGCAACATACTGAGACCCAGTCTCTACAAAAAAAAAAAAAAAAAAAATTAGCCAGGTGAAGTGGTGCATGCCTGTAGTCCCAGCTACTCCAAAGGCAGAGGTGGGAGATAACTTGAGTCCAGAAGATCAAGGCTGCAGTGAGCTATGGTTGTGCCACTGTACTCCAGCTTAGGTGACAAAGCAAGACTCTGTCTCAACAACAACAACAAAAGTCTAAACCATTGGTCTAGTGGTTTATAAAATGGGAGAGATAAAGCATAACCACTAACAGTCACTGATTGTCAAGAACTTGAGAAATGCTTCATCGGGCTCACCTAATTCATATACAACTTTATACATTCTATTTTTGGCTGAGGAAGTTGAGGCGTCAAGAAGGAACTTGCCTGAGGTTATGCAGCTAATAAGTGACAGGGCCACAATTTGAAGCCAGGTGCTCTGGTTTCAGATGCCATGCTCCTAACCACTAAACTATTCTACTTCTTCAGATAGGCTTGGACTATACCCGCCTGGACGAGCTCCTCTGGTTCTTTCCATCTTTATCATTTAAAGTCAGTGAATTATCATGAGATCCATAACATAACATAGACTTTAGAGGCCACTTTGATAATGAGAACATACAAGTGGAGACACTGAAATCCCATGCTGCCTCTCCTTCATGGACTTGGCCTTCATGAAGCTTGGGCCTGGCTAGGTGCAGTGGCTCATGCTTGTAATCCCTACACTTTGGGAGGCCAAAGTGGGTGGATCACTTGAGATCAGGAGTTCCGAGACTTGCCTGGCCAACATGGTGAAACCTTGTCTCTACTAAAAATACAAAAATTGTCGGGTGTGGTGGCACATGCCTGTAATCCCAGCTACTTGGGAGGCTGAGGCTGGAGAATTGCTTAAACTCGGGAGGTGGAGGTTGCAGTGAGCCAAGATTGTGCCACTACACTCCAGCCTGGGCAACAGAGTGAGACTCTGTCTCAAAAAAAAAAAAAAAAAAAAAAAGAAGCTTGGGCCTAAGGAGCTTCTAGAAGGGACAGGCAGTATGACTGCTGGTGAGTCACCTTATCCTTCTGGATAAAATAAAACTGGGCTGGATACCATCAAGTCCTCTCCAAAAGCAGCACTGAGAATTTAGATTTTAATTTTTTCAAATTTTATTTGATACTAAAGTTGAGGCTGGGATCAGTGTCTACTGCCTGTAATCCTGGCATTTTGGGAGGCTGAGGCAGGTGGATCACTTGAACCCCGGAATTTGAGACCAGCCTGGGGAACATGGCAAAATCTTGTCTCTAAAAAAATACAAAAATTAGCCAGACGTGGTGGTGCACCTGTAGTCCCTGCTACTAGGGAGGCTGAGGTGGGAGGATCACCTGAGCCTGGGGAAGTCCAGGCTACAGTGAGCCATGATCATGCCACTGCAATCCAGCCTGGGTAACAGAGTGAGACCCTGTCTCAAAAATAAATAAATAAATAAATAAATAAATTTGATCTCTGCTCATAAATTTCTCCCAGGTATTGCTTTCCCCAATATCACCATAAGATACTTAGGCTCCGTTATTGCATGCCCATATCTTAAATTTAAAAGGAAAATTAATTTATAAGCATTTCCTTAAAGATCAAATTATGAAACCAGTGAGATGATTAGAAATAGAAAGCTTCAATTTGCTATCAGTTAATGAGGGATGGTCACATACCAGAGAATATACTTTTTAAAAATTCTCACTAATGAGTTCAAGGAAGGGTACTCAATTCAAACATCGTAGTGTATCTTATGATGTAAATAGGAAACACTACAGGTTAGCAGGCTACCTTAAGGACAGGAAACACATATCTGCACATTAAAGATTTACACCAAGATCAAAATAAATTTTACAACCAAACTTTCTGTGCTATTAAGTTGTGCTACCAAGAGTCACTACAATTAACCTAGTTCAGACTGATTAAAAGGAAGGCTCCTATAATTCATGTTGTAATGCCTTCATTATGAGAGAGGGGAAAATAATTTGGAGTCCAAAAAGCCATAGTTCTATTATAAGAGGAAAATTCTTCTTATTCTACATATACCATTTTAAGAATTTCAACATTCAGCACTTAGTAGAGAACTTGAAGGAATAATTTTTCTAACAGCATAAAGAAACATGTTACTTCAGTGGCATTATTTTTCAGGGAATATGAAATAGTTTTTCTAACTCTTCAGTCTCAAATTGTTTTAAAGAATAATCTGATTAACATCTTGCGATACGGTCATAGGAAGAATTAAAGGGTCTGAAAAAACCATCAGTCACAAAGAAATGGGTCAAAGGACTAGAAATAATTATTAATTTTTAAGTCAATAATTTGCCAAATGACCATGTGCAAGGCACCACGCAAAACAAATACATTGAATGTCTGGTAAAGAAAATTTTTAGGTAGAAATTAATCAGAACTAGGAAAGAGACATTTGGTTTAGTTCTATTACAGAGAACAGCACACGAAGAATTTCATTGTGAGATCATCTTTCCTGTTTGTTTAGCCTACTCTTTCGCAGTGTAACATTTCTGGTTTTACTACTGGTGTCTTCTGATTGGAAGACAGCTGAACCATCCTTCTTAAGGTACACAGCAATGTTTCTCTAAGGCTCACATTTAGGAGGCTTTAGCATTCAATCACACTGGTCTTCTATAAATAATAGGCATCATTCACCCAGCTTATTTCTCTGATGCTACCTACCATTACAGAATAAATCACTGACTATATCAAAGGTCTCCAGGTTGGCAGCTCGTGAGATAGTCAAGTTATTCATTAAGCATACTTCCCTCTCAGAGTTCCTCTAAAGCTTACTTACCCAAGAAATCAAATAGAATGAAAGAAACCATTAAGTTCAAGAATTATAATGATAATGTTGTTAAAATACCCACTCTTTGAACAAATATGTGAATGGAGGAAAAACTTAAGCACTTAATCATTATTCACCTGTGCTAAGTGGGAGTGGTGAGGGAGAAGAAGTGTGGGAAGGGAGGGTCTTACCAGTTTCAGAGTACCTTGCTTATCCTTTCCACCTATACAAATTGCATTTATGATCAAGGCACAAGGCCCAGCTCCTCCAAAGCACCAGCAGTGATTTCTTCCTTGCTAGCACTTCCCCAGGCTTTACAGATGGTAACATTCATTTGGCAATTTCATCAGATATCGTCTCGTATTGTTATTTGATTTGTGTGCTTCTTGTGTGCCAGATGGGGCTATAAAAATTTCAGGGCAATATCCTGAGTCATAGTTGTAGGGTTTTTTTCCCCACAGTGCCTAGCACAATATCTTGCACAGAAAGTATTAAATAAATTACTTGTGAAATGAATAAACTTAAGCAAGTAGTCACAGTTGTTTTGTGCTTTCATGCAGCACAAAGAGGAAGAAGCAACCAAGATACATGAATTAGGGACTTTTTGAAAAAGGCTTAGGCCAATAATGCACTATGTTCCATAAAATGTTTTGGAATCATCTTAAACTCACACCTGTCACAGCTGCTTTCATGTAGCAAATAATCTTTTGTATGATTATTGATCTTTATTTCAATAACTGAAAACTACTTTTCAACCTGGGTCCAAAAGTATCACCAGACTCCCTAACATTATAAAGGAGAAGAAGCAACCAAGATACTTGTATTAAGAACTTTTCTTGTGTGTATGTGCGTTTAAAACTTTTTGCCAATAAATGCATTGAGTTCCATAAAAGGTTCTGTGAATTCTCTTAAAACTCACACATGTCAAAGCTACTGGGTCGTACTTAACATGTTACTGTTTGCTCCATATTTTGAAATTCACAGCACATGTATTTTAAGAACATCCCACGTTGGAACACCCTTGTACCTTTTGAATAAAGAATAGAATCAGCTCATGTCAGGCCGTAAGGTCTTATCTCTCATCTACATAAACTTTGAGCTTCAAGGAAAATCCTATTTTTACATTCGTTAAACTTAAATCTTGTGTTAAAAAGGGAACTAACTGAGGAGGCTGCCACGGGTGGCATCTTAAACCTTGACTGTGTAAACTGGCCCTTCACTATCTTAAGTTCAGCATGGAGGGGAAAGTTCAGTGACCAGACAGACATTTCTTCCACAATGCAAAGACCCCGAGCCTCTCAGAGCCGACCCCCAGCACATGTGCGGACAGCAACTCCGCCGGGACTTGCACGGCTACTTACAGGGTCACTTTAGTGGTCACCGTCGACCTGCCCACGCCGAAATGGTTCCTGGGCTTCAAGCCGTCGGCGTCAGAAGCTCCAGGCGCTCCGGCCGCTCTGCCCAGCTCTTTGCTCCGACCTCCCTCTGCCCGGCCGTCGAAGTGGTTGGGGAGCGGGCCCCTCTTGTGCTCGGGCTTGATCTCCGGCAGCAGCGAGCTGCTCTTGACCGGGAGTTCGCGGGGGACGGCCCGGGCCACCTCCTCCCCGCTCTCGGCCGCAGCGCCCTTGGTGACCGGGCCGGGATCTGGCACCCTCTTCGGTGGAGACTCCTTGGCGGGAGCCCGCGGGCCGCTGGCGGGCGGGGCGGGCACGGCCTCGAGGGCACGGCTCCTGCCCTTCCTCTTGGTGGGGGACGAGGCCGGGGGTGGCTGTTTGCTCCGGTCCGACTCGCCTCGGAGCTGCCCTTTGGGGCCGGGGCCGGGCTTGGACTCTGGGCTCGCAGCTGAGGCAACGCCCCCGTCGAGGGCTGCCCGCGGAGATTTCACTTTCTTTTCCGCCGAGGAGCAGTCGCTGGCCGCGTTTGGCGCCACCTCGTCGTCGAACACCGCGTCGTCCCTGGCCGCGCTCTCAGGGAGCTCGGCGTCCGCTCCGGGGGAGTCGGTGGATTTCTGCGACCTCCTCCGCCTCCCGGACCTGCGGCCGCTAGGCTTCTTCTCCATGTCGTCCCAGTCACCGCAATCTTCCGCCCTGGGAGTAATCACGACCGGCTCGTCCACTTGCGCCCCCTCAGTCTTACTCAAGTAGATGTCCAAAGTTAGCACCTTAGTAGGGTGGGCGCGACCCCCGGGCCGGGCTGTGCAGTCTGCCTGCGCGGAGCTGGCCGTGTGCGCTGCACCCTCGGCCGGAGGCTCACCTGTCAGAGCAGACGCGCCCTTGGGGGGCTGGATGCGGGCGTCACGGGGTCCCAGGGAGCCTTCTTCCGCACACACACCTGGGGCTCCTTCAGGGGCCTCGCCTAGTTCTCCCCTGGGCCGCTCCCGGGTGGGTGACCCCGGCGCACCCCTCGCACCCAGGAAAGCCTCCTGTTCGTGGCCAGCACCTGGTGAAGCGTCCTCCCCCGTACTGCGGGCGGGCGTCTCTGCGTTCTCTTGCCTGGAGGAATTTCCCTGCGAGGAATGCAGCTGCTTGGCAGCGGTGGTGGCATCTGGGAAAGGCTCTCCCTCTGCCTCCAGAGGTTCTAATTGGGGTGAATCATTTTCATGGCACTGCTGCACAGCCACAGCCGCTTCACTGCTGTTCCAGCGAGGTGACAGCTCGGCGTCATGGGGGGCTGCGGGGCCACCGCTCTCAGGGAGCTCGCCCTCTGCCTCCCGGGGATTCTCCCGGGGGGAGCCCTCCTCGCTCGTGTCCGCTTGCTTCAGCTGGCTGCTCTGAGATCTGCTCTTCTCACTCTCTCTCTCTGGGAGATTAGAAGAGGCTACCACATCTTTGGGAGACAGTGGTTTGGCATTTGATCTGGTGGGACTCTCTAGCCCGTTTCTACTGTTCCTTCTCCTTCCTGTAGTGAATAGAGTGCCAAGTTTCCCCAAAACTGGCTTCCTTCTGTTCTCCTCTGGAGGTTGTGCTCTGGACTGAAAAATAAAAGGGATGAGGAGGGAACATATGAGAATCTGGTGTTTTTCCCCTTAGACGTACATTACAGAACTACCAGCCAAAATGATAACAGACCAGAGTTTCTAATTGAAAATGATAAAGTTATGTTTATGTTACATTCATTCCAACAAAATAAACTCTGGTTTTACTTTTGAATTTTTCTTGAACACCTTAAGTTTCTGGCACTAGTTAGAATAGCATTTTCTTTGAATTCGTGTTTTTTAAAGGAAAATTTGAACGGTCCAAATAATCACATATACAAAATAAATAGTTCCTTGCCCTCTCTAGCTTTTTTACCTTCTTCCTCAATAAAGATGCAATTTATAAACAACGGTGCATGTGACCATGGGGCAGCAGTAAACACATTAAAGTATCCTAAGGCGGACTTTCCCCGAAACACCGCCCTTTCTTTTTGTAGGAGGGAAGGAGGACGAAGAAAAAAAAACAGTTTTAGCAGCCTTCTCCTCGAGAACAGTAAGAAGCCACCCGGGTTCAACATACAGTACCTGCAACAAGAAAACCTTAAGCAAGCTCAGAGGAAGCGAGCACCTGGGCCCCGCCCTAGCCCGAGCTCCAATGGGAGGAGGGCGCGAGCGTTCAAAACACCCGAGTGATCCCGCGGCTGCTGAGCGCACCGGAAGGGCTTTTGCCTGTGGGAGTTCCTACCCAGTGAACGAGGAGGAGTGCGCGGGGGTAGCAGGCGAGGTTGCAGGGGTGATCGCCTTTGCTCACTGCCCCCTCGAGCTGAGGAGGCGTGGCTGAAAGATGCGCGGGACTCTGCCTACTTGGCCCCGGGACCCGTTCCTTACCACTCGTGTGGTTCCGGGGGCGCACGGCTGGAGCCCCAGGGGCTGGCTCACCCATGCGAGGGTGCCGGGCAGCCTGCGAAGGATCCGCAGCGCTCCCAGTAAGGGGGAAAACCTGGGCTTCGTATATTGCCTGGAGCAAAACGGCTAGCATCCGGTGCCCGCTCCAGAAGGAAGGCGGGAGGGAGCGCAGAACAAACGAATAAAAGCAAACCCGCCAATGGGCGCGGTGACACACCGGGGTCGGGTTAGCCAGAATGGGGACTGGGTAGGTGCCGGGCATAGAGGTGGGCAGGAAGAGGAGGAGGCGAGCCTGGGAAAGGGAGGGAGCAGGGGCAGCGAGCCCAGCCTGGCTCCTAGGAGTGGGAAGCGTATTTGCGTAAGGACTCCTCTGAAACCAGGCCAAACGTGCGGCTCCTGTATTTCTTAAGAATGAACTCTTACATTGAAAACCCGGGTGCCAGCTTGAGTCCTGGCGATGCAGGAAAGAGCCCCACCTTTCCTGGAAGAGGAACATTCAGGATAGTACCAACTACGGGAGGTTCCCCAATCACCCTTTGAAGTAGCTCTATTGTGTTTGAGTTACATGCAGCAAATGGACTTTGGCGATGGGAAATAGCAAAGATAACGCATGAAATTAACAGGTCAACAAACATTTGTTGAGACAGTCCTGGTACTGTAACATAGTGTCACCCCGCTACAGCCCAGTGAGGTCATGCTGTTACCACACAGATGAGGAAAGGAAGCTCAGCCAGCCCATAACGACACAAAATTGAGGTGGGGGGGCGGGGGGGAGAGGCGGTCAGAGCTGTAAAGTCAGAATTCAAATCCAAGTCGCCTCCTGCCCACCCCATGCTCCTTTCACCGCCACGGGGGTCCCTTTTAGAGGCCCCGGAGGTTCTGCAGCCACCACAGTCTGCCCAGAGGAACAGACTGCGGGTCACACACCCCCAGAGTCAGCTCCCAAGGAAGTGCTCATGAATCAGATTTGCCCTCAAGGTTCTAAGATTCTCCTGGTCTTAGAAGCACCTGGTGGGCGCTTTGGGACTAGACAGCTGCTGCTGCTACGATGAACCAGTGATGCTGCCGCTCGGAGCTCTTGTACCTGAGGTCATAAACGATTCTAAAGTCTAACTAGAGTTTGATTAATCGATTCTTCAATGGTTATATAAATAATATGGGAAGAATTCAAAGTATGATTTAAGGGAAAAAATCAAAATATTGTAACTTCCTAAGGAAACATTTGGATTATTTTACAAGTCAAAGGTATGGCAAGATTTTTAAATCATAATACATGTTTACTGAGCTATCCTATGGGTCAGGCCCTTGTGATTCACACACTTTCATTTTATCTTCCCAATAGCTAGGTAGGTAGTCTTTTTTTAATGCCCATTTGCCAAGGTTTTCTCCCTGTCCAAGGTCCCACCACAGGTAAAGTCTTTCTAATTCTGACATAGAGCTGTTTGTCTCTGCTGTCTGGACAGGCCTTCAAACATATCTTGAAGAAGTAGCCAGGGAAAATAGGTTTGAGTCTTGGCTTAATTCCATTCCCTGTCAAAATAAAACAACTAAGTATATGTATTACTCTGTCCTGCCAATGATGTTGCAATCTGCTTTTCCCATGCAGTAAAGACGCTTGATCAGCAGTCCTTTTTATGCTCAGTATAGGCATTAAAACAATTTTTTTTTTTTTTTTTTGGCTATTAGATGCTTTTTACAAAACTGGTTGCTTGCTCTTCAACTTGGCTCAACTACTTGACTCCTCCTCCCATCAGAGGGGCAGCCTGTGTATCACCAGCCAGACTGCTGAATTTCCTAAAAATACATGAATGTTCATAGTGGCTTCATTCATTCATAATAGCTAAAAACTGGAAACAGCTCAAAGTCGCTGTACACAGTTTGTGAACAGATAAACCGATTGTGGTACATCTATACAGCAGAGTTTTTTTTTTTTTTTTTTTTTTTTGAGGCGGAGTCTTCACTCTGTCGCCCAGGCTGGAGTGCAGTGGCACCATCTCGGCTCACTGCAAGCTCCGCCTCCCGGGTTCGCGCCATTCTCCTGCCTCAGCCTCCGGAGTAGCTGGGACTACAGGCGCCCGCCACCGCGCCCGGCTAATTTTTTGTATTTTAGTAGAGACGGGGTTTCACCGTGTTAGCCAGGATGGTCTCGATCTACTGACCTCGTGATCCGCCCGCCTCGGCCTCCCAAAGTGCAGGGATTACAGGCGTGAGCCACCGCGCCCGGCCTATACAGCAGAGTATTATTCAGCAATAAAAAAGGAACAGAGTTCCGAAACGTGTAAAGATATGGATGCCAAATGCTTTTGAGAAGCAGTCACACTCCAAACGTTACATACTGTATGGTTACATTTATATGACATTCTAGACAGTGCAAATCTAATGTATAATGATAGAAAGTAGGTCAGTGGTTGCCTGAGCGTGGGGACAGTGGGTGGCAGGTGGTGGCGGTGCAACAGGGAAGAGGCACAAAGGAACATTGAGGGTTAAAGTTCTATATCTTGATTGTAGTGATGGTTATACATGAATACATATCTTTCAAAACTCATCAAACTGTACATTTAAGATGGGTATTAATAAATGAAGTTAAATAAAATCTCTTTAAAAATAGAGTTTTCCCCCCTGGGAAATAAAGAATAGAAATGCACTGTGTGGTACAATCCATCTGTCTTGGGTGGACGTTTCACAGGGTCTTGCTGTATTGACCAGGCTGGAGTGCAGTGGCATGATCACAGCTCACTGTGCCCTCAACCTCCTGGGCTCAAGTGATCTTCCCACCTCAGCCTCCCAAGTAGCTGAGACTATAGGCATGTGCCACCATGCCCAGCTAATTTTTAACTTTTTTTGTAGAGAGTTTCACCATGTTATCAAGGCTGGTCTCAAACTCTTGGGCTCAAGTGATATTCCTGCCTCAGCCTTCCAAAGTACTGGGATTATAGACGTGAGCCACTGTGCCCAGCCACGTTATGCAGTTCTTAATGAGGGGTCTCATGTCATTTCAAATGATAGACTCGTTTACAGGGGAATGCAGTCTTCTCCACAGGACCAGGTCCCTGTGGATATCCAGGATCATATCTCCAAACAGAGCCATCTGAGCAGGGCTCAGAATGCCCCGTGCCTCCCGAGTAAAGTCCTCAGTCACATCTTTGAGAAACACCCCTTCCTAAATGCAATACATATTTCTTTTCAACCAGGGATTGTTTCTTTCCATTGTTCATGGGGAAACTAAGGCAAAGGGAGAATAAAAAAACTAACTGGCCCGGGAGTTGTCAGAGAGGCACCTTCTTAGGTTTGAGCCTTTGGGTCCGGGTCTTAAACCTAGGATAGGAAGCCACAGACCCACCACCTTTCCAGGCTTGATGATAATTTGCTAGGAAGGGGAGTGTTTTGCAAAGAGGCCACAAGTGACCATCATGCTTCTTCATGCTTCCTCAGATTCCTCTGCCCCTGGCTTTCCCACAGGCCTGGGCAGGCTCCTAAGGGTTCCCAGGCTGGGTGTTCTAAGAGCACATGCAATCCCGGGTCCTCCTTTGTATGTACCTTTTTACTGTGTATTTTCTACCCACCTCACTTAAGGCAGCCTGCACACCTCACAGTGCAGAACCTGCACCTGGCACCCTCGCATCATCCATGTCCAACTGGGATGGAGCAGTCCACAACAGGACTATTGTAGAGGCAGCACATGGGTTGTGTGCTAGGACCTGCTTTAGAGTGTTCTTGTTGGCTAATATGAAATGCAGCTCATTAGGGGCACATGTAACCATCCACGAAATTGTATTCCAGCAGCGTGTAGAGGCCCAGGCAGCACTAGCTGCAGTGCTGTTGGCTGATTCTCAACCTTCCTGGTGTGGCAGCCCCTGCTATCAGCAGGTACCACTTAGTAAATGTTACCTAGTAACATTTGCTACCCATTGGTTAAGAAGATAATGTAAATGTTAGAGTTTTTTGAAACGGTTCTGGTTCTGAAGCTGGCCGAATCATGAATTTTTCTTTTTTTCCTTGCTTAAATAAATTCTGCTACATTTAACTATCTAAGGGTTTTTCCTTTTTACAGTAACTATGGGAAAAAAACTAAGTTTTTAAATTTTAATACAGTTATGGGTCATTGACATTTGTTTTATGTTTATGATCTATTTACATCTTTAAGAAGTCTAGGCTGGGCACAGTGACTCACACCTGTAATCCCAGCACTTTGGGAGGCCAAAGCAGGCGGATCATCTGAGGTCAGGAGTTTGAGACCAGCCTGGCCAATGTGGTGAAACCCTGTCTCTACTAAAAACACAAAAATTAGCCTGGCCTGGTGGCGGATGTCTGTAATCACAGCTACTTGGGAGGCTGAGGCAGGAGAATTGCTTGAACCTGGGAGGCAGAGGTTGCAGGGAACTGAGATCACACCATTTCACTCCAGCCTGGGTGAAAAGAGCGAAATTCCATCTCAAAAAAAAAAAAAAGAAAAGAAAAGAAATCTAATAACATTTTAAGTAAAGTGATGTTTCTTATAAAAAAAATAATAAATAAGTTTTCCTATGTTTCCCACCTTTCCATTCCCCAGTGAATGTAAGCTGCTTGAGAACAGGAAAAATGTCCTGTTGCCTTCCCAACAGCTAGCAGGGGGACTCACAGCTAGAGGTGGACATAAAGTATTTGCTGCTACTAAAGAATTAGTAATATCCCTCCTCCCTTTCAAAAAGGGAGTTGTCAATGCTCTTGGAGAGAGCCAGAAACATCGTTCCAAAGAAATCAGAATGAAAATCTTATCTGCCTAAAACTTCGTGTGGTCAAGACTTGGCAGCTTTATTCTGTCTGAGTGAGGATTCCACGTGTTGATGGAGATACTGGTACACAGGTTTACTGCTGCCTCTCAGCCCAAATCTGACTCAGGAAAGCGGAACAAAATCTTGTTACACATACTCACCTGGCCATCCTTCTAAAATGTGGTCATCAATGTACAAAAATAACTTTTTTAAAAAAACACTTTGATTCCCTAAGAGCTCTCACTTTGATTTCTGTTAAGATACCTTAGCTCTTCAATTCAGCCACATGAGGAATGAGTCAACTGGATATTACTGTAACTGATAGGATTGGCCATGTTATTTGTTCACAACATACACATATGTGTGTTTGCGCTAGAGAGCAACTTTTTTTTTCTGAGTAGATTTTTTTGTAAAAAAAAAAATAACATGAGTTGTGTGGCTTAAAAATATAGGCATTTGAGCTACTTTACACTTCAACTTTAAAAGTTAAAATAGGGGTTAGAAAATTCTGTTCAATAGAAGCAAGAAAGACTTTAGACTCGTGACAACTAACTAAAGAACGAAGATGGGGAATGGGGAAGGAGGAGAAAAAGGAGAAACACACACAGAAAAACAAGGCCCGGCATGGTGGTTCATGCCTGTAATCCTAGAACCTTGGGGGGCTGAGGCCGGCAGATCACTTAAGGTCAGGAATTCAAGATCAGACTGGCCAACATGGTGAAACTTGTCTCTACTAAGAAATACAAAAATTGGGCCGGGCGTGGTGGCTCACGCCTGTAATCCCAGCACTTTGGGAAGCTGAGGTAGGCAGATCCCGAGGTCAGGAGATCGAGACCATCCTGGCTAACATGATGAAACCACGTCTCTACTAAAAATACAAAAAATTAGCCGGGCGTGGTGGCACATGCCTGTAGTCCCAGCTACTTGGGAGGCTGAGGCAGGAGAACTGCTTGAACCCGGGAGGCGGAGGTTGCGGTGAGCTGAGATGGCGCCACTGCACTCCAGCCTGGCAGAGCAAGACTCTGTCTCAAGCAGAAAAAAAAAAAAAAGTTAGCCAGGTGAGGTGGTGCATGCCTGTCGTCCTATGCGGGAAGATCACCTGAACCCAGGAGGTAGAGTTTGCAGTGAGCTGAGATTGCACCACTGCACTCCAGTCCATCTTAAAGAAAGACTTTTATGAGACATCATTTTTTTTATAACTTCCAGGATATTCATTCTGAAGACTTTTAGAATTAAAGTTAAAATTGTATTTTCCCATGATAAGTGTATGGCAGAATATCATCTCAGTACCAGAAACACCACGCAGATGAAGTTAAGTTTAAGGGAGGATCCACATATGGATCCTTGATACCATAGACATTGATTAAGAATAGGCATTAAAAATAAATTAACTATCCTCCCCACCTTTCCATTTGTGTTTTTCCTTTTTGATATTAATTGGGATAATATATGTGGCGCATTCTAAATACACACATGCACACACACACTGCAAAAAGCATAAAGAAATGTTCACAAAAATGAACTCTGATCTATTAAGCACAGAAGCTTTTCATTTTAACTTTTAAAATATTTTTCTATTATATATGATTCAGTTCTCTAAGAGTATACTAGATTATAATTTAGCTACTTCTTTATGGTTCTGGAGACAGAACAATGCACCTCTGTTACTACATTTGTGCTACAATAGTGATTTCTTCCAGGGCTACTACAAGGAGTGAAGACTAAGGCTTACACTAAATGACCCACAGACTATAACACTGTCCAGTAGTAAGCAGGTCTCTTACGAAAAGGTATATGAAATTGCGACATTTGACCATTTTTGATCTATGGTCCAACCCAGTTTTGATCTACGGTCCAATTTCATATGATGCAACCAATAATCCTTGATGTTAGGGCTTCAGAATCTTCTTCTCCAATGTCACTCCTCCCAGTCTCCCAGGGTGGAATGTTTGCTTGCCCCATGTTGCTTCTAATATTTGTCACCACTTCCAGTGCCCACTCCATCTCTGATGCTATTTTTCTTAAAAAATCTTTCCTCTGTCATTTCAACATCATGTAACACATGCCTCTCTACTTACACTTCAATGGTTGCTTTTTTGTTTTTGTTTTTTCTAATGCTGTCATTTCAGGTCAAACAACAATAGCATCCTGTTGGGTACAATCAAAGGTACACTATTGGGTGAAAGAATAGTGACAGACATTTTAACTTCCAGATTAACCTGTGTCCTGAAAAAGAGGCATCACTGAATACAAAAGCCATCAATTATAAAAGCTAAACTCTCATTCTCCCCATTCTTCTTCTTTTAAAAAGCAGACTCCCAGTTTCGGGTTGATATTGTCTTTAAGTCATTTATATTTTGACAGAGACAAAGTGAAACCTAATTGTTTCAAGCCATTGACACTTGATCAATCAGAAAGGAAGAAAAAAGATAAGATCATGGAATATCTGAATTGTAGGATCATTTACTCATTCATTCCACTGATAATTATTGAGCGTCTACGTTGTGCCAGAATTTTCTCCTCACCTTAAAGAGGCAACCCGTGGCCTATAGAATTGAATTATTTTTTCTAAGACACAAATCAGGCTTTCTAAAAGGTAGCTCAATATCTTTTCCCGTTAGAAATTATAATGTATCATTAGAAAAACAAGACTTTACTAGAACAATTAATGTGTTACTTTTATGAAGGTATGGCCTACATGCTTTCTCCTAGGCCATGCAGTACAGCAATGGATGTGATAGCATAAACAGCCAATGAGCCCTCTCTTGTGATGGAACTCTGTCTTTAGAATCCAGGTAACTATAGGTAGAGTGTGCTGGATCTTTCTGTAGGCTCACCCTCCCTCAGCCTTGTCTGTGCCCCAGGCTCCCAGTTACGATGAAAGGTAGAAACTGACTTTCTTGCCCTTAGGATTTGGTTAGGTTCAGCCAGTGGGAGGCCCTGATTTCCCCGCTAATCTCTCCATCTCTTAGTTGGGCTCTGGGTTGGGTGTGACCAGGGCTTCTGCCAGGCAGCCCACCTCCGCTGCTGTTCTCTCTCCCCACATTCCCAAGCCGCTTTCCCCTCTTGCTCCTTCAGGCCTAAGATGGGAAAGGATCTCACCAGGTGCCAGCTGGGAAGGCTTCATTAGCTATTGCTTGAGGTAGAATGATGTTCTGTGGGGCATGAGGCACATGTAATTTTGAGAGTTTTCTTTAAGACAAAGAACACACAATTCTGGATTATAGATTGTAAGGAGAGGGACTTGGAAGAGGCCATGTGAATGAAGAACCCTGAAGCCTAAGGGTTTTTTTTAGCCCCTCTTGGCTTCCTTAAAACCTTGCCCACACTTTGTAGATAGTCCTTCACTACTTTCCTTAATTACACAACTTGAGCCTGCTATGTGTTTCCTGTGCTGGGATCCTAACTAATTCTACTGTGTGCCTAATTATGACTAACGAGTACCCCAGAAGGTTTCTCTACCTGTACTCTGAATAGTCTCCCCAACATTTTCTTTTTCTCACAGAGCTATCCGGCTGAATTAATTTGCTTTATAGTTGGGACGTATTATCCTAATTTGGTGATTTTTTTTTCTTATGCATGATGGGTAACTAAAAGGAGATAGAAGAGTTTGAAATTTATAGCAAAAGTATTTCTTATTCTACCTCCTGGATTGTATGCATATCCTGATTAACATAATCAAATTACTGACAAGTTAGTTCCTAATTAAAGTTTAGCCAAACTGGAAAATGGAAATGTATTCCTTGTAGTAGTCAAATTAGTTCCTTTTTATCAACTTGTAACCCAAAAAGTAAATTTCTTATGCAATTTAGAAAGAATGACTTGTGCAATAATTCATGTCAAAGATCAAGAATGGTTACTTTAAAACACTTAAAAGCCACTGGTGAGTCTCAGAATCTAAGTACTAAAGAACCAAGGACTAAACTTCAGTTGAGATGATATGATGAGGGAGATGGGGATTAAGTTGGGGGGAAGAGGGTGAAGTGGCCCTTGGAAACAACTGATACAGCCTGCCTGAACCGACCAAGCACAGCTACAGCCGAGTCAGGGGCCCTGGGGCTGACTGGGACCCAGAAGAGAAATGAGAGTTGAACAAGAGGAGCAGACAAGCCTCTCCAACACAGCATGGACTCGAGCTAGGCTGGCTCTGAGACTTCTAGTGACCTTGAGACCTCATAACTTCAGGTCAGTTTAGCCATGTTTTTAAGTGTGGATTTAATAGTGGATTTATTCCTAGAAAATGGAACAATCTTTACTTTCCAATTAATATACACTGCCTAGAAATGTCTTAGTTTCCTGTAGTTTCTAGTGAGAATTGTTGACTTTCTACCAATACTTTTCAAATTAAGAAGGAGATTTCACACTTTTATGAACAGAAGTCAGGAATACTACTAAATGGGATCAAATCATTTATCCTCTCAAAAGTTGCGCATCTATCATACAGGGTATTGAGAAATTCATATGAAATGATACATGTGAACTTCTTTTGAAAAGCACAAAGTGGCCTATGACAGTGATGGCTGGCTTTACTAACAGTGCAATATTTTGTTGATGTTTTGCTCAAGTTAAAATTATAGAAGCTAAGTAAATAACACAATGAATTTATGGTTCTCAATTGGTGAGAAGAAGATGAAAATAACAGCTTTATCAGATGTGGTTTCTAATAGAGTTAACTTGTCTGCAGAACTTGGCATATCATTGCTTATGAGCACTCATCTTTAATGTGTCATGGCTAGAATAAAGAAAACAATATAAGCCTAGTCTTTTTTTAATCTCTTTTTTGCAGCTCATAAGGTATGGGGGATATGCAAACTAGGCAGAGTGAACACTTTTGAATCACCCTGTGTAAAACAGCACTCTCACTTTCTATGATCTATTCTCCTTTATTTTTCTTCATAGCACTTAATATTACCTGAACCATATTGCATATATATTTGTTTATTTCTTTATTGTCTGTGTCTGCTTACAGAACATAAGCTTCATGAGGACAAGAATGTTATTTTGTTCATCTGTGTCCCTAACTCTTCATCAATACTTGGTACCAATAGGCACTTAAATATTTATCAAATTTACATATTTTCCAGAAATCCTTTATTCTCCAGCCTATCAACAATCATGAGTCAGACAACAGTGTATCATGGAATGGACAGTGGTTTGGGGCAATCACCTATCACCAAACCTGAGGAAGCAACTTTCAGATAGAAACAAAGGCCCGTCTCTAGCCTTATTCTCTTTCTCAAATGGCTCCCCAAAATCTAGTTTCTAAAATGTTCCTCCTCTGGATTATTTTAAGGATCAACTGAAATGTTTGTAAAAGCACCTCATACAATCTCTGGGGAAGAGAAGGGAAATGGCAAAGAAAACCATGAAATACATACACTTTTGACCCAAAAGCACAGGTAGTAAAAGCAAAAAGTAGACAAATGGGATTGTATCAAACTAAAAAGCTTCTGCACAGGAAGGGAAACAAAAGAGTAAAGAGAAAACCTACAGACTGGGAGAAAACATGTGCAAATCCTCCATTGGATAAGGGAGTAATACCGAAAATAGACAAGGAATTCAGACCTTTCAACAGCAAACAAAAACAAATCATCTGATTCAAAAAACAGAAAAACGATCTGAACTGGCATTTCACAAAAGAAGACATGCAATAACCAAGAGATTTATTTTTTCAGTGCTCAACATCACTATTCATCAGGGAAATGAAAATGAAAATTACAATGAACTATCCCTTCACACCTGTTAGAATGGCTGTGATCTAAAAGGTAACAGGGAAGTGTGGATGAGGATGTGGAGAAAGGGAATTCTCATACACTGTTGGTGCAGATATACATTAGTTTAGCCATCATGGAGAATAGTGTGGAGTTTCCTCAATAAAACAAAAATAGAACTGCCAACAATCCTGCTTCTGGGTACATACCCAAAAGAAATGAAATCAGTATGTTGGAGAGCTATCTCTGCCCCACTGTGTTCATTGCAGCATTATTCACAATAGCCAAGATAAGGAATCAACCCAAGTGTCCATCAATGGATGAACGGATAAAGCAAATGGTGTATATATGCACAGTGGACTATTATTCAGCCTTATAAAAGAAGGAAATTCTGTCATTGGGAACGCTATAGATGAACCTGAAGGACACTGTGCTAAGTGAAATAAGCCAGACACAGAAGGATAAATAACACATGATCTCACTTATATTTAGAATCTTAAAAAGTCAAATTTATAGAAGTAGAGAGTAGAATAGTGGTTACCAGAGGCTGTGAGTTGAGAGAAGTTTGGAGAGATGTTGGTCAAAGGGTATACAGTTTCAGTTAGACAGGAGCAATAAGTTTTCAAGATCTGTTGCACAGCATGGTAATCATAGTTAATACTAATGTATTATATATTTAAAAATTGCTAAAAGGATTTTAAATGTTCTCATTACAAAAAATAAGTATCTGAGGTGATGGATATGTTAATTATCTGGACATAATTTCAATGTATACATCAATGTATACAACACAATGTATACAACGATGTATACATCAAAACATCACATTATACCCCATATATACAATTATTTGTCAAGTAAACATTTAAATTTAAATTTAAAAATTTTTAAGTAAAAAAACACATGCAGGCTGGACGTGGTGGCTCACGCCTGTAATCTCAGCACTTTGGGAGGCCAAGGTGGGTGGGTCACCTGAGGTCAGGAGTTTGAGACCAGCCTGGCCAACATGGTGAAACCTCATTTTCTACTAAAAAAAAAAAAAAAAAATTAGCCAGGCATGGTGGCCAGCACTTGTAATCCCAGCTACTTGGGAGGCTGAGGCAGGAGAATTGCTTGAACCCAGGAGGCAGAGTTTGCGGTGAGCCGAGATCACACCACTGCACTCCAGCCTGGGAGACAGAGAGAGACTCCATCTCAAAAAAAAAAAAAAAAAAAAAAAAGCAAAAAAATATATATTTACATTTGAAAGTCAGAATACATAAATAACTACAATGAAAAAAATATAAATTATGCTTAATTTTTTTCATCCCAAAATATAATTGTTACTATTTTTTTTTCTTGACTTATTTTTCCCTGGGGCATTACACAGTATCATTTTGTATATGTTATTTGGTATGTTGTTCTTTCACTGAGTTCATGCCAATAAATATACCTCTATATTGATTTTTTTTTTTTTTTGAAATGGAGTCTCACTTTTTTGCCCAGGCTGGAGTGCAGTGGCATGATCTTGGCTCACTGCAACCTCTGCCTCTCGAGTTCAAGTGATTCTCCTGCCTCAGCCTCCTGAGTAGCTGGGATTACAGGTGTGCGCCACCATGCCTGGATAATTTTTGTATTTTTAGTAGAGATGGACATTCACTATGTTGGCCAGGCTGATCTCGAACTCCTGACCTCAAGTGATCCACCCACCTCAGCCTCCCAAAGTGCTAGGATTACAGGTGTGCACTCTATTAATATTTCTGATGGTCACATTGAATTCCATTATGCTGATATATCACAATTGCTACAGTTGCTCATTTATATAAATTTTAATGTATCACAGGCTGCAGAAAATGTATTCCTAGCTTATCTCTACCCATATCATTAATTACTTCCATAGACATTCCTAATGGGATTGGATTATAATCCCATTCAGGATTATGGCATTCTGGATTGTGTCTTTAGGGATTATGATCAAAACCTGATCAGAGAGACCAACAGGAGACTTAAGGGGTGGCAGCAATATTCTATTTCTTGAATTATGTCTAGTTATACAGGTGTTTGCTTTATAATTAGTCATTATACCCTGCATTTATATGTTCATACAGTTTTCTGGTGTAAGCTATATTTTGCAAAACTAGGTAGCTTGCATTTCTTTGGTTTCTAATGGCATTGACCATGTTTTATATACCTGCTGGCCTTTCATTTTCTCCTCTTTGTGATTTATTTCTGCTGATTTTTTTTTTTTTTTTTTTTTTTTTTTTTTTTTTTTAAGACCGAGTCTCACTTTGTAGCCCAGGCTGGAGTGCAGTGGTGCGATCTTGGGCTCACTGCAACCTCTGCCTCCTGGGTTCAAGCGATTCTTGTGCCTCAGCCTCCCTAGTAGCTGGGACTACAGGCACCCGCCACCACACCCAGCTAATTTTTTTGTATTTTTAGTAGAGATGGGGTTTCACCATGTTGCCCAGGCCACTCTTGAATTCCTAGGCTCAGGCAATCTGCCCGCCTCGGCCTCCCAAAGTGCTGGGATTACAGGCGTGAGCCACCGCGCCCAGCCTCAGCTGACATTTCTTAAGAACTTGCATGTGCCAAGTACTTTATAACAGTCATATGAGGTGATAATTGTTATCTTCATTTCACATTTGAAAAAACTGCAGGGTGAAAAGGGATTTGCCAACAGTCACACATAGCTGGTGGGACTAGAAGATGCATAGTAATGTTTGTGCTGTTTCTCTTCTTCTATTGCTTGTTCTGTTCTGTTGAGCTATATTTGACTATCACACACGCACACATGCGTGCACACACACATGTAAACATGAACAGGGATGAACAAGGTAGGTCCCCTCAGACACAGAAAGAGCTGGAAGCAGAGCCTGCTGCTAGGTAGTGCAGGGGGAAGGGGGACAGGTGTAAAAGACAGGAAATAGACCATGGAGACCAAGGAGTAGGGGCCATGAAGGACAGTTCTAGGAGAGCCCAAAAAGCCACATCGAACTGTTGAACTTGGAAGCAGTTCACACTTCCTCTCGTTGGGGTGAATATATTCTATAAAAGTATCCTTGTAAGGGTTTTCATGTAACATCGAATGTCTTTTCCCACTCAATTCCTTTCTACCCTCAGGAAGACAGGCCTGATCTCCCCTCGTATGGAATTTGGTTTTATTCTTCACCCCTTCCATTAGATTCTGTCTTGGGCTGGTGTGATGGGGGGTGGGGAGGGTGGCAGGGGTTAGGACTACATGTGTCAGGAGTGGGCCGATGGTGAGAAATTTCCTGCTCCCTCGGTTTTGAAAAGTGAAATATTTCATCACCCTCTTACTACAGTGTTCCTGGCAGGCAGCGGGAGCCTCAGATGCCTTCTCTCTGCCTTGGCTTGTGCGTCTGGATTGCGTTTGACAAACACCACTCCTGTACAGGCTTGAGGCGGACAAGCCTGTGCGCCAGGCTTTCCTGCCCTGCTGTAGTCCTGATTACACCTGGAGGCACAGGCAGCAGGTTCCTGCCCATTTCAACACTTCGAATGAAAATTAAAATGTCGTCTCACTAGCCAGTGTGCTGTTAGTACCTGCAGTACTTGCCATGTACCTTTATCTTATATCACAGAAAAACTCAAGAGAGAAACAACCTTCAAAATGATCAGCCTGGCCAAAACGCCTCCTCCTGCTGTTCTCCCCATCCTGAGTTTACCTGTCAATGTACATAGGCTATAGTTAATCTGCTTAGTACATTTTTAGATATTTACAATTAGTCTCTAATAAGATGGTTGCCCAAAATATCAGAAATTTCAATTAAACTTAAAATTATTTTTGCAGGTTCCTAGTCATGATGCTCTTAAACCTAGATGTAAAAAAATTTGGCAAATCGTTTCAAAAAGTTTTTTTTTTTTTTTTTTTTAAGTCACAAGGTATAAATTCTGTTATGATTTCTAGGGGAAGATGAAGAGCTTATATCTTAGTGTAAAGATGATTTGTCAGTGTAGTTATTAAGCCATTGTGTTTAATATATCAAATGATAAGGAAAGTGTTAAGTATTAAAGTATTAACAAAGAAAAGGAAGGACCATAATGCCCAACACTTAATCGGGGCTTTATACTTACGCCTCTATGACCAAACTGGTGAAGCAAAGTTTAATAGGTCTTATGTAAACTTCTTTTTCTTAAAAGTTTACAAGATTGCTTTTTCTTATAATTTATTTCAATCCCAACCACTTCTTAAATAGCAGGGTTGTAAGAAGCCAAGTGTCTCCAATAAATTTTTTGTTCTAATAAAATCTTGTTTGGGGAAAGTATGTGCAATACATAATAACTTGTTATGGGGACAGGCTGGTGAGGGCAGACGGCTGTGAACACCCACTGGGAACACATTTGAAAGATAACCTACATTTTAAAAGAATGTGTAGCAGAGTTCTAACTTTGCCTACCATTAAGAAAAATACAAATCAATCCTTACTCTCAAAACAATTATTTCCCTACTGTCTTTTTCCAAGGAGTTGAATATCACTTTGCCTTTGAAATTTGGAAACGGGACAAGGGGAAAAGGGTTTTTTTTTTGTTTTTAACTCAAGGAAAAAATGGATTAAATAAGTTATTTATAGTACACTCAACAACGGGCCTATAAAATAGACGTTGTAAGAATGACTTATGGAACTAACTCAAATACATTCAATGAAGAGTAGCTTGTTAATGATTACTTGTAATATTTTAAAGAACCTAGAAAAGCGCAGACAGTAGCAGATCTTATACTGGTCATTTTTATTTCTGCTTCAAGCTAAAGTATCCAAGGGTAGTCAGCCCCCCCCCACGATATTCCATATATTCAAAAATGCTTCAGATTTTTGAGCCCCCCCCACCAAAACTGCCAGATTTAGACAATAAATACATTGTGAAGTTACTCGATGTTATTAATAATACTATGTAAGTCTAAAACAAAGTCTTAGGCAATGAAAAGAAAAAAACTTCAGTTAGTTTCTTACCATGGTGTTGCTTCTTTTTTGTTTTCTATAGATACACCAAGAGAATATGGGAAGTAAAATGCAGCCGTGTGTGCATTACCATATCAATCTTCTTACTTCTCAAAATACCCTTGTCTCATCCTTCTCCTTCCAGCACACCCTGGTGAGCTCTCATCAGCTCACCTTTGGCAGTGCTGCTCTCTCCTAGAGCCAGAGCCGGCTGTCTCCCAGAGCTGAATGACAGACACTGACTGTTTATGTGAAAAGCACATTTAATAAGGGTGTGTTTGATTCAAGAGTTGAAAGTGTTAAAGAGGTGTGCCCTTTTTTGGGTGTGACACTACACCAAAATTGCTGAAAAGACAACAGAGGAAGTAGTAGGTAGTTTGTAGAAAGTTGCCCTGCATATATTAAATTGCATGAGAAACCTGATTATATGATTATAGGTAGACAGGAAGTAGGTAGAGAAAGAAGGATATGGTGCCTTTGATTTTCCTTCTCTGGTGAACAAGGCCAATTTTCTTTAATGCTCTGTGTTTTGTTTTGTTTTATTTTAATTCCAGCTTTTATTTACTTACATTTTTTAAAACAAAAGTATACATTATACACTACAAACTACATCCCATGTGCCATTACAAAAATGTGTCCAAGCATGCAACATAATAATTGAAAAGGCAAAAACTATGTTCACCTCATAATACTTAAATAATGGACACCTAAATTTATCAACATAATTCAATAATTATAAATTATCATAACATTTAGTCTACAGTTTCTAGTTGCTATATGTCTTGTCAGAAGTTTTCAGTACTTGATAACAAGTTACATTCTTTCACAAAATAATTTCACTGCTATCAGACCTCTTAATTACTTAAGTCTTTGATGTACACCAGGAAAAAATGCTCTCCTGTTTCTTTCATCATAACCACTAGTATTAGAAACATATTAAGCATCTGCTGGCTCATGTCAGTGTATTGGTGATGGTGAATATGCATTTGAAATGCTATTCTTTTTTTTTTAAATTTAACTGTGGTAGAAAGTACATAACATAAAATGTACCATCTTAACCATTTTTAAAGTGTAGAGTTCTACAGTGTTAACTATATGTACATTGCTGTACAATAGATCTCCAGAATTTTTTCATCTTGAAAAACTGAAATCTATCATCATCCAGAAACTCCCATTCTCCTCTGCCCACCCCCTGCCACCCCAAGCCCCTGGCAACCACCATTCTACTTTATGACTCTGAGTTTGACTACTTTAGGTATCTCGTCTAAGCGGAATCATACAATATTTGTTTTTGGTGACTAGCTTCTTTCATATAGCATAATGTTTTCAAGGTTATCTATGTTGTATGCATATGTATCATTACTTCTTTCTTTTTATGGCTGAATAATATCCCATTGTATGTATATGCCACATATTCTTTTTTTTTTTTTCCCTTTAACTTTCATTTTAAGTTCCAGGGTACATGTGCAGGATGTGCAGGTTTGTTACGTGAGTAAACGTATGCCATGGTGGTTTGCTGCACAGATCAATCCATCACCTAGGTATTAAGCCCAGCATCCATTAGCTGTTCTTCCTGATGCTCTCCCTCCCTCTCCCCCTCTGACAGGTCCCAATGTGTGTTGTTCCCCCACCATGTGTTCATGTGTTCTCATCCCACTTATACATGAGAACATGTGGTGTTTGGTTTTCTGTTCCTGCATTAGTTTGCTGAGGATAACAGCTTCCAGCTCCATCCATGTCCCTGAAAAGGACATGATCTTGTTCCTTTTATTATGGCACTGAAAGGACACAAAGATAGATGTGTACCTGCCCCCCACCCGCTACACCCTTGTTCTGCTCTCTAATCTTTGCACATACCAGAGATTTCGTAAGTTCTGTGAGTACCTGGTTTTCTGCACGTACCAGAGATTTTGTTTTGCACATACCAGAGATTTTGTAAGTTCTGAGGCAAGGTCACAAGACGTGTTTAAGTAAGATAAACTCTTGCTGCCATAAACCTGCTCTCCCGCCTCAAAGTTTGAACCAAAATATCAGAAATGGCGGGAACCAATCATAGTTAGCCAAATCGCCTTGTTCAAACACTAGCCAATCATATATCTGATTTGTATAATAACTCTATGCCCACTTTTCTTAGACTATATAACACTGCTCGGAGCTCAGTGGGGGAGCTCTCCTGCCCGTCTCGTTTCACGAGCGAGGGAGAGTTCCAGGTTCGAACCTGTAATAAAGATCCTTGCTGCTTAGCTTTGACTCTGGACTCTGGTGGTCTTCTTCGGGGAATAAACGGTCTGGGCATAACAAATGGGGGCTCGTCCGGGATTTCCCCCAAGCCCACCAGACCCCCAAGACAATGGATCTTAATCTGTAGGTAAGCCGGCTTTGTCACTGTCTCTGTCTTTGTCTCTGTCTGTCTCCCTGAAATTTCGCGAAATCCGTAATCTGTAATCTGTATTGGTCTGTTTTATAAGTGGCATGGTCTTGGCGGACGCGCTAAAAGACAGCCACTCGGGACTGGTGGGAGACGTCCCCCAGTGCCCATCTGGGGGCCTCCATCCTTGGTTTCCCCGTCTGACTCAGGTCGGAAGTCCGACACGCGCTTACGAAGGCTCATCGTTTCTCACTGTCTGTCCATTATTGTTAAGTGTTAAGTGTAAGCCCAAAACGAAACATAAAACCTTTTCTTCCCCTTCCAGGACCGGACCTGTCGGATACTCCCCTCTGCTTCACACTCATTTTCGTCCCTCCTTCTCTTTGTAGGAGCAGTCCAAAGATGGGCAACAACCAGAGCACGCCGCTCTCACTCCTTGTTACCAATTTTAAGGATGTGAAGGCTCGGGGGCGTAACTTAAGCGTAGAACTAAAGAAGGGAAAGCTAGTTACTTTCTGCCGTTTGGAGTGGCCCTCTTTCGGCATAGGGTGGCCCTCCGAAGGAACTTTCTGTCTCTCTATTATTACTAAGGTAAAAACTAAGATTTTTCCTGCCAGGGCAGTCAGGACATCCTGATCAAATTCCTTATATTCTAGTGTGGCAAAATCTTGTGGAAGACCCACCGCCCTGGATAACTCCATTCATCCTTGAGCCTTGCAAGGTCCTAGTAATGCGACCTACAAGACAAAGGACTCCCTCTGCTCCCTCGGCCCCTGTGCTGCCAGACAGCCAGGACCCCCTAACGTTAGAACCCACACTTCCCCCACCATATCCGCACCTTATCCCGCAGGACCCAGTCCCCCAGGGTGGTGCTTCCGTAGAGGGAAACCGAGAAGCGGAAGCAGCCGAGAGCGAAAGTAACCCGGGGGGGCCGGCCGGCCGAACGCGAGGCCGCGTAATGCGGGACCAAGCTTCCCGACTCCCTGACTCCACCGTAGCCCTGCCTCTCAGAGAAAGAGGATCGCTCGATGATACCGGGCTCTCCCGTCTCATGTATTGGCCTTTTTCCACTAGTGATTTATACAATTGGAAGTCCCAAAATGCTCGGTTCTCCGATAATCCCAAAGATCTAACCTCGTTGTTAGACAGTGTCATGTTTACTCACCAGCCAACCTGGGATGACTGTCAACAGCTCCTCCGAATCCTGTTCACAACAGAGGAGCGGGAAAGAATCCAAGTTGAGGCCAGAAAGCTGGTTCCAGGAGATGATGGCCAGCCAACTGCAAATCCTGACCTCATTAACGCGGCTTTTCCTTTGACCCGGCCCAGATGGGACTACAACACGGCAGAAGGTAGGGGACGACTGCTCATTTATCACCAGACTCTAATGGCGGGTCTCCGGGCTGCAGCTTGCAAGCCCACCAATTTGGCTAAAGTATATTCTGTGTTACAAGGTAAGACAGAAAGCCCCGCTGTGTATTTAGAGAGATTAATGGAAGCTTTCAGACAGTATACCCCTATGGACCCGGAAGCACTGGAAAATCAGGCTGCGGTAGTAATGTCCTTTGTAAACCAGGCAGCATCAGATATTAGAAGAAAACTCCAGAAATTAGAAGGTTTAGAGGGAAAGCAGATTCAGGACCTCCTTCAGATGGCCCAGCGAGTTTATAATAATAGGGATACTCCAGAAGAAAAACAGTTCAAGGCAACCAAAGAAATGACCAAAGTTTTAGTAGCAGCTTTCCCCCAGGCAGGGAATGGCCAAAGCAGAAAGCAGACAAAGCAAGGCTCTAGGCAAGGATTAGAAAAGGATCAGTGTGCTTATTGCAAGGAACGTGGTCACTGGATTAAAGACTGCCCAAAGAAACGGAGACCAGCTAACCCTACCTCCGTACTCGTTACCCAGGACTCTGACTAGGGAAGACGGGGTTCGGACCCCCTCCCCGAACCCAGGGTAACTTTGCAAGTGGAGGGGTCCCCAGTTTGCTTTTTGGTCGATACTGGGGCGGAACGCTCAGTCCTAACCAAACCAATTGGAAAAATGTCTAAGAAAACATCCTGGGTGCACGGGGCCACAGGCATCAAAAAATACCCCTGGACAACCCAGAGGACTGTAGACTTAGGAACGGGAAAAGTCTCCCATTCCTTCCTAGTCATCCCAGAGAGCCCCTGCCCTCTACTAGGGAGGGACTTGCTGACAAAAATGGGGGCCCAAATCCACTTTGAGCCAGAAGGGCCCAAGATAACTGATTCCCAAAACAGGCCAATATCTATCCTGACTGTCACCTTAGAAGATGAGTACAGACTCCATCAAGAGCAAAAGCCCCCCGATCAGGAAATTGACTCTTGGCTCCAGCGTTTCCCTGAAGCGTGGGCAGAAACTGGGGGCTTAGGGCTAGCTAAACATCGACCTGCCATATTTGTGGAAGTTAAGCCAGGGACGGACCCGGTTCGGGTTCGGCAATATCCTATGCCCCTGGAGGCAAGAGAAGGAATTACGCCCCATATCCGCCGACTCCTAGACCAGGGAGTCCTACGGGCTTGCCACTCATCCTGGAATACTCCACTGTTACCTGTTCGTAAACCCAACAGTACGGACTACAGGCCAGTACAGGATTTAAGAGAAGTTAATAAAAGGGTCATGGACATACATCCCACTGTGCCCAATCCATACACCCTTCTGAGTGCTTTACATCCCGAAAAACAGTGGTATACCGTTCTTGATCTAAAAGATGCTTTCTTCAGCCTTCCTCTGGCTCCCAAAAGTCAAGGACTCTTTGCATTTCAATGGACGGATCCTGAGAGGGGCATCAACGGTCAGCTAACATGGACCAGGCTGCCACAAGGGTTCAAGAACTCGCCAACCCTGTTCGATGAAGCCCTTCATGAAGATCTGGGTGAGTACCGGCGGCAACACCCTGAAATAACTCTTTTGCAATATGTTGATGATCTCTTAATAGCAGCCAGATCCCCAGAAACTTGTGTTCAAGGGACTGAGGACCTCTTGAAGACTCTGGGGGAGCTAGGCTACCGAGCCTCAGCAACAAAGGCTCAGATCTGCAAGTCGGAGGTAACTTATCTGGGGTACCTATTAAAAGGGGGGCAACGCTGGCTAACCAAAGCCTGAAAGGAAACAGTCCTACGCATCCCTAGACCCCAGTCGACACGGCAAGTGAGAGAATTCCTGGGGTCGGCAGGGTTCTGTAGATTATGGATACCCGGATTTGCTGAGTTAGCCAAGCCCCTATACCAGGCAACAAAGGAATGGCAGCCCTTCAATTGGATGGAAGAGGCTGAGCTGGCCTTTCAACAAATCAAAACTGCCTTGTTATCAGCCCCCGCGCTGGGGCTCCCTGATGTCTCCAAGCCCTTCCACTTATACGTAGATGAAAGTAAGGGTGTTGCAAAAGCCGTGTTAACACAGTACCTAGGCCCCTGGCAGAGGCCAGTTGCCTATTTGTCAAAAAAATTAGATTCAGTGGCTGCTGGCTGGCCACCCTGCCTGCGGATAATCGCGGCGACCGCCCTAATGGTCCGAGATGCTGATAAACTTATCATGGGGCAAGAGTTGCGCGTTATAACCCCGCATGCCATTGAAGGCGTCCTCTGGCAGCCGCCGGACCGATGGATGAGTAACGCCCGGCTCACCCACTATCAAGGACTGCTGTTAAACCCCTCAGAATAACTTTTCTGCCCCCAACCTCTTTAAATCCTGCTTCACTGCTGCCAAATCCAGACTTGGATGCCCCGTTCCATGAGTGCACTGAGATACTGGCTCAGGTGCATGGGGTGCGGGAGGACCTGCAAGATCGTCCGCTCCCCGACACAGAACTCACCTGGTTCACTGATGGCAGCAGCTACGTCCACCAAGGCCAGCGGTATGCAGGAGCGGCTGTAACCTCAGAGACTGAGGTAATCTGGGCGGAACCCTTGCCTCCAGGGACATCGGCCCAAAGAGCCGAACTGATAGCCCTCACACAGGCCCTCACCCTAGGGGCAGAGAAAAAACTAACAGTATACACGGATAGCCGCTATGCTTTCGCTACTGCGCACATACATGGGGCCATCTACAGAGAAAGGGGACTATTAACAGCCAAAGGCAAAGAAATAAAAAACAAGCAAGAGATCCTAGCTCTATTAACTGCTTTGTGGAAACCAAAGAAATTGGCTATCGTACATTACCCTGGGCATCAGAAACCAACTACGCCAATTGCTCGAGGCAACTTCTTAGCCGACCAAACCGCAAGGAGCATAGCAAAAGCTCCCAGTCAGCTCCTCGCGCTCCAGCTCCCCGATCCTGGCCCGCGAAATTTGCCATGTTTTCCCGACTATACCGAACATGATCGTGAATGGATGAACACGCTTTCCCTAAAACAGGTTAAAAATGGGTGGTGGACTGATATAAATGACCAAACCATCCTACCAGAAAAATTAGGACGGCAGGTGTTGGAACACATCCACCGGACAACCCACCTGGGTGCCCGGCGAATGATGGACTTAATCAGGCACGCCAAGTTTAGAATCAGGCACATAGCTGAACTGGCCAGCGATGTCACAACAAATTGCAAAGCCTGCCAACTAAACAACGCTTGCCCCCAAACCCAGACCACCGCAGGAATTAGGTGTAGAGGAACTAGGCCTGGTATCTATTAGGAAATAGACTTTACTGAGATAAAGCCTGGAAAATATGGGTATCAGTACTTACTTGTCTTTGTAGATACTTTTTCAGGATGGACAGAAGCGTTCCCAACTAAGAGAGAAACTGCTCAGGTTGTAGCAAAGAAAATTTTGGAAGAAATCCTCCCCAGGTATGGCTTTCCCGTCCAAATAGGGTCAGACAATGGGCCAGCCTTCGTTGCTAAGGTAAGTCAGGATTTGGCTTCCATTCTTGGGGCAAATTGGAAATTACATTGTGCTTATAGGCCCCAAAGCTCAGGACAGGTAGAAAGGATGAATCGGACTCTGAAGGAGACCTTAACTAAATTGACCATGGAGACTGGCGCTAATTGGGTAGTACTTCTCCCCTACGCTCTGTTCCGGGCCCGAAATACCCCTTACAGACTGGGCCTCACACCATATGAAATCATGTATGGCAGACCCCCACCCCTGGTCCCCAGTCTAAAAGATGACTTACTCAAACCTGAAACTGAAAATGTCTCTGAGCTCCTGTTCTCCTTACAAGCCTTACAGAAAATTCACCAGGAAATTTGGCCCAGACTACGAGAACTGTACGAGGCAGGACCTCCGCCGACGCCTCATCCGTTCCAGCCGGGAGACTGGGTCCTAGTCAAGCGCCACCGGCAAGAAACTCTTCAACCCAGGTGGAAAGGACCACTGCAAGTACTCCTGACTACTCCTACCGCTTTCAAAGTAGAAGGCATCGCTTCGTGGATCCACTACACACACGTCAAACCAGTGGACCCAACATCCGACCTTCTCGAGCCGTCTGGAGCACCGGTTACATGGACTGTAGACAAAGCTAAGAACAATCCCTTAAAGCTAACCCTGCGCCGTCACCCACATAGCCGTAACCATGTCTAGCTTGCCTATGCTTTTATGCCTTATACATCTGACTCTCCTAACTGCTGCGCCGTCTAATCCCTATGTCTGGAGGTTCTGGCTCTATGAGAACAAAACTCACCCCAGGGAAACCCCCCAAGTGGGTAAACTGCTAGCTAGTGCAGACTGCCCCCCCTCCGGGTGCAATACTCCAATTTACCTCAATTTCACTAATTTCCAAATTGCCCAACCGGGGATACCCATGATTTGTTTTGAATATGATCAGACTGAATATAATTGTAAGAATTATTGGTGGCACCAGAATGCAGGATGCCCATACCACTATTGTAAAATGCACTCAGCCAGGGTATGGGACGAATACCCGAGAAAGTCTAACCTCCTCAGGACTCGCTACCCGACAGGGACTCCCAACATAGTCACTTGGATAATAACAGATCCAGGGCACTCCCGGTGGACATCGCCCCAACATGGGGCAGTCTACTACGATGCCAGTAGTAGCTGGCCTAGTAGCCACCTGTACTTGTGGCGGAGTCTAGTCCAGATTTGACCCTTAATCCATACACAAATCCACAGACAGGAAACCAAGCTATCACAAGACTTACAGCCCTTCTCCTGGCTAACCCTATTACAAGAAGGGCTAGCATTCGCCAACCTCACCGGTTTAGGCGACCTGTCCTCTTGCTTTATGTGTGCAACCTTAGGAAGACCACCATTAACCGCTGTTCCCCTTTCCTCCCCACCCACAAACTATATGCCAGATTCTAATTCATCAACAGTTGTAATACCTGATGTAGCCCTGTACCGTGACCCATACCAAGAGAAATACCCCTACTGTTATTCAGCATTTAGTAGCAGCCTCTGCAACCAGACGGCTACATACCCTAATAGCCCCATACGTGCTCCCCCTGGTGTGTTCTTCTGGTGTAATATGACTCTGTTAAAAACTCTGTCCAAAAGCATCTCTGACGGACAGTTGTGCATCCCTGTTACACTAGTTCCCCGACTGACCCTGCTGACCCCGGCAGAGTTCATAGGCTGGGCGGGGACTGCCCCAACTGAAACTGCGCGACATAGACGAGCAGTTTTTCTACCACTAATTGCCGGAATATCCTTAACCACCTCTGTCATCGCAGCGGGGTTAGCAGGAGGGGCCCTACAACACTCCATGATAGAAAACGACAAGCTGTTACAACAGTTCTCTGTTGCTATGGAAGACTCCGCCTATTCCCTAGCCTCCCTTCAGCAGCAGCTCACCTCCCTAGCACAGGTCACCCTTCAAAACCACAGAGCCTTAGACTTACTCACGGCTGAGAAAGGAGGTACCTGTATGTTCCTCAAAGAAGAATGCTGTTTCTATATAAATGAGTCAGGGTTAGTTGAGGAAAGAGTCCAACGCCTACACGAACTAAGCTTAGAAATGAAAAAGCAACAATTCACTACAGCCGCTAACAATTGGTGGAGCTCTTCAATGTTTTCCCTTCTGGCACCCCTTTTAGGCCCCCTAATGTCTTTACTACTTCTATTCACTATAGGCCCCTGTGTGGTAAATAAAATTTTACAATTTGTCAGAGAAAGGTTTGATACCATCCAACTAATGGTCCTCCGTAGCCATCACCAGCCTCTGCTGCACCCAGAAAGTGAGGCTATATTATAAGACTCTGGAAATCCAAGATTGGACATCCAGTTACTTATGAGAAGGGGGAAATGAAAGGACACAAAGATAGATGTGTACCTGCCCCCCACCCGCTACACCCTTGTTCTGCTCTCTAATCTTTGCACATACCAGAGATTTCGTAAGTTCTGTGAGTACCTGGTTTTCTGCACGTACCAGAGATTTTGTTTTGCACATACCAGAGATTTTGTAAGTTCTGAGGCAAGGTCACAAGACGTGTTTAAGTAAGATAAACTCTTGCTGCCATAAACCTGCTCTCCCGCCTCAAAGTTTGAACCAAAATATCAGAAATGGCGGGAACCAATCATAGTTAGCCAAATCGCCTTGTTCAAACACTAGCCAATCATATATCTGATTTGTATAATAACTCTATGCCCACTTTTCTTAGACTATATAACACTGCTCGGAGCTCAGTGGGGGAGCTCTCCTGCCCGTCTCGTTTCACGAGCGAGGGAGAGTTCCAGGTTCGAACCTGTAATAAAGATCCTTGCTGCTTAGCTTTGACTCTGGACTCTGGTGGTCTTCTTCGGGGAATAAACGGTCTGGGCATAACAGCACATATTCTTTATCCATTTATCTGTTGATGGACATTTGGGTTCTTCCCTTCTCTTGACTATTATGAATAATGCTGCAGTGAACATGGGTGTGTAAATATTTCTTTGAGATCCTGCTCTCAATACTTTTGGATATATACACCCTGAGACTGGTAGATTATATGGTAATTCTAGTTTTAACTTTTTGAGGAATTGCCATACTCTTTCCTATAGTAGCTGCACCATTTTATATTCCCAGTAACAGTGCATAAGAGTTCCAGTTTCCCAACATCTTCACCAACTTATTATTTTTTGATAGTGGCCATCCTCATGGATGTGAGGTGATATCCCATTGTGATTTTAATTTGCATTTCTCTAATGATTAATAATGTTGAGCATCTTCTCTTATGCATGTTAGTCATTTGTTTATCTTTGGAGAAATATCATTCAAGTCTTTTGCCCATTTTTTAAAGATTGTTTTTGTTTTTCAGAAGGGTTATACAAAGAAGATAGTGATATCCAATTTTACAAAAATATTACAAAATCCCCCAGGCTTGGCAAGAAATGATTCATTTTTTCCTGATCTAAACTCAGCTGTAATTTTCTATGTAAGTCTATGTAAAAGGATAAAAATAGAATAGATTAACAGTTAGGCTCTCCTAAAAGTAAAAAAAAAAAAAAAAAATAGAAAAAGGTTAATTTATGAAAAGACTCAATGATCATTTGCCTCCATGACTATATTTACAGTATGTCACACTCATCATTACATGAGGGCTCCTGTATTTCATTTATTCATTCAACAAGCGTTTATTGGTTGCCAGCTTTGCAGAGTCAGGGATTAAAGGACAGGTGTCTCACATTAAGAAACTCAGTTTGGGGTAAAAGGGAAGGAAGAAAGATGGATGTGTGAAGACAATACAAGGGGATATTGTTATAATATTTACAGGTATGTATATGATTTGTGCCATATGATAATAGCTACCATTTATGGATGGCCTGCGTAGAAGAAGCAGTACTTTGTTGAGAAAGTGGCATTTGAATAAATACTTAAAATACAAGCACCCTAGCTCTGGGTGGGTGGGTCGGTCCGTCCTTCCTTCCTTCCTTCCTTCCTTCCTTCCTTCCTTCCTTCCTTCCTTCCTTCCTTCCTCTCTTCCTTCCTTCTTCTCTTCTCTTCCTTCCTTCTTCTCTTCCTTCCCTCCTTCTTCTCTTCCTTCCTTCTTCTCTTCCTTCCCTCCTTCTTCTCTTCCTTCCTTCTTCTCTTCCTCCCTCCCTCCCTCTCCCACTTCCTTCCTTCCTTCAGAAGTATTATGGCTGATAGCAGATAAAACCTTTATAATCTAATACTAATCTAATTCTCTAGCAATCATTTATATTATAAACATTTGTTTGGTACTATTACTTTGTAAGTAATTGAAAACAAAATATTAAAAGAATTCTTCTATTAACGCAAGCTGCACAGAAAAGATGCGAAACAATTACTATCTTCTATATAGCACCTACCATGTACTCAGTATGGAATGGATAGAGAACATGTGACTTATTTTGACATCTAGAAGCTTATAGGCTTGTCTATAAAACCACCACCAACATGCAGAGAGGCATATAATTAGCTGCTAAAGTATGTAGTTGAGATATGTGTAATGCTTTAAGAGTTCAAAGAGGAAGAGATTAGTGAAGGTGTGCAGTCAGAAGACCACAGGAATAACACAGTACTAGCCTTAAAGGATGGATTTAATAAGATGAGGGCCATGAAAAGGCATTCTGGGTGAGGGGAACCAACTGAAGAAAGGCAACCAAATGACACCAGGTACAGGGCTCGAACTGTAGTTATGAGGCATGAAGATTGGTGGAATGAATACATGGGAGGTTGAGTGAGTATGATTGATCTCGTTTGGGGAAAGCCTTGAGAGGCAAGTCAAGAGCTTAGATGTGATGTCATGGGAAATATGATGCCTTTTAAGGTTTCTGAGCAGGGAGGCGACATGATCTGCAGCAGTGTTGGAGAAAGACAAGCATGGCAGCCCCTGGTGGGCCCAAGTGGATGAGGACCTAGAATCAGCAGTTCAGACGTAAGGTGCTAAGGGGCCTGAGGTGACCACCAGATATCGGAATGGAGGGAGGAAAAGAAAGAACCGAAGGAAAGCAGACACTGAGAGAGAGAGTTGAATCCAAAGGAACTCCATGATGCAGAGTTTTGAGGCCTGGAAGAACACTGGAGAGCTCCATCAGAGGATAAGAAGTCCAGTTTGGATCATGTTGAACTTAGGAGAAAGTTAATATTTCTAAGTGGAAATGGCCACAAACCATGTAGGTTTCACTCTCAAAGCTATGCCTCTATACTTTATCTGAGCCCTAAGTCAGTCTCATAGTAGATCACAATTTGGTAGGAAAAAATATAAGCTCCAGTTTGTAAATGGCATTATTAACTCTGTTACAGGGCAATGTTCCCTGTAAAAGACAAAAGACACCTCTACTTGCCTTCAGCCTCCATCAGCATTTTCCAGGTTTTAATCAGGAGTCAGTCCTTTTGCATGCAGCCTCCACACAGGTGGCTCATGCTGAGGAGCCTTTGTTCTGAGACCTTCATTAATAAGCATATGCAATAACTGCTCTGACACGACTTGTGAGGATTTCATCATTTTGTTTAAATAAAGTGTTTGAAAAAAGGCTAATGCTTTGTGGTCATCATAATGAATGAAATAAATATAGCAAGCCTGTAGTTTTGTTTTTAAACAAACCAATGAAATTCTCTTGCAAGAGGAGGCTTCATTAAATTAATATCACATAGCGATTAGAGGAAGACCTGCCTGTTTTAGTTACTTTCCAGCCTTAATCAAGTTATTATACTATGTCATGAGGACACATTTTTTGAAGTACAAGTTGAAAAACGATCAGGTGCTTATCACTAGTAACAGGCCTTTTCACAGAGCGTGAGAAAGGGAATGGGAATTCGGCACACCTTCTACTTTCTGTCCCCTTAGCCAAATTTGCCAGGGGTCAATTCTAGCTTGAAGACTTTCCTCACATGCTCATTCTTTCTGTGAATCTGTATTCCTGCTCTTGACTCTATGACTGAGTTTCTGCAAAGCACAGAGGTGGGTTAAATGCGAAGAAAAGCAAAATTGCCTTACCTGACGTTCCTCCCACATTTGCTAGCCCTGCCCTTCCATATCATATTGGAAAAAATTCATATAAACATATTTCAGCTGTGAGTCACAGATGATGTACATGTGGATAAATGTAGAGAAAGTGATAATAGGGCCCTACAAATCTTCTGAGTGTAAAAAATATGACATTTCTGAAAGATATAATATTTAATTCACTATCCTTTATTTTAATCTCCTCAATCTATTTTATTAGGTTTTGATTACTTCCTCTTTCATAGTCTACCTGGTGAAATGTTCCCCCCTAAACTAAGCTACAGAATTTTCTTTCTGTCCTTATTCCTTTAACAAACTTCATGCCAGGCAAGCCTGGCTTAAACATGGTTATGGCACAGTTGTTGCTTCCCCAAAGCAGAAATGCAGAGGAAACAGCCTGCATTCACAACAGAGTGAAGGAGGGAGTCTCCTGGCTCTTTTAAGAAGCCAACAGCATTACATCACTCCACCTTTGTAGACATATTTCACTAAACAGTAGGTAGAAATTCTGAGAGGGAAATGACAACTGTAATGTAGACTAAGGACCCCCCTCTGCGGTTGGCTTTTCATGCCCTGCTGGAGTCACGAGTCTCTCCATAGAAGACAAAATCTTCTCAGAGTTCTTTATGTTTCTCCACTTATGCACTTTTTAGACATTTTAGGCATTTAATCGCTGTTTCTCTAGATATTAATGAATAGACTCAATGCATCATTTACAGAGGATAATTTTATGTTCTTATTTCTGGATAAAATAAAATGAACTGAAACCAACTCCAAACAACGGAAACTACAGCCAAACTAAAATGATTAACAATTATTAATTCTTTTTTTTTTTTTGAAACAGAGTCTCACTCTGTCCCCCAGGCTGGAGTACAGAAGTGCGATCTTGGCTCACTGCAACCTCCGCTTCCCGGGTCCAAGCGATTCTCCTGTCTCAACATCCTGAGTAGCGGGGACTACAGGTGCATACTACTCCCCCCGGCTAATTTGTTTTTGTATTTTTAGTAGAGACAGGGTTTCACCATGTTGGCCAGGCTGGTCTCAAACTCCTGACCTCAGGTGATCCACCCGCCTCCACCTCCCAAAGTGCTGGGATTACATGAGTGAGCCACTGCGCCCGGCAAATGTTTTCATTTTCAATCTACCAAAAAAATGACAAGGGAATTCTTTTCATATACATTATATAAAGACTTTTACATTAAAAATAGTGATTAATTTGATTTTTTTTTTCTATTTTGAAGCAATTTTTGGTCTTATGACACAATCAAATCAACATTTTATCAAGACCTTGGCCCACTGAGAGTGACATCAGCAAGATGGCCAACTAGAGTTGCCTGGCTTTCATCCCGCTAACACCAAAGAAACGAACAATGAATACATATCTACATTCTGACTGGAGTGACTGAGGAAATGTGCTGGAGAGCACCAGGAAAACCACAAAACCCCTGCGGATCACAGACGCCTAGGACAGCTCGCTCCTTAAAAAGGGGAGTAAGGAATCCTGCCTCTGCCTCACCATCTCCTCGCTGGGATCAGGTCAGAGCTGGAGACCTCTTCTTAAGGGAAAAAGTAAGCTGCAGACCCTCGGCAGTCCCCACACTGCCACAGACGCCGGGAGTCATTGCCACAGGAGGGTCCCCAGTCCTCACAGGCCCTAAGTCCAGTGTGAACAGTTGCTGGGAGTCTAAACAGCTGCATTTACATTTCCCAGAATAAGAACTCCCTTGACACCTCCCACCCCCAGGATCTAAGCCACTACAGCACAACACCATCTTGAAACTGGACCCACATTTGGAGTGTGTACTGCCCTCCACCAATCCATCCCTGACACCTTGCTTTCATTACGCTAAATTCCCACACGTGCCTGCAATACCCCAGCTACCCAGAACCTAGGCCTAAAGGAATAACTGGGACACCCATGCCCAAGTCCATGAGGTACCTAATCACCCAGGGACACAGGCCACCTGTGCAGTAGTGGGAAGTTCATGTGCAGATATCAGGCCCACAGGCACCCACCCCCATGCCTGACAGCTGGCCTACAGTCAGCCCATCCCACCAGAGAGAGCTACGTATAGCCTCTGGCCTGCAAACACCTGCCCCAGGAGTGACAGCTGGCAAGGTGGCACCACCCCACCATAGAAGGTTACCAGCAGTGGCTATCCACATGTGCCTGCCCTTGGCCTTATAGCCAGCACCACCTCACCAAAGAGAGTTGTACACAACTGTTGGCCATTTACCCACCCCTGGTTTGACAGCCAGCTTGGAGGTGGCCCTGTACCACAGGGAGGGATCTTGTGCAGCAACAAGGTCATGTATGTCTTCCCTGGCCTGACAGCAAGCCTGGAGGGGACCCTACCCCACTGGAGAGAATGGCCACTCAGCTACCTAACCTATACGCACCTGACCCAGATCTGACAAATAGCACAGTGGTGACTATGCCATTAAGGAGAGCCCACCACATAATCTGCTGGCCTGCCACACCTGCACATGTCCAGCCAACAACCAGCTTAGTGCCCCGGCCCCCTCAAAACCATACCACCATAGTCATAGACTGCAGTCTGGGATGCTGAGCTAATCGCAGGCATTGCAGGTAAGGATTACAGCTGAAGAATCTTTATGAAGACCACACTACTGAGTCCACTCATCCAGAACCAAAGTCAATGCACCATTCCCAACCAACACCCTAGGACCCATATATAGGAAAAAGCCTTTTCCTACAGAAGCTACTCCATAAAATTGGAAAAAGCGACTGTATTACCAGATGGACAGATATCAATGTAGGGACACAGAAGCAAAAAAGCAAGAAAAGATGACACCTCCCCCAAAACACAGTTAGTCTCCATTAACAGATCCTCCCAAAAATGGTATTTATGAAATCTCTGAAAAAGAATTCAAAATGATGATCTTAAGGAAACTCAGTGAAATATAAGAGAATACAGACAAACAATTCAATGAAAGCAAGAAATCAATTCATGATCTGTATGAGAAATTCAACAAAAAGATAGATATCATAAAAAAGAACCAAACAGAAATCTTGGAGCTGAAGAATTCAATGAACAAGGTACAATGAATAAAAAATACAGTGAATGTGGCTTCTGTTGAGGAATAAACAAAAATAAAAAATACCATTGAGAGCTTCAACAACAGACTAGATCAAGCAGAAGAAATAATTTCTGAACTTGAAGACAGGTCTTTTGAAATAACTCAGATGAAAGAAAAAAACTAAGTATAAAAAAGAATGAAGAAAGCCTATGGGATTTATGGGGCACCATTAAGCAAACAAATATGTGCATTATGGGAGTGTCATAGAATGAAGAAATGGAGATAAAGCAAAGAAAAACTGTTTAACAAAATAATAGCTGAAAATTTCCCAAATCTTGGTAGAGATATGGACATCCAGATCCAGGAAGCTCAAAAGTCTCCTATGAGATTCAACAACCCCCACCCCCACCTCAAAATTCTCTCTGGGGGACATTATAATCAAACTGTCAGAAGTCAAAGACAAAGAGAGAATTCTAAAAGCTGCATGAGAAGAATATCAAGTTACATATAAGGAAATCTTTATTAGACTATCAGCAGATTTCTCAGCAGAAACCTTACAGGCCAGAAGAGAAAGGGATGACATATTCAAAGTTCTGGGGGGAAAAGAAAACTGTCAGCCAAAAATGCTATATGCAAAAGAGCTATTCTTCAGAAATGAAGAGAAATAAAAGAACTCAGACAAGCAAAAACTGAGAGAACTCATCACCACTAGACCAGCCTTACAAAAAAATGCTTAAAAGAATTTTACAATAGGAAAACAAATGGGTGATAATTAATATCTTGAAAACACATGGAAGTAAAAAACTCACTAATATAGGTAAATCCACAACCATGCTCAGAATACTCCAGTGCTGTAATGGTACCATGTAAATTCTTCAGTTCTCTAGTATAAAGGTTTAAAGTCAAAAAGGTAAAAGACATCAATAGCTATAATAAGTGGCTAAAGAACACATACAAGATAAAGATGTAAATTAAGCAATCAAAATGCAAAAAGGTCGGTGAGGAGCCTAGAGTATTTGTATGGAACTAAAGTTAAGTTGTTAACAGCTTAAAATAGTCTATTATAATTACAAGACTTTTTTTGTTAACCCCATGGTAATCACACACACACAAATTTCAATAGATACACAAACAAGAAAAAGAAAGGAAACAAAGGTTGGTACTACAGAAAACCACCAAGTCACAGAGGTAAACAACAAAAAGAGAAAGAAAAGAATAAACAATCTACCAAAAAAACCCAGAAATCAATTAACAAAATGGCAGGAATAAGTCCTTACCTATCAATAATAACCTTGAATGTAAATGGATTAAATTCTCCAGTGACTGAATGGATAAAAAACAAGACCCAACTATATGTTGCCTATAAGAGATGAACCTAACCATTAAAGGCAAACATATACTGAAAGTAAAAGGATGGAAAAAGATTCCATGCAAATGGAAACCAAAAGTGAATAAGAGTAACCATACTTATATCAGATAAATTACACTTTAAGTCAAAATCTGTGAAAGGAGGGAAAGAAGATCATTTTATAATGATAAAGGGATTGAGTCAACAAGAAGCTATAACTATTGTAAATATATATATACATCCAATACCAGAGCAAATACATAAAGCAAAGTTTATTAGCTCTAAAGGAGAGATCTAAAGGAGAGATTGCAATACAGTAATCATAGCGGGCTTCAACACCATATTTTCAACAATGGACAGACCATCTAGACAGAAAAATCAACAAACTATGTCATAGACCAAATTGACCTAACAGACACTTACAGAACATTCCATCCAATAGCTGCAAAATACACATTCTTCTCAACCACACATAGAATATTCTTCAGGATAGATCATCACATGTTAAGCCACAAAACAAGTCTTGAAAAATTTAAGAAGATAGAATATCTTTTCAGACCACAATGGTATAAAACTAGAAATCAAGAAGAAAAACTTTGGAAATTTTATAAATACATGAAAATTAAATAACATGTTCTTTGATAATCAATGGGTCAATGAAGAAATTAAGAAGGAAATTTAAAGGTTCCTTGAGACAAATAAGGATGGAAACACATCAAATCAAAACCCATGGAACACAGCAAAAGCAGTTCTGAAAGGGAAGTTCATAGCAATAAACACCTACAACAAAAAAGAAGAAAGATTTCTAATAAATAACCTAACCATGTACCCCAGTGAACTAGAAAAACAGAACAAAATAAACCCAAAATGGGTAGAAGAAAGGAAATGAGGGCAGCATTACCTTGATTCCAAAACCAGACAAAAACACTGAAAAAAAAGGTAAACTACAGGTCAGTATCCCTGATGAATGCACATGCAAAAATTCTCAACAAGGTATTTGCAAACCAGATTCAACAGTAGTTAAAAATATTGCCCGGCCAGGCGCGGTGGCTCACGCCTGTAATCCCAGCACTTTGGGAGGCCAAGGCAGGCAGATCATGAGGTCAGGAGATTGAGACCATCCTGGCTAACACAGTGAAACCCCGTCTCTACTAAAATACAAAAAATTAGCTGGGTGTGGTGGTGGACACCTGTAGTCCCAGCTACTTGGGAGGCTGAGGCAGGAGAATGGCATGAACCCGGGAGGCAGAGCTTGCAGTAAGCCGAGATAGCACCACTGCACTCCAGCCTGGGTGAAAGAGCGAGACTCCGTCTCAAAAAAAAAATTATAAATATATATATCGTCCACTATGATCAAGTGGATTCATCCCATGGATACAAGGATAGTTCAACACACACAAATCAATAAATGTAACACACCACATTAACAAAAAGACAAAAAGCATTTCAAGAGATTTAGAAAAAGCAGTTGACAAATTTAACATCCCTTCATGATACAAACTGTCAACAAATCAGATATAGAAGGTATGTACTGCAACACAATAAAGGCCATATATGACAAACCCACCGTTGACATAATGTATGAAACAGTGATCACAAACAATACATAATTGAACATAATTATTATTACTGAACATAATACTAGAAGCCCTAGCTAGAGCAATTAGACAAGAGAAAGAAATAAAATACATCTAAATTGGAAAGGAGAAAGCTAAATTGTCCTTGTTTACAGATGATGTGATCTTATATTTAGAAAACCCTAATGAATCCACCAAAAAACCTGTTAGAACTAATTATCTAATTCAGTAAAGTCATGGAACACAAAATCAACATAGAAAAATCAGTAGCATTTCTATTTAACATATGCCAACAGCAAGTTATCTGGAAAAGAAATAAAGAAAACAGTTCTGTTTATAATAGCTACAAAAAAATTAAGATATCTAGGAATAAATTTAATCAAGGAAGTAAAAAATCTCTACACTGAAAACTATAAAACATTGATTAAAGAAATTGAACACAAGTGGAAATGGAAAAACATCTTTTGTCCTTGGATTGGAAGAAATAATATTGTTAAAATGGTCATACTACCCAAAGCAATCTACAGATTTAATGCAATCACTATTAAAATACCAATGACATTCATAGAAATAGAAAAAGAAATCCACCTCCCCCCCCCACTTTTTTTTTTGAAATAGGGTCTTGCTCTGTTACCCAGGCTGGAGTGCAGTAGCTCCATCATAGCTCACTGCAGGCTTGAACTGCTGGTCTCAAGCAATCCTCCCACCCCAGCCTCCCAAGTGGCTGGAACCACAGGGACATACTACCACATCCAGCTAATATATTTTTTTCCATATTGTAGAGATGGGGTGTCACTATGTTGCCTAGGCTGGACTCAAAATCTTTATAGTCTAGGCATTCTAGTATATTTTACATAGAATTAAAAGAAAGTATAAGGATTAGTTTATGCATTTGAGGAACTTTAATCCCCTGGGAGCCATAATATAGGCACCTGATGACAAAATAAAGCAGCATGTATCTGTATGAGTCATATCAACTAAGAATTTTAGAAATGTGAAGAAAGAGAGCAACTGTGAAGAAAGAGAGGGGGCTTTGTAAGAGTGGTGGCCCAGGCTAGGGTTTAGGCAGAAACGGAAGGATCAACTTCCCAGGCAAAGAGAAGAGCACAAGCAAAATGAAGATGGAAAAATGCACCGTCTCTTCAGGGAGATGCCAGTGGAACGGCTGAGACAGGGGACTCCCAAAGGGGATGGCTCAGACTCATCCGGCAGTCAGCAGGCAGATTGAAGAGATTGGGAGAAGCACATTTGTACATTAACAAAGGCAGCAGGCATATGCATTTCCTTCTGGGTTCTTGAAAAAGTTGACCGCTTTCTTGCTACAGAAGAGGATAAGAGGTCCTTTGCTTTGCTCTCTCCAGCTTTTTAGATGTTGATATTATAGTTCTCTGCTTCCTGCTTCTTGGGAATCTTCAGGCTATGCAGTAAACATTAGATTTTTTTTCCCCTAATGATACCCGAGGTGCCTTATTTACTAACAGGAAATTTTACTTCTTGCAACAAAACACTAACTGTATCCATTTCTGCAGGGAGTGGGGGTGGCAGGAGACAGCATCAATCTCTACTGCTGTCCTCTATGTAAGAGAACCACACCTAAGAATCTGATGATGCTAAAAAGATAATAGTTTCCAAATCTTCTGTGCATTTTAGTGAATACAGGCCTAAAATACAACACCCCTTGGCTTAGCAGAAAATTTTTGTTAAATATTTATGTATTTAAAATTAGTCTCAGTCAGAGTAGGAAGTAGAGATCTTCAAAAAATAAAGAATGAGAATTTAGAGGATTGAAGACTGGTCTCTAGAAATAGCAACAAGTTGGAACTTAAAGACTAGTGAGAAATTCCCAGTATGTGGAATAGCTGAGGAAACTTTATCAACAGCAGGGACCAATATATAATTTTCAATTGTCTACCATACTATGTCAAGCCCTCAGTAAAAGTTGACTGTACATGACTGCGTTAAGGTAGTGGTACTTTGAGGAAATGAAGGAGACTAACTTTACGTTGATTTGGGGGAATTAAGGAGACTAGCCTCATGACTGCAAGGTAACAGGAGAGAGAGACAGAGTGGTCCTCAGAGAAGAGTCAGAGCCAAAGGTGACAGGGGCAGTGATAGGGGAGGACTTTGGCTTTGCCTAGCATGTGGAATAAGGGTACTCTCACATGGTTGGAAGTCTTGGGGGGACACCAGATAACAGATATTTGTATTATAGTTTATGAGCTGTGACCCTTATCGGTTAACTGGGTCCCATAAGTTTTGCTAAGCACTTCACATTCATAAGTTCACTGAATCTGTGGAAGTACAAATTGTTGCCCCATCTTAGAAATGAGGAAGCAAGTTCAGGGAAGGTGAGTAACTTGCCCAAGGGTGCAGAATTATGTAGTGCCCAGGTTCAAGCCCAGGGCTGTTGGACTCCACATGTTCGTAGCCACCCTTCTGAATTGCTAGCTGCCGCCACCATGCTGCTCAACCACAGACCACTCTGTGGCTCTGAGATCCCTCACGACTTCTCTCACAACCTTCTTGCTTATCTTCCACTTACCAATTTTCTTTTTTACCCTCCCTCTCCACCCCCAATGCAATATCTGCTGTCCCCTGGAGGTGCCCCACCATCTTCCGAGGGCCTCTCTCTCCCTACATTTCCATGCCACAGACACCACGTCACATTCATTTACACATCAGATCCTCAGCCTCCTCGAGGTTAGGAGATGTGTCTGAGGCCACAGAGGAAGAGACAAGACTGGGTGCTCTCTAGGGATGCTTTCTCCCTAGTGACATGAATGGTTCTGTCTGGAGGCAGGCAGTGGCCAAGATGGCTGCCAGAGCACCCATCTGTTGTCCTGCAATTCCGGGGCCACTGCTTCTGCCCTAACTGCTCTTTCTGCTTTAATGCTTGCCCCTTTAGTCTGTTCTACACATGGCAGCCAGGGTGATTCTTTTCAAATTGAAAGTTAGAGCTCCTCACTCCTAGGCTTAAAATTCCCCCAATGGCTTCCATTATGTTGAGAATGAAAAATCAAAACTCTTGCCATGGTCCTCAAGCCTCTGCATGATCTGGCCCCTGCCTACCTCTCTGCCTTCAAATCCTCCTACTCTCTGCCTCATTCACTCGCCCCCAGCTTCCGTGGTCTCTTCACCACTTCTTTATGATGCCAAGGGCCTTCGGTCACACCTTGCTTTCCTTTGCATGCCGCACCCCCTCCGATATCCACATGCTCATTCTTCACGTTAGTCTCCTCAGAGAGGCCTTTGGTGGCTGTCTGTGCATCGTATCTAGGTAGCACTCTCCTATAATCATCTTCTACTCCCTAAGTCTGTGCTATTTTTCCTTCTAGGACCTGTCACTAACGATACACTGCGTGGCTATTTGTTTATTGTCTATCTCCTATTCAAATGGAAGCTCCCTGACAGCAAGGATTTTATTCATCTTGCTCACCCTAAATCCTCAGTGTCTGAAAGAGCAAGCTCATAACAGGCATTTCTTTCCTTTTTTTTTTTTTTTTTTCTTCTTTTTTGATGCGTAGTCTTGCTCTGTTGCCCAGGCTGGAATGCAAGTGGTGTGATGATGGCTCACTGCAGCCTCAACCCCCTGGGCTCAAGCAATTCTCCCACCTCTCAGCCTCCCAAGTGTGTCACAACACCCAGCTAATTTTTGTATTTTTTTGTAGAGATGGGGTTTCACCATATCACCCAGGCTGGTCTTGAACTCCCTGGCTCAAGCTATCCAGCTGTCAGATTCCCGAAGTGCCAGGATTTCAGGCGTGAGCCACCATGCCTGGCCTATAGTAGGCGTTTCAAATATATTATAGGTACTTCAAAAACATTTAAGAGCAAATAAATGCATTTCTCAGAATTGTTCTAAAGTGAAAGGCTTAAAGTCTGGCCTGTTCCGTACATAACTGGGAACTGGGAGAGACTGGGAGAGGTGTAACATGCACATAAATACCTGACTGGGAGAGAACGTGTATCACTCAGGTCCTGTAAGAAAGTACAGAAGTGGGTTGATCTGATGACAGTCTAATAAAGGGGCAAATGTGTGCACAAGACTTGGGGAACCCCCACAGCTAGCATCCTACCCCAGGATTAATGACAGGCCTGAAGGACAAGGAGGGAGCAGCTCCCGGGACAGGCACAGAGAGGGCTGTGCTGCGAGGGCCCTGATGGGCCTGAGGGATAGGCCAGCCTGCAGTGGCCCCAGAGGGAGGGATCCAGGAGAATGAATACCCCAGCCTCACTTCCCTCCCTCTCTCTTATCTCCTGCCAGGACTTCCCTTCGTTTGACCCCTAACAGGAAGCCTGATGATCAGTGAGAGAGAGCTGGTTGATGCAGTCCATCTAGGACACAGAGTAGGATGCAGAAGTGTGGAGAGGGACCTGGAAGGACAAACAGAGGGTCTCCAGAAAAGAAGGCAAAGATATCTAGAGGGCTTCTGCCTCTCTTTCAGAGAGAGGAGATGCAGATGAGATTAGGGAAAGGAAGGGCTGAGATGTCAGTCACCGTGAAGACCAGGATGGGGTGTCAAGTGTATCTTATCTACCTCTCATGATCTAATTCTATGGCTGGTAAGGGTTGGTAATTGTTCTCTTTACAAATTTAGTTTGCCAGAATGACAGTAAGCCAAACTTTCACCTCCATTGTAGCAGCCAATTTTTTCTTTTCTTAAGACAGTCTCACTCTGTCACCCAGGCTGGAGTGCAGTGACGTGATCTCAGCTCACTGCAACCTCCACCTCCCGAGTTCAAGTAATTCTCATGTCTCAGCCTTCCGAGCAGCTGGATTACAGGCATGCATCACCCTTCCTGGCCAAGTTTTGTACTTTCAGTAGAGACAGGGCTTTGTTACGTTGGCCAGGCTGGTTTCAAACTCCTAGCCTCAAGTGATCCACCCGCCTCAGCCTTGCAACGTGCTGGGATTATAGGCGTGAGCTACCGTGCAGAGGTGCCAAATTTTTCTTTTCTTTTCTTTTTTTTTTTTTTTTGAGATGGAGTCTTGCTCTGTTGCCCAGGCTGGAGTGCAGTGGCATGATTTCAGCTCACTGCAACCTCCGGCTCCAGGTTCAAGTGATTCTCCTGCCTCAGCCTGCTGAGTAACTGGGACTACAGGTGCACGCCACCATACCTGGCTGATTTTTTTTTTTTTTTTAAGTAGAGACCAGGTTTCACCGTGTTAGCCAGGATGGTCTCAATCTCCTGACCTCATGATCTGCCTGCCTCAGCCTACCAAAGTGCTGGGATTACAGGTGTAAGCCACCGTGCCCGGCCCAAAATTTCTTTTAATACCTAAATCCTCTTAACTTCAGGCTGCAGTGTGCAATCCTAACTTAGTCACAGGGCCAGCCAGGCCCTTCTACGGCCTGCATCACTTTTCCCTATCACACTGTGCCTAACCAGAACCACACAGCACTGGGCTTACGAACTTCATACTTAAGTCTTGGCAATCAGTTCTGCAATTATGTCTTCCCTGGCATCGTGTCACTGAGAAAACAGACCGTATTTCTAGCAAAAATGGTGGTGGCCTCTATCTCACCCCATATACAAAAAAATAACTCAAAATGGATCGGAGACCTAAATGACAGAGCTAAAACTATAAATAAAACAGGAGAAAACAGAGTTTTAACCTTTGTGACTTTGAATTTAGCAACGGCTTCTTATGACACCTAAAGTACAACCAACCCGGAAAAAAAAAAAAAGATAAGTTAGACTTCGTCAAAATTAAAAACTTTTGTGCTTCTAAGGACACTTTCAAGAAAATACAAAGAGAATCCACAGAATGGAGGAAAATATTTGCAAATCATATATCTGATAGGGGTCTAGCTTACAGAACTTTGACAGTTCAGCAATTAAAATACAGATAACCCTATTTAAAAATAAGCAGCCGGGCGCGGTGGCTCAAGCCTGTAGTTCCAGCACTTTGGGAGGCCGAGATGGGCGGATCACGAGGTCAGGAGATTGAGACCATCCTGGCTAACACGGTGAAACCCTGTCTCTACTAAAAAAAAATACCAAAAAAACCCAAAAAACAAAAACTAGCCAAGTGTGGTGGCAGGCACCTGGAGTCCCAGCTACTCGGGAGGCTGAGGCAGGAGAGTGGCATGAACCCGGGAGGCAGAGCTTGCAGTGAGCTGAGATCGCGCCACTGCACTCCAGCCTGGACGACAGAGCGAGACTCCGTCTCAAAAAAAAAAATAATAAAATAAAAAATAAGCAAATACTTTCAATAGACATTTCTCCAAAGAAGATATACAAATAGCCAACAAGTATATAAAAAGATGCTCAATATCCCTAATCATTACAGAAATGCAAAACAAAACCACAATGGGATACTATTTCACACCCACTAGGATGGCTAAAATAAAAAAGACAATAAATGTTGGCGAGGATGCAGAGAAAAAGGAACCCTTATATATTACTGGTGGGATTGTAAAATGACGCAGCCGCTTTAGAAAACAGTTTAGCCATTTCTCAGAATGTTAAATGTAGAATTACCATATGTTCCAGTTTTATGAGCTAATGTTTGTGTCACTCCAAAATTCTTATATTGAAGGCTGAACTCCCAGTGGGATGCTGTTTGGAGGTGGGGTCTTTGGAGGTAATTAGGTTTGGAATAGGTCATGAGGGTTGTGCCCTTGTGATGGGACTGTAAGAAATAAACATCTGTTGTATAAGCCACTCAGTCTATGGTATTTTGCCATAGCAGCCCAAGCTAAGACACCCAGAAATTCCATTCTTAAATGTATAGTCAAGAGAATTGAAAATATATGTCCATACAAAAACTTGTACATACATGTTCGTAGCAGAATTATTCATAACAGTCAAAAATGGAAACAACCCACATGTTCATCAACTAATGAATAAAAGGTAGCATTTTTTGGCAATAAAAAGGAATAAAGTACTGATACATGCTACAACATGGAAGAACTTTGAAAACATTATACTAAGTGAAAGAAGCCGGGCACAAAAAGCTACACATTGTATAATTCCACTCAGAATCAGTGGGAGCCCTGAGCTTCTTTTCCTGCAACTAGACGGTCCCAGCTGGGGGTGATGGACAGTGGCAGATCATCAGACATGAGATTCTCTTAAGGAGCATGCAATCTAGATCCCTGGCATGCACAGTTCACAACAGGGTTTGTGCTCCTATGAGCATCTAATGCCACCGCTGATCTGACAGGAGGTGGAGCTCAGGTGGTAATGCAAGTGGGAATGGCTGTAAATACAGATGAAGCTTTGCTTGCGTGCCCATCGCTCACCTCCTGCTGTGCGGCCCAGTTCCTAACAGGTCATGGACTGGGACTGGTCTGTGGCCCAGGGCTCGGGAGCCCCTGATCTATAGCTCTGTGGTTGGTTTTCAAATTAGAAGGTAAGTGGCACTTACATGTGTTCTATAAAAATGGTATGTTGGGATACAAAATGCATTCGATGTGGACACACTTTCCATTGATTTGTGTGCTGCCAAATGTCACACTGTCTTTAGCAGATGTATAAGATGAACAACCCAAACCTTCAGGCATCATCCCACATGACAATTACTTTCAGCACAAGATTTTATAATTCAGTGTGTACATCAGTTTCTAGATTGTAGCTATCATCAGTCTCATCCCAAACCACAGTTTAACTGGCTTTGATTACAAACATAATTGGAATTAAGGTTTACAAGAAGAGATAAGATAGATCTAATCTTCACACAAAAGGATAATACATAAACACTCATTATTATCTTTTTAATTTTTGTGCCCCCTCATTATGGAACAGCTTTTATGTGGTGTGCAGATCTAAACCAACAGGGTTGAAGGATATGAAGGATTATCCTGAAATCTTCTAAACCCAAAGGAGCAGTGGTGGAAACTAACATCCCTCCCCTAGCTGATCTTACCCACTCACATCCCAGCTTAGGGGCACAGTCTGGCACTTGTACTGACATTTGGCTCCTTGCCAGGGAGAACAACAGCCGTGCCCTCCTCCTTTGTACAGGGACAGGAACTTCTGCTGAGCTTTCCCCTGCCCTGCGGCAATGGAACTGGTGCCTTGGCCCATGCCTCCCAAGCAGTCGCAGTTCCGTGCTCCGGATCTTTCCATGGTGTGAGATCCTCTAGACAGGAAGAAAACCTTCACACCCACTTCTGATGAACCCCACAAAAATGGTTCCTTCTCAGACTGAGAAACAGAGAGATAATTCAGGAAAACCTGGGTAGAAAGTCATTTTGCCAATAGGGCAAGAGTCTGAAAGAAGAGTATGGAGCCACGGACGGAACCGTTGTCCATGGGTCTCCTCTTTTTTCTTCTTTGGCTATTTGGTCACAGCTCAGATCACCAGGGGTAACAGAGAGAGATGTTTTGCTAGGAGTTTTCTAAGGCTCAAATACACGAAGTTTAATTTGAAATAATAATAGGTAACTCATTAACTATGGGCTGAAGACCAACCTCAGTTTGTTATCTAAGATGAAGTAGACTGAATAAAACTATTCTTAAGAACCCTGATACATTACTCCAGCTAAACATGACGTTTTAGTCCCTCGAACTAGAGCAGAATTTCCCCCCAGTAAACATCCTTTAAATGGATATTCACTATCTACTGAAAGCACAAAGCAAACACAAGAACCACTTCCTTCATGTCTCTAAACCTCCTCTTCTGCCTCTAAATCTCTTTCTGTACTTTTTTGTAGAACATTCCCCCTTAAAAGTATGTACCCCATACAGAGTAAATATTTAATATATTTATCTTTAGTAAAATGCAAATAGGATGAAACAATGATTGAAACAACGTCATCTTTGTGGCTTTGGAATTACAATGGGATGAATACCAAAACAAATCACCAAAACAGCTGAACTGATCTTGAAAAAGAAATGTTGGGTTCACATAATTATGCCTATAGCTCTATATGCCAGGCTGCCTTCCTAAATAAATATTTTCTGGGGTCCAATAATAATAACAATACCAAAAACTTACGGTAGGTGGTATTTTAAGTACTTTACCTGTAATAAGCACATTTAATCCTCACAGTGACCTGATGAGTAAACTGAAGCACAGCAAGGTTTAGCAACTAGCCCAAGATCACACAGCTATCAAGTGGCAGTGCTAGGATTTGAACCTGAGCAGATGTGACTTTGAAATCTATGCTTTAAACCAATTTACCATACTATTTCTTAGTCTCTTCCAAGGTGTGTGTAGTTCTACATTGGGAACTGGTCTTACTTCGTGTCCCTCATAGGTAGTCCTTAAAAAATTCACAAAAAGAATATGATCTATTGAATTATATCTATAAGCTAACCTACTTTTAATAGTGATTAATGGGGAGGAGGAATATAATTTCACATACCAAATGACCTAATAACCTTGATACAAAATCAGCATTAAAAAAACTCCACCTCAAGTTTCCCACGAATTAATCATAGATAAGCCCATAGCTATGTCATCCCTTAGTATCATAGCTGCCAGGAAATTTAACCAAAGAGTATGAGTCAAAGTGTATTTAGAAATCTATTCTATTAAATGCTCTTTTGGTGTTAGATCTAACTTATATAATTATAGAATGTTAGAGCTGAAAAGGGCCTTGGCGTTTATAGAATTTCATCTCCTTAAGTGAGGCTGTTCAAGAAGGATGAATGAGTTGCCCCAGATCCTAGACCCAGTCAGAAGGATCATCCTGAGAACAAACTCACAGACTGCCCAGTGCCCGGTGCCTTTCTCCACTTTACCATGCTGCTCACCCCACCTGTGTGACATCTTCATATAAAAAATAACATGTTCTTGTTACCTGGGGCTGAAGACATGTCCCTGTGCTCTGTACAGACAAGGTTAAGATAATTATATTCCACAGGTTGAATTTTGGAAATATACTTTATCTACCTCAATATGAGTTGGGTGGTGCCTATCTTTCTTCATTTAGAGAAGTAACATCATCAAACACTAGGAGGACATGAAATATGAGTGTGGTAAACGGCAAATGTGTATTACTTTTTATCCTACTTACACAGGTACTCATTTTCTATTCTATTCTGTCTCATCATCTATCATTTGTTCACATTTGTTGGTGGTATCTCTGAAAACCACTAGAGTTTTAAGTTCTGTGAAAGAGGAAATGTGTCTGTCTTTAAAATGTCAGATCCTTGGCCTCTTCTCTGGTTCATGAGCTCAGGAATCCCCTGGTCTGCCTCCCTCTTGTTTCCCTCTGCCAGTTCACCTAAACAAAGCCATTTGTTTGTTCTGTCCAGATCACAGATTTACTCCTACCATCTGTATCTCAGACACCTTCAGTGACTATCCACTTTCTTCAGGATAAAGCCCCAACTCTCAAAGCCTTAAACAGAGACAGCACTATATATCTTTCAAGTCATCCTGCTTTTATGTACCCACACAGACCATCCATTCTAACCAAATTAGTATGTTCACAGTTCCCCAAAAACACGTAGTGCTTGCCTGCCTCTTTGTCTTTGCCCACATGACTTTTCCTTCCCAAATATCACCTCATCTGCCTGTGACAATCGAACTCTGATTCACGCGACAAAGCCCAGCCCAGGAGGCTTCCCTGACTACCCAAGCTTACTGAAATCCTTCTCTTAAAGCTTTATCACTGGTAACACTGATTTCATATCTGCTGTTCTGTTTTAATTTTTTCATGTACATCTGTCTTACCCTCCCATTCAGTTTATACATTCATTTAGAGCAAGGGACATTTCTTAGGCTAAAAATATGCCCTCTGTGGTTCAAACACGTAAACAACTAAGTAAGTTTCAGTTAGCTGATTATGTAGTTATCCCTCTCCTCCCCCATATTCTCCTTGAAGACCTGGCATTTAAAACACTTCAGGTGATTTTTATATATTTTTTCTAAAAACCTAAAAGTTTATGGAATATATCTTTAGGTAGAATCTTTTACCTATAATTCATGGTTAAATTCAAAGACAATGTTACAGAGTATTTATCAAAAGTTTAAAAGAATTAAGAAAGTAGGAACATGTGAGTCCAATCTTTTTTATTTTGTTTTTAAAAAATCTACCTGTTTTTCCTCAACATTGGTGGCAAAAGGGAAATAAGAACATAAGTGGAAGCTCACATACCATATGTTTAAATATTTTAAAGTTTCAAATCAAGTTAACAAACACAGTGTGTTCTAATTTCTTGCCTTTAAAAACACACCTTCAAAATGAACTGAAACTCAGGTCTGCCTCCTTCTCTTCCCTCCCTTGTGTGCATTCCACACTACAAGTGGCCTCCTATGCCTGCCCATGGACATCTCAGTTTGTACATCCAAGCTCTGGACACATTCACTGCACACAGCCTCCCCTTGGCCACCTCTCTTGCCTAAGAGACACATCCTCTGCCCTCAGAGGGATAGACAGGAAGTACACATAGGCCTCTTAAAAGCGAGGACACTCTTGCCTGGATCTAAGGGAGATATCGAATCTACTCTTTTTCATTTCTTCATATAAATTAACCATATTTAAAATACTAAATAAAAAGTAAAACCTTTATGACTTAAAACATCAATTAAGCCTTTAAAAGAAGTTTCTTCTGAAAGCACATAAAAAAGAGAAACATAATTACACAAATTTGCAGGTTATTATATACTATAACAATTCCCAACAAAATACTGATTATTATTATTATATTTTAGAGACCAGGTCTTTCTCTGTCTGTCATGCAAGCTGGGGTGTAAGCACAGGATCACAGCTCACCGTAGCCTCAAACTCTTGGCTTCAAGCCATCCTCCCATCTCAGCCTCCTGAGTAGCACACGCCACCATGCCCAGCAAAATGCTGATATTTTAATAGCAAGATGGTTTACATTAAAAACACACTGTCAAAAGTCTAACAGTCAGTGTTGACAATATCTGAACATAAGGTTTTTTAAAAAGGACTACAGATACATTGCGTAATCAACAAGATACAGTTTCTTTGGTTTTTCCAATCCTACTCTAAGTTAGTTTCTGAGTCATAGTTTAGTTTGGCAAATGTAGTCATATTCTCCAACCTAAGCAAGTAGTGTTCTTCTTATAAAGATATAATCGTATGTAAACTCTATGCATTGGATTCCAGTGAGTAAGTAAATACATGTTTATCTCAGTTTATGTAGGACAAGTCCATTTCACGGTTAGCTCAGATGACAACAGACCAACATGTCTTGAAATTACATGTCCAGAAAATTATGTCATGTGCCACAGAAGTAAGAAAACAGTTGAGAAAGAGGACTTACTTTTATCCTCATAGTTTAGAGTTGGCATTAAGAGTAGATAAGGAATACTACCATATTTTAAATTCTTGCCATTCAAGAAAGGAATGGCAAAACAGAGATCGTCTAGGTCAGTGGTTAACATCCCTGGGGCACAGAATATTGTTAGTGGCATTCTCTCTATCGTGTATAATATTTTTTTCCCCCTTGTTGTCGCCTGTCTTTTTGATTTACTGTGTTGTGTCCATCACCTGGGTTCTCTCTTTAATAAGAGTATCACTGTTTCTAGGCCCTCTCAGCTGAGGGAGCAAGGAAATATATGTGTGTATACTAACCACTGTATAGACCAATATATCTCAATATTTCTATGTGTAACTATCTGCATCTATATTAAATTAAACATCAGTTCATACTGATGCTGGAACTGGCTTTTAATCCAATTATGGAGTGATGTGGGATGAAAGAGCTGGAAAGGTAGAGAGGAAACAAGATTGTCCAGAAGTTGGTAGCTGTTGAAACTGGATGATATGGAAAGTCAAGTGGGGTGAGGTGGTGGTTTATATTCTATTCTCTCTATTTTGTGTATGTTTCAAAGTTTCTATAATAATTAAGAAGAAAAAGAATAGTTAGAATTGGAGAGGGCATCTTTGGCCTCACTCCAAGCCCATTTTACTCCTCCTTTATAGAACAGTCTAATGAGCACTGGTAGCTAATTTCCAAACACAATACTAATCACGCCTCAAGATTTGAAAAGGTGCATGCTGACAAAAGTAAGAAATGACAGGTAACAAGAGAGAAACTTTAGAAAAAGTCTATTAAAAATAACACAGAAGTGATAATTTACTGCAATAACAGAATATACTTTTTTTTTTTTTTTTTAAATTTTGAGACAGAGTCTCATTCTATTGCCCAGGCTGGAGTGCAGTGGCACAGTCTTGGCTCACAGTAGCCTCTACCTCCCAGGCTCAAGTGATTCTCTCACTTCAGCTTCCTGAGTAGCTGCAACTACAGGTGCGTGCCATCACACCCGGCTAATTTTTTTTTTTTTTTAATGTTTTGTGGAAATGAAGTTTTGCCTTGTTGGCCAGGCTGGTTTCAAACTCCTGGGCTCAAGCAATCCGCTCACCTTGGCCTTCCAAAGTGCTGGGATTATAGGCATGAGCCAGTGTGCCTGGCCAGAATATACTTTTCGATAAGCTCTCAATAAACATTACTATAATTCCATAAAAAGCTTTTTCTATAATAATAATCATCATCAAGAAAAAACTAAAAAATGTTTAGCATACTCTGCTTTTTAAAAAATAGAAAATAAACAAACACATCTTTAGATAGTTTTTATTCAAAATGGTAAACATTTTAAAGTATTCAACCTATCAACACTGTGTCGTCTGTAAAACTCAGCTGTTTTGAATAACTCATTTCCCAAGGTTCTAGACAGCCAAGTATTATACTTTATCTATAGACATCCAATTCTCCAAAATACTTAATTTACATTTCCATGAAAAACGTATACTTTGTGTTCATGAGAGTCTCAGATTTAACTTAGGAAAAAAATTCAACAAAATCAGTTCCTACTCTAATAGCTTTGTGAAGAAAAAATACTATAGGAAATTTTTTTTCTAAGTTCTGCTTCTCATTAAAAACATAAAGCAGATAACAGTTTATATTTGCAAACATTTTAATAGGATACTGTGATATTTTTCTCTCTACAAAAGGGAAGCTAAATCCATATTGATATGCATCGTGCTCAGAGAATAAGTATGTTTTGCTTAAAAACATATCTCAATCAGTGAAGTTTTCGCTGGTCAGCTCAATCTGTTGAAAGAAATGTTTCCATAGTTACTATTAAACTTATCTCCCTAAATAAGACCAGAGATGAGAGATAGGGAGTAAAATATTCCATCTTTTCCTTTTTTTCTAGAGTATGCCAATAAATAAGACTCTTGATTTTTTTTCTCTTTCTTTTTCTTTCTTTTTTTAAAAAACTGTCTGGCATAAAGAATGCTTAGAGTTAAAACACCCTTTGGGGTGGGGATGAGGGTTAGGGGTGGGGAGACTTGGAGAACTGACATAGCCCAGAGGCTGCCACGTCACTTCCAGGATGACCCACACTCCACCTGTCACCTGGTTATTAGTGCTGCAGTCTGCTTGGGAGAGTAACTTGTACTTAAAAAATTGTACCAAGCACTCTCCTAAAAGGATTCTCCTTGGAGTGTAATGTTTCAGAAATTAATCCCCAGCGACTTCTTTACCCATCTGAGACAGAAAGGCTTCTGGGCTGATTTGAATAATTTATAGAGGAGACTAAAATAGATATGATCCTGAATAGAAGAAACCAGACCAGCATTACCTATCAGCAGACTAGGCAGCTGCCTCTGAAATGCTTGCAAACAAGACCCACACATTGGTGTACATGTGCTCTATTTTCATAGGTCTTTACATCCTTGTGCTGGAGTACTTCCTTTACAGATAAAACTTGTCTGCTCCTTTCTTCTGGGATTTGCCAGGAGCATTCTGGAAGGGAAGGCCAAGTTGCATGTTCAGCCTGCAAACCAGAATCGTTCTCAAGAAACCAAGCTTAGGTAGCCTCTCTAAAGACCAGAAATCATGCAATGCATTTCCCTTCCATTTCTCCACGCCATCCTCCTCCTTGTGCTCTACAGTCCATCTCCTCCAGCCCTCAAACATGCCAGAGAGCAGTCTCCTTTCATGTAGAAAATTACAAGGGTGGGGCTGAAATACTGCAAGAACAATGTGTATTGGGTTATTTCCACTCCACTTGGTTGTCTTCAATGATATACTGACTCCACAGTGCAGGACACCCAAGTTCAGGCTAAGACTCAGAAATTCCAGCATTCTTTATTGTGCCCAGCCACACACTGCTTAGAGTCTAGGCACCAACAGCTTTGATTTTCCTCGTTTGCAAAGCAGGGATAATGATACCTAACTCGGGGGCTCCTGTAATTAATGACTGTACAGATGCTTCGTGGTACAGGCAGGTGATGTGGCCCTTTTAGAGTGATACACATTAATTATATTGTGTTAGAGCACAGAGCATCTGTGTCAATTACTTTGAGAAAGGTGGTCTCAGTAGTTCTACCTTACTTCATTTTTATGATTATATACTTGCTTTTGTGTTCCTGCTCTAGACTCATCTTTTTATAGTGCAGAAGTATTTTATTTATATATATATATGTGTGTGTATATATATATATATTTTGAGATGAAGCCTTGCTCTTTCACCCAGGCTGGAATGCAGTGGTGCGATCTCGGCTCACTGCAACCTCTGCCTCCTGTGTTCAAGCAATTCCCCGTCTCAGCCTCCCGCGTAGCTGGGATTACAGGTGCCCACCACCATGCTCGGCTAATTTTTCATGTATATTTCTTTTCCTCCTTAGGTATAGCCATTTTTTAGCCAGTCCAGTGAAGGCATGGATAGGTTGAGAGTTGTTTGTTTTGTTTTGAGACAAGGTCTTGCTCTGTCACCCAGGCTGGAGTGCAGTGGCGTGAACATAGCTCATTGCACCCTTGACCTCCTGGGGTTCAAGTGATCCTCCCTCCTCAGCCTCCCAATGTGTTGGGATTATAGGCATGAGCTACCACACCTGGCTGTGAGAATTATTTTAAATTCTTCTATGTGTGTCACAGAACCTTGTGTTTACCAGCTTACTGCTGGGCAGACTGGAGAGGGTGACTGCACCTACACCTCAGGGACCAAAGGGAGGAGGGAAGCGCCCTGTCCCCGAGGAAAAGTCAGGACTTGGCCTGGCAGCCTGAATGCTCAGCAGAGGCACTGCACTCCCCACCCTCTACTTTGTCGGCACAAGTGACAGCCCCATAGCATAAATGAGATCTCCTACTCCTCTGCCTGTAACCCTTCCAGGCCTTCCCATCACACTGAGTCTTCATGGGCCTTGGGGCAGAGCTGTCAAAGCTGTTGGTTACAAAACTGCTTCCTAACAAAAACAATGACTTTCTGTTATGTAAGATAGCTACAAAGAAAGCTTTTTTTTTTTTTTTTTTCTTTTAATGCCATTAAGTGGGGCAGTGGATGGGAAGATTGTGGTACAAGGGAACAAAACAGGTTTTGGACTTGACTGCCCAAGAATGGTTAATACCAACAATTACAAAACTGTAGAAAAGAGAAGCAATGTTCTCTATTTACTGTGTCAACTGAAATCAATAAATCAAACCAAATCAAAAAATTGAACAAACTCCTGAATACCTACTAAGTATTAAGTAGTCCTTGAGAAAGAAAATCATTAAGGAAATTAAGTTGAAAATAAAAGGTACAAACATTTCTTCATTCAAGAAATATTTACCAAGCACCTAATATATGCCAGACATAGTAGTAGGAATGGGGATACAGCAATGAAAAAAAGAGACAAAAATCTCTGCTTTGTGGAATTTATATTGTAGAAGAGAAAGACAACAAACAAGCAGAAAAACATCGTACAGTAATATATACTCCACAGATACTCATGTAGGTTGAGGCAGTCATATCTGAGCGGCTTTTCTAACAGAGGTGACTTTAAGCTAAGACGTGACCAAGAAGAAGGAATCAGTTCTGTGAGGACAGGGGCAAGTGCATTCTAGGTGGAGCCAACAGGTAATACCACATTCCTAAGGCAAGAAAAGGTTCTGCATGCTCAAGTGACTGCTCCCATTTGGCTGGGGCAGAGTGAGGGGCGAGTGGTGGGGAGAGGGCCAGTAAGTTGGGCAGGGGCAGGAGCCAGGCCATGCAGGGCCTATAAACCCACAGAGAGATGGAATGCTCTCTTCCAAGTATATGAAAGCCCTGGGAAAGTTACATGCAGAGCAGTAGTTGGATCTGATTTATGCCGTAAAAAGATAAAAAGATGGCTGCTCTGTGCACAAAGAAGCATAGGGAGTAAGAATACAAAAGAAGGGGGCAAAGAGACCAATTAGGAGACACTTACAATGTTGTGTTTTGTCTTTAGACGGTTCTGGAATCACTACTTGCACATTATTGGGAAAGATAACAACAAATGATTTTTTGTGGGCATTTCATGTATCACATCTACATGTTTTCTGGGAGAGTAAAAAGATGCCGCTTTTTAATTTTATTATTATTTTTTGGGACAAGGTCTCAGTCTATCACCCAGGCTGGAGTGCAATGGCGCTATCATGGCTCACTGCCGCCTCCACCTAGTGGGTTCAATTGATCCTCCTACCTCAGCCTCCCTAGTAGCTGAGACTATAGGCACACACCATCATGGCCGGCTAATTCACATTTTTTGTGGATTAGGAAATTTTAGACTGTGTTAAATAAGAAGACAGTCATGGCCAAACAGTACTTTGCACACATCTGGATTTTAGATGTATGTTGTTTAATTCATCCTGGGCCTTTGGACAGCCATCAATTTCCTGATGACTTCCCACCAGTTTCTAAAACTGCCTAGTTTGTCCCATCTTAGCATGCAGCCCTTCCCTTAACTGTGCTACCCCTTTGACAGCCGTTAACCTTTCCCTTCCCAGGGTTTGCCCCTCTTTCAACCTGTACATAAATCTCAGGCTCCTGCTCTAGTTCCTATTGCTTATCTTCCTCAACTCCCGAAACTGTCAAGAGCTGGACAGATTCAACAATGTCCTTCTTCTTGCCAAATACAATATCCTCTTCATTAGCTATTTCTTGAATTTCCGCTTTTACTTTTTACTTTCTACTGGTGTGAGCATCATATTTCTCTTTTTTCAGTTTAATCATTTATTCTACTCTCATCATTTATTCAACACTTATAGATGACCCCCAGTTATGTGTGATTCTGTAAGACTCCCTCATTTAAGACCCCCTCCCTGCCACTCTTTCTCTAAACTTACTTCAGGACCACAATCCCTGGTGAAAAAGCTCACTGGGGCCAGAAGTACTTAAAAAGTAGGAATGTTCAGATTTTGGAAAAGTACTATATGCATATATCATAATGTGTCACTATTCCTGCAGCAAAAATGTATAACTGTTTACACTAAGTGGGACAATTAAAGGCAATAAATTACCTCATATCAGTTCAGGTCAGATTTTGCTGGCAAATAAATTTTGATGTTAATTTACAAAAAAAAAGTAAGAGAAAAAGCTTTGAAATTCTTCTCTTTCTAATTTGTTCTGATGATATTGTAAATATATTTGCTCTCTGTTAGTCTTAAAACTTTCTACCTGGTTTTCAAGTTACTACTTCAAAGTCAATATTTTCCTAAAAGAATAAATGGATTTGTCCTTGCAAGCATGTTCCCTTTATGAAGAATTTATTTTCCCTTTCTTTCTCTCTTTTTCTTTTTTTCTTTTCTTTTCTTTGAGACAGGGTCTGTTACCCAGGCTGGAGTGCAGTGGCCTGATCAGGGCTCACCGCAGCCTCAACTTTCTGGGCTCAAGCAATCCTCCTGCATCAGCCTCCTGTGTAGCTGGGACCATAGGTACATACCACCACATCAGGCTAATTTTCTTATTTTTTGGAGAGACAAGGTCTCTCCAAAATCAGCATGTTGCTCATGCTGGTCTCAAACTCCTGAGTTCAAGCAGTTCTCCTGCCTCAGCCTCCCAAAGTGCTGGAATTATAGACATAAGCCACCATGCCCAGCCAAGAATTTCATCTGTTACCAGGAACACCATTTTTCTAGCTTAAAATCTTTTTGTTCTATCCACTTTTGCTCCTACATGTAATTTATCATGAAATCTCTTGACTTCATCCCACTCAACAGCCTCTATCTTAATACAAGCCCATACTGTTTTAGCAGCCTCTCCGTCGGTTTCTGAGATTTCAGTTCCCATCTGCTTTCAAAGCTTTTTATTTCTCTATATCCAACTCCTCCATCATATCAGAAATACTAATGCCCTGTCTCTGAAATATTTCATTTATCACAAATATGTCTTTGCTTAAAATCTTACAGCAATTTCTTTGTCTGAATTTAAAGATTGGGCTCTACCCCACACTTATTCCTAAAAAAATTCTACTTCCGAAGGTTCCTTTCTGTACCATTCTCTGTAGCCAAACACATTCTACTTAACTTGTTCTCTTATGTCTTCAACTGGCACCTTGATTCTGATACCTTTCCTAATTGTAAGACAGAACAACACAGTATTAAATGCAACTAAACACACTATCTTTTTCTTTATTTATAAATAAAATTAGTTTATTTTTCATTTCTAAAGGTTTGGTTTAGATTAAGTTGTTGGTAACGTATGTAACAAAGTTAGTTAATCTACTTCCAACAATTCCCTTTTCATTCCCTTCCATTTTTGCTGAAAGAAGAAACTCCCAAGGCACCTCATTAACAGGCATGAAGTGAATAAATAAATAGCACATGTACCAAACATAAGGAACAAAGGATAAGCCACTGGCAGAATGTTAGCATTAAAATTGCAGAAGCACTAGGGACTTTCAGTGAGCTTTATATGAATGTTGAGCACATGGGTACTTGAATCCCTTTCCTTATTTATATACTTTGACCTTCTGGTGCTCCTTTCTGTTTCTCCTGTAATCCACCTCCTAATTCCTTCATTACTATTTATGCTGTGAAAACATGGGAGGCTGCACTTAGTACTTTGGGTGATAGCCATTGAATATTTACTCGTAACCTTGAAAATATTTGCTATTTCAAATATCTTTTTTTAAAAAAACATAAGGTAGAGAAGATAACTCATTTGCAAGATCAGCTAGCAACATAGGAAGGTCAGAATACTAACTTGTTCAAATACTCATGCCCCTGGTAATTTCAACTTGAATATCATTCTATTCAGTGACTTTACAAATGACTGGAAGGAAGGGATGAATCTAGATATTTAGGGTTGCTAATGCACAGAGAGATAAGAATAAAATTCAAAACAATGCATTAAATTTGAGTGATTCTGCAAACCAGAGAAAATCCAATAGGGATGGGCAACTTGCTCAGGTTTAAAGAGTAATTACAAGATATAAAAGACAAGCTGGCTAAGTAAAAATAGAGTAAAAACAGACCTGCATTTGAGAGGGCGGGATATAAATAACAAGTTAATGATAGCAATGTGATACAGTTTCTTTTAAAAAGCAACATAATAATGAGATGAATTAATAAAATGGTTACATAAAATCATAGATACTAGAGGTGGAATAACGTTATACATAATCTAGTCCAGTTGTTTTTAAGACCTTTTTCAGCAGTACAACGTTTTACTCCAAAGAAATCTACACAGATTCAGCGATCTGTCAAAACAGATGGAGATGAGCTTCTCCGAGTAAAGACATGGCATGGAACTTGCAAGCCTGAGTTCCTCCCATCAGCTTCCTTCTTCCTCCTGTTGTAGCCCTGAGGTACCTGAAAGGAATGCCTAGGGCTCCACAGAGCACTATCTAATCCCATTCCCATTCCCTCTTTTATAGATATAAAAGCTGATGCCCAGAAAGGATGAATGACCTAACCCAAGACATCACAGGCTGTCTGGAGAAGAGCTGAAATCAGGGCTCTGGTCTTTTGGCCATATTCAGTGCTTTATACTTCAGTTTTACAGTCTTCTATATGCCAGGCACTGTAATAGGTATGAATAAGATGTTAGTTCCCCGCCCTGGAGAAGTGAATGGTCTCATGGAGAAGAGATGTAATTTCTGAATAACATGGATAAATTACTTGAGATATTACAAAATTCCATGAGAACATGGGAGATGTCAGACAATACCAGCTGGGAATTAGGGGAACTTCGCAAATAAGATAATATTTAATCAGAGTTTTAAAGATGAATAAATATTGATCGGGTATATTTTTTGCATTCACAGATACTTACTGGATTACTATTGCCAGTTTGGATAAGTGCCATTTAAAATTAAAATAGAAAAGCAAAGAAGATGTTTTAAGGGTATTTTTTATTTTTATGATGTATACTGTCATTTTGTAAAATATCTGAACAAATTCAATATTTTGAATCAACATATAGATTTTGGTGAAACATCACTTAATTCTCTAAACTCTTAGAAGCTAATTCTTGGAAGAAGTATTTTGATAATCTTTTTAGTTATTTGAGGCAAAGTTTATGAGAGAAAGCCAAGGGCAAAATCCTCTGCACTGGTTTTAATGGTACTGTCATCACCAGGGGAATGCTTTAAATTAGAAGTTACAGCATCAATGCTCAGAACAGTCCCTAATTCTCTCATTTTCTAAGTTGGGAAATGTTCATTTTAAGATTCTAATGAAACAAAATCAAATAGGAAAAAGTTTCTCATTATTTAGGGATCTTATTCCATGAATAGCATGCCGACTTTCAGATTTTTTTCACTTTTTTTTTTTTTTTTTTTTGAGACCAAGTCTTACTCTGTCGCCCAGGCTGGAATGCAGTGGCGCGATCTTGGCTCACGGCAACCTCTGCCTCCCGGGTTCAAGCAATTCTCCTGCCTCAGCCTCCCGAGTAGCTGGGATTACAGGCATGCACCATCATGCCTGGCTAATTTTTGTATTTTTAGTAGAGATGGGTTTTACCATGTTGGTCAGGCTGGTCTTGAACTCCTGACCTTGTAATCCGCCCACCTCAGCCTCCCAAAGTGCTTGGATTACAGGCATAAGCCACTGTGCCTGGCCAACGTTTAGATTTCTAAGATCTTTGCTTGAAGTCAAGCAGGGCATCTGATTTGACAGATCCAGTGTTTACTGAGAAGACCCAGGTTGCCTTGCAGCTGTTCATGCTGGTTGTGTTTGTCACGTCGAGAGCAGTCCTATAACCACAAGTTGTCACAAAGGCTCTAAGCATTTAAGTTACAGTTGCCCATTTGCCCTCCACTCACACATTTTAGTTTTTCCCTGTGTTTTCATGGGGATTTTCTTTCATGTGACTGGTTGAAAATTATTTAAAATATCTACTGGTAACTGATAATTAACCAATAATTAGCCATGGCATTGAATCTATGCACAGTGACTTTTTGGCCTCGCTATAGCTGGTATTTGACTAAAGCTTCTAAAAGAGTCATCAGGCACAATGGCAGAGTTACATCAAAGGTCCACTAACAGAAAATGACAGTAAAATCAGTAGTCATGGGAATAAACAGAATAATTAAAATATTAAATCCCTTTCCTGCAGTCTTAAATGCAAGAAACAACTAAAGGCTTTATCTGACTGATATGCTCAACAAACTGCCAATATCAAATGTTTTATTCCATCTTCAGCTATCACTTCAGCATTCAGATGTTTTTCAAAGGTGTGCTTCATACACACACACATATCTATACACATACAATCACATATATTTAAAATCAATTACCTATTTCATTAAATGATGGGTTATATGATAATCAGCATCCTGATAAAAGAGGGAAAATAAAGAATAGATCATAAGTTTAAAGGGCATGCTTTTTCCTAGAACACGTTACAAAATCAGGGTGACAAACATTCTACACATTCCATCCAATAGCTTCAAAGGCATCATGTGCAAAACAAAGCAAATGTATACTATTACAAGTAGAGAAGAGAAGGAAAAACAAGCATCAAAGGTGAGTTCAGGCTGGTGGTGATGGCCACCTCCCACTTTACAAAGTAGCACAGAAGATTTAATACTAAAATAGCACACTGGCTTGTTTTGTTTTTTAGAGACAGGGTCTTTCCCTATCATCCAAGCTGGAGTGTACCGGTGCCATCCTAGCTGACTGAACCTTGAACTCCCCGGCTCAAGAGATCCTCCCGCCTGAGCCTCCCAAATAGCTAGGACTACAGGCATGGCCCACCTTGCCTGGCTAATTCTTAAAAATCTTTTGTAGAGATCTTTTGTATGGTCTTGCCCAGGCTGGTCTCAAACTCCTGGCCTCAAGCAATCCTCCCGCTTTGGTTTCAGAAAGCGCTGGGATCACAGGTGTGAGTCACCGAGCCTGTCCACATTAGCTTTTACAAATGAGAATTGGGGATAATGAGTAAAGTCTGGGTTAAGACCTTGATTCACCACTCAATCGTAAGACAACATCACCTGTCAAGTCCAGCATACACAAAGCAATTATGCGCTGTTGATGCAGAATCTTAAACTAATTATTCCACTTCTCAAAGCAACTTTATGTGATTTATTACCATCTGATTCAAATAAGAACTTGGTATGCTGCAAATGAGCCCAGACCAAAGGAAAGTGGCTTTTGAGAGAATATAAAGTAGCTTGCTTCTTTCTCCAGCATTAGAGTTTCTGAAAAACTTGGTGTGAGACAGGGCTAAGTGTCAGAGAACGTAACCCAGCAGGAACTACTTTTACTTACTTTGCTAGTTAAACTCTAACCAATTGCAAAAACATTGTTTAAAACTCAGAAAAGGCCGGATGCCGTGGCTCACGCCTGTAATCCCAGCGCTTTGGGAGGCCGAGGCGGGTGGATCACCAGGTCAGGAGATCGAGACCACGGTGAACACCGTCTCTACTAAAAATACAAAAAATTAGCGGGGCGCGGCGGCGGTCGCCTGTAGTCCCAGCTACTCGCGAGGCTGAGGCGGGAGAATGGCGTTAACCCGGGAGGCCGAGCTTGTGGTGAGCCGAGATCGTGCCACTGCACTCCAGCCTGGGCAACAGAGCGAGCCTCCGTCCCCCACCTCCACGCCAAAAAAAAAAAAAAAAAAAAAAAATCAGAAAAAAAAATAGCTAAATGAATATCTTAATAGTTGCCAGGATATTTTCAAATATATGAGACTGAAATATTTAGTTAACATTGCATAATAGTAATACATGCTGATTCACAATCATATACCTCATACTCAAACATCACTAGAGAAATATTGGACAAATCAATGACTCAGAAGGATTTCCTCAGCAAGGACTTACCTCAAGATCCCGGTCATAGTACCTGTTTCTGGGATTTTCATATCTATTCCGGGAGTCAGGACGCCTATGCCGAGAGTCAATGTTCCTGCTGCGATTGTTAGCACACCCATTGCACCTGCCACAGCCACACCCACAGCAGGTTGAACCCCCCATGGAGGTTCTGGATGGATCAGCCTTCCGATTTTTCCCAAGAGAGAACAGAAAGTATCGTAGGAGAGCTGCAGTGTCCGGAGCTACATGCGCAGCCCAATATGGTGCCAATAGTCCCAAATGAGTCACTGCAGCCAGTGGCGTTTTTTCTTGGCAATAGATGGGATTTCCCCCAGTGAGGGATTTCTGACCAAAACAAATATTCTATCACGATTAGGAAAGACCCTATAACAACTCAAAAGAAGACGAATCCCCAAGTTTTCATCTCTCCAGCCAAAATGATGATACGATACTGTCTCCGCCTCAGGAACACAAATGAGCATCACTGGCCAGTGACTCCTCTTTATTATGGGGATGATGTCACCAGAGCTTTAATTTTCTCCTATACTACATTTGCTGGAAGGAACTCAGCTTGAAATGTAAGGATGTCTGAGAACAATAACAGTAATTACCACTTATATAAAGCTTTGTATTTGCCCCATGGTTTAGAATCATTAGCGATTCCTTACGTCAAGATGGGCAGCTGGTCAGGGTGCTCACCACTCAAGTATTCCTGGAGGAAAGGCACCTGTCTTGATCAGAGCTGGAACTAGGATCCCAAAGGATTTAATTTAAATGCTTTCAGTTCCTGATGCTTTAAATCAAAGGCAATTGTAAATATTTTTCATGTTAAGAGCAAGAAAGTTACTTTAACAAAGGGATTGAAGGCCCGGCGCAGTGGCTCACGCCTGTAATCCCAGCACTTTGGGAGGCTGAGGGGGGGGCGGGGGCGGATCACGAGGTCAGGAGTTCAAGACCAGCCTGGCCAACATGGTGAAACCCTGTCTCTACTAAAAATACAAAAATTAGCTGGGCGTGGTGGCAGGTGCCTGTAATTCCAGCTACTTGGCAGGAGAATCACTTGAACCTGGGAGGCAGAGGTTGCAGTGAGCCAAGACCTAGCCACTGCACTCCAGCCTGGGCGACAGAGAAAGACTGTCTCAAGAAAAAAACAAAACAAAACAAAAGGATTGAAAGTCACAGGAGCAGAACTGGAGTGAGTGAGAGGGAAGAGCATTTCAGTTACTCTTCTGAGAACTTCATTTAGTTTCATTGCATATGAGTGACCACAAAACATGATTTCAAATGTCCCACTGTTGCTCCCCATCTCTGGATATCCCCTCTAGAGTAAGAGCAGGGCAGCATTCTGGGTTTTTCATTACAGCTTTTCCCCCTCACAATCCCCTACTCCCATAAACACACAACAAATTTAAACCTGACTGGATAACAGAACACTAAGATATTTTCAAAAAAAAATTGCAAAGAAGGTAAAAATGTCCCACATAAAAATATAATTTTGATCAGCTTTGAATACCAATGATTATTACTTTAGCACAGTATCTTCAGCAAGGTAACCCAATACAGGAATGAGAAAAGAATATGAAAGGATAATTCAATAAAGAAATACAAGTGGTCAATAAGCGTATAAAAGAGCTTAGACTCATTCTTAGTTGAAGAACTGCAAATTTAAATAATGAGGTATCAACAGGTTGGCAAAATGAAAAAATTATTATATATAACATTCATAAAGTGGGAAAATAGACATATTTACTGTTCGAAGTATAAGTTGATAAACCTTTTTTCAATGGACAATTTGATAGTATCTATAACATTTTAAAATATGCAAGCTTTTGATTCAGTAATTCCACTTCTAGAGAATTTATCCCGCAAAAATAACTGACCAAAAAAAGCACAGAGATGTTGTTGTTTATAAAAGAAAAAAATGTAGAAGCAACTCAAATGTTCACAAATAAAGATAGGTAAACTATGTGATAGTACATCCATCATGTTATACATACGGAACACTACTCAGCAATTCTAAAGAGGCATATTTATAGAGACTGACATGGAAAGATGATCACAAAGATTTCTTAGTGGAAAAAAAAAAAAAAACCATTTGGACTTTTTTCTCTCCTCACCCTGAGAGGCATACCAAAATAGTTACCTCTCAAGGTAAGGAGAGAATTTAAGTCTTTATTTTATGTGTTTCAGTATTCTTGAAATTTTTTTTTGCAGCAAGCAAATATAATATTTAGAAGAAAAATAACAAATATATTACCATGCTCTTTTTTAAAAACACCCTACAACAGATAAAGCCTTCTAATTTGAGTTAATACAGGAAATGGACTGGCTGCTGTATATTTATATGTTTATTTATACATATGTAAATAAAGAGCACCCATAGTCAGTGCCTCAAAGAAGACAACACATCACTCACTGAGCTTTCCTATTACATCCTGGTGACCATAATACCTTCAAATGGAAACATCACAAATAAATATAGATAACCTGGGTTTTTCCAAAGCTGGCTATATATAGGCAACCAATCCTTTTCATACACTACAAGATATTTAGCTTTTATGAGATATAGTGTGCCAGGAGATATAGTGTCCTAGTCTGACATGCCATACTTAGGATACCAAAGCCACAGCCTCCAGCCTGGAGAATGCCCAATTTGTGCACCTATGTGTGTGCGGAAAGGCAGCTCTTGTTGCACTCAGTAATATCAGATGTTTCTGGGGACAAAGAACTGTTTCCTATGCCACTGTGCTCTGTGTTCACCTGCATCTCAGCACCTCCACGCCCCATGTGTGGGAGGAGAAGGGTGGTATCATGCTCTGGAAACTACCTCATTCTCCTTCTGTCGCACGCAGCAGGCTTATGTGTTTGTATTTGGTGAGATTTCCTGCTCTACCTTTGGAAGTCTAAACAAAAGTAAAATTCATACTAGAGCTGAAATGCTGTGCATTTGTTACAGTAGTATTTTCTACTTTTTAAAAAACTATGAATATATGCATTTCATTCATGAAAAAATGTATAAATAATGTTCCAGTCATACAAATGCAGTCTGATCCTTAGGGCTTCCTAGTCTGACAAGGAAGGAGACTTGTAAATCAGTACAATAAGTACGAGTTCAAGGTGCATTCAAGGTAAGTGGCAATACAGGGGAGAAGAAACAACTTCCCTGGGGCAGAGATCACAAAAAAGGAGCTGTTTGAGCAGGATCTTAAAGGATGAGTAGAAGACTGCAGCTGCACAAAAAATGGAAAGACTTTGTAGGCATGGGACAGAGTCTGTGCAAAAAGAGTAGAATGGCCCAGTAAGGTAACTTGGAAACAACAGTAGCCTTCTGACAATGCAATCAGGACTGTTTGCAGAGTTTACAGCACATCAGAAAATCATTAAAAATTAGACATGGATACCTAAACCATTTCAATTTAACTTTAGTCACAATATAACTTAAACCACTCCTCCATCTTCAGAAAATTTCTGCATAGGCAATACTTTCACATAGCTCAGAAATAAAAGTATTAAAAAGTACACAGTAAAAGGCTTGTGTTTCCTACATTTATTTCCCCCACCCTTATCACCTTACCACATATAATTATTATTAGTTTTTAATGTATACTTCCATAGTTTAATGCATTACATATATATATGTATACACACACTATTCCCCCACTCTTTTGCACAAAATATAACATGCTATATACATTGCTCTCTATTTTCCATTTTTTCCCCTAAGTGTATTTGACTTTTTCGATCAGCACTGATAGAGCACAGAGGGACTCCTACCATGCAGACACTATGGAAAGGTGGAGAGATTTAAGCTAGGTACTAGATCTACCCACGTGGATAGAACAGGTTCCAGAGTGGGGTGGGGTGACATGATGGCAAGATCTGACTGCTGATGAAAGCAGAGATTTAGGACAAAGTAGGTCCAAGGGCCTAGCAATCTCTAATCACACCAGATGGCACAAGTTATTTGAAATGACATCCCAATAGAAGTGCTGGGGTGTCCAGATGGATGACACTAGTAAGTCCTTTAAGTAAGTCACTATGGAGAATTTCTAACCTTGGTTTAAATATTTGTCCCCTACAAAACGCATGTGGAAATTTAAACCCCAATGTGGCAATATTGAGAGGTGGGGCCTTTAAGAGATGATTGGGTCATGAGGACTCTGCCCTTACAAATGGACTAATTCATTCATGGATTAATGAACTAATGAGTTAATGGGTTAATAAATTATCATGGGAGGGGAACCGGTGGCATTAAAAGAAAAGGCAGAGACCTGAGCTAGCACATTAGCATGTTCAGTCACCTCTCCAAGTAATACTCTGTACTGCCCTGGGAGTCCCCACCAGTAAGAAGGCTCTCACCAGATGTGGCCCCTCAACCTTAGATGTAGCCTCCAGAATTGTAAGAAATGAATTCCTTTTTCTTATAAATGACTCCGTTTTAGGTATTCTTTAATAAGCAACAGAAAATAGACTAAAACAGTTAGTAAATGTCCTAGTCCTCAGGGTTGTGGGTTGGACTTCAAGATCTGGGGAGGTCTTACATCTTGTAGAATGATTTCAGAACTGTGCTCGGTGAGATTAGCAGCATAAGCGACTTGAGACACAATGTGGGTGCCCAGTGATAATGTTGATGTATTATGTCCTAGGCCAGCCCAACAGTGGAGGAGTCATGACATGTGGCCCAGGTGATGGGGCAGGTGTGGGGTGAGGTCAATGAGTCTGAGGTCCCTTAAATGCTTTATATTTTGGCTTCGGTTTAGTCTAAGAAATAAGGTGAGATTGGGGATTGGGCATTGGGAGAAACACCAGTGGACTTTTGTGGAACAGGTATAAAGAGAGAGAAGAGGAAATAACAGGAGGGAGAAGAGAAATGAAACAGAGGGATAGATCACCTCTCAAAGTGGCCACCTACCTGGGAAACATGGAAAATGAAAGGATTAGAAAATGGTTTTTTCTCTCCGCTACCTCAACCAATGTTTGTTGAACTGAATTGCTCTGCTTATTGACTAAATTAGAATAGCCAGGCTAGAAATTGGCAAACATACTACCTCTACAATTATAAAATTAATTGGGCAATGAAAAATGCTGTTAAGGCCTGGTGTGGTGGCTCACGCCTGTAATCCCAGCATTTTGGGAGGCTGAGGCAAGTGGATTATTTGAGGTCAAGAGTTCAAGAACAGCCTGGCCTATATGGTGAAACCCCATCACTACTAAAAATACAAAAAAACTAGTTGGGCGTGGTGGCACATGCCTGTTATCCCAGCTACTAGGGAGGCTGAGGCAAGAGAATCACTTGAACCTGGGAGGCAGAGGTTGCAATGAGCCAAGATCACACTACTGTACTCCAGCCTGGGCGACAGAGTGAGACTCCGTCTCAAAAAAACAAAAACAAAACAAGCTGTCAAAAACGACTGTGGTTAGAACCATCTCTGAGATAGTTGAGAATAAAGCAGATACTTCTCTGTTTTGGATGATTTGGGAGCATCCCAATCTCAAGAGTGAGATTAAAGATTCACAGATGTCTCCTGAATGATGGGGCAGACAAGCATCACCAAGAACTAAGATTCGGACAAGTGACTTATAAAGGAGCAGCCGTGATTCGGCAATAGTCTATAGACTAGAATTACTTTTGTTCTGAGGGGGAAGGAGAGGCTTATTTTTCTTCCTAAAAAGCACACACACGCACTAGTAGAAAATGGGAAACAGCAGCTTTATTCAGGCTGCCAAGAAGGAAAAGATCCAAATGGTTAAAGCAAAAGAATTTTTTTTGCTTGAATTAATAAAATAATTACTGTTTATTCTATTTTACTTGTTTGAATGTGATGCCAGAATAACTGAAAATATGACAATTTAATTTATAATCACTATAGTCACATATAATTTCGAGATGAAAATAAGTGACTAGAATTGAAGGGGGATTAAAATATTCTTATGCTGGAAATCATTGAAATTCTCATTAAGGCAAGTGCTCTCTTTGAAGATATTATATTTTAATTAATAATACATTACTCAATATTCTTGTTCCGTGTTTTTTTTAAAATAAACACTTTAATTCATAAAGGGTATCTCTTCATGTCCTGGAAATAACTCCACATAGTGGAATAAAGACATTTTCATTTCCAAAATGAGTTAAGCAGTAAATATAATATAATACATATAAGTAGATATATAAAAATAAATACAAAAACACATAATAATCTACAATGTTAATTCACTCTTATATGCAAAGAAAGAGTTATCCAATTCACATGTTTGTCACATAAATACATAATATGTCTTTATTTAATGATACCACTTTCTTATGCTTTTCTCTCATGTGAAAAAATGGTCTGTTTGAAATATAAATATTTTAAATAAACATAGCTTCTATGCTAAAGCCAACTAAATATTTAATACAATTGTTTAAAGGAAAACTTGTTTTGTATAAATAAATATGCAATCCTTGATGATTTTTCTCATTTCAGATTTAAATTCTAGCAATATTCTAATTTGTAGTTACACTTTTTCCTGTAGTTGTTGTATGTGTAAATTTGAGAGGCAGTATTGTATTTGTAGCTATAAATCTGTATTCGTTTATGCAAGCAGGTATAGTAAATGTCTTTTTCTTAAAGCTAGTCAAGTGAAGCAGTGGGATTGGAGAAGGAACAAAGAAATCTGTAACTGGCTGTGATCAATTAGTTATAAACACCACTGCACTCGGTTCGGACCTGCACGTTTTCTAATTTAATTGAAAGATTCAATATAGTATTGTCAACTTTAAGAAATGTTACAACGTGTTAAAAATAATAAACGAATACAATAACATAGAACATATGGAACAGTTACAGAAACAGGTAAATTCTGGTTGTTTTGGAAAATGTAAATTGCTTAGCTATAATACAAATTAAAAATGTGAGAGTTAGTTTGCATAAATAGATATAATTTATTCTGCCTGGGAAAGAAGGTCATTGGTGGTCCTTGTTATAATTCCCTCAGCAAATCTGCTGAATCTTGCAGGAAATGCTCAGGTTCACTGGGGAGAGTGGATTAAGAGAAGGGTAATTTAGAATGTACGGGAGGTGCCCCTGGCACCTAGAACTCACTGTCAATTTAAACCACGCAGAATCTAAATAGAGTCAACATTTGTTTCCCAGTAATATTGGCCAGGGTGGTGGTAGTGGGGTGTGTGTGTGGGTGGGTAGGTGGGGTCTTGCACTCCTGAGCTAACGGTTCAGTAAACCTCTCAGCCATGATCTCAAGAGACAGAGTTTAAAACACATCAGTGGGGAAGAGAAAGGCTGTTGTACTGCCTCTTGCCTCCTCCCAGCCCTGGTATGATATGCAGAGGGAGAAAGATTAAGAGAGCAAGGGTGAAAAGAGAGAGAGGAGAAGGGATGATGGAGAAGGTGAGAGAGGGAGACAACAGGCAGATCGTACGTGGATCCCAGAGCCAATTCTTCTGTTGTAGAGATTTTGAGCCTCTCTGAGGCGGCGGGTGTGGTACAGCGAGTAGAGAGTAGAGACAGTGCCTGGCTGAACCCATTCCAGTGACACTTAGAGACAGTGTCGCCTGAACCACACTCTGCCTCTCCTTGCTCTCTCAAGTTCCTGCCCTTCTTCTCCCTGCTCTGGCTCCATCCCTACACTGGGATCCCAGTTAATCTGTGGCTTCAAGTCTCTGCCTCTCCCAGGTATACCAACTGGCCTCCTCCCTTCCCTGACCTGTTTGGCTTGGCCTTGGGGCTGTGGCAGCCCAATGCCCAGAGCTTTCTGCAAGGGAGGAGGCCACAGCAGACCCTTCCTTGCCACCTACATCAAGGAACTTATTTTTTGCCTCAATTCTGAACACTGTCACGAATTGTTTCCTGGACTTCAGCAAACATTATAGGATATATAATTGCATTATGCTCAAATAACTATTTTTGTTTTGTATTATAAAAGGCATACTTACTAAAGGACAAATACAGGAAACAACTTGAAACTCTGGCTAGGATCAATGACTGGGTTTATCAGGGTTTTTTTTTCCCCCAGTTATAAATTATTTCTTATAAAGAGAAAAGAATAAAATGTGAAACCAATTTGAAAGTAAGTATAAAGAACAGTAAGCCAGCTTACTTAATTTTTTAAATTTAAATTTGATTTTTAAACTCAATATCTTATAAAATGTTTTATATTTCTGGTACCCTTACTGATATTATGCTACTTTGATTTAGAAAGCATTCCGTATTCCTACTTTTTTCACGTTCTAAATATAAGCTAATAATCTCTTCATGTCCTTTTTACTGCTTTCCATCACTAAGTAAGCTTTAACATTTTTTTATTGTGGTAAAATACATGTAACAAAATCTACCATCTTAAACATTTTTAACTATACAGAACTATACAGATCAATATATTAACTACACTTAACAATATTTAAGTACATTCACACTGTTGTGCAGCTAATCTCCAGAACTCTTTCTATCTCACACGAAGTAATTTTTTAAAATCTTAATATACGGTGTTACTAAAGCAAATGTCTTTTGGGATGGAGGAAAGCATTTCTTTCATGACAAATACATTTCGCTATTAACCCTCATTGATCTTATAATAAGTTACAACAAGAAATGTATTATACAACCTTCAGGCCTGGCAGTGAAACTAGCTCTCACTCACCCTGTGACTAAAGATACCATTCTACTTTCCAATCCTGCAGACAAGTAAGTGCATGAGTAATATCTTTTCACAAGTGAAGGAATGCAGTTAATTCCTTCATTAGTACATTCCTCTATCTCCCACCTTGGAGAAAACTTTTCTTTTAAGGCAATATAATTAAGTCAGAACCTTCTGTACAAGCATCTAGATATTAAGAAGTAACTATTGATAAAATAACTCAGAATGCCTTACAGTAGAAAAAAGCATAAATGCTTCTTAAAGGAAAGAACAATTAATTCCAAATATAGATGTCATATTACTCTGTATGCCTTCAAGTTAAAGCCTAGTTCATATAAAAGAAAAAAGGGTGGGCAAAAGGCACCTACAAGAAGGAAGAAGACACCTGAAGGCAGCAAAAAGCAGAGTCAAGTTCATTCATTAAGCTCATTCTTTTTTTTTTTTTTTTTTTTTTGAGAAAGTCTCACTCTGTCACTCAGGCTGGAGTGTAGTGGCATGATCTCGGCTCACGCAACCTCCACCTCCTGGGTTTAAGCAATTCTCCTGCCCCAGCCTCCTGAGTACATGCGATTACAGGTGCCCACCACCACACCCAGCTAATTTTTTTGTATTTTTGTTTGTTTGTTTGTTTTTAGTAGAGTCAGGGTTTCATCATGTTGGTCAGGCTGGTCTCAAACTCCTGACCTCAAGTGATCTGCCTGCCTCAGCCTCCCAAAGTGCTGAGATTACAGGCGTGAGCCACCAGGCCCAGCCAAGCTCATTCTGTATTATCATGGTGCTTTGATATATAATGTTATATATGATATATATAATAACCATATAAAAATAGATTATATAATAAATTACTTTATATTATTATATTGTTAAATATAATTATATAGAAAATTACAGAATACATATTATAGAACATGTATTACATATGATATATATGACATATATGATATATATAATTTATGATATATAATATATACCATTACTTTTAAGTATGTGTTTCTTAGGCTATCTTACAGTGCTTTAACTCTTTGAAGGGTTTATTCTCGGGAGTCAAACATTAGAAACGAAGCATTACCTTTTTAAATATTCCAGACTCTAGAAGTAAGGAACCAAGCGCCTCACTGGTGGTGTGGAAGAACTGGGAATCCCCACCGTGCAGTGGAAATTCCTGGGACTCTCGGACCACATGTCTTCCATCTACTAGCTCCAAAGCTCTGCGAAGAATGGAAACACAGTCATGTCAATACGCTATGAACAATGCCAAAATCTCAAGAAACCCAAAGGCATATTTCTCCATGTACTAATATATTTCCAGTCAGCCCAAATAATGAATCATTCTTCAAAACCTACACAGCGTTGTAGATAATCTGGTGCTCTCATAGCACATTTATAAATCAACCTGGATGACTTCACCCTGTGCCTAACTGAATTCTTTTAAATCCTATGCAGAAAACAAATTAGAGATAGACAGAGGTAGACAGATAACTAGATGAATAGACAGATTTTGGCGTGAAAGTAATCTAATTTCATTTTCCAATTTCCTGGTTTTTCTATGTCATGGCTCTTAAGAAATAACAAAAAGAAATTTGTAAGTTTCCTGAACACTGGAAATAAAGTGGGAACTGAATCCCAGTTAGAGACACGATCTAGACTATGCCAGGAAAAAGGAACTGTTCCTAGGATTATAATATTTATCAGATTCAAAAGGAATGGAAACTAATAAAGGCAGACAGAATGTTTTATAGACTCTGATGGTTGCCCACCCCAAAACCATTTCCTTTATTCAACCCTCCAATGTCCTCCCCGCTCCCCCATACACACTGCCTTTGCTAATAATCCTAAATTTGTTCAACGATTCATCCTCCATATGCCTCAGAGGAAGCTGCTTCCAGCCCCAGTAGTCAGTCCGGATTGCTCTAATCCTGGTGTCCAGTTCCCCTCACCAGTAACTGATTTAGGCAAATGCCCATACATATCTGTCTTGCTGATATTACCACATTGATTGATACCCCCCTAACCCTCTGAAATGTTCATACTTTGCCCTACTTCTCTGGTGCAATCCTGACCAATGAGATGTGAGAGGCGTCTGCTGAAGGAATGGGGGAAAAGGTCTTCTACAAGAAGAAAAAGTTTCCCTTTCCTGCAGGCCAGGGTCATGCCTGCATGTGATGAATATGATAGAACATCTTGGGATCATGTGCGGGATTAGCCTAAGGAGACTAGACTGAGGAAAAAGCAGAGCGGAAATACCTATCTCTTGATTTCTTGAAATGAGCAGCAGAATTACCTATCTCTGGAGTTCTTGTTGTGTTAGATAATAAATGTCCTATTCTTCAGGCCACTTTGACTTGGGTGTTCTTTGTTGTCTGCAGTTGAGCATCATACCTGATCCAAGGTTTGCTAGATTTTCTAAGCACAGGAATAAAGATGCCAGAGCAGAATGAGAGCTTTGAATGAAGAATGCCAGTAAAGTACAAAGAGAACTAAAAATGCAAGACCTCAGCATTTCACAGAAGAAACAGAAGCTGCTTTTGTGGGATTTCTACAATGTTGCAAGGATAAAAAGAGGAATAGAGCAAAGCGTTAACACTTTAGAGGGGCAGGAAGATCTAATCAATATGGTAATATCAGCAAGGGAGATAGAGAATTTGGCATAATTTGTGGAACTCTATTGTGTACTTTTTTTTTTTTTTTTTTTTTGAGACAGAGTCTTGCTCTGTCGCCAGGCTGGAGTACAGTGGCATGATCTTGGCTCACTGCAACCTCCACCTCCCGGGTTCAAGTGATTCTCCTGCCTCAGCAGCTGGGATTACAGGCATGTGTCACCACATCCAGCTAATTTTTTTGTATTTTTAGTGGAGACGAGGTTTCACCATGTTAGCCAGGCTAATCTCGAACTCAAAGTGCCAGGATTACAGCATGAGCCACTGTGCTTGGCCCCTGTACATATTTTTTTTTTAAACCATTATTGTTTGCATTATATAAAATGTAAAGGTATATTAATAGCAATATATTTCTTTTTGTTTTTCCTTTAGTTTCGTACTATGAAAGTAATACTTGTGTATAGTAAAGACAATATATTACGCCACATATAAACACATATAAAAACACATTTCTACCTGTAAGGCTAGTATCTTCTTAGGAATTTAAATACAGTATTTTTGAAGGGAAAGAGAAACACATATAGCTCAGGAGAATTTAAGTAACAACTGAAAAATACCTTAAAGTTGAAATGCTGTCATCGTCTTACCATGAATGTGTCTTACATCAAGACCTATTTTTACTAATTGTTCCAGTGACCCTAAGTTACAGTATTCACCTTGTCCTGCTGCTCACAAATATGCCAAAGCAGCAGCAAACAAGAGAAGACTGCTTGAACAAACAAACAAAGAAGCAGCAAACAAGAGAAGACTATTCCAACCGCTGCGGACTTAACACATTGTCTGCCATTCAAGTACTAACCAGGCCTGACCCTGCTTAGCTTCCGACATCAGACAAGATCAGGTGCATTCAGGGTGGTGTGGCCATAGACTGGACTTACACATTGTAAAAAGTCAACCATGAATGTTAGGCAGTCTGCTCCCCTTAATGTTTTTCCTTTTTGGAAAAACATATGTGCCCATTGACTGACTCCAAGTGACAACAGAGATGAAAGCAATCTACATGTGCTTCCTAAGCTTTGCATTGTCAGAGGCGGACACTCCAAAAAAGACCTATCTCTTCTTCCTAGATACTTATGTATTACATAATTAAAAGCTGGCAAGAGTAGCCTTTTCTATATATTTTGCTCGTGATACAATCCCTGATTAAAACATAGGATCTTTTTGCCTGCAAATAACAGTCCAACTCACAGAAGCCTGATAAAAAAATATATAATCACATATAAAACAAAAGGGGTAGATTGAGTTGGTTTAACCAGTATATTCCTTTGCTACTGACTTCAGTCATTGCTACAGTTCTAGCTGTCACACAGAGGTATGATAATTCCTTCCTGAGTAACTTGCTTAGAAATGAGGGAAATCTCCTCTAGAAGCCACTTAGCAGGCTTCTTTTCATTCCTGCACTAAACCGATCACCGGACCAAACCCATTAAGGCTGACACCTGAAGGACACTACCGTGCAGAAATTAGGCACCTGAAGAAACTGAGGATCAATTAGGAAAAAAGGAGAAGGAAGAGGGTACAAATGGATGTCGACGTGCATTCTATCCTCTCCCCAGCTTTGTCTTAAAATAAGTTCCCCACACTTGCTACACTTTGGGAGAGGTAGAGATGACACATATTTAAGATGGAATTCGAGCTATCAGAGTAGGAACTTTCATAATTTGGGCCTCATAGCGTGTTGAACCCTGTGAACCTGCCTGCCCTCCTGATTTGGGGGGTAAACTAAGTCGATACAGTGTGCTATCCAACAGTCAGTTCTCTATACTTGGGTCACGATCTCCCAGATGGGAGGGTACACATGGCCCTGGGGGAAGGCTTAGTTTTTCAATTTAATTCACTAACAAATGGCACTAATAGTTTTTCAGTGCCTACAGGAGGTGAGGACTATCACAGACAATTCCAGGGAAGGCCCTAGCTTCACCATCATTCTAAAACAGGAACTGTTGAGTATGTGTGGTACACGTAATAACCTCTGCTTCCCTTTGACAGGAGGGGAATGATGGGGCGTTGGCTAAATTCCCTTTCCTCGTGACCCAGACCCAGACAATGCTGCTGTGCACCTGGCCATAGACGCCATGATTTCACAGTTTGCCCCAGGACTTGGTTGGAGGTGAGGCAAGGTCACGGGATGTGTGGGCTGAGAGGGCTTCATAAACAGAGTTCTGCTTCAGGGCAGCTTCTCACCCAGCCCCGGAAACTCGGGCTGTCCCAGGAGCGTGTTCTACTTCCTCTCTAGAATCAGTCACAGGCCTTCTATTCCTAGCAAGCTTACTGGACAAGTTTGTCTCCTGAAACACAACCTTCACAAACTATTACACAGAAGCAATACACTTGAAATCATGCCAAGAGGTCTCTAAGACCTAAAGGAACTTTGTAACACTATCTAACATTCATTCTTTCAGCATTTTCTAGATCTTCCATGATATGTCATATATCAAGGCACACAAAGGTGAACAATTCCACTCCCTGCCCTCAAGGATATTAAGGTCTAGTAGACACAGGGGCTTATCGAATGGGCAGAAATATTTTCAATTCCGAATAATGGTTACCTCTGGAACTACACATAGATAAGTCTCCCTAGCCTAAAAGCCAATATAATAAATGTTTGCAACAGGAAAGACGAATTGGAAAGTTTGTTAACTTTTCTTTTCCAAAGGGTAATTTTTTCATTATTATTATTTTAGTTTTTGTGGGTACATAATAGGTATATATATATATATATATATTTATGAGGTACAAGCAGTCAAAGTATAATAATCACAACATCGACAATGGGTTATCCATCCCCTCAAGCATTTATCCTTTGTGTTACAAACAATCCAATTATACTCTTTTAGTTATTTTTAAAGGTACAATTACATTATTATCACTATAATCACCCCGTTGTGCCATCAAATACTGGGTCTTATTCATTCTTTCTATTCCTTTTGTACCCAAAGGGTTAATTTTAGTTTAACTCCTGACGAGTAGGGTGTAGGTGGTCATAAGAGAGGCTAAGCTTGGCTCCCTGATGAGAAATTTATGTGCCAAAGGAAGCACGGTTTGCTTTGTGAATAGTCACAACTGGTCATTTATTAACGACAATAACGTCTTGGATAAATAACATAAAACAACCGCCAAATGCTATCATATTGGTCTGCAGTCTTAGCAGATGATAATTTATTAATTTGCTAATTATAATCCTTTGTACTTCCTTTTTTTTTTTTTTTTTTTTTTTTAGCACAGATATTATACTGCCAGAGAGAAAGTTTCAGTGTTAAGTATGGTACTTGATTTTACTCAGACTTAGAAGTAAGTGGAACATTTGCCAGTTCATTCAATTATGTTTCCTTTTTATTTGGCTTACTTATAAAAACCGGATTGCCCCCTCCCTGGAGATTAAGTTGGTAGCAAAATTAATAATGGCAAGACTGTTTTCCCTTCTCCAAGTTAAAAGAGCCACATGGCTATTCTCAGACAAATCCCAGAGTTGTGAGACCTGGAGCTTATATAAGAAGTGGGCCGGGTGGGGGCGGGGGAGGTGCTCTTTAATAAAAAGAAAAGAGAATCTCTTACTTTCTCAAGATTGACAGTGCTAGGGCCTCTCCGAAGGCCATGAAAGTGGCCCTGATAAATCTACTTCGAGGTTTCCTAATGTTGGTCTACTCCACCAAGTTATTCCTTAAGCATTTAAATATGTGCAGCCTAATATAAGGCAAATTAAATAAGTTTCTTCAATAATTCTTGGTTTACAGTAATGTACATCCAAAATAATAAAAAGTAGCATAAAAGTTTAGGTTTAACTATAGTTTATTAGTTATAAATTGATGCTGTACTGCCATCTATTGTCTGTCCAAAGAATTATTACTGTGTTCAACTGAGCCTCAGAGTTGTGATTTCAAAGTCACCAAAAGGTGCTTCCACCTGCATTGAATTGAATTATTTCCTCAAGAGAACTTAAGACACCAGATAATAGAACCACTCTTCTGAATTAAGGCATTGGTTGTAAAGCGCGTAAGTTTCCTGGCCACAAAGGAAGGAGAAAATTTAATTCACTAACAAACGGCACTAATAGGGTGCACAGTGTTTCTTTACTGCAACTGCTAAATGGTAGAGAGCAACCATTTACTGAGCAACCTCTTTCCTGCTAACATTAAACGCCGTATTCGATTACGGACACATACCATCAGATAATGCTAGACCTGAAAAGGCCCCTAGTGGTTACCTGGTTCAGTCACTTCACTGCAGATTTGCAGAGACAGTGTTCCTGAGAAACCACGTGACTGACTGACAGTGTTGAGCCTGCTGGTTACCCATGTATATGGTACTGGAAGCCCAGGCTCACAAAGAGGCATCTAATGACTGTGCGGATAGAGCTATGTAAATCTTTCCCATCTCCAGAAATAAAACAAAACCCCAACATCTATTTCCCTTGGGAAACCAAGGATTTTGGATTTACAGAATGGGTTTCTCCTTTAGAAGCAGTGTTGTCTTCAAATTTATATTTTTCTCAGCTGAATAAAGGATCAAATATAGCAATGTATACACACAGATTTCAGAGTCATACCAGCCTGGCCATTAGCTATGTGATCTTGAGCTAGTTACTTCTTTAAGCCTCACTTTCTTCATCTGCAAAATGGGAGTGATAAATTGTTAAGAGAATTAAATTAGGTAAAACTTGTAAAATGCTTAGCCTGTATTGCCATATAGTAGGTTCTCAATAAGTATCAGCTATTGTAATTATGCATATGAATGTCAATTGACGTTTCCTGAATAATAATTTATAAGGAATTATATAGATGGTACTTTGAGCTAGCATATTTATCAGGCTCGAATATGAAAGGAGAATGTCTGGGTTGGAAGATCCCTTAGAGATAATCTAGTGAGCCAACCATACCATTTTTCAGATGAGTTCATGGAGGCCCAGAGATATTCACTGTTCAAAGTCTCACGGCTAATGACTGACAGAGTTAGGATTAGAGAACCCACCCAACTCCTCACTCAGAGACTAATTTTAAATTCTCAGTAGATGAGTTTTGTGATCACAAAATTCCAAGTTGGATGGGGAAATGAAAACAATTTGCTATGCTCATTCGAAACAAAGCATCCTCAAAGTTATAGGTATGTAAAGAATGCTACATCACTAACCCAAGTATTTCATGTTGCCGATGGTAATAGAATGCAGAAACTCTGCCATCTAGTGGTTGCATAAGAATATCACTCTGCTACTCATCCTTTTTAGCAGTGCTTTCGTAAAAAGTAACACTCCCTGGTCCAGTTAGCCTCTACTTCCTGATTGCATTCACCTTCCTGGGCACTTTGATGGTTTTTGTTTGTTTGTCTGTTTGTTTGTTTTGTTGGTTTTTGTAAAGACGGGGGTCTCCCTGTGTTGCCTAAGCTGGTTTTGAACTCCTAGCCTCAAATGATTGTCTCACCTAAGACTCCCAAAGTGCCAGGATTACAGGTGTGAGCCAGCAAGTCTTTTAAAATGGCAGCCTGAAGGCTGGGAGCCATCTCCCAATGTGCTGTGTGGTGCAGAAATGTCTAAGTTCCCCTCACATCTGACCAGTGGAATGCAAATCATCTCTCCAACAAAGGCTGGAAATGCTTGCCTTAATACTTCTATCTTGTGAAACCGAGGCTTTGGGTGCTACTGAGTCTGTGAAAGTTAAGCAAGGCATCTCAGGACCACTACTATGTTGACTTTGATCATTTCAGATCACCCCACATGATTAATGAACCATGAAACCCATCCAGAACCAGGCTAGGTTCAAGAAGGTTTGGCTTTATTAGCATTGGTCCCAGAGGAAGAAATGATTTCATTCTGGGCACAAGCAAAGAGAAGCCAAGGTCGAGGACAAAACAACCAGGAGAATTGTTGTGCAAATCCCCAGAACTGAGGAACTGAGGTCTGTGCCTCAAGGAAAGGCTCAAGTTTATCAAGAGTCTTGTGTTTCATGCGTGATTGCACATGCTCTCATTTACAGAAGCCGAAGATCATCGCATTTTTTTCAACTTCTCTTTGTAACAGTCAAGTTGGGCAAGTTTTGTTTTCAGTTGTCACAATACAAAAGATTTTTTTGATTGCTGGAATTTTCCTTTTAAGGCAATTCAAATTCTTATCATCTAACGGCAGAGAAGAGAAAATGTAGCTTTTATTTTGATAGTGTCTATACTCCCCAAAGAAAGACTAATGATCTTACTAAGCTCGTGGATAACAAATTAATAATGTAAAAGAGGGTATTTTCAATTGTTTTCCTTTGTAGCACCAAACAAAGCTACTGATGATATTACCATGGAGCAGGCAAGGAGGAAAAAGCCTGGCAGAATATGGTTATATTAATGGATACAAAAATACAGTTAGATAGAATGAATAAGATCTAGTATTTGGTAGCATAACAGGTGGCTACAGTCAACACTAATTTATTGTACATTAAAAAATAACTAAAAGAAAATAATTGCATTGTTTGTAACACAAAGGAAGGATAAATGCTTGAGGTGATGGATACCCCATTTACCCTGATGTGATTATTACACATTGTATGCCTGTATCAAAATATCTCATGTACTCTATTACTACATACACTTACTATGTACCCACAAAAACTAAAAATGAAAAAGAAATTATGTGGTTATAGGCACAAGGGTAGAGAAATCATTCTAAAATACCAGGGGCAACTCTGAGGAGTCAACTTTGAGCCCTCCTGCTCCAATCAATCCACCTCTGATCACTCATTAAGGGGTCCTCTGTCATCACATTTGAGCTTGCTTTGAGGGACACTATAAGATGCAGCCACATAGAACTCTTGGTTGGACATATTGCAGGGATGCCGAGAAGGATGTTAGGTACCATCTTACTTAATATCCTTTATACGGATACTGAAGGGAAAGATTTCTCTCATTGTGAAATGCCAAGAAAAGCTTTTCTCTTTCTCACCCCTTCCTTGTCTTTTAGACAATGAGGTCCATGTACTTGATCATGAATCAATTTTAACAATTATACAGAACTTTATGAATGTGTATTTCTGTAAAGCAATTGTTTCTCTTATCACACTATCATTCTTTTAGTTTTCTGATCTGTATTTATTTGCATTGTTAATTGGGTGCAAACTACTGTAAATCTTTTAGAGGAAGAAGTGACAGGGAGACAGTTATAAATACATGAAAACTGTTTCTTCCACCTCACCAGTATGACATCCATCTACCCTTGTGCATTCCAACCACCACTATCCTACTTCTAAACTTCATTATGCCTTCAATTTAGTAAGAGTCCAGTTATTTTCTGCTACTGAGTCTCTCCTGCAGCCTTTAATCCATTCTAACTTTACAAATAGATTGATCTTCCTGATGTACTGTCGGGTTTGAAAACCATCAGATAGTTCAGCACTGTCTACAGAATAAATCCCTTACTTCATTGTCTGGTATTCAAGTGCTTTCACCTTCTGGACCCAGTCTAACTTTTCAAATGTAGCTCCCCTACACACCCTATATTCCAGGCAATTTTGTTACATTTTAGCTTACTTATCACTGATGGCTCTTTCTCTCATCTCATCTCTTTAAGGGGCTCCTGGGTGTGAGTCCCTTTGTTTCTGCCATGGCATATAATAACATCTGTCACATCACAGATGCTCAGTAAGAGTTTACTGGCTGAGTGACTACAAAGCGCTTTCTGCAAAGGTGGTTTGATTCATGAAGATAGCAGCTGCTTGTAGAGCCTGTTGCTATTTATGACTGTTTCAAATAATGTCAATATAAAGCTTTGGTTCAAAAGCACCTCATCCTAACCACGATAGTGACATGCAAAACTGGTCTGTTGGTTGTCATTTTCCAGAAGTCTGTGGTGATGGCACACACTTTGAAGTTAACTTTATAGCATCTTTAATATGCATCATCTGCCTATTTTGTTTACCTTTGCCCCACCTTAGCTCACTAGTCCAAAACCCATTCCAGCAACAATTAGTAAGAGTCTCTTAAACTCTGGGGTCCCTAAACAACCTGGCACGAAACTCATCTGTCTTAGTTAATCCTTCCAGGCACTCAAATAATTATCTTCATCAATCCTGAGCTTTGATGGCACTTACACTGCTGCAATCATCATTACTTCATGGCATTTCTAGAAGCAATAAAGTTTCAAGAGAAATTGTGTAACTGTTCCTTGTATCAAACATTTTTTAGCATTTATTGTATTTTGTGAACTCACAAACACCTACTTTTCTTATAGATCATATACTCTCAACTTTCTCACAGCTATAATTCAGAGGTTTCAAGGCTCTATGCAATATATTCTTTCATATGGTGGTCAATAAATCTTGACCAGAAGTGAGAATTGAGTCTTTAAAGGTTACTTGCAAGACCTCTAAAACATTCCTACGCATAATAGGGTGCTTAGAGTAAATGCCTTTTGATAATAATATAAAACTAAAAGAATAACATTTTCAATATGAGAGTGGGTTTCCTTATCTTTTTTAGTTTTTCAAAATAATTCTTATGGAGGTTCATTTTTTTTACATTAATTTTTATAACTATCAGTTTCATCATGTTCCACTTACTCAATTTCCAAATACCTGCCAGTTGTTTGATGATTAATACAAAATGATCAGTAATTAATACATAATTCATAATTGTCTGAATCATATATTTGGCTTCTCTTACTCACCTGCACCAGGTGGGTCAACTCCACAAGGGACCAAAGTTGCTTTAAGGCTTCCTAGATACATACATCCTTATGTACATACATCCTTATGTAGTGACTAGAATTGTCATCAAATACCTAATGAATTAGTTCAATTAACTGGTGTTAATGTTTCAAAAGAGAACTCTAATTTAAAATCATTTCTCATGGAAAATCTTATGTGTATTAGCAACACATTAGCGATACAGATTTGCTGACTGAAGACAATGGAACAGCTGTGAAGCTGAATCTGAGATGGACTGATATTTATCATCTCAGCTCTCATGAATAGAAACTCTCTAAGGTGCAGACGCAAGCAGAGGGAGGAAGAGATTATCACATCTCTTCTTCCCTCTGATGTGATATGATTCACATCATATCCCTACTCTCCATCTATCCAAACAAAGTTGTCCTTGCAAAGATGCTAGTCACAAGCTCCAAATGTCAGCTTCAAATTCCCACCCTAAGGGTATTCCAATACCACTCTAACCTCCTTCTCCCCTCCCTCCACCTCAGACTTCCAGTTGTGGTCAGACAGATCTGTTTGCCCTTCCCATACCTAACACTTGCTTCATTATTTATACGTCTTTGCTTGGGTTTTCTGTTAATGCTTTTGCCTCTCCTCTTTGTAATCTTTGGCTATCAAATTCCATCAAGTCTAATTTCAAAATTCACTTCCTCCAAGATTTCTCTGATTGTAATAAATCCTGTATTTCATAAGCCCCGAAAAGTCAATTTCATGTAGCTGAAATATTATACCACAGTAAAAAGAAAAGAACATCATTATGAATCACAGAATTGTTTCAATACTAGTTTTTAAAAAGAACAAGAAAGCAATAAAATGGTGTGAGAAATAATGTTTATTTTTCTCAAGTGTAGATTATTCTTTTTTTAAGAATAGGAATTATTGAGAAACGTCAGTTTAATCAGAAAGAGATGGTGGGTGGAGAATTTTTCAGAGGCTATAAGATGACTTTACAGAGCTTTTGTTGTTACCACATGTTGATGATTATTATTTCTAATTTCACATCAAGATTCATGGCTTTTCCCTTTCCTTCACACAAATGCATCACTAGCTTTACTTTTAGGCTTTACAGCCATCAACTGAGTGATAGTGATTAATAATGGAATGAAAGGAGAAACAAAGAATGGAAAGAAAAAAAGAAAGGGGCTGGGTGCAGTGGCTCACACCTGTAATCCCACCACTTTGGGAGGCCGAGGCGGGTGGATTGCTTGAGCTCAGGGGTTCCAGACCAGCCTGGGCAACATAGTGAAAACCCACCTCTACCAAAAAATACAAAAATTAGCTGGGCATGGTGGTGTGCCTATAGTCCCAGCTACTTGGGAGGTTGAGGCAGGAGACTTGCTTGAATCCAGGAGGAGGAGGATGCAGTGAGCCGAGATCACACCACTGCACTCCAGCCTGGGTAACAGAGAGAGACTCTGTCTCAAAGAAAAAAAAGAGAGAGAGAGAAAGAAAGAAAGGAAAGTGTTTCAAATAAGGTGAGGATGTGCTTTAAAGGAAGGAAAATTCTATATATGGAAATAATGTAGCTGAGGGGGAGTAGAGAGCAGAAGAAGAGCGGCAGCACAGCAGGTGCACAGCCCTGGAAGGGGAAAGCCACCAGCCCCATGTCTTCCCTGGGCTGGGCGCTGGGACTGCCAGGCTTAGCATGGGTTTCTTGTACAGCTCTTGACACAGAGGACTGAAGGATGTGCAAAACGCAGGGGAGAGAAAGTAAGTGGTTCTGAACTTTGAGGTTGAACATTATGAAATACCATTTTTGTAGGTCAAAACCAGTCAAATATGGCAATTTCATATAGTTGGACCTAGTATTACTTGGTAAGTGTTCATCTAGGTTTTCCGTGAACATATATCAGTTTCTTAGTTTAATCACAGACTTTTTAGGAGCTAAGAACCATATCACCTTCTGTCTCTATAACCTGTACTCAGTGGGTATAAAACAAATGCTTTTTTTTTTTTCCAGTCAGGGATGATACAAAACAAGTTTTTTCTTGTGCCACTGGTTGAGGTTTCCAGTACAGAGAGAGTTGAGTCAGTAAACCACAGAGCACTCTGTCCCAAGAAAATATTTATTTTGTTTAACAGCATTTTAAATTAGGGAGTGTTATCTCATCAGGTAGAATGAGGACTCATGAGTCAATAGTCTCTGCACACAGGAGATTTTTATTCCTGCAGTCAAGACGAAGGTAGAAACTTTCACTGTGTGAAAATTGGGCACCATCTAACAGAAAGAACCTCTGTATTCATATTCTTCAGTTAAAAATATCTTCATATTGTCTTTGTACCAAAAATTTAAAAATATTAACAATATTTCAAAAAGGAAACAAACTTGTTTTTATAAACTAGATAATGGTAGGATATATAAAAATGCTTCTAAAAATGAGAAATTCATAAAATTAAAAAGGAGATAAATAAATTTTATTAAATTTTCTATTTCGCACATTGTTTAAAATGGAAGAAAAAAGGCTATTGGTATTTTTCCCAGCTTTGACAATTGCTTTTTACCGAAAAGGATCAAAATATTTTATTAGCAAAATTAATTTCCCAATCTGTCATCCATTTTTTTTTTCTTTAAAAGAAGAAAATCTTAGGTTTTCCTCATTTGGGAAATACTCAAAATGTTTCTCTCTCTCTCTCTCTCTTTTTTTTTTTTCATTTTTTAGTAAATCGAGACCAGGTCTCACTATGTTTCCCAGGCTGGTTTCAAACTCCTGGGCTTAGGTGATCCTCCCACCTTAGCCTCCCAAAGTGTTGGGATTACAGGCATGAGCCACTGCACCTGACCATATTTTTCTCTTGTTACCAAATTTAAGAGTTACAATTTATGTTACTAGACTTTAAATATGAGAAAATCACATAACTGCAATTACCATTAGTTCATTTATTTTTGAAAACCAAAAATATTTGACATCAAACTATTACATGAATCATTCCAATGGATTATTCATTTTGTCCTCTCGCTTTCCTATCAATAGTTTATCTGTTTCACTAGTAGAAAAGGGAAGATATTGATCAACCGAAGAAATACCATGCAAAAACGTTGATTCTCTGCTTAAAAGGTAAGCATGTTATGGGAAAGCAAAACACATTTGGATTTACTATTTGTTTATAGACGGAGCCACATGCCTGTGACAATGGAGGCAGAGATTGGAGTGACGCAGCAGCAAGCCAATGAGAACACCAAGGTTTGCTGGCAGCCATGGGAAGCTAGGAAGAGCAAGGAGGCATCCTTCCCTAGAGCCTTCAGAAGGAGCATGGTCCTGCTGACACTTTGATTTTGGACTTCTAGGCCCCAGACTGTGAGAGAGAAAAAACTGTTGTTTTAAGTGACCATGTTTATGGCAACTTGTAATAGCTACCCCAGGAAGCTAATATACCAGGCTACCCCAATGTGAATGTGCATTCTAAAAGACGACTTCAGGAGAGGGCAGTGTTTAACACAGAGATGAAATAATAGGTATTTCTGGTATCAGTAATAACTCAGAGGAAGAGATCTTTTTAGGGACGCTGGCCTTCAGAGTAGTTTTTAAATGAGGCTTGGCCTGTGCCAGTCTCTTCCAGGGAGGGATAGAATGGGCTCTCTCTGAGTAAAGCACTCTACTAAGCCCTCTGGAAGGAAGAAAGATAAATAAAAAGATGTACATGCCCTTTAAAGTCATCCAGGCACTCCAAAGACACCAAAAGTCCCAAGATAAAAAAATGTTGTCTCAGGAACTAAGAAACCTTGAAATAAAATCGAGAAGTACTGAGAGAGAATCTCTGAGCTAAAGAGAACTGTGTATCACTATATCATCCATTCCTTTAAATCCCAGCCAAGTTACACCATATCAAAGATAATTCCTGGTGGCTAAAGAATTAAATGCAAAAACATCAAATCATAAAGATCAGAAGCATATTATGGCATATCAGAAGGGAAGGAAAACAACTTCCTAAGATTAAAAGCAATGAGAGAAATAAAAAAGAAAGGCTAGGTGCAGTAGCTCATGCCTGTAATCCTAGGACTTTGGGAGGACAAGGCAGGAGGATCAATTGAGCCCATGAGTTCAAAACCAGCCTGGGCAACATAGCAACCCCGTTTCTACAAAACAAACAAAAATCAGCTGAGTGTGATGGTGCTTGCCAGTAGTCCTAGCTACTCAGGAGGCTGGGGCAGGAGGATTGCTTGAGCCCAGGAATTTGAGGTTACAGTGAGCAAACATTGTACCACTGCATTCCAGCAGCCTGGGTGACAGAGCGAGATGCTAGCTCTTAAAAAAAAAAAAAAAAAAAAAGAAGAAGAAGAAGAAAGAGAAAAGAAGAAGAAAAACATTCGTAGTTTTGCTATGCAAAAATAAATTTTCCATACACTAAAAAATTAAAGGCAATAACAAGCCAGGCAAATACTTTCAACAAATATACCTGATGATTAGTTAAGAGCCATACTAAAGAAACCATATAAAGATATAAGAAAAATATTAGCAAACCCAATGAGTGAACAAGGGAAATGAAAAAATAAAGCATTTGAAGAAATAAAGGGTTAATGAAAATATTTTCCCAACTTCACTATATGCAAATTAAAGTAACAACAGGACACAATTTTATTTGTTTTGTATTTAGAGAAGGGGGTCTCTCTGTTGCCTAGGCTGGAGTGCAGTGGTTATTCATAGGTGTAATTATAGTACACTGCAGTCTCAAACTCCTGGCCTCAAGCAATCCTCCTGCCTCAGCCTCCCAAACAGTTGGGACTACAGGTGTGCACCACTACACCTGGCTCAGGATACAATTTTAAAATTGATAATGTTCAGTGGTTCAACATACTATGGGGGGGGGTTATATTAATTGCTACAGTCTTTTAGTAAGCAATTTATTCATACTTATCAAGAGACTTAAAATGCTCCTATACCTATCCCCTATAACTCTACTTTTAGGAAATGATTTGAAGGAAATAATTTTCAAAGCATTCAAAGATCTATTTACAATGATGCTTATAGTAATATTATTTATGACAACAAAATTTGCAAACAACTCAACCCATTCAAGTAGTGACTAAGTAAATTATTGCATATCCATATTATGGAATGCCATTTACCCTTTAAGTCATAGGGGCAAAGCTTGTGATATAACGGTAAGTAGAAAAGTAGAATAAGAGATTGCATGTCAACTATGTTACATATCTAACAGCATACTGAAAGGAAAAACACTAAAATCTGAAGAGGTATTATCTCTGACTAGTTGGATCATGAGTGATTTCTATTCTTTCTGTATTTTCCAAAATTGACATTCATTCTCTTATAATAAGAAAAACATTTAATAAAAATGTTTTAAAACTCCTAATAGGTTCCTCAGGGAAGTTTAAATAAAGATTTTGAGTGGCAGTAATAGAAGGTAAAACTCTGATGATGGAATAGAGACCTTTTTACATAATTTAATAAAACATTAATGCATAGATTTTGCCTGCCAGTCTCAATTTCTTTTTCCCAATTTCTTAAGCCAATAATTCCCAATCTAGATCTTGGAATACTTCACAAATTTTTTCTTGGATGGTTTCCAAGACACCATTTGTTTTTAAAATTTGCAAGGGCTGGGCATGGTGGCTCACACCTGTAATCCCAGCACTTTGGGAGGCCAAAGTGCTTAGGGTCAGGAATTAAGAGACCAGCCTGGCCAACATAGTGAAACCCCATTTCTATGAAAAATACAAAAATTAGCTGGGCATGGTGGCAGACTGAGGCAGGAGAATCACTCGACCTCCTGGAGGCGGAGGTTGCAGTGGGCCAAGATCGCGCCACTGCACTCCAGCCTGAGTGACAGGATGAGACTCCATCTCAAAAATAAATAAATAAAATTAATTAATTAATTAATTAAATTTGCAAGGAAAACAATACTGCAGAGAAATTCACCCTGAATAATGCAGCCAACATCTGTTTTGACACTTGTCAGATAATTGAAAAGCAATCATTACAAATGATTGTAATGTAATTTTGTAGGTTGGGGGCAGTGACTCATGTGTGTAATTCTAGAACTTTGGGAGGCCAAGGCAGGAGTATCACTTCAGCCCAGGAGTTCAAGATCAACTTGGGCAACACAGTGAGGCCCTATTGCTACAAAAATTTAAAACATTAATCAGGTGTGGTGGCCCCTGTAGTCCTGGCTACTTGGGAGGCTGAGGTGGGAGGAGGATGGCTTGGGCTGAGGAATTTGAGGCTGTAGTAAGCTATGATCACACCATCCTGGTTGACAGAGGGAGACCTTGTCTCTAAAATAATAATAATAATAATAATAACTTTGTAGTGCTGGCAGCTAGATTGAGGTGTGGGACCGGAGAACACAGAAATTAACAGGAGAATGTCTTTGTTTTGTTTTGTTTCCTGTTGTGCATCATTTCAAAATCATTTACTCTACCTAAACAGGGGACAGGGAACAAATAATGAAGGGGCACCCTGATTCTATTCATTGTTTGGTTTTTCAGTGATCTGTATCTTTTCATTTACCCTACAGCTTCTTTTTGTTAGCCATACACATTTTACAGAACAAATCAACAAATCCATCAACTGAAACTGGTAGAGATTTACAAGTAAATCTTTTCCCTTGCAAACTGATCCAGGATAAAATCTTCTGGTTTATTATCCCCTAGTTTTTATTTTACATCAGGGATTAGCACACTAAGGCCTGCAGGCCAACTCTGGCACACCACCTGTTTTTGTAGCTAGAGTTTTATCGGAAGAGCCACATTGCGATTGTAATACAGCCGTGTCCATGGCTGCTTTAGTGCTACAATGGGAGAAAGTTGAGCAGTTGCAATAGAGACTGCGTGGTTGACAGGGCCTAAAATACTTACTACCTAGACCTTTAGAGTAAAAGTTTGCCAACCTCTGTTTTAGGAGTCTAGAGGTTTGCTTAACACAGTGTCTTCTTTTTGCACTTTTATAACCTTCACTGAAGAGGAATAAGCACTCCTAAAACTCTAATTGGTATTATCAGATAATTGTATTACAACTCAAGCTCAAGTTTATCCAATCCTGGATAAACTTAAAGACAGGAAAAAATTGCCCACAGTCTTAAATGCAGTTCAAAATCTGAATAATTCTTAAATTTACTTACTTTTTTTTTGACTACTGTTGTAGCTATCCTCCAAAACATCCCACATGCTCCTCACCTCCTGGTATTTACACCTGTGTCCTCTCTTATACAAAGTGGTGATACCTCACTTCCAAGACTAGGTAATAACAGTGTGTCCTCTTTCTCCTTTCTCTCTCTCTCTTTCTTTCTTTCTCTTTGTCTCTCAATCTCTCTCTCTCTGATACATCATTTTCTCTGGGCCTCCAGCCAATAGCCAGTGAGGAACTGAGACCTTCTGATAACAGCCTCATGTGTGAACCTGGAAATGGATCTTCCAGTCCCAGTCAAACCTTCAGATGCCTACAGCCCTGGTTGACAGCTTGACGGCAACCTAAGAGAGAACCTGAACTGCAACCAATCAGCTAAGCGGCTCCTAAATTCTTGACCTGCCCAAACTGAGAGATAATGAATGTTCATTGTTTTGTTTCAAGACACTAAATTTTGGGGTAATTTGTTACATGGCAATAGAAAATTAGTGTCTTTACCTCTGTCACTACTACTGCATATATATATGTATGTATGTGTATGTTTATATATATATTTCCCAGTTTCTAGCAATGAAAAGCAAACAAAAACTGTCAGATGCAATCTTTTCCTTCAAATGAATTGTAAATTAGATCTAGCCCAGGTCTCAGCCCCAGAAATGTCATGAACTTCAAACCAACTGGAGACTTTCCTCTATATTATAACAATTCCAATATCAGCCATTAAAGCAGGTCTCAATGACTCCATTCTATTGCTACAGTGACACTAGTCAAAGAATTAAATCCCAGATAATATGGAGGTACTGCAATCAACACAACATTCACCCCAGGAGGGCTATTAGGATGTTTTACAAAGAATGTATAAAGCCCAGGAGTTTAATGGAGGGGCCTCAAAGACCGAATCATGGGTTAAGGAGGACAGGCGGAAGTGCGCGTGGTGGACACATTGCCAAGAGTCTACCAGAGAACTCCATTTTTTTGCACCTGTTTAGCAGAGCCCAGGTACATTCACCACCTCCTATGTTTGGGTTAGAGATTTGCACCCTTAACTCTCAATTGTTCAAGCCCTCCAATAACCTACTGATTTCCCCTGGAACATACTTAACTCCTTGCGGGGTAGGTACTGGGTCATCTTTCATCTTTGTACCTACAACAGCTTGTACAACAATGAATTCACATAGAAGGCCCTCAACAGATGTCTGAGAAGGGATAGAAGGGAGGAAATGAGAAAGGGAGTGAAGAGCAGGTTTGAAGTACAATAGGGTTTTCCTCCAACTACATAATCTATTGTATTGCAAACTATTTCAAACAAAGTTGTATAATTTCTCTTGATGGACCTCCTTCCATTGAAAATTTCTGAAGTGAGCAAAGTCATGCAGAAAACATTAATGAAAGTACAAAGTAGGGTGGAAAACTCCTCTTCGCGTTGACGGTGATTCATCTCCCAAGGAATCTAGGTTATGAGGTACAATTAAGAGTTGTTATTTGAATATTTCACTCTCAAAGAGCTTCAAGACACAAGAGGCATTTAGAAGACAGCAATGATTTTTGCCACGCTAGAATTAATATTCTGGTCTTTAAGTATATAGTCAGTTTTTAGAGCATTGTTTTCAATAAAACAGGGACCTACCCACAAGCACTTATAATTGAACTGATGCCTAAGTAAACAATGTAAAGAAACCCCTCCATGTCAACACAGCCTTGTGGGTGGCAAATTCATCATGTCATTTGCATCTGATGATGATATCTGGTTCTATGAAGCCAGAGTGGGCCCATACCAGATGTTAGCCTTGATAGAATTCCCTGGGAGCCAGCTGGCCCTCTGTAGGGTAGGTGCTGTAGGGTACAGAAACATTCCAAAGGGCCCCTTGTCACTTCTGCAGGCAAGTCCCATGACAAACGACTTAGGGTGTTCGATAACAAAAATACAGCACACTACAAAACAGCGTGGCCATTCCTGCATGTATTTTTCCCCGCTCATAGGGTAGTCTGTCCACCTACAGGTAGAATAATTAAGTCAATAAAACAGAATACAGTGACGTTTTTTCAGATTGGTGCATTTGTTTAACTGGAACAAGCAAGTTATTTGCCCATCTAGGTTTATAATCTCCTCATCTTTTTTTTTGAGATGAAGTTTCGCTCTGTCACCCAGGCTGGAGTGCAGTGGGGCAATCTCAGCTCACTGCAAGCTCCACCTCCCGGGTTCACGCCATTCTCCTGCCTCAGCCTCACCAGTAGCTGGGACTACAGGCGCCCGACACCACACCCGGCTAATTTTTGTATTTTTAGTAGAAACGGGGTTTCACTGTGTTAGCCAGAATGGTCTCAGTTTCCTGACCTTGTGATCCACCCGGCTCGGCCTCCCAAAGTGCTGGGATTACAGGGTTGAGCGACGGCACCCGGCTTTTTTTTTTTTCTTTCAACTTTTATTTTAGAATTAGGGGAATTGAGCAGGCTTTTCCCAAAGGCATATCGCGTGGTGCTGAATTATCTCCTCATCTTACAGTGTAACTCAGATGTCATTCTCAAGATGGCTTAGAATCTAAATGCTTTAGTTTAAAAAGACTGCGTGAAGAAAGAATCTGCACTAAATGAAAGATTAAAGTGTCCAGCTAAGAATGTACTTATATCATATTTAAGCAGGTTGTTGACTATTTTGAGAGAGGTTTATTCCAAAGTGGGGTTTAGGAGACTACATGGCAGAGGACTAAATGAATTCATTTTTAGGAGGCTATGGTAACTTGTCTCCAAAGACAGTCCCTACAACGGGTTTGGGAATCACTTGAGGTCAGGAGTTTGAGACCAGCCTGGCTGACATGGTGAAACCCCATCTCCACTAAAAATACAAAAATTAGCCAGGCATGGTGGTGCACACCTGTAGTCCCAGCTACTCGGGAGGCTGAGGCATGACAGTCACTTGAACCCGAGAGGCGGAGGTTGCAGTGAGCCAAGATCATGCCATTGCACTGCAGCCTGGGTGACAGAGTGAGACTCCGTCTCAAAACAAAAACAAAAACAAAAACAAAGACAGTTCCGACCGTCGCCCCCTCTGTACTGCATGATGCTCTTCACATTGAAGCATAGTTATTTTCCTCTCCTGAGCTGCGTGTAAGAGGTGCAGCTACCGAGCTACAGACGCCTCATGGAGAAGGAAAGGCCATGAGATAATATGGGAAGAAACTTTGAACCCAACAGACAACAAGAACTGAGGCCCCATACATGTGACCTGGGTGGAGTGGCTCAACCAGCTCCCACCATTCAAGCCACCCTAGCTGATTCACCAGGCATGTGACTGAAGGAGCCACGTTACACGTTCCCACCTCAGAAAGTCCCAGATGCACAGAATCATTACACACAATAAAGAATCATTATTTCAGTTCACCAAATTTAGGGGTAGATGTAATGCAGCAATAGATAACCAAAGCAGGCTAAAGTCACATAGCCCTGTGCTAAAATCCTTTTGCTTTTTTTGTTTGTTTGTTTTTGAGACACGGTCTTGCTCTGTTGCCCAGGTTGGAGTGTAGTGGCACCATCATGGCTCACGGCAGCCTCAGCCTCCCAAGTAGCTGGGATCACAGACATGAGCCACCATACCCAGCTAATTTTTAAATTTTTTTTGTAGAGACAGGGGTTTCGCTATGTTGCCCAGGCTGGTCTCAAACTCTGGGACTCAGGTGATCCTTCTGCCTTGGCCTCCCAGAGTGCTGGGATTTACAGGCCTGAGCCACCACACCCAGCCTAAAATCCATTTTTCATAAAGATATTACATTGGGTCATTTCTTATGAAAATCATTCATAGAAAATCCAGTTGTTCTAAGTGTTTATTAGGAGAAACCTGAAATCTAAATATATTTTAGAAATGATGGATAGATTAAAACAAGATTTAAAAAAATAATATGTAATATATTTCTGAATTGATCTCTTACTATTTTAAATGAACAGGGCAGTAGGAAAGGGCAAATAAAGAATCAACTCAAAAGTACTAAGCACCTTGACAATTTTAGTTTAATAGTAATAACTACATTTTATCCAGTGATTGCTATAGCCCCAGCACTGTGCTAAGTATGCACTTTACATCTGTTACCTCATTTAATCCTCACAACAAACCTGTGAGATAGGTGTTATTACTGGCATTTTATGCATAGGAAGAAACTGAGGCTAAAAGAGGTTAAGTAATGGGCCTACAGTCACACAGGAAGTTGTGGAGCTGGGATCTGAACCCGACCAGCATGATCTGAAAGCTGTTTAACTATTTACTGTAGTATAAGGCCTCCACCTTTAATAATAAAATGGTTTCATTATTCGGTTACTTTCATGCTTAGAAAGGAATATATCTCACAGCAATAATAGCTAAAAATAAAAGCCATATTTTGGTCTAGAGTAAGTGACTTAAAGTGTTTTGTATGCAACTTGGCATACTTTTGTATTTAAACTATGGTATTTGGCCAGTCTCATCTCATGCCACATGGTTCCTCTGAATTTTATATATATATATGGATGTAGGAGAAATTCCCATATACAGCATGGACATTTTCCTTTTGTTAGTTTATTTTATAGTCCCTAAAAGAGTATTTGTTTTATAAAAGGGAGAACTGAGGCACAACCATCTCATTCCAATGGTTTATCCAGATCAACCCTCCCCTTACTCAAGCACATGTTATCCTTTCATTATTCAGAGAGGGCATAGCCCTGATTAGCAAGGCTAATCAGCGATATGTTCCACATAGAGATAGAAAATAGAAGGAAATGAAAGGAAAATAATTTTGCCAAAGGGTAAAATTTTCAGGTCATCAACTCTGCCAGCCTTACAGATTGGTTTTATCCATTTCAAAGAGTCTAAAACTATAAAAATCTCCACAAAGAGAAGTTGTTCAATACCAAGTGAACAGCTGGCTTGGGTTGTTTCTAGAACCTCAATGAACAACTTGCATTCACAAAAGATCAAGGGAAAGGATACTCTGACTTATCTGATAACAAGTTGGAGAAGAGGCCTCAACTGAGGACAACTGATCTGTTACTTCCACAAAGCTCCTTCACAGTCTCTTAGTTTTGCCAAACTGGGCTAGAATTTGGGGTGATGCTTTGATGCACGGAAAGGACAATGAACTGAAGGACTGAAATACCTGCCTTATGCCAAATATTTTCTTTGTGTTCCTACAGTAAAAGGAGAACCTGATGTGGTATCAGAAGACCTTACATAAATGCTAACTCTGCCATGTCTAACTGTATCACCTGAGGCAAGATACTTTCTCTTGGACTTTAAGATTCTTCACCTGTAGAATAAGGATGACCATACAACTCAACACAGGGTTGTTAGAGGAATTAAATGGGATAGTACCTGTGATTGTACTTTGTCAACTGCAAATCTCCTTACAAATGTTAATTCTTATAAGTTTCCCAGAAACATTTTACGATATATCACATGAGTATACTGCCTTCAACTTTCCAAAGAAAATATAGCAGATCTGAAAGTCTAAAGAAGTCAGTTTAAAAAGAAGAAAAGAAAAAGTAAAATATACCAGATATTATTATCCATCATATTGGTTGTTTACATAAGACATAAAAAAGTGAGAAGAGTGGAGATATTTAATTTTTAACGCCTGACCAATTTCTAATACACTATGTCCAATTCAATGGAAATATTCATTAATTCTTTCAACAAAAAACATTTTTGTGTGACTTACCACAGTGAATAAAATGCCCTCAGGGAGCTTACTTTTGAATGAGAGAGACATAGAATAAACACAAAAGGAAGCTAATATTAATTATAGTGTCAAGTATTGATAAGTTCTACAAAGAAAAATGAAGTGGCTTCAGAGGATAAAGTGATGGAAGGTACTGTCTTAAGGGCAGTTGAACAGAGGTCTCTCAGGAGGAAAATGTTTGAACAGAGACTTAAATAATGTGAGGAGGATGAGCCAAGCACACAGCTGGGGAAGAGCATTACCATACAGAGGGAACAGCAAGCACACAGGCTTGAGCTCAATGTGGTCCAGAAAGTGAAAAAGGCCGAATGTGCCTGGGAGGGCTGCAAGAGGCAGACAGAGGCAGGAGGTGATGCAGTTTTAGGGACCAGGCCATAAGCCAGGTAGCTACGGGTTTTATTCTGAGTGTAATGAGGAAGCACTGAAGGGTCCTGAGCAGGAGGAAAACACCATTACATTTAGGTTTTTCAAGAATCCCTCTGGGGGGAAAATGTTTTTTAATAAAAAAAATAAAAAAAAAAAAAGAATCTCTCTGGCTATTACGTAGAGAACTGACTTTAGTGGGGAGAGTGAGCAGCAGGAAACAAAAAAGGAAGACTACAAAGGCTGCTCTTTGAATAATCCAAGCTAGACATCACAGAAGAATGGACTAAGATGATAGCAGCTGGGAATGAGCTAAGAAGTGTGGTCAGATTCTAGACATATGTTAATGATAGAACGATACTGACAGATTGAAGGTGGGGTGTAAGAGGAAGAACGGTTTCCAGGATGATTCCAAGATTTGGAGGCCTGAAATACTGAATTATTTAGATTTACTGAGATAGGGAACATTCAGGAAGGAGCAGGTTTGGGGAGAGAATTAATCAACAGTTGGGTTTTGGAACTGTTATTTAATATATTACAAAAGCGTATTAGACGTTCAAGTCAAGAGGCTGGGAAGCTGTTGGATACATGTGTCTGGGATGCAGAGAGAGGTGGATACTGGAGATATAAATGTGGAGTCAGAATCATAGAGATGATTTAAAGCTGTGAGTCTAGAAAGCTCACCTGGAAAGTAAATGCAGAGAGAAAGGAGCTCCAAGAACTGAGCCCTGAGGCCCTTCCACATTTAAAAGTTGGGAAGAGAAGGAATAACCAGCAAAAGAGGCAAAAAGAGAGTTCATGGAGATAGGAGGAAAGTGAGCAGGGCCTAGTGTCATAGGACGCCAGTGAAAAAAGGAAACCTGCAGGTGTTGTGAGATGTTGCTGATAATTTGAGTAAAAGGAGGTCTAAGAATGAATTACTGAATTTGGCAGCATGGAAGTAAATGACAGCCCCTAAACCTGACGTTTCCTTCCACGTGGAAGGAATTCTTTCAGGCGACTCCTAGTCCCTCTTCTCACTCTGCCTCTATGGAGACAGTGACTTCTCTGGTTGATAAATGTGGGTAGAATTTATGAACATGCCTGGTGCATTCTTCCTCCTTTTAGGAGCCAGCTGCGTGCAGGGAACACGCAGGCATTCTTCTCTGCTTCTCCAGGGGCAGACTCTGCCCACTGGGGACACCTGAGCTCTCCTAATCTGTCTAGAACCCAGGCAAGAAAATAGTGTTATTCTGATGTTGACTGTGGGTTTGAAAAAAAGAAAAGAGTGTTATTAATTTGGCATTCCTTTGAGACTTCAAGACCCTCATAGACTGTTTCAGAGGAGCCCAATTGGAGTGGGTTCCAATCAGAAAGGGGAAGAAAGTGGGATAAGAGGAAATGAAAATAGCAAAGTATAAACACTCTTCTGTGGTTTTTTTTTTCTCTGTAAAGAGGATCAGATAAATGAGTGGCTGTGGGGTCTAGGAAAGTGTGTGTGTGTGTGTTTAAGATACATGAAATTACAGCACATCCATATGTTGATAGGAATGACCCAGAAGAGAAAGGAAGAATAATGACTCGGGAAGGAGGGAACTTTGAGTAGGTAAGAGGGGATGGGGTCAGGAGCAAAAGTGAAAGGCTTGACTTAGACATGAACATGGACATCCACAGCAATAGGAGAAAAGTTGAGGACTGAGTACAAATGAAGACAAGTTGGTAGTGGGTGTGGGATTCTATATGATAGATTTCGTTTTCTCAGAATAAAAAGCGAGGGCATCAGCTGAGATGTGGAGTGATGTTTAAAGTTTTGAGGAGAGATGAAGAGAATGGAGAATAAAAGACGTGAGGAAATACAGTAGGATTTGCCGGGTCAGCACCTAGGGCCCACACAGCATATGTGCTCATGAATTTAAAGTGAAACTGGCTGGGCACGGTGGCTCATACCTGTAATCCCAGCACTTTGGGAGGCTGAGGCAGGTGGATTGCCTGAGGTCAGGAGTTTGAGACTAGCCTGGCAAACATGGTGAAACCCCGTCTCTACTAATAATACCAAAATTAGCTGGGCGTGGTGGTGGGTGCCTGTAATCTCAGCTACTCGGGAGGCTGAGGCAGCAGATTCAGTTGAACCCGGGAGGTGGAGGCTGCAGTGAGCCGAGATTGCACCATTTCACTCTGGCCTGGGTGACAAGAGTAAAAATTGTCTTAAAAAAAAGAGGTGGTGGGTAATCAGTTCTCACAGTAGCGTCCTTCTGGGGCTGGTCCTCCAGGCCATATGCAGTAGGGAGGGAGGATGAGTAAAATGGTCATGTCATGTGAGTAAAATGGTCTTGTGTCATTATTAGGTTTTTATTGAAATATACATTGTTAATAACGTTTGTATTTTTGCTTGAAAGCTTAGGAAAAGTCAATTGAGTAACTATCCTTCAAAGAGGGTGCCAAATAGGAGAAAAAAATACATTTTACTATGGGGTCCTAGAAAGATAGTTTGGATATGAAATTTGATAAACCAAATATTACGTATAGGATTTGCTAGTTAAAAGAAGTTAAATTACTTCAAAAAGTGGATAGCCTTTGCAATGCAAACAATCCTTTGCTTTGTTTCTAATATTTTGCCTTTTATACATTAGGTTATTTTAAATCATGAGAGAGAGAGAAGGAAAGGAGGGAGAGTCTGGGCGCGGTGGCTCACACCTGTAATCCCAGCACTTTGGGAGGCCGAGGTGAGGAGATTGCTTGAGCCCAGGAGTTCAAGACCAGCCTGGGCAACATGGCAAAACCCTGTCTCTATAAAAATTACAAAAATTAGCCAGGCATAGTGGTGTGGGCCTGTAGTTCCACCTACTGAGGGGCTGAGGCAGGAGGAATCACTTGAACCCAGGATATTGAGGCTGCACTGAGCCGTGATCATACCATTGCACTCCAACCTTGGTGACAGATGAGAACTTGTCTCAGAAAAAAAAAAAAAAAAAAAAAAAACAGGAGGGAGAACTGAGGACTGGAAAGCTGGAGGAGAAGAGGAGATTTAAAAAGTAAAAGTGAATTAAATCCTTTAGTATTTAAAAAACCTCCATAGTTCAACTGGAAAAGTTCACTAGAGCCAAACTTACATCATTCTAGTGCTTCAGTGCATCTCTTGTACTGACATAAATAGCATAAATGTTATGCTTATATCTATAACACAGGTAAAAATGTTTCTGCTGCAGTTTTACATGGAAATTGCTCTACAGATCAAACTTTTTAATTTACAGAATTAATCTAAGAAAGATAAAGGAAGTTTTTTTTTTTTTTTTTAAATTCTGTGACTCTAGCCAATGCAAAGGGAGATTTTAAAGTTGAATGATTGAACTGTGGCTGGAAGGTAACTTAGCAAAACGTATTGTTATGAAAAAGTTTTATTGATAGCAAAAAAAACAAAAACAACTCTAGCACTTACTTTGATGAAGCAAGTTTCTTTTAGTCTGCAGGTAATACTAATCCTGCTACTATTTCAACCCAACTGTGATTCTCTAAAGTCAATTCATTATTTTCTGTAGATCAAGGGGTCATTCATTAAAAGGTAAATGGATTCTTTCCATAACACCAAGAAGTAACTACATCAAGACAGCAAATTACCAAATGGTGGTCTGATATCCTCCAAGACTACAGGAGCAATTCACTTCCAGAGTATTTTAATCACTATCCATCTCCGAAGGCCTTTAAAAAGTAGCCACTTTTAACCTACTTTTCCATCACAACATCACTTCTAAAATGAAGTTCCTGAAAAGGGTGATAATGTGACTCACACTAGTTTTGGGTGCCTAATCATGCTCCCATGGTGCCTTGTTGATCGCATTATCACTTCCTTATCCAGCTGTTGATTCAGTCCCATTACTTGAAAAGAACCCCTTAAGGGCAGGAACCATCTTTCAACATTCCCCAAATAAACATTATGGAATGAGTGAGTAAATGAAGGCATGCAACATGAATTGTCCCAAGTCACAGTAGCAGAAGATGATGAAATATGTGTTTTAAAATTCTTGAACAAATAGGTCAGATGTGGTGGCCCACACCTGTAATCCCAGCACTTTGGGACGCTGGGGCGGGAGGATTGCTTGAGGCCAGAAGTTCAATATCAGCCTGGGCAACATGGTGAAATCATCTCTCTAAAAAAAAAAAAAAAAAAAAAAAAATGCAAAAATTAGTTGGGCATGGTGGCTCATGCCTGTGGTTCCAGCTACTCGGGAGGCTGAGGTGGCAGGATCACCTGAGCTTGGGGAGGTCAAGACTGCAGTGAGACACGATGGTGCCACTGCACTCCAGCGTAGGTGACCGAGTGAGACCCTGTCTCAAAATAAATAAGTAAACAAATAGAAAACAAACAAAACCCTATTGGGATTTTGATTAGAAAGGCATTAAACCAAGACCCCTGCACTCAAGAATTTACCCACCACTTGGTCATGTGAAGACTAAGTTCTAACAGGATTGTGGCCATAAAGGAAATATGTGTGGATAGGCTGCAGGAATCCAAAAGGGAGTCACCAATTCTAATGAGAAAAGGTCAGAAAAAAAACCCCACAAACTGACATCAAGGCCCAGAACACTGAAAGAAAGCTGAATCTGGGGTTGACATGGTTTGGCTCTGTGTCCCCACCCAAATCTCACCTTGTAGCTCCCATAATTCCCATGTGTTGTGGGAGGGACCTGGTGGGAGATGACTGAATCATGGGGGCAGGTCTTTCCCATGCTGTTCTCGTGATAGTGAGTGGGTCTCAGGAGATCTGATGGTTTTAAAAATGGGAGTTTCCTTGCACAGCTCTTTTTTTTGCCTGCCACCATCCACATAAGACGTGACTTGCTCCTCCTTGCCTTCCACCATGACTGTGAGGTTTCCCCAGTCACGTGGAACTGTGAGTTCTCCATTAAACCTCTTTCCTTTGTAAATTGCCCAGTCTCGGGTTATGTCTTTATCAGCAGCACGAAAATGGACTAATACAGGTGTGGATGCAAAAAATGGACAAGGTGAGAGCAGAAAGAAACCATAGGAATGTTGAGATCCTAGCCCATAGATTAACAGGACAAGACTGAGTCACATCCGAGGCAGGGTCCAAATGACATTCATGCAAAGCCCTCCCCTTTGGAGGGTCTCATGAAGAGGCCATACTCTCTAGGCTCAGCTCTAGTGGTACTAAAAGCATTCTGAACCCAAATTCCTGAAGAGAGTATCCAGATAGAGTCCTCAACCATCTTGAACTCAACATACATAAAACACTGTGGTTTCCACCACCCCATCTTCCCCACTGCCAAAAATGATTTTACATGAAGTTCTGTCAAGGGCATGGCAAGGGTAATGCATCACCCAGACTTGAAACCTTGGAGCTGCTTTCCATTCTTCTATTCCCGTGCCACTCACATCCAGCCAACTGCTGCCTCATGATTCTCCCTCCATTCTTATGCTCATATCTGACTCTTATTTTCCACTGCCTTTGTTGCCTCTTAACTCCAGGATCTTATACCCTGAGGCCTGAATAGTAACAATCATCTCCTCTGTTCACCTTCCTGGGCCTCAAGTGCACTGCACTCCAGTTCTCCTGAGTGTGTTGATTGCCTCAGATTCTCAGAGTGGGATGGCTTCCTGTCTCCATTCCAGCACACACCCACACCCTCAGGAGTCCTCCCCACAATCCCAGGAAGCTCAGAGGTTTCTCCCATTTGCACAGGTCCAGGGTTCTTACCTTCCTCGCTGCTCCGTTGGCACATTTCAGTCTTACCCTGACTCCTCTGGTATTTGGCATTATCAGCAATTGAGGCTCTACCCATACGTGGATGTACTAGAAAACAGAGGCTTACCAAAAATATAACTTTACCAAAAAACACTACCTTTTTCCCCTAATTATTATTTTTCTTTTTAAGGCGAGTCAAGTGAAGCAGTAGGAGTGGGGAAGGAACAAAGAAATCTGTAACTGGTTGTGATCAACTAGTTATAAACACCACTGCACTCAGACCAGTCAGACACAACCATTTTGACAGAATTTTTGCTTCTGTGAAGAAAAATAGAATCTCAGGACCCCAAACTCACTATGCCAAAGGGAAGTTAAACTTGGGAACTGAGGCATGCAGAATGTGCTTTGCTTTTGTTCCCAGACAGCTGTCATTTCACAACCTTATGTCATGGCTTCATTTCCTCTACTCCCTCTTTTCACATGTGTATCTTATGTAAAATGTAGACTTACTGAGCACAAGACAATGTAATTACTTTTTCCTCCACTCATCTTTTTACATGTAAAATGTAGATTTACTGAGACTAATCAGAGCCTGCAAGAACATAGCCATCTGCTTTATGAACCTCTCTTTTTTTTCCCTCCAGACTGCTCTTTCCCCTTTAAATACTGAAGTTCCCAAAGTCCCCTTTAGAAAAAGCACAGGTCGCCAATGCTCCTGTATGCTTATATTTTTTCCTGGGTGTGTCTTCAACCTTGGCTAAATAAACTTGTATTTGTTTTGAGACCTGCCTCAGTCACTTTTTGGTTTACACTTCAATACTTGGAATGATATCAGAATGTACAAAATTACTGTATTGTGCAGTCAGAGCCAGCTAGGAGGACTTCTGTGGGGCTCATCCCTTGTTGTAAATTGATGTTAAAGGTTTCTTATCTGCTAGATTCAGGAAGAACCACAGAGTAAATCAGAGAGCCAAGTTTATTAGATCAGTGACTTTATAGATAAACAATTTGAAATCAATATCAATTGGCCTAGGGACAACTTTAACCTTCTGTATGGAAAGGAATAGAGACTTCAAAACAGTTATATTTGCCTGCTCAGATGATTTTTTTCCTGCCTCAAGATTCTTGATTATAAGTCAGAGTGAAGCTTGCTGGAGGCTATCTTTTGAGTGAGTGGCATAATAGAACATTTCTATATTTAACTTCTCTGGTATGACCCCCTAATCACTTAAAAACTTGTAAGGAGGCCAGGTGGGGTGGTTCACGCCTGTAATCCCAGCACTTTGGGAGGCCAAGTTGGGAGGATTGCTTGAGCCCAAGAGTTTGAGACCAGCCTAGGCAACACAGTGAGACCCCGTCTCTACAAAAATTTTTTTAAGAATTCACCTGGCATAGTGGTGTGTGCCTGTAGTCCCAGCTACTCAGGGGGCTGAGGTGGGAAGACTGCTTGAGCCCAGGAGGTTGAAGCTGCAGTGAGCTGTGATCACACCATTGCACTCCAGCCTAGGTGACAGAGTGAGGCCCTGTCTCAAAAACCAACAAACAAAACTTAGAAGAGTTAGGTTTTATTCTTATATTTATTTGTCTTTCTCATGGTGACATAGGAGTTAAAAAGAAGTTAGGCAGTTAGTAAGGATACGGAAGTCCTTGGTGAGATTTTCCTTTTAATGAAAAGCAGCCCCCAAATCATTTCTTTTCTAACAAAGAGCAGCCTGTAAAACTGAGCTGCAGACATAGATAAGCAAGGTGGAAGCTTGTACAGGTGAATGCCAGCAGCTGTTTCAATAGGAAAAGGCTACCTGGGGGCTAGACATGTTCAACATGGCGGCTCCGTCTTCCCTTTTCTTTGTCAACCATGTGTATAGCAAGGGGCAGACAACATGGCACTGGCCAGGTAAAAAACTTACTTTCATAATAAAAGATTAGGGTAGGGTGGCCAGCTTCTTCATGTACTATGTAAACATCACGCCTGGTCCAACCAATCTTTAGGCCCTATGTAAATCAGACACTGCCTCCTCAAGCCAGTCTATAAAACCCCATACACCTTACCATGGGACCAGAAGACCCACTCGGGTGCCCCTCTCTGCTGAAGACAGAACTATTCTCTTTTCTCTTTCTTTCACTTACTAAACCTCTGCTCTTAACCTCGCTCCACGTGTGTCCATGTCCTTGCTTTCCTTGGCATGAGGCAACAAACCTCGGATATTACCCCAGACGAATGACATTGCTTCAATAGTACAATGCTTACTCTATACATGTAACAAATATCTACTGAATCTACAATTATGCACCCAAGTCATTGCCAAGACACCTGTCATGACGGCAAGTTAACAGGTTGGAAAAATAGTTGTAAGTTGATGGTGAGGTTGTTCAGGCTAAAACAATAGTGGAGTTTGAAAAAGGAATGTAGAATTAAATTTTAGAGTTGTTAACAGTAAAGAAATAATAATGATAGCAACAAGAGTCAGCTAAATGCCTAGGCAGATAGGGGTGGGTCCCTGGTAAAACCCCACCTTCAAGCCAAAAAAAAGCCTGAAGGCTGAAAGATCAGACTGCTGGTCCCAGATAAAATGTGTGATGCAGGGTGAGAACTTCTGTTCCTGTTTGCCTGCCTTTTCCCAGTTGATTCTTTCTGAATAATGCCTTTTAATCAATTGAATGTTGCCTTTTCCATACTAGCTATGGCCTGCCCTTCCCCTATTCTAAGCTCATAAAAGCCCCAGACTCAGCCACATTGGGGGGACTTTCCTGTCTTCAAGTAGGGGGACCACATTGGGGGGACTTTCCTGTCTTCAAGTAGGGGGACCACCCCTGTGTCCCCTCTCCACAGAAAGCTATTTTGTCACTAGATGAAACTCCTGCTTTGCTCACGGTTTTATTGTCAGCATATCCTCATTCTTCTTGGATGTTGGACAAGAGCTCAGGACCCAGAAAGGTTGCCACACTGATCTTTTGCCCTCACTGGCGAAAAGTAGCCACTCCATGTGACAGGGCCAGGAGCCGACTGACCTGCCAACACACTACCATCCATTGAGCTGTGGACAGTGGAACTAAAAGAGCTAATCAGCACACTAACACCTCTTCTGGGGCTTCAGAGTTGCAGGCACCCTTGCCTGGGCAACACGACATTCCCCTCAAGGCAACACTCCTGGTCTGGCTGCAGGCCCCACATGGAGCTTACTCCTGTGTTGGCACCTGGAGTGGCCAGCTGGCTCCTGCACTCGCTCTCTCACATGCACCCTCCCACAAGAGACTGAGTGTGGCAGGCCAAGTAGACAGGATGCCCCTGATGCGAGTCCAGCAAAGGGGCTGAGAGAAAATTCCTGTGTCAATAAGATATTCATTTTATCCCTAACCTATGAAAGAAGATAAAGCAGAGAGCAAGGGTAAGTGCCTTGGTTATCTTTACAGAAACTAGACTTTGAGGGACTTCCAAACCTCTATATCTACGGTGGTAGTCTGTGGGGACAGAGTACTATCTTTCACGTTTTGTTTTTTTTTGGTTTCTTTCCAACAAGGCTAGGAATAGGGTGAGTCAAGAGAAGCATCTAGGGTGCAAATGTAATATAGCCTTCACCTTCAGGCCACCTGCCTCAGGTCATCTGCACGATCTTGAGCATTACATCTTATGCCCTCGATGCCTCTCTTGTCTCTCCCAGCTCAGCTGCCACATTTTCTTCTTTCCTCTTCAATAGCTCATCTGCCAGTCTGTAGCCCTGCTTTTTAAATTTTTTAAAATACAGAAATTAAATTTTAGTGAGACCCTGTCTTTAAAAAAAAAAAAAATAACTGAGCATGGTGGTACATGTCTGTAGTCTCAGCTACTCAGGAGGCTGAGGTAGGAGGGTTAAGCCTGGGAGGTCAAGACTGCAGTGAGCTGTGATTGTGCCACTGCACTCCAGCCTGGGCAGCAGAGCAAGACCCTATCTCAAAAGAAAAAAAAAGTAAATCTCACCATTGCCTTTGTTCTCAATTAATGTAAAACAAACTCAATGTAAAACAATTCAAGAAACACAGAAATCAGATGGAAAACAAAATCCCCATAATGTCACACCTAGACATAACATATTTTTCAGTGCCCCTTCCCATATATTTTTCAACCAAGTGAGATTAGACTATACACTGTTCTTTTTAAAATGTATTAACAGTATATCACAAGTGTCTTTTATGTCAACAAACACACAATGTGTAAAATGAATACTATAATTTGTTTAGCAAATCCTTGATTGAAGGACTTTTAGGATGGTTCTAGTTTTTCACTTTCATAAATCACTCTAAGAGAAACATTCATTCATTTGTTCAAGTATTTACATCTTTCCTCCTCATCTCAAAATTTCAGCCAAAGATCTGCATTGGAGAACATTGGGCAATATATTCTGAAGAAAGATATCGGAAAAATCTGTGCCAGAGGTACTAACATACAGCAGAACCAGCCAAGCAACTGTCAAGCCCCACTTTTAACCTCAGGCTTATATAAAATGAAACTGGAAATCTGAAAGACTGAAGAGTACCATCGAAGTAGAGCTCATGCTTGGGTGTCTCCCCTCTCCCACCGGGGGAACAGTGAATGCTTCTCTCCCTGCTGCTGCAAACCAAGTGAGGGAAGCCCCAAGAAAACCAAATACAGAAATTAGGAATGCCTGCAAGAAGGAAAGACAGAACTTCCTCCCCATGCATGTGCATCACGCTACGGGCTCTGGGCCCTGGAGCGGCTGTGGGTCCACAGTGGGAGTGGTATTGAGAGAGTTTGGCCAGTATGTTCTGGAATCTGGGGACAGAGATAGACACAGACGGTAGTGCTGGCTTCCTGCCAGGGGAATTTTGAAAGCTGTGGGGCCAAGAAAGGGGGCAGCAGAGGGAACAGTCTTGGGTGGGGAGAATAGAGCAGATAAACTCTGCAGGAGTTTTCCAGATGGGCACTGCAAAGCTGACAGGCTTATGCTTTCTCGATTGGGCCCCCCTAAGAGGCCTGCTTGCTCGAGCGAGGGGAACTGGGTACTAAAAAGGAGGCGCGGGGTGGACTCTCAGACAGAGCTCAGGGAAGGCATCTGAAGAGGAGAAGCACATCATTGCCCACATGAGGAAATGTTACATGAGAGAAGCCCCTGTACCTCATCCCAAGAGAGAGACAGCCAGCATCTGAATGCCTGTCATACATACAGGTCAAGAGAAGACCGCCAAAGTGCACCAACCAAGCAGAAAAACTTTTTTTTTTTTTTTTTGAGACAGGGTCTCACTCTGTCACCCAGGCTGGAGTGCAGTGGTATGATCGTGGCTCACTGCAACCTCCGCCTCCCAAATTCAAGCAATCCTCCTACCTCAGCATCCTGAGTAGCTGGGTCTACAGGTATATACCACCGTACCTGGGTAATTTTCGTATGTTTTTTTTGTAGAGACAGGATTTTTCCATGTTACCCAGGCTCGTCTCGAACTCCTGGGTTCAAGCGATCTGCCTGCCTTGGCCTCCCAAATTGCTGGGATTACAGGCATGAGCCTACTAAGTAGACCACCATGCCTGGCCTACTAAGCAGAAGGACTATTGTTCCCTTTCCTGCAATTCTTCTCCTCCCTGCCCAACCTTGAGGGCAGAGGTAGAGAAAGAGCCTTGGAGATTACTTTTATATAAACAGACTTACTAAAGGCACTTTTTACACGGAACTACATAATCTACTATTATTTCTACGCAAAAGCAAAATAATGGCCACTTCCTGAAAACAAATGCATCTAAAATGTATAAACATGTATCTTCATGAGAAACACGATATTTTACTCAAGTAAGAAGCTGAAATCACAAGACAGTCTTTGACATTCTGCCAATTTTGACTTTGCATATTAATGACAACCACAGGTGAAAGCCTGGACTCATAAAGATTGTAGGAGCAGGTAAAATCAGAGCTCCTATCTCTTGCTTTGTCAGATTAAAGACGCATTTATGTGAAAAAAAAAAAAAAAAGGATTTCTTCAAAATTATGCTAGTTGAATGCATTTGTATTATTTCTTTTGTTCTCAAGTTAATGAGGTTATGTTTAGCAGGGTTTGTGTCCCTGATGTAGCTTCTATCAGAAAAAAAGGGATTATAAATCTACTTTTAATTTTGAAGTCACATGGGTTGAAAAGTACCCTTCAAAGGAGTTGCATAGTGTTTCCGGGTAACTTTTGCCTGCAGAGAAAGTGATAAAAAGCCTCTGCCTCAACAACTCCTCCACTGCTGCAAAGTGCATATGGTTGTACTCCTCCAATTTCTTCTTCCACTTCCACCATGTTCCTCTCTGGTCCAGGGGCAGCATCCTTAACATTGCCTGCAGGGTTTTGCATACTAAAGTTCGCATCATTGATAAAGCCAAAAATATACACCAAGTAAGCCAAGACAAACATTGACCGCTCCCAGTCTACTCGCTGAGTGGACTTTTCTTATCTCTGTCTCTCAGAGAGAAAGTGGACATTTTGAAGAACTCAAACTTGTCTTCCAGCATCAGTGATCTCCTTTGTAATAGAGAAAAACTTGATAGTCTGCCTCCAATTTTGGGGAGAACTTCTCAAAAAGGAGGTAATTCCAGGCTGTGGCTCTGCAGGAGTAGACAGCAGTAGACAAGGCTTTCTCCGGCCTAGGCCAGTCCGTGCTGATGCAGAAGTCAAGAAGCCATCTTCCTTGTGGAGCTTCTTTCTCCCAAAGGGGCAAACGAGATAGGTTGCTAAGCATCAGAGGAGTTCTCCAGGTGCACAGAAGGTCAAGATTCACTCCCACTTGAAGCGCTGTTTGGAATGGTAATTTTTCACTCTTTCAAAGACAACAGAAATCTTTGAAGTATCCAAAAGGGGCTCGCACAACAGAAACTCTTATCAGGTGGAACCACTTGCACAGGATGAAGGAAAACCAGGAGCTTGCTGTACTGAGAGGTGTCAGTAACTTCACTGAGTCGGATGCTAAAGGAAATGAAATAATTGTCCATTTCCTTAAAATCTGCTTTTAAAACGAAAAGAAACATCAGCAACTCTGGAATTAATGTAATATGACAGACAGTCTGATACAATTTGTTCCTTTGCAAGAAACCCTAAAACGGCCTGTAAATGTTAGATCACACAGCTTTACCATCATCTGTCCAATTGTATGTGGTTTCTTATACCCAGCAGGGCAACAAAAATTTTCAGAATATTTAAAAACGAGGCTTTTGTGATGGAGCAAATCCAAATTTTGGTAGTTAAATCCTTCAAACATTCACCCTCTTCCCATGACAAAGATCTGCTTTGTCTGCAGTGAACATGTGTTCATTTTTTTTTTTTTTTTTTTTTTTGAGATGAAATCTCACTCTTTTCACCCAGGCTGGAGTGCAATGGAGAAATCTGGGCTCACTGCAACCCCTGCCTCCCAGGTTCAAGCGATTCTCCTGCCTCAGCCTCCCAAGTAGCTGGGATTACAGGTGCACACCACCACTCCAGGCTAATTTTTGTGTTTTTAGTAGAGACAGCGTTTCACCATGTTGGCTAGGCTGGTCTCAAACTCCTGACCTCATTCGATCCACCCACTTCAGCCTCCCAAAGTGCTGGGATTACAGGTGTGAGCCACCATGCCTGGTCAACATCTGTCTACTTTTGTTGTCCCAGAATTTCATCCACTTTTCTTCCAGTTACAGCACAATGATTTTTCTTGGGGGAACCACTCCTACTTGCTCTGACTGTGTGGTTCTGCTGGGACCAAACCAGTGCCCATTGCCATGGGTGGGCACAATCACTGTGGCCAGGAAGATGAAATATACTGATTTCACAAGCACAGACATGTAACCCAAACCAGGAAGTTTTCTTTCTGCAGGAATTGCTGGCTATGGGGGTGATGGAAGACTACAGTTGAGGAGGCCACTTCATGGCAGAGGGTGGGAGCAGGCTTACCTGAGGATGTTGTTCTCACAGGAAAACAAAGCAGGAGATGACAAAATGAACCTCTGGACCCAGTCATTCTTACAGCCAGGACCACCTTGAAATTTTCAGATATGTAATCCAAAAGCTCTTTTTTTTTTTTTAAAGAATTTGTGTTGGATTTCTGTACCGACAGATGCCTGGGTAACCATGTCCGATGTTCAATTTACTTTCCGCTGGACAGATAGAAGGCTCTCCTTCAGCCTTTTCATTTTCAGGTGTCCACTGATAAGAAATCTGCCACACAAGAAAGCACTGACAGTTGGAGCCTCATCAGGTTCAGAGTTGAAAGTGAAATAAAGGATAATAACCTTTGTCTTATTTTCTTTGCTTTAATGTTTCCCAACTTATGTTAGGACAATGTCAACAAAGACAAATGTCCCTAATAGTAATTGCAGGCCATGTGTTTTCTCATTCCTATCAGTGGCAAACTACTCTAGACCTCATAACCTGGCAACAATGACCAGCACACCACCCTACACATGTGTGGGGTAAAATGGTAATGGAATAACATACGTTTTTCCTTAAGAAAGTCAGGGTTTTAAAGTAACAGGAAGAACTTCGGTTGAGATGATAAAATGAAGTATTCAAGAAGTCTCTCTGCTCTCCAAATACATAGAAAACCTGGATACATGATAATAAAATATTTAAAATCCATAATTACACGCAAAAGCAAGAAAGAGAATTTTAAAGTGGCAAAAGAAGAGGAAACTCAAGCCATCAGCATAAGCAGTGTGAGGCTGCCTGGCGTAGTAAGTACTGGGGACAAATACATTCAATCAAGCTGGGTCTTTAATGTCAGCACCAGGGTGGTGCCCCACAATGAGGAAGGTGAAACTGGGCTTCCCACACAAATGCCAGTGTTGAAAAAGCTGTCCTGTCTGTGAATAACGATGCGATGTTTAATACCAGGTGTCAACTTGACAGGATTGAGAGATGCCTAGATGGCTGTTGAAGCATTGTTTCTGGGTGTGTTTGTGAGAGGCGACTGACATTTGAGTCAGCCAATAGGGAGAGGAAGACCCAACCTCAATGTGGGTGGACACCATTCAATTGGCTGCCAGTACAGCTAGAACAAAGCAGGTGGAAGAAGAGGGAGAAGCAGCTTGCTGGGACCTCTTGCTCTCTCTCTTTCTTCTTGTGCCAGATGCCTGCTTCCTCTCCTCCTGCCCTTGGGCATCTGACTCCAGGTTCTTCGGCCTTTGTACTCTGGGACTTGAATCAGCGGCCTCCCAGGTGCTCTCAGGCCTTTGGCAACAGACTGAAGGCTGCACTGTTGGCTTCTCTGGTTTTGAGGGTTTCAGATTGAACAGAGCCACTACAGGCGTCTCTATCTCCAGCTTGTGGACAGTCTATTGTGGGACTTCACTATGTAATCCAGTGAGCCAATTCTCCCTAATAAACTCACTTTTATATATACATATATCCTATTGGTTCTGTCCCTCTGAAAAATCCTGACTAATAAAAAGGACTAGAAGAATTTCACCTGCTAGCCTGGCGACAAAGTGTGAAGAGTGACAAAAACAATAATTTAAAACTCAAGACCCAAAGCCTATGTAGATACGAATATGTGACTCTGAGCTAAGAAACTAAACTAATCAAAATTGCTGAGTCCTGGTGAGAACAGTGGGCAGAAGCTAAGCTGCCTCTAGGTACACCCCCACAGAACAGGGCGCACATGGGATTCCCATGGAAATCAACCCCAGCTAAAGATAAGCTCGAATCAGACAAGTTTTCCCAATCAAAAGTAGGTCAATATTAGTCTAACATTTTATTATGGCCCCGAAAGCCAATTTCCTCTAGAAACCCAGCAGCCTGTGGTAGAAAGCATGTTTCAAATGCATTTTATTACCTTACTTCAGCATACCAGATGCTTTCTGATTATGTACAAACATTACTTATTAACCACACTTTATCATTTTTTTAACCCAGTTCTTAAGATTAAAATCAATCTCCCAGGAGCTTTCTACCTTTAGCATTTTTATGATGAATACATTTTAAACTCTTTTTAAAATTATCATTATACTTTAGGTTCTGTGATACATGTGCAGAACGTGCAGGTTTGTTACATAGGTATTATACATGTGCCATGGTGGTTTGCTGCACCCATCAACCCATCATCTACATTAGGTATTTTTCCTAATGCTATCCCTCCCCTCGCCTCCCCCTCTCCACCCCTCGACAAGCCCCAGTGTGTGAGGTTTCCCTCCCTGTGTCCATGTGTTCTCATTGTTCAACTCCCACTTATGAGTGAGAACATGCCGTGCTTGGTTTTCTGTTCCTGTGTTAGTTTGCTGAGAATCATGGTTTCCAGCTTCATCCATGTCCCTGCAAAAAACATGAGCTCATCCTCTTTTATGGCTGCTTAGTATTCCATGGTATATATGTGGCATGTTTTCTTTATCCAGTCTATCGTTGATAGGCTTTAGGTTGGTTCCAAGTCTTTGCTATTGTGAATAGTGCTGCAATAAACATATGTGTGCATGTGTCTTTATAGTAGAATGATTTATAATCCTTTTGGTATATACCGAGTAATGGGATTGCTGGGTCAAATGGTAGTTCTGGTTCAAGATCCTTGAGGAATCGCCACACTGTCTTCCACAATGGTTGAACTAGTTTACACTCCCACCAACAGTGTAAAAGTGTTCCTATTTCTCCACATCCTCTCCAGCATCTGACTCTTTAATGATCGCCATTCTAACTGGTGTGAGATGGTATCTCATTGTGTTTTGATTTGCATTTCTCTAATTACCAGTGATAATGAGCTTTTTTTCTTTCATATGTTTGTTGGCCACATAAATCTCTTATTTTGAGAAGTGTCTGTTCATATCTTTCACCTACTTTTTGATGGGGTTGTTTTTTTCTTGTAAATTTGTTTAAGTTCCTTGTAGATTCTGGATATTAGCCCTTTGTCAGATGGATAGATGGCAAAAATTTTCTCCCATTCTGTAGGTTGCCTGTTCACTCTGATGATAGTTTCCTTCACTGTGCAGAAGCTGTTTAGTTTAATTAGATCCCATTTGTTAATTTTCGCTTTTGTTGCCATTGCTTTTGGTATTTTAGTCATGAAGTCTTTGCCCATGCCTATGTCCTGAATGGTGTTACCTAGGTTTTCTTCTAGGGTTTTTATGGTTTTAGGCCTTATGTTTAAGTCTTTAATCCATCTTGAGTTAATTTTTGTATAAGGTGTAAGGAAGGGGTACAGATTCAGTTTTCTGCATATGGCTAGCCAGTTTTCCCAACACCATTTATTAAATACGGAATCCTTTTCCCATTGCTTCTTTTTGTCAAGTTTGTCAAAGATCAGATGGTCATAGATGTGTGGTGTTATTTCTGAGGCCTCTGTTCTGTTCCATTGGTCTATATATCTGTTTTGGTACCAGTACCATGGTGTTTTGGTTACTGTAGTCTTGTAGTATAGTTTGAAGTCAGGTAGCATGATATCTCTAGCTTTGTTTGTTTTGCTTAGGATTGTCTTGGCTGCATGGGCTCTTTTTTTGGTTTTGTATGAAATTTAAAGTAGTTTTTTCTAATTCTGTGAAGAAAGTCAGTAGTAACTTGATGGGAATAGCACTGAATCTATAAATTACTTTGGGCCGTATGGCCATTTTCACAATATTGCTTCTTCCCATCCATGAGCATGGAATGTTCTTACATTTGTTTGTGTCCTCTCTTATTTCCTCAAGCAGTTGTTTGTAGTTCTCCTTGAGCAGTGGTATGCAGTTCTCCTTGAAGAGGTCCTTCACATCCCTTGTAAATTGTATTCGTAGGTATTTTATTCTCTTTGGAGCAATTGTGAATGGGAGTTCGCTCATGATTTGGCTCTCTGTCTACTATTGGTGTGTAGGAATACTTGTGATTTTTTGCATTGATTTTGTATCCTGAGACTTTACTGAAGTTGTTTATCAGCTTATAAAGATTTTTGGGCTGAGACTATGGGGTTTTCTAAATATACAATCATGTCATCTGCAAACAGAGACAATTTGACTTCTTCTGTTCCTATTTGAATACCCTTTATTTCTGTCTCTTGCCTGATTAGCCTGGCCAGAACTTCCAACACTATGTTGAATAGGAGTGGTGAGAGAGGGCATCCCTGTCTTGTGCCAGGTTTCAAAGGGAACGCTTCCAGCTTTTGCCCATTCAGTATGATATTGGCTGTGGGTTTGTCATAAATAGCTCTTATTTTTAGATATGTTCCATCAATACTTAGTTTATTGAGAGTTTTTAGCATGAAGGGGTGTTGAATTTTATCAAAGGCCTTTTCTGCATCTATTATGATAATAGTGTGGTTTTTGTCATTGGTTCTGTTTATGTGATGGATTACGTTTATTGATTTGCATATGTTGAACCAGCCTTGCATCATCCCAGGGATGAAGCCGACTTGATCGTGGTGGATAAGCTTTCTGATGTGCAGCTGGATTCAGTTTGCCAGTATTTTCTTGAGGACTTTCACATCAATGTTCATCAGGGATACCAGCCTGACATTTTCTTTTTTTGTTGTGTCTCTGCCAGGTTTTGGTATCAGGATGATGCTGACCTCATAAAATGAGTTAGGTAGGAGTACCTCTTTTTCTATTGATTGGAATAGTTTCAGAAGGAATGGTACCAGCTCCTCATTGTACCTCTGGTATAATTCGGCTGTGAATCTGTCTGGTCCTAGGCTTTTTTTGGTTAGTAGGCTATTAATTGCTGCCTCAATTTCAGAACTTGTTATTGGTCTATTCAGGGATTCGACTTCTTCCTGGTTTAGTCTTGGGCAGGTGTATGTGTCCAGGAATTTATCCATTTCTTCTAGATTTTCTAGTTAATTTGCATAGAGGTGTTTCTAGTATTCTCTGACAGTAGTTTGTATTTCTGTGGGATCAGTGATGATATCCCCTTCATCATTTTTTATTACATCTACTTGATTCTCCTCTTTTATCTTCTTTATTAGTCTGGCTAGCGGTCTATCTATGAAGGGTTTTCATGTCTCTGTCTCCTTCAGTTCTGCTCTGATCTTAGTCATTTCTTGTCTTCTGCTAGTTTTGAATTTATTTGCCCTTGCTTCTCTGGTTCTTTTAATTGTGATGTTAGGGTGTTGATTTTAGATCTTTCCTGCTTTCTCCTGTAGGCATTTAGTGCTATAAATTTCCCTCTTGACACTGCTTTAGCTGTGTCCCAGAGATTCTAGTACATTGTGTCTTTGTTTTCATTGGTTTCAGAGAACTTATTTCTGCCTTAATTTCATTATTTACCCAGTAGTCACTCAGGAGCAGGTTGCTCAGGTTCCATGTAGTTGTGTGGTTTTGAGCGAGTTTCTTAATCCTGAGTTCTAATTTGATTGCACTGTGGTCTGAGAGACTGTTATGATTTCCATTCTTTTGCATTTGCTGAGGAGTGTTTTACTTCCAATTATGTGGTAAGTTTTAGAATAAGTGTGATGTGGTGCTGAGACGAATCTATATTCTGTTGATTTGGGATGGAGAGTTCTGTAGATGTCTATTAGGTCCACTTGGTCCAGAGCTGAGTTCAAGTCCTGAATACCCTTGTTAATTTTCTGTCTTGTTGATCTGTGTAATATTGACAGTGGGGTTTTAAAGTCTCCCACTACTATTGCGTGGGAGTCAAAGTCTCTTTGCAGGTCTCTAAGAACTTGCTATATGAATCCGGTGCTCCTGTATTGGGTGCATATATATTTAGGATAGTTAGCTCCTCTTATTGCATTGATCTCTTTACCATTATGTAATGCCCTTCTTTGTCTTTTTTGGTCTTTGTTCGTTTAAAGTTTTTTTTATCAGAGACTAGGATTGCAACCGCTGCCTTTTTTTGCTTTCCATATTCTTGGTAAATATTCCTCCATCCCTTTATTTTGAGGCTATGTGTGTCTTTGCACGTGAGATGGGTCTCCTGAATACAGCACACTGATGGGTCCTGATTCTTGATCCAATTTGCCAGTCTGTGTCTTAACTGGGGGCACTTAGCTAGTTTACATTTAAGGTTAATACTGTTATATGTGAATTTGATCCTGTCATTACGATGCTAGTTGTTTATTTTGCTGTTAGTTGATGTAGTTTCTTCATAGTGCCAATACTCTTTACAATTTGGTATGTTTTTGCAGTGGCTGGTACTGGTTGTTCCTTTGCATATTTAGTGCTTCCTTCGGGAGCTCTTGTAAGCCAGGCCTGGTGGTGACAAAATCTCTCAGCATTTGCTTGTCTGTAAAGGATTTTATTTCTCATTTTCTTATGAAGCTTAGTTTGGCTGGATATGAAATTCTGGGTTGAAAATTCTTTTCTTCAAGAATGTTGACTATTGGCCCCCACTCTCTTCTGGCTTGTAGGGTTTCTGCGGAGAGATCCACTGTTAGTCTGATGGGCTTCCCTTTGTGGGTAACCCGACCTTTCTCTCTGGCTGCCCTTAACATTTTTTCCTTCATTTCAACATTGGTGAATCTGAGGATTGTGTGTCTTTGGGTTGCTCTTCTCGAGGAGTATCTTTGTGGTGTTCTCTGTATCTCCTGAATTTGAATGCTGGCCTACCTTGCTAGGTTGAGGAAGTTCTCCTGGATAATATCCTGAAGAGTGTTTTAGTGTTTTCCAACTCGGTTCCATTCTTCCCATCACTTTCAGGTACACCAATCAACCGTAGGTTTGATCTTTTCATATAGGCCCATATTTCTTGTAGGCTTTGTTCATTTCTTTTTTCTCTAATCTTGTCTTCACACTTGATTCCATTAAGTTGACCTTCAATCTCTGATATCCTTTCTTCCACTTGATTAATTTGGCTATTGATACTTGTGTATGCTTCACGAAGTTCTCGTGCTGTGTTTTTCTGCTCCATCAGGTCATTTATATTCTTCTCTTAACCGGCTATTCTAGTTAGCAATTCCTCTAACCTTTTTTCAAGGTTCTTAGCTTCCTTGCCCTGGGTTAGAACATGCTCCTTTAGCTCAGAGGAGTTTGTTATCTGTCAATTTGTCAAACTCATTCTCCATCCAGTGTTGTTTCCTTGCTGGCGAGGAGTTGTGATCCTTTGGAGGAGAAGAGCTGTCCTGGTTTTTGGAATTTTCAGCCTTTTTGTTCTGGTTTTTCCTCATCTTCGTGGATTTATCTACCTTTGGTCTTTGATGTTGGTGACCTTCAGATGGGGTTTTTGTGTGGACGTCCTCTTTGTTGATACTGATTCTATTCCTTTCTGTTTGTTAGTTTTCCCTCTAACAGTCAGGCCCCTCTGCTGCACATTTGCTGGAGTTTGCTGGAGGTCCACTCCAGACCCTGTTTGCCTGGGTATCACCAGCAGAGTCTACAGAACTGCAAAGATTGCTGCCTGTTCCTTCCTCTGGAAGCTTCGTCCCAGAGGGGCACCCACCAGATGCCAGCCGGAGCTCTCCCGTATGAGGTGCCTGTCCATCCCTGCTGGGAGATGTCTCCCAGTGAGGAGGCACAGGGGTCAGGGACCCACTTGAGGAGGCAGTCAGTCCCTTAGCAGACCTCGAGCACTGTGCTAGGAGATCTGCTGCTCTCTTCAGAGCCAGCAGGCAGGAACGTTTAAGTCTGCTGAACCTGTGCCCACAGCTGCCCCTTCCCCCAGGTGCTCTGTCCCAGGGAGATAGGAATTTTATCTATAAGCCCCTGACTGGGGCTGCTGCCTTTCTTTCAGAGAAGCCCTGCCCTGTGAGGAGGAATCTAGAGAGGCAGTCTGGCTACAGTGACTCTGCCAAGCTGCGGTGGGCTCTGCCTAGTTTGAACTTCCTAGTGGCTTTGTTTATACTGTGAGGGGAAAACTGCCTACTCATGCCTTAGTAATGGTGGACACCCCTACCTCCACCAAGCTCGAGCATCCCAGGTTGACTTCGGACTGCTGTGCTGGCAGCGAGAATTTCAAGCCGGTGGATCTCAGCTTGCTGGGCTCCATGGGGGTGGGATCCACTGAGCTAGACCACTTGGCTCCCTGGCTTCAGCCCCCTTTCCAGGGGAGTGAACGGTTCTGTCTTGCCGGCATTTCAGGCACCACTGGGATATGAAAAAAACTCCTGCGGCTAGCTTGGTGTCTGCCCAAGCAGCCGCCCAGTTTTGTGCTAGAAACCCAGGGTCCTGGTGGCGTAGGTACATGAAGGAATCTCCTGGTCTGTGGGTTGCGAAGACTGTGGGAAAAGTGTATTATCTGGGCCAGAGTGCACAGAGTGCACCGTTCCTCAAGGCACAGTCCCTCACAGCTTACCTTGGGTTGGGGAGGGAGTTCCCCAACCCCTTGCACTTCCTGGGTGAGGTGATGCCCCACCCTGCTTCTGCTCACCCTCCGTGAGCTGCACCCACTGTCTAATCAGTCCCAGTGAGATGAGCCAGGTACCTCAGTTGGAAATGCAGAAATCACCCACCTTCTGTGTTGATCTCACCGGGAGCTGCAGACTGGAGCTGTTCCTATTTGGGCATCTTGCCAGCCCCCCACTTTTCTAATTCTTACTTTCCCACTCTTTCAGCCAAGATATCAGTGAAGATATTATGTGACTGAGATTTGGATGTTCAGATAGAATCTTTCTTTTTATGAAACAGATGAAATATTATGTTATTAGATATTCATACACCTCAATTTTAATTTTAACACCAAATCAATTACATGATATTAGCAGAACTCTTAGAGTTCCAGCACAGAAATGTTTACGTGCTGAAATGCTGTGTTGTCATTTTGTAATCCTAATTAATTTTTCATGCATATGTATGAAACAGTGCAGTACAATGGGAAGATTGCCAGACCAGTGATAAGGAAGCCTGGAAGCCAGCCCTGGTCTGTCCTCTTCCTAGGCATCTAACCTCGCAGCAAGCCACCTCCCAACTTCACTTTCCAGATTTATAAGATGGTCATAACACCACCAAGCCACTGTGCCCCACAGCTTGCTGTGAAAAGCACCAACAGCAGAGGCTAAAAGAAACTTAGGACAGATCACAGATGCGTGAGAAATCTGGGCAGAGCGCTCTTCTGATAGGACTCCCATGTCCCCTGAGCAAGTTTACTTAACTTTGATAGTTTTCAGCTGGATTCTACAATGCCTAACATCCTTTCTACACTTAACATTCTCTCATGAGTTCCGCTTCTCAAATTCCTAGCATCTCTCTAGACTTTTGTTTTGCACATTATTTTTAAGCTATTGTGTTTTGACCTTTCTTAGATCACCTCAAGTTGCTATTTTTAATGATTTTAGGCACATAACCTTCATCATTAGGGTACCCATTCCTCATAGGAGTGTTTTTCACACCATACTTATGACTCATGAGTCATACTGATTTTGACCACTACTTTTTACAAATATCACATAGGACAGAAAATAAGGGAGCACATCACGCTTAGTAAGGCTACCCATTGTTCATAAAAAACTATTTCAAGTGCGTGTGTATATATATGTGTTTTACTAGGTTACAATATAAAATGTGTTTCTTACTGTTGGTTACAATAAAAAAGGTAGAAAGTAGTGCTCACACTATAGAACAAATCCAATTGCCATCCCCTTGCTTAGAATCCTTTAACAGTGACCCACTGCAGAGGACAAAGCTCACTACCTTTAATGTGAACTACAGGGCCTTGCACAACCCTGCCTTTCAGAATCATGTTATTCCACATGGCCCCACGCTCTCTGTTTCCCAGTGACAAATTAACCTATTATTTCTTTATTTATTTTTACTGAGCCTGGGTCTTGCCCTGTCAGCCAGACTGGAGTGCAGTGGAACCATCATAGCTCACTGCAGCCTTGGGCTCAAGTAATCCTCCCACCTCAGCCTCCTGAGTAGCTGGGACTACAGGCACATGCTGCTCTGCCCAGTTTGTTTGTTTATTTGTTTTTAAGAGAAGGTGTCTGGCTTTGTTGCCCAGGCTAGTCTCAAACTTCTGGCCTCAAGGAATCCTCCCCCATCTTAGCATCTCAAGGCGTGGTTACAGGTGTGAGCCACTGCACCCAGTTAAAACCTTTTAAATTCCTCTTCAACAAACATCTTTTCATTAGGAAGCTGCTGTGTGTTAATGTTCTAGGTACATGAGACAGTCTTGAGAACAAAACAGACCAGTTTCCTGCCCTCATAGAGCTTACATTTCAGTCCTTAAATCCAGCATGTGCCATGCCATTGGAGATTGTGCTCATCACACCACTGCATTCTTCCCCCACTCTCCCTCACTCATCCTGCACACTGTTGAGCTAATTATCACTGCTTCAGGCGATAGATCAAGGCCTCAGTCGTCATTTCCTCAGGGTCACCCTCCCTGACATGTCTCCACCATTCACTGAATAATCCTGAGTGACTCTCAAAGAATCATTCAGCAAACAAGAAAACAAAGATATCCCTAATAATAGAAAATATGACTAGAAATTCTCAGAATCTAAATGAAGGTTATACCCTCTCTGCAATAGATAATCTATATAAAATATAAGTGAAGTCCAAAGCATTCCCCAGTTCTTACTTAAATGAACCCAACTCTATTATTTGCTCTGTAGGTTGAAAACAGGTAAGAGGATTTTCATAATTTTAGATTTAGTATCAAGAAGAATGACAATCTTCCTTTTGCACCTCCTTTTATGTGAAAATTCAATTATGACCAAAAGGTCATTGGATGATGTAGGCACTTGGAGGAGGAAATGTCGAGTCTGCTGGACAGTGTCTCATCAGAGCATAGCACACTAAGCCACTGACAGTATCTCAACTAGCTGGCAAGAAAGACGGCTCCCCGAAGCCCGTGCACTTTCATAGCTCTGGTCACATTGCTTTCTTTGCTTGAAATGCTCTTCCTCTTACCCTCCTCTACATGGCAAAATCTTGTACCTACTTTCTGACTTAGTTCACATGTGTCTTTTGTGAAACCTCTGACTTTCCTTTAAAGAACTGATCACCCTCCTGTCTGTCCTCATTGACACTGTAGGTGCTGTAATTTTCTTCTGGCATTATAGTGTCTATCTACCTCACTAGATTATGAGGTCCAAGTAGGCAGGAATTGTATCATATTCATTTTTTTCTTACTTCTGGTATATTGCCTGACACTTACTAGGGTTTATTCTGAATGCACGAAGATTTATTGAATACTTATAGAGTCTCCCTTTAAAAGGCTATTAAGTCATTCAGTTTCCTCCAACACCAAGGCAAATCTTTCTACAGCGCTTACAAATATTCTGCCTACTCTTTGACCAAGCTTCTGTTGTTTGTTTCTATTCCTATCCTTCTGAAATATTTTCTTCATCCATTGCTGAGATTCAATAAAGTCAAAGAAAAGATGAAGAAAACATAAGCACAATTAACTAATATTAAAAACAAAGTAAAATGGGCATTGTCTCAAATAAGATTTGACAATGTCTATTGTTACATGCGCAGGTGAACATATTTAATTAATATTGCATCTTAAAGGGCAGATCTGGGTAGGGCATGGTGGCTCACGCCTGTAATCTCAATACTTTGAGAGGCCAAGGTGGGAGGATTACTCAAGCCCAGGGGCGGATTACTCAAGCCCAGGAGTTTGAGATCAGCCTGAGCAACATGGGGGGACCTTTTTTTTTAGACAGAGTCTCACTCTTGTCACCCAGGCTGAAGTGTGGTGTAGCGATCTCGGCTCACTGCCACCTCTGCTTCCTGGGTTCAAGCGATTCTCCCCCCTCAGCTTCCTGAGTACCTGGGATTACATGCATGTGCCATCACGCCTGGCTAATTTTTTATTTTCAGTATAGACAGGGTTTCACCATTCTGGCCAGGCTTGTCTCAAACTCCTGACCTCAGGTGATCTGTCTGCCTTGGCTTTCCAAAGTGCTGGGATTACAGGTGTGAGCCACCATGCCCACCCGGAGACATTTTCTCTACAAAAAGTAAAAGAATTAGCTGGGCATGGTGGTGCATGCCTATGGTCCTATCTACTCAGGAGGCTGAGGTGGCAGGATGTCTTGAGCCCAGGAGTTTGAGGCTACAGTAAGCTGTGTTCACACCACTGCACTCCAGGCTGGGCAACAGAGTGAGACCCTGTCTCAAGAAAAAAAAGAAAAAGAAAAACTGAAAAAAAGGACAGATCTGGAAAACCCAGACTGAAGTTATCACATGGAAAATTTCTTACTAAGCCATAAGAGAACACTGCAAGTTTCCTTCACTAGGTCCATATAGTCTTTAATGTTTTTAACATCCCTATGTCACACATCCAAATAGTTGTTCAAATGGATATTCTTGGCAAGTTCAACACTAACAGAGACGTGAACTATGTTATTGACATTTAATGTTTGGGATATAACAAGGGCACCAAATAAGTTATAAAGTGGTAGTAAGTTATCTTTTGCTGTAGAAAGTTAGAAGGGCAAACTAAAGCAGGAGACAAATGATAACTTATATGATTAAAGGGTGGAAAGTTGAAATTACTTTTATGAAGTTTGAAAAAACTGACTATAATGTTGGATTTATTGGCTCATGTCAGGATTTTCTGCATACAAAATTAACAAAGGGCTGACCAAAAGGTTTTTCTGAGGTGAAGAGGTTTTGACAGGAAGTGGGAAGGTAATTCATCAGGCTTCTTCAACAGCTGAAATTAAATTGGGATTTCCAAGTACTGGTATGTGTTTGTTACCTTCTACTATGCAAAATAAACTGGCTTTCTGGGCAAACTTACTCACTGAGAGGGTTTAATGGAAAGGTAAACTGTAGTTCTTAATAGCATGTTGGTTAAAAAGCACTTAAGGCATGTTTCACCAGAGGACTATCTCCTAGCCTTCATTTATTCACTGGAAAAATCTTTATGGGAAACATACTATATATATGCCACATGTCATGCGAGGCACCAGGGATAAAAGGATGGTACTTGTCTTTAAGGAACTTATGCTCTGGTGGAGAGAAACAGGCCTATAAACAAACATGAAAGAAAGCATTGTGGGAGTTGTGACAGAGAGACTAAGAAGAAATGAAAAAGAGAAGAAGGGGGTTGATTTTGATTGGAGCAAACGAAAAAGATTTCATAGGAAAGATCACATTGATAAGATAACATTCCAGCACTGAGAAGCTGGAGAAGGAAATGGATGAATAAGAGTTCAAGACAGCGTAGAGGTCAGAAAAAAGGCCTCCTAACCGAAGTATTTGGATATTTGGGGGACCTTCTAGTTCAAAAGAATGTACTTCCTGTATATTTTATAGAAAATAGATTTTTGCTACCAATTACTGAATTGACTTCTGAGTTCACCGGTTGTTGGTTTGTTGGATTTTATTATTATGTATGTATGTATTTATTTATTTTTTGAGACAAGGTCTGGTTTTGTCATCCAGGCTGGAGTGCAGGAGCACGATAGCCCACTGCAACCTCTGCCTCCCAGGCTGAAGCGATCTTCCCATCTCAGCCTCTTTGCCATGTTGCCCAGGTTGATCTTGAACTCATGAGCTCAAGCCATCCTCCCGCCTTGGACTCCTAATGTGCTGGGATTACAGGTGTGAGCCAACTGCGCCCGGCTGGTTTGCTGAATTTTGAAATTGTTATTTTGTTCTCTCCATTTAGTATGGCCATGTCTGGTAGGTCTGAGAACCTTTAAAAGCAGAGAAGATGGGCAAGGGTTCAATCTATATATTGTACTTCAAAACTTCCAGGAGAACAAAATGAAAGCAATTGTGTGTAATAGCTCAGTGAGAGCTATTTTGGTACTTATTGTGTCATATTTTGGTACTTCATGTATTTTGGTACTTATTGATAAACTATAAGGTGAGTACCTCTCTTGATGACACTGAGGGCTAAAAAAGGTGGGGCGATATAAATTTGATACAGAGATAGTCAATATCCAAAGTTTCCATTGACACTGAGATACCGCAGCTCAAATTCCCACATTTATACCAGCAAAAGGTAAAAACACAGGATTTCCTGGAAGTGTACAGGGAATAGGTGACAATTACAGTTTATCTCTAGTTAATCCTTGTTAGAAACATTCCAAATGCAGAGATTATCACTCAGTGGTCACGGAGTTAGTGGCGATACACCCTGCTGGTTTCATAGAGGCAGAGATAGCAGTAGCCTTCCACTGACCCTAAACCATCTCAGTCCGGGAATAATGTGCTGACTACTGAACTCTGTGTTCCTTGGTCACACCCTGCCTTTTATCAGAGATGGGGAGCCTAAAGCTGAGGATTATAGAAAGATTACGCTGAAGCACTGAACTGAACCAAGCTCATTAAAAGTGCCCAACCCATAAAACTCTTAAACTCTTACACCGTGTTTGTCTTATTTGACGCAATTTCTAAAACAATGATTCCAAGTTCTCTTTGGGTCTATAGTTACACACGTATTAAAAATAAAATGGTTTCAGTTATGCAGGATGAATAAGTTCTAGAGATCTAATTCATTATAGTAAGCATGGTGACTATTATTAATAATACTATACTGCAAACTTGAAGTTTGCTAAGACAGAAGATCTTAAATGTTCTTACCACACACCAAAAAAAGGTAACTATGTGAGGTGATAAATATGCTAATTAGTTTGATTGCGGTAATCATTTCACAATATATACTTATGTCAAAACACTATGTTGTGTACCTTAAGTATATATTCTTTTTATTTGCCAATTACACTTTAGTAAAGCTTGGGGAAAGAAAAAAGAATTGGCAAAAGCCACTTGGAAAGATACAGCTCTTAATACTAAAACTTAATGTAATGTCACAGCAACTTAAGTTTGGATGTCTCCACATACCACGATGTAATCAATCAAAAATGTCCATGTTTTGGCTGCGCGTAGTGGTTCACGCCTGTAATCCCAGCACTTTGGGAGGCCAAGGCGGGCAGATCACGAGGTCAGGAGTTCAAGACCAGCTAGGCCAACATGGTGAAACCTCGTCTCTACTACAAATACAAAAATTAGCTGGGTGTGGTGGCATGCACCTATAATCCCAGATATTTGGGAGGCTGAGGAAGGAGAATTGCTTGAACCTGGGAGGCGGAGGTTGCAGTGGGCAGAGATCGTGCCACTGCACTCCAGCCTGGGCAACAGAGCAAGACTCCATTGCACGGGGAAAAGAAATGCCCATGTTTCAATAGCAGGTGTTGCCCTGAGGTCTTGTTTTTCTGGTAGAACAGGTCCTCAGAAAGTCCACAGTCTGTACGTGTGGTCAAGAAGCAATACCATTAAACTTGACCTTTCCACTTACTCCATGCTAAGAGTGGTATGCCAGAGATTTTAGGTGCTGGTTTTTCTGTCTCTGGTGCTGTTTGTCAGAAAGAATAAATGAGTCCTTCTTGAAATGCTGGAAATGAAATTACATATTCCAACAAAAGTTGTAGAATTCTCCTTTGCTAGAGGTTGGTGAAGTCATACATATAGATGATAATACTGTAATTACATGATGTTTAAATATGAAAGAATTTGCTTTCCACTGAATTTATAAGTTCATTCAGTGTTTACACTGAAACAGCAGTCAAAATTCTATGTGGAAAGGATGCTGGGAGACTAATCAGTGGTTGATACTCTTTCACTCTAAACACAAGAAATGTGAAATAAAACATAATAAATTAAAATTCACAGCTGAGTTCAAAGGAAAAAAATTACCCTGGCATAAGAAATAAAATACTCAAAGTTAAGCAATGAGTATACAAGCTGGCACCTAGGCATCCTAGCAAAATAATAAATCCAGAAATAAGTTCTTATATCTAAGGACTAAGACTTCAATGCCTATGAGGGGATCAGAGACATAGCTCTGGGATCATGCAAGGCAGAGAGCTGGAAATAAGACCCTTTCATACAGCTGGGTCCATGGATGGGTTATCTCCTCCACGAAAATAGAAGCAGAAACATGACCAATGACTCAGGTAAGTATTGTCATTTGCCTAAAGCTTGTCATTTGCCTAGAGTTCAGGGTAGGGAAGAAATTCTCCAACAAAAAACAAAATGCCAAAGAGTGATTTGGACCCCAAATCTATATATATATGTATATGGGATCTGAATGTATAGTATCTTTGTAATGTAATAATCACAAACTGAGGATTAATATAAAAATTGGTCTCGAATAGATGAGACTCCTGCAGGGATGGCAAATTACCACTTAAGGAAGCAACCCAAAATCTCCTATACTTCTGAAAATCTATAATCTCATTTCTAAATTATTCATAGTCCAAGTAGAAATCATAATTAAAATTATAAAACAGAATTGAACAAAAATTAAAAATTATATAACAAAATTAAAGGTAAGCAGATAAAGCAGTATCTAGAAGATAAATTATAGCATTAAAATATATGTATACATATTTGAAAATTAAATATATGTTAAAAAAAGAAAAACTGAAAATCAATTAACTAAGCAGTCACTCAAAAAGCTACAAAAATAATGGCATAAATTCAAATGATGAGGAGGAAGCAAATATAAAGATAAGATGAGAAATTAATAAAATAAAAAAGAGAGGAAAAGAAAATGAAAAATATTAAGAATAGAGAAACCTAACTATAAAAACCGAAGTGGTTTTTATTTTTTTATATTTTTAAAATTGTTTTTTTAGAGAAGGAGTTTTTCCATGTTATCCAGGCTGGTCTCAAACTCCTGAGCTCAAGCGATCCGCCCACCTCAGCCTCTCAAAGTGCTGGGATTACAGGCATGAGCCTCTGTGCCCAGCCTAGAAGCAGTTTTTTAAATAATAAAAATATTACATCAATACATTTGAAAATTGAAAGACGGTAGAAACTTTTATAAAAAATATATATACATTTCCAGGTGCAGTGGCTCATGCCTGTAATCCCAGCTACTTGGGAGGCTGAGACAGAAGAATCGCTTGAATCCGGGAGGCAGAGGTCATAGTGAGCTGAGATTGTACCACTGCACTCCAGCCTGGGTGATAGAACAAGACTCTGTCTCAAAAAAATAAATAAATAAATAAATTCTGCTGTGTGCATTTAACACACCATTGTTAAAACCTCTCTAAGGCACTGTACTACCTACTGAGGGATATTCTTCTTTTCTTTTTTGAAAGATTAAGCCTGTCAAGTTTTCTTCCATGTGTTTGTTCTAACTTAACATCCATAAGCAGAAATTACACGGTTCATTTAACTCCAATGCACTATTATGAAACAAACTTAACGTACTTGTTTAAAAACTATGTTACCTTGAAAAACAAGCTTATATTTCAGAAACAACTTTTAGAACTTTATTCCTTTCTTGCTTAACAATGCCTGGAATAAAAGTCAATGTGTTCTGATGTTCAGTTTACTTAGAATTCAGCCTCTAAAACAATCCCTTAGTAACAACCTTAAGATATCCTACAAGAACATTAGAGAAGCTTGGAGATGTGCAAGAAAAAGTGTTTTTTTCAATAAATTCTCAATTATATGTGATAAACGGAAATGAACATGATGCAGAAAATACAGACATTAATTAGACATTGAATGGGTCATGGAGCACTCATGAGTGGAAGACACTGTTGTATATGTATCGTAAGAAAGGTAGAAAAATGAAATATGTTCCTTCAGAGCCTTTGGAAAATATAAGAAAATAAGGGTAAAGAGGACAAGGATAAACAATGTTAGAGACATTTATTAACAAGCTATATTCAGAAATGCCAAAGAAATATGATGTCAAGGCACCTAAACCAAGTGTACCTAAAGCTTTGCAGCCTAGATAAATTTTAAGTGCATGGATTAGAAGTGATAGACTATTCTAGGCTGTGCTGAAATCCAGTATTGGCCGTATACCCTTTCATTCAATTTCTGATAAAAGTGCTATTGATCAGTAGTCTAAAGGCAGGAAAAGACAAAAAAGGAAGAGGAGGCCAGGTGTGGTGGCTCACACCTATAATCCCAGCACTATGGGAAGCCGAGGTGGGTGGATCACCTGAGGTCAGGAGTTTGAGACCAGCCTGGCTAATATGGCAAAACCTTGTCTCTACAAAAAATACAAAAATTAGCCAAGCATGGTGGTGCATGCCTGTAGTCCCAGCTCAAAAGGCTGAAGCAGCAGAATTGCTTGAACCTGTGAGGTGGAGGTTGCAGTGAGCCAAGATCATGCCACTGCATTCCAGCCTGGGCAACAGAGCAAGACTCCATCTCAAAAAAACCAACAGCATATTCTAGGACTAAAATAAGACTTGTGAATAAATAAAACTCTAGTACAGAGATTTTATTGTTTTGAAATCTAAAAATTGTATGACCAAGTGTGGTGGCTCATGCCTGTAATCCCAGCACTTTGAGAGGCCAAGGTGGGTGGATCACTTGAGGTCAGGAGTTTGAGACCAGCCTGGCCAACATGGTGAAATAATACAAAAATTAGCCAGGTGTGGTGGCAGGCACCTATAATCCTAGCTACTCGGGAGGCTGAGACAGGAGAATCACTTGAACCTGGAAGGCAGAGGTTGCAGCGAGCTGAGATCGTGCCACTACACTCCAGCCATTCCAGCCTGTGTTGTGCAACACAGCAAAACTCTGTCTCAAAAAAAAAAAAAAAAATTATTTCTCTTTTAAATAACCAAAAATTCTAACAGCTCTTAGCAGGGTTGTCCTTTGCACAATAGTAAAATTTATTTGTGGAAGATCGATTGTCATAATCCCTTTACTTCCATCTTCAACTATCTCCAGTATAGTTTATATCAGGCACCAAAGCCATTGTGTATTTCTTTCCCCTAGGCCCGGGACCAGCAAAGCTCCCTTACTCTCCCCTCACTTCATGTGGCCAAAAAGCACTAGACAAAATCTTCCTATTTTATATTACAGAGAAAAATTTAATCTTAGATAAACACATTGTTTAATTTTCAAAATTTCAAGATGGTATCGGTCCCATCAGATCTCCCTCCACCATCTCTTTCCTGCGTCCCCCCGCTCCCCTCTTACCACTGTCCTTATCCCTTCCTGATTCTCTTTTGCCTTCACTGGGTCTCTCTAAGTCCTACCTCCCTAAGTGTAGTCTGCTGCCTCTTTACTTTGATTCTTTATTTGCCTTGTTATTTTTCTGTTCTGACATAAGAAAGAGGATGAGAAATTAGACACTGAAGAGATAATACATGAGGAGAGCGGGAGATTCCCATTTTCGTTCAGTTGCCTTTTTCAAGATGATGGGGTAGCTTTCCTCTCACTATTGTGCATGTGGCAGGGGAGGAGCAGGCTTGAGGAGCAAAGGGCAGTTTATACCCTGAACAAGCCGAAGAAAAAATTGGGGTAAAGAGCCCAGCTTATTCCCCAAGCTCTCCCATCCCCCATTACAACTCCCACAGCACAGCCACACAGATTTGCGGGGACTAAACCTCATCGCCCTGAGAGCCTTCTTTGCATTTTCTAAGGTGGTAATCAGCTAATATGATGAACTTATCTGAATGCTCACAGCTGCTCATATTTTCCTGAGGGAAGATTAACTCCTTTGCTTTCCTTCTGTTTTCAGGAAACACCCACACCCACACACACACGCGCACACACACGTTTTAAACAATGGGCTTTTGGAAACAACTCCACTTTTGTGATCTAGCCAGTGGGAGCGCCTCTAACGCCAAGAATTTGGAGTGCAAGAACGAAGCAAGTGTGGTGTGCTGGCAAAGCTGAGGGGAGCTCTGCCCCTTAGCTGCAGTATAGTTTACATCAGGCACCAAAGCCATCATCTATTTCTTTCCCCTAGGCCCAGGACCAGCAAAGCTCCCTCACTCTCCCCTCACTTCATATGGCCAAAAAGCACTAGACAAATAAGGCAGTCCCTTAAGAAGATCATGACATGTAATTCAAAAATGGAGTATTTGCATATATATACAGAATGCCTGATGGTCCAGTTTCTAAAATGGGAAAAATATTTGAACAGGCACAACAAAAGGATATCAAATGGCCAACAGATTTCTGAAAAGTTGTCCAACATCATTAGTCATTAGGAAAATATAAATTAAAACCACAATGAGGTATATTATCAACTACTACTGGACATCAGAATAGCTAAAATTAAAAGAACTAGATGGGCACCGTGGCTCACACCTGTAATCTCTGCACTTTGGGAGGCCTAGGTGGGCGGATCCCTTGAGGTCAGAAGATTGAGACCATCCTGGCCAACACAGTGAAACCCCATCTCGACTAAAAACACAAAAATTAGCTGGGTATGATGGTGCATGCCTGTAATCCCAGCTACTTGGGAGGCTGAGGCACAAGAATTGCTTGAACCCGGGAGGCAGAGGTTGCAGTGAGTCGAGATCATGCCAGTGCACTCCAGCCTGGGTGACTGAGTGAGACTCCACCTCAAAACAAAAACACAAAAAAAGAACTGACAAGCAACTGGAACTCTTCACTAACTGTTGGTAGGAGTGTACACTGATACAATCACTTCGGAAAACAGTCTGAAAGTATGTACTAAATGAAGCATATGTTTGCCCTATGTCCCAGCAACTCAAATTCTGAGTATATACCCAACAGAAATGAGTACATACTTACATTCACCAAAAGACACACATGGAAATGTACATAGGACCTTTCCTCATAATATTGTAGTAAAAAACTGGAAATAACCCAAATATCCAATGATAATAGAATGTATAAAATAAACTGTAACACAGTCATAAAATAAAATATTACATAGCAATAACTATCGCTATTCAAAATATGAATGACTCTCATGGACATAATATTCAGTGAAAGATGCCAGACACATACTATATGATTCCAATGAAATGAAAAGGAAAAGAACAAAATTAATCTACGGTGAACAGAAGTCAGAATAGTAGTTATTTTCATGTCAGGGGCATGGGGGGAGTGCACAAGAGAGGCTTCTGGAGTAACAGTAATGTTTTATACTTTTATCTGGGTTGTGGTTACATGTGTATACACAAATGTAAAAATTAATTGATCTGTGCACTTAATATTTTTATATTTTGCTCTGTGTAAGATATACCACAATTACAAGGGAAAGAAGGGAGAAGAAAAGAGAGAGAGAGGAGGGAAGGGGAGGGGAGAGGAGATCAGATTTATTATATCATGTCACTGCTTTAGACAATGTGATTTAGTAAGGAAGTACCAAAGAACCAATGGTAACTTTTGTAATCCTATTTCCTGCTTTGGAACTAAGTCCTTAAAACCAAGTAGTATTTCCAAACAATACGATATTTGTTCTTTGGTATTTCTGATCAGAACATAGTTTTCTTTACAGCTCCATTTTATAAATGATTCATCTTAATGCTATTTGTCCCTGAACAATAACAGGCTTCATGGATAAAATTAATTAAATTGTAAGCTTGGAACCTGGAAAAATAATGTTCAAAAAAATTAATTAAACGGTTTACCTAGACCTAGGGATTATTTCCAATTAAAATCAACATAGGCATACAAAAATAACAATTTTTCCAAAGGTTTACACAAAAATATGTCCTTTGCCAAAAGGGTGAACAACGAAATATTTTCATAGCTATTATGAAATAAAGTTAATATTTCATATTAAGGACTTAAGTTGTAGCAGCTGAAAAAAGTTAAAACATCACAATACAACAGAAACCCGCCTCTCACTATAGGAGTCGACTGAACCAAAACACATGCAAAAATATATAAAGTGATCAAAACATGCTTTTATATTATATATAAGTATATCCATAAAAGCAACTACCAAAGAAGATTCAACTATCTCTCCCACACACAAAAGTATGCAGCTAACATATATAAGTTCCTTCATATTCCTGCTCAGGAAAGAAAGCTCACACTGCATCTGGGAGACAGAGGCAAATCATTGCTATTTTTCGAAAATGTGACTCGCAAAGACAAACTAAACAAATGAGATCAATGCCTTGCTTCGTAATGCAACTGATCTGTTTATTTCATAGTGTATTTTTGGAAGAATACATTAATTTTGACACATTTTGGAACACTACTATGGTTGATTTAAAATTTTTTAATTGGACATGTAGAATTGAATTCTGTAAAAGAAAAGTAGTTTCACTTATAATCTTAAGAAAAAGCATAATGCTGTCCAATTCAAGCCAAATCCAGGGTGCCCAATTTAATTTTACCACTGAGTTCTTACAAACCAATTAAGAAAACACAAACACATCAATATTAAAATGGGAAAAGAATATTCCACAAAAGAATAAATACAAGTAAGTGGTCAATAAATATATAAGGCAATTTTCTAATTCCCTAGTAAGCAAACAAACACAAATCACATTACAAAAAGCAATTTTTAATCTAAAAAAATAAAAGATTTAAAAAATGATAAAAAGTCACAGAGGAAACTATAAAGGAAGATTTGGGAAAGAAATTTTAACCCCAAGTGTCACTTCAGTACTAAGCTGAGGATAGCTAGGTGAAAATAAACGCAAACTAGACTCTGGCAATTAAAAAAATGGTGAAAATGCCAGTGTTACGCCAGTGTTAATTTTTATGCTTTTATGCCATAAATTTTTATGACTTTATGCCAGTGTTAATTTCTCTGCTTAGGTACAGTCTCTTCAGGTTTAAAAGTAGAAAATAGTCCTAGCTATCATGATAAAGAATTCTGTTTCTCTTTTAAAATAAATAATATTATAACAAGCACTGATCTTTCTCTCAGCTAGCCATCCCTCTGATATAAACCTAGCGATTTTAAAAGATAGCAATAACCAAAATATTGTTTCTTATATGGTGGCATCTTATTCTAATCATCAGCAAAGTACATAAAAAGAAACAACTTGAGAAATAAACTTGCCAACTGGAACCTATAAAGTAAAAAGGGTAATTCATAAGGTCATATGTCAGATGGTATTTTTCTGTGGACACTGAGGAGTGATGCCAGAAATTATCATTCTACTCTAGAACTGAAGTATGTTCCCCTTTTTAAGAGGCTTCTGCTTAAAATGAAACTTTTTAACACACGTAAAACTACATATTCAAAATATTATTAAACCATAAGAGCCTTTGATCTTAAGTTGCTAATAATAAAATTACTAGGGGAAATTCAACAAAACATTTGCCAAAAATGTATGAAGAAGACAGGTTCTGGGCTGGGGACAGAGGGAGGGGCAGGTGGAAAAGGGGATCAAATCTCTCCTTCCTTCCTTCCTTCCTTAAATTTATTAAATAAGTGCAGGGCCAAAACATGTGAGGTTAGCCCCAGGATAGTTCAGGACCCAGAAAATTTGGGAGGTGCAAAGATGAACATAGCAAGCCTATCCACACAGTGATTTTCAGACTTCGGAGGAAGTTTTTCAACATACATAGAAAAGAAGTGCATGTGATTTACCCCTCGACTATTGTGGCAGCAGGAGCTTGCAAAGGATTCATAGCACAAGCCAGGTTCATGGTGAGGTGGCATAACTAGACATCCAAACAAGGATCTTCTCAGAGTAAAAGGCAGTGCCAGTAATAACTGTGGAGGGAAAACAGGCACAAACCAGGACACATGGCCTTCCTACCAATGCCCTAATCTGGCACACTCATGGCTCAATAAATCTTTTAGAGAGTAGCAGACAGGACCTGAAATAACTGCTCCAATGGAAGGATAAAAGGTCACTGATAATCTTTAGAGCACCTGAGAACTCACTAGTCATGTTCGTGGATGACAAGACAGGAAAAAGCTATTTCTGAGCTATTTTTATGGGTCTTCATGGTGATAACCCCATAATTTTGTTACCATGAGAATCTAAAAAGCTCCTCTCTTGCACTACACCAAGCATAGAGTGCTAGAGACAGTCCTCCCACAACAAAATTTCCACCTCCCTCAACCCAATTGAGTTAACCCAGTCGTTAAACCTGTTCATCTGGGGGTGAGCAGAATTTTACACAGCAATAGAAGAAACTTTGCATGCATCGCAAATGTCCTGTCGAATATCTAAAACCCTTACTAGGGTGGAGGTATGACAAGAATAAAAGTAAATATTACCTGTTGAGCAAAAAAGAGAGAGGGAGGTGACAGCAGGAGGAAGGAGCGATGGTGTGTGTAGGAATTGGCTGTGAGTATAGAGGGACATACAATCCTCTCATGCTTAAGACCCCATGAGGGGAGCAGAGCCTCTTCCATCTCTCCTGGGTATGAAACGCAGGTTACAAGATTATCTTCCTCAGCTTCTTGTTCCCTCCCCACTTCTCCCAGTGTTTATATCACAATCTTTCCTTCTATTCAGAGTTCAAAGATTTTGTAATTCCAGTGACAGCCTTACTATGGAAATTCTGATAATTCAATATGTTCCATAAATCCTTACAACTTCATACTGATATTTTATTAATTTGCACATCAGGTCCTAGATTATGACCAACTGGCTTAGCCTTATTCCTTATTAACTTGGGTTCCAGCTCTGGTTTTTTTCTTCCTTGTTTTACTATACTTTTAGGTTATGCTACTTTGTTATATTTTATGTTCCATGGTAAATCCCTTGAAATCCTTACTAAAGATACAGTTATAAGACTAAAGAAAAGAGAGTAGAAATTAGAGCTATTGTCTCAATTTTATTTTAAGCGATGTCAAAATCAACCCTGTTTCCAAATCAACCCTGTCTCAACTCTGTCTCCTCTAGAGCAGGGGTCCCAAATCCTGGGGCCATGGACGGCTAGTGGTCCAGGGCCTATTAAGAACCAGGCCACATAGCAGGAAAGGAATGACAGGCAAGCGAGCGAAGCTTTATCTGTTATTTACAGCCGATCCCCATCACTCGCATTACCACCTGAGCTCTGCCTCATGGTATGTCCAGCGGTGGCATTCGATTCTCATAGGAGTGCAACCCCTATTGTGAACTGTACAAACAAGGGATCTAGGTTGCATGCTCCTTATGAGAATCTAATGCCTGATAATCTGAGGTGGGGTTGGGGCAGTGATGCTAGCATTGGGGAGCAGCTGCAAATACAGATTAACATTAGCAGAGAGGTTTGCACAGAGACCGTAATAAATCAATTGCTTGCAGACTCACATCAAAACCCTATCAGTGAGTGGCAAGTGACAATTAAGCTGTATCTGGTGGCAGACTTTAAGTCAGAATCCAACACTTAGTTTAGTCCAGGTAGCTCATCCATTATTTTATTTACCATTTCTGTCCACACCTATTTCCTGCACTATGCACTTGCCTCAGTCACAGTTTTGGTAAGCTCACAAGCCAACCTTAGTCAAAATGAGTAAAAAACAAATGTCACTGGAGACCTTCTTTGAAAAACGGGAAAAGGCCCAGTGATTAGACAGCAGAAGAGTATGAACTGTCAACAAATAGAAAGCTGCATTTAAAAGAAAATACCAAGAGTCCTACTTAAATTACAGGTTCATTGCAACAGGTTATTCACATTCTCCAAGCCCACTTTGTATAATATGTTGTGACCGGCTATCCAATGAAGCCATGAAACCTTCAAAACTGCTTCGCCACATGGAGACCAAGCACCCTGCATTAAAAGATGAGCCTTTGGAGGGTTTTTGTTGTTGTTGTTGTTTGTTTTTTTGGTTTTTTGGTTTTTTCAAATGTGAACACCAAGAACAGAAGCAGTTATTGAAGGCCATGACATCATCAAATGTGCCTGCAGTGAGAGCGTCATTCTTAGTGGTTAACTGCATTGCTAAAGCCAAGAAGCTCTTTACTATTGGTGAAGAGTTGATCCTGCCTGCTGCTAAGAATGTTTGTCATGAACTTTTAAGACAGGCTGCAGTTCAAAAGGTGGCATGTGTTCCTCTTTGGGCTAGCACCATAACTAGACGAACTGATGAATAGCAGAGGACATTGAAACATAATTGTTAGAGAGGATTAATGAGTCACCGTGGTATGCAATTCAGGTTGACGAGTCTACCAATGTTTACAACGAAACAACAATGCTTGCTTTTGCGCGACGTATTTTTCAGGAGGATGTGCATGAGGATATTTTATGTGCACTGTTATTACCAATCAACATCACATCTGCAGAACTATTCAAGTCTTTGAATGATTATGTGTCAGGAAAACCGAATTGGTCATTTTGTGTCAGTATATGCATGGACAGAGTAGCTGCCATGACTGGATGGCTTTCTGGCTTCACTACTCAGGTCAAAGAGATTACTTCTGAATGTGAGTCTATGCACTGTGGTATCCAATAGATAAACACTGACTAGCCAAAAACTGTCACCTGAACTTAACAATGTCTTGCAGGATGTGATTAATATTATCAACCACCATTAAAGTACATGCCATTAACTCATGTTTGTTTGAACAGCTCTGAGAGGAGACAGATGCAGAGCACACATGTCTTCTCTTATACACAGAAGTGAGATGGTTTTCTAAAGGTAGATCACTGGCCAGAGTTTTTAGGTTATGAGAGCTGTTCCAGAGATTTCTTTTAGAAAAACAGTCACAACTGGCAGCACATTTCACTGACACAGAATCAGTGGCAAAACTTGCTTACTTGTGTGACATATTCAACCTGCTCAATGAACTCAACCTGTCACTTCACGGGAGAATGACAACTGTGTTCAAGTTGGCACATAAAGTGGCTGCATTCAAAGCCAAACTGGAATTATGGGGGCGATGAGTGAACATTGGGATTTCTGACATGTTTCAAACATTAGCAGAGATTTTGAAAGAGACTGAGCCAGAGTCCTCCTTTCTCCCAGCTGGTGCATGATCACCTATCTCAGCTTTCAAAAGAGTTTGAGCATTACTCCCCAACCACAAAACACATCTGAACTGGGAAGAATGTATCCGTGACCCATTTGTGAACAAGCCAGGTGAATTGACGTCTGAGTTAGAAGAGTATCACCTGCTTGAGATCACAAATGATGGTGGCCTTAAAAGTATGTTTTACTTTTAAAACATACTTAACATACTTAAAAGTATGTTTTTCTCATACTTAAAAGTAGGAGAAAATTTCAAATCTCCATACATTCTGGATGGAATCAAGCCAGAATATCCTGAGATTGAGATTGCCACAAAAGCACTGAGAAGCATCTTTGTGAAGCAGGGTTTTCTTCTGTGACTGTAACCAAAACGAGATTATGGAGTAGACTGGACATAAGCAATGTAATTCGAGTGTCACTCTCTCCCATCACCCCCAGATAGGACCAACTAGTTGCAGGAAAACATGCTTAGGGCTCCCACTGATTCTACATTATGTGAGTTATATAATTATTTCATTATACATTACAATGTAGTAATAAGAGAGACAAAGTGCACAACAAATATAATGCACTTAAATCATCCTGAAACCATCCCTGTCCCCCTCATCACCCAGTCTATTGAAAAATCATCTTCCATGAAACTGGTCCCTGGTACCAAAAAGGTTGGGGACCACTGCTCTAAAGAACAGGGCCCCAGTTACCAATGGGAAGTCCCCGGAGGACCAGTGGGTCAAAGAGGAGTCTCTGTAGCCTTGTTTTGGGTCACAGTTTAAACTCATGCTATTTTCCATCCTAAGAAAGGTGACACTGACCTCACACCATCAGCAGTAAGTGCTCTGCAAGCTGCTCCTCAAGAGAGGTCATGTGCTGTGCTGAGTTCACACCTGCTCTCACCTGGTACCTGCATGGCCAACACTGCACATCTGCAGGAAGACTTGCCCTGTTAGAAATGCAGTTTATGAACAAGGAAGCTTTTTTTTTTCTCTCTGTGCAAAGCTGACTGGCCACACACAGGGTTGAGAACCACAATTATAACTTCCCTAGCCCCAAGTACTAATCACAAAAAACTCACCAGCCCAGGTAGTCATCAACTATGTGGTTCTAAGTAGTGTATTCATATTGGAACACCTAGGAGATTGCATATGAAAAACTGCAGGAGGAAGTTATCTGTGGCAAACTTGCCAAATATGAACAAGAGATGTGGAAATAAAGAACTGATCAGAGGAAAAACACTTGTGACACATCACATGATACATTCATATGGGAGCCTTGTTAGAGATCATTCATACCAGCACTTTTTGTCTGTTTTGTTTCACAGTCTTTCAGGAACTAAAGTCCAGCCTTTCAAAACTATAAACTATTCTATTATTCTAGTCTGTGTAAATTCCATTTGCACATTTACATATATGAAAGGATTGAGACAATACATCTGCTATGGTAAAAGATTACTTATCATCACTTATGCAAAGGATAAGTTTGGGAAATGCATTTATGAACATTAAACTAGAGAAAGCTTGGTTCTGGCCCCAGCTTTGCCACTGAATAGCTGGGTGCCCTTGGAAGGTCCCTTTTGGGATTTCAATTTCCTAATCCCAACTGGGCTAGATCCTTGGTTCTCAACCTTTAATGACTACTTACAGAGGTTAAGATGCAGACCTCAGATCCATCAAATTTGAATTTCTAGAGGAAGAGAAATCTGGTTTTTACCCGAGTGATTTTGACTTGGATATTTAAGTAACACATTTTGAGAAATACTAGATGAGATAATACCTTCTTATACTTTTAAAAAATCTTTAAAATTATGGTTCCATGACTAGTTCAAGTTGAACTCACAACCTCCATTCCGGAAAAAGCTACCTCAAGAGTCTTTCTGCCCACTTAATTACTTACTTGCCTTTCGTGGATATAGAGACATTAAAAAAAACAGTTGCAGGATTTCCCATTAGCCCTACTTGGATGCCAATAATTTTGTAGTAAGCAGATTATTTGATAGTAATAAAGTCATGATGTTCTAATTATGATTGTCTTTTATAATGTGGCTAACTTAAGGACAATGATTCATCGGGTCATGTTATAGTTAATCATAATTTTTTATAATAATCACAAGTACATGGATTATTATCCAAAGCTAGCTTTTGCATGCCAATAGCACAGAAACTGTTTCTAAACACTTAGCTTTTGATTCTGGCATAAATACTAAAAATAAAATCTAAATTATTACAAAAATATGAAAGAAAATTATAATTCCAACAGAGATTACATTCTTTTCCATTGTATAAAGAGCAATTGGTAGAAAATTTGATTTTTATTATTTTTTTTCTATCCTTGGCCTTCCAAAGTGCTGGTATTACAGGTATGAGCCCCCGTGCTTGGCCAAAAAATTCATTTTTAAAAGTCAACTTTACCTAGAAAGCAATAGGGAGTTTTCACAAAACTGGTGACACTGAAGGAACAAAAATTTCAAAGCCCAGATGTTTCAAAATCTGTCACGAATGCTGCTAATAACTGGTTTGATTTCCCATAAAACCTAACAAAAATTTCCGTATCTCCTAATATTCTTCTACAACACACCAGAGAATTTCTTGCTTTATCAAAAGAAGAATTTCCACAAAATAAATCAGATTCTCCGTGCAGTTCTGCTCTTGGCATCAACAAAGTCCTCACAGAAGCTACTCCCCTTAAAGTGCTATGTCCTAGATGTAGCCAGCAATTAGGCCCTGCAATTTTGACTACTAACCACACGTGTACTGTCAACATGTTTTTTGCAATGCCCATGGCTGGCCTCCCAAATCTAAGGCTATTAAGAGCTCAGGAGCCTGCCCCTCCCTGGCTGCTGCATGCCTTTGTTTAGAGGTAGACAGGAAACCGACACAGCTGAGGAGGACTGTTCAATGCTTCCTGGTGTCTTGCTTCAGTGTCTCTCAGTGGTGTTTCCTGCTAGAAGTGAGTGCATATCTATCTTCCCTTGGTGCACCATAGTCCAGCAGTTTAGATGTCCTCTGGCTGTACCCCTGTAACTAGATTATGACAGACATTGTCCATGCCCTGTCCATATCACCTCAAGATAATATAGCCTGGGACAACTGGACTTCCAACCACCTGGGGGCTTTCTGGCCAGCAGGAGCACACATTGCCCAAAGCAGAAAGTACCAGAGAAACAGTGCCTGTTTCTAAGGATCAGCCCTTAACCAATGACTGGCAGAACTTGGTGTTTTAATACTCCGGCTCCTGTCCCCAAAGATGGCATAGCTCTGAGTTCTACGATGGTGTCCAGAATTTCCCAAGAGGATCAACCTCTATTTACCAACAGTGGAAAATGGCATTGTAATTCCCCCTTTACTGGCTGGCTTCTTACTCACTTCCCACAGGTATCTCCTGGATTACATCTACACTTACATCCTTGTCATAGAGTTTGCTTCTAGCTGAGCTCACCTAAGATGCCAATCTCCTAGGTAACCTTCTCTCAGTAAAACTGTCTTTCACTGGATATGGCTTTTAGCACTTAGGATTCATGGTTGAAAGAACTAAGCTCCAAATAGGTAAAATGCTTCACCTAAGGTAACACACCCAGGAAATGGCTGAACCAGGAGCAGAATTTAGGAATTTTGGCCACAAGACACTGTGATTCAAATGTGTAAAGAAAGCAATATGCTATTTTATTAAGTCAGCAGACACATTATGACTACAAAGAAGTCAGACATAAATTTTGTAAGCTTTTTTGTCCCCTGAATTTTTGTCATTAGTTAAGTTCTTCTATGCCGCATATAGGAGTGTCTGGACATACCTCAGTTTCTATGTTATGATCCTATGCTGAATTTGTAAAGTGAACATCAAACATACAGCCACAAATGCATGTACATCTTAAGAGATTCCTTGAAATAGCATTTATGTAATCCACTCTTGCATGTTATGTGTCTAAAAAAATACATAACTTTTGCAGTTTTCCCCTTTCCCATTTGCAATCATCCAAGATGTTTAAGATTTCTACTCAGAAGGGGTTTGAAACATCTTGATTTTGATGACTCTACTTTTCATCAAGGGCACCCCCACTGAAAGGGTGGAAATAACTATCATTAGAATGAGTTCAATTTCCTTACACATTACATATTGCTGCTTATTGTACTTACATGACAAACTTTCCTGTAAAAATTATCAACTAAACTATGTAATTCAGAGACTTTACGATCAGAACAAACCCTATGATAAAAGACTGAATTCACCCTTCCTATTATAAATGAGGAATCTAAGCCTCAAGAAAGTCAAGTGACGTCACTGAATAAACATAGCTAATATTAGCAAAGATCCAAGACTTTGGATTTCTGGGTTAGTTCTTTTCTAAAATTGTTATGATTACTCATCTTTTCTGAATTCATCTAAATTATTAGAACACAGAAGAAATTCCAAAGGTTGTCACAGAAACAGGTAGCATCACCTAATCACACTCTCCTCTCTGTGCTAAACCATCAGAGTCATTTAGGTGGCTAGTCTGTCAGCCCTCTGACCCCCCACCAAGCTCTGATGCCTCAGAGAAGCTGGATTTCAGGTACTCTGGGTTCCTGTACCACATCCAAGCCCTGAATTTTGGGTTCCAGAATCTCTTGGGAATTCAAATAGTAACCTTTTCAAATCACATGTTCCCAAAGGAAATTACTCTAGAGATATTTGAAATTGCTCAATATTTAAATTTCCTAAATATATTGTGTTCAATGCTACCGAATTTCCACTTAAGAAAAAAACGGAAGCTGCATGTTGGGACCTGAACATGAACAGCTCTGATCGGAAAGGTATCTTGTGGCGTGACAACTTCTGGGTTTTTCTTTTTTGAAATTGCGCAAGTCAGGGCAGTGTCTTTGGTTATCAAACGCTAAACATGGAAATGGAAATTAGAGACAGTGTATTTCAAAAGAGCCCAAAGTAGGTGAGAGTCAAACTAAGGATTCAATGACCAGCCATTTGTTACTAACAACAATCCATTATTTTCTACATATAGAATTTATTATATTAAAAGTGTTACGTCCACCTTAGTGTGATCTGTAATTAGAATGTAAAAATCATGGCTGAGCATGGTAGACATGCCTGTAATCCTAGCATGTTGGGAGGCCAAGGCAGGAGGATTTTTTGAGGCCAGGAGTTGGAGACTAGGCCTCAAGCAATCCTCAAGCTGGGCAACACAGTGAGACCACCATCTTTACAAAAAATTTTTTAAAAGTAGCCAGGCATGGTGGTGCACATCTATAGTCCCAGTTACTCAGGAGGCTAAGGTGGGAGGATTGCTTGAGCCCAGGAATTGCAGGCTTCAGTGAGCTATGATCGTACTACTACACTCCAGCCTGGATGACAGAGCAAGACCTCATCTCTTAAAGAAAAAAAAGATTATTATTTTACTTTACTAATCAAATAAATGTTTTCATTTATTCTCTTACTTCAACATCATTTTATTCTATTTGTATTTGTTTATTTATTTTTGAGACAGAGTCTGGCTCTGTCGCCCAGGCTGGAGTGCAGTGGTGCGATCTCGACTCACTGCAACCTCTGCCTCCTGGGTTCAAGCAATTCTCATTCCTCAGCCTTGCATAGTAGCTGGGACTACTCATGCCTCAGTTGTTTAATCTGTGAAATGGAGACAACCAAAACTAACTACCTCTGGAAATTATCTGGGAAGCCCATATGTGCTTCCTCTGAAATACGTAGTGTCTGTAAGAGAGGGCACCTAGTAGGAGCAGTTGAAGAAGAAATATGGGTGTGTGTATCTAGGCACAGCAATCCCCACAGGCACTTGGGTGGTGCAAGACCGAGGTGAGTGGGGAACAGTGCTGAGTACTGAGCCCTGTGGCGTGGCAGTGATGGGATCTACAGGCCCCACACTTCCACCTTGCCACTTTGCACAGGGAAATGGATGGGAATGCCCCGTACCAGCTTCAGAACAGAACTTTGGAGATGTTTCAGAAATAAGTTGAGAAGTTGGAGAGGAATCGCTAGAAAGATTAGAATGGACAAAAGGTAGGGGAAAGTGAATCCTGCCCTCTGTCTACTCACCTCTGGGAAGACCACAGGAAAAGGGAAAGGAATGCTCAAGGCTTCCAGAAAAGAAGTGGTGAGAGCTGTGTGAGGGATGACCGGGGGGTGACAGGGCTCCCCTAAGCCTGAGGCCTCCCACTCCTCACCATGCTCTCACACATGGCTTCAAGGGAGCCACTCAACAGGTTGGTTAGGGAGCAGGGAGATTGGTATCATCCCTGTTTCATGGAAAAATACCCTAAAGCACAAAGAATTTAGGTAATTTGCTCAAAGTCACCTAATTTGTAACTGAGAAATCTAAAATTAAAACCCAAGTCCTCTCATTTCTATACCAGTAAATTTTTGGTTTTGTCTTCTCTGCCACCAGTGGTCATTGGTTAATGATGGAAATTTCACATACTGAATTTTAAGTAAATTATACTTATTTATAACTGTGGTAGGATACACTAAGAGTAATTCACATTTCTAAGAGCATGAAATATAATGTGAATATCTGATCAACAAAGACATATTTAAAAATAGGTTAAAATAGATAAAATTTATTTAAATATTGGACAGACTGCAAATGAATATATATATATATACCACTAGGACTTATGAGTAACACAGTGAGTCATGGAATAAGCCTTAATATTCTCTCAGTCAGAGATTCTGTCAGTGATAACCTGGTAATCACAGAAAACACTGACATTCTTCCATTACATTTATTGAATTTAAAAGACCTGTGAAGTATTAACAACCCCTAGTAAGTCTGATGACTGCTTTGGCATTTGTTTTCAAAAGTCATGACTCAGATCTAGAGCTGAAGCAAAACGGAATGAAGTTAGCTTTTTGCTACATACTTTGTGTCTCCTTTAAGGAAGAAAAGGGTTGTTGTTCATATAAGGGAGCATGCCAAAAACGTGGTATCCATTCAGTTCACAAAACCCTGAGAGTGCTTTCTACAAGGCAGCAACACATGGATGAAGAAGGACTATCCAAGTGGAGATAGAGGACTGTATGTACAGATACGCAAACTGCCCAGAAACCAGGAGGAAAAGCAGAAGTGAATTAGTCATGAGAGCTCAGGATGAAAAGGAAAATGAAACAATTGAACTAATATTATCCAAATAAAACAAGAGAACTGGAAACATTTGGCAGGGAAGGTATGCTGCTTGCCTTTTAAGTGCAGGTGTTCAATACAGTGCTTGCAAGAATTGATTGCTCCTTTTTCCCTGTTCCAGAAACAATTTGCTTATATCTCTTAAGTGTAATTTAATTTAGTCTATGCCATTTTTCACTAACACCAGCTCAGACCTGAACTAATTTAACTCTCTTACCTAATCCTGAACTGTCTTTTATCTTTCTGCAGTACAAAGCCCCAAACCTAAAACATAAAGAGCGTACCACTTGGATTCAGATGTCAGCCAGGTTCTAAGCAGAGAACCAATGGTACGCACAAAGAGATAATTGGGAAGTGTTTAAATAACTGACTAGTTACAAGATATGGACAGGTAACGGAAAACCAGTAAGGAATGGTAAGCAGACCAGGGCTCCCAATGGCAGGAAGCCACTACTACCCCTAAGCATAAAGGCAAGGGGACGGAATGAGTACTGGAACTGGCAAGATCGGAGCTATAGTAGAGGTCAACCCATCAGAAGCTGTGGCCTTCTGCAAAGTAACAAAACCACTACCTAACTTCAGCCTGACCTCCCACGCCTGCCCTCGCCTCCAGAGCTTCCCATTGGCAGAACCTAACTGTTATAGAAGCCAGAGGACAAAGAGCTAGGTTCATGTAGTCATTAAACACAGCCTCTGAGCACAGAGGAGGGTGGAGAGTGGGTCTGGAAAAACAAATAGAGAATATCCAGAGACTGAGGTTCAAGATGTGGATAAAGGTCTTACACAGAGGGGAATGAGTAAGGAAATTATTTCACATGTTTTAATGAAGTAGGGAGAGGCTTATGATAAAATGTGAAATGAAAAACAAAACAAGATACAAAAGCCATCTAAATTACTCGCTCTATAATTTCATCTTTACTGCTAAGCTATATGAAAATATGTACCAAAAAGGAACACAATGTTAAGAGTGTAATCCATAGATAGTGAGATTGTGAATTATTATAACTATAGCAGTCCTCCCTTATGCATGGTTTCAGTCACTCACAGTCAACTGTGGTCCAAAAATCTCACATACAATAAGATATTCTGACACAGAGAGAGAGAAATACCATATTTATGTAACTTTTACCATAGTATATTGTTATAATTGTTTTATCTTATTACTTACTGTTGTTAATCTCTTACTGTGCCTAATTCATAAATTTAGCTTTATCATACGTACATGTACTTAGGAAAAAGCATAGTATATAGAGGGTTCAGTGCTATCAACAGTTTCAGAAATCCACAGGGGGTCTTGGTATATATACCCCCATGGGTGAAGGGGAACTACTCAATATCGTGAAGCCTCCAAAGCAGCTAAGCCAAGTGTATCAAAAAATAAATGTATCAAAAAATAAAACTGGAGTCTCAAACCATAAAAGAACAGTTACTGGAGATGTTCACCGATCTGACCACTTACACAGAACTGGACAGGACATTTAACAAGTGATGCTAACCAACTGAGCCTCTTTAAGGAAGATAAAGTGGTACCTTTGGGCCTGGAATCCGACTCATGAGATGAACACAAGAATAAATGGGGCATATTTCTCTGTTACCTTTCACAGTTCACATCATACTTTTTCTCCCACCTCCACCCTAACCCCTGCCAATGCTCTCTTCTATTTATTTATTTATTTACTTACTTACTTACTTACTTACTTACTTACTTAAAGACAGGGCCTCACTCTGCCTTCCAGGCCGGAGGGCAGTGGCTTAATCACAGCTCACTACAGCTTTGAACTCCTGGGCTCAAGCAATTCTCCCGCCTCAGCCTGTCGAGTAGTTGGGACTACAGGCACATGCCACCACACCTGTCTAATTTCAAAATGTTTTTTAAGGAGACAGGGTCTCACTATGTTGTCCAGGCTGGTCTCAAATTTTGGCCTCAAGTGATCCTCCCGCCTCAGCCTCCCCAAGGTGTTATGATTATACACATAAGCCACCATGCCTGGCCACAGTGCTCTTTAAACAAGGTATATACAGAGGTCTGTATCATTGTCTTTAGAAACATTAATCATCAAAAAGGTTATGCCTCCCCCACCTCAATATGTCATTCAAAATAAAATCAATTCTAAACCCTACAACAAAATTTAATATCTGAAAATAACACAGAACTTTCAGGTGTATTTTGGCTTTTCTTTTCTCTCTTATTCCTGCTTTGCTGATGTTGTAAGTACATGTTTAATTTACTAAGTAGGTAGTCTAGCACTGAGTACTTATATCAGTAAAGAACTTAGTGCTAGAATGTATGTATGTGTATATATGTATGAATGTGTCTATATATACAAATGTATATATCTATATGTATATCTTTAGATCATAGACAAATAGAACCATCCATTTAGAGAATTTCTATATACTAACATCATCAAGTGTTCTCTGAAATTCCTTTAGCAGTAACAATTACACTCAAGAAATATAAATTCTTCACCTTCTGTGGGGATTAAGTTCTTTTATCGCTCAGCCTCTGTCTTGAGCATATTTGTTTGTTTTTAGCAAGACGTCTTGCTCTGTTGCCCAGGCTGGAGTACAGTGGCACGATCACAGCTCACTACAGCCTTGAACTCTTGGCCTCAAGCAACCCTCCCACCTCAGTCTCCTAGGTAGCTGGGACTACAGGTGCATGCCACCCTGTCCAGTTAATTTTTTTATTTTTTTTTTTAGAGACATAGTCTTCCTATGTTGGCCAGACTGGTCTCGAACTCCTGGCTTCAAGCAATCCTTCCACCTTAGCCTCCTATTGTGTTGGGATTACAGGCGTGAGCCACCATGCCAGGCTGCCTTATGTATATTTGAATATTTTCTTTTCTTTATGATAGCAGTAAGTGTAGCAACTTTTTATCATTTTAATGGTGAATATTATGGCTTTTCTAGAAGATAGGGGAGCGAGACTCAATTTGCCAACCATAGAACTTGAACTGGTTTGCCAGCCCACACTCCAGGGCCTCACATATAGCGGGTGTCTATAAATGTTTGTTTAATAAATGAATTATACTAGTGCAGTTTCACTGTCACACTTACTTACTTTTCTGAATGTGACAAATACAGTCACTGAAAACCACACATCAAGACCACTGTGGAGAGAAGTAATATCTGCTCTGGTACAGTCACACATAAAAGAAGCAAACCTTCTGCTTCAATTACCATTATCACTGGGTAATTGCTTCTAAAATTAGAGAAAGTCTATAATAAAAGAGCAGGGTTTAAGATAAAGTAGCAAATTTCCAGTTGTACTTTGGAAAACGAACAGTATTAATGATTACAATCATTTAGGCTTTAAGCCAACAACATGTAATCTAAATACCAGAGCATATAAATGTCCAGTCTAGTAAAATGGAAACAGAAAGTTACTCTTTTCTATGACCTACTGACAGAGAAGTTAGCTCTGCGTATACAATAATATTCATAGAAACTAATGAACATTCTTAAACATAATTTTAAAACTCTCTCACATACATAAAAATCAAAATAAAACTCAGTTTTGAGAGAAATGGGCACTAAAGACAATTTTACTAGTTCTTATAAAGACAAAGATTATTTACAAGGTTCTCATAATCCTTTTACATCAAGTCTCTAGATCTACATCTTTCATGCCAACAGTATCACCTACGAATTTGAAGTTTGGGTCACCAGCATTTTCTTTCCTCTTTTGGGGTTGTGACCTTTACGCAGAGTGAAAAATCCTCAACATTTGTCACCTTAGTTCCTTTACACACTCAGTGAATCATCCCAGTAGCAGGTACTAAGACTTTGTGGCTAGATTGGAAATCAGGTGCAACAGGTTTAGTTAACACTTCAGGAACTGAGTCACAGATCATTTCAAGTTAGGGGTTCCCAGGAAAACAAGAATGCACCATTAACTTTATAAGGCATATGAATTCTTTGTTCCTGGATACCCTTCTGAACAATGGGACCAGGTTGGGTGCATATAATCAAAAGGAGGAAATGCTTCCCTGCTCAGGGAGATAGCTCTGAGAGTAAATGGGCACCTACATTTCTATGGGAAGCTTTATTCATCAGCTAGTTACCTCCCCTGTACACACACACCCTCTACCAACTACTCATTCAATGAGCTTTAGTTTTTTCATATTTTGAGGTTTAGAGCCAGAAAGAAGTATTTCAAATACTGCTCTGTCATTTATTAGCTAAAATACTACTTTCAGGTTTTGTCTTCTCAGTTATAAACATGAAGGTAGAAATACCTATTTGGCACAGCTACTATGAAGATTAAATGAGATACACTGATATGAAAGCAACTGTCACATAATAAGGAATTGTTCATGTCCCTTGTCTTATATATACTTGACAAAAGTTCCTTATATTTATTTAGTTTATAGGAGAGATTGAGAATTATCTGGCCAAAAATAATCCTTTTCCTTCATTCCCGCATGCCACATCCATTTTTCTCAGTAAACATGCCCAAACCCAACTGTTGTTATTAGGTTGGTGCAAAAGTAATTGCAGTTTTTGCCATTAAAAGTAATGACAAAAGGCCAGGCATGATGGCTCACGCCTGTAATCCCAGAATTTTGGGAGGCCAAGGTGGGTGTATCACCTGAGGTCAGGAGTTTGAGAGCAGCCTGGCCAACATGGCCAAATCCCATCTCTACTAAAAATACAAAAATTAGCCAGGCACGATGGCATGTGCCTGTAGTCCCAGCTACTTGGGAGGCTGAGGTGGGAGGATCACCTGAGCCCAGGGAGTCAAGGCTACAGTGAGTTGAGATTGTGCCATTGAGCTCCAGCCTGAGCAACTGGAGACCCTATCTAAAAAACAAAAAGTAATAACAAAAACAAAGTAATGACAAAAACCTCAATTACTTTTGCACCAACTTACGCTTTTGTTCTTTGTTGATCAGTTATGGAGTGGCATTAAGATATAAATTGGTGCTTCTCTTTGTTTAACTTCTGCTGGCTTTGTAAATTAGTGGAATTGTAGCCAATGTATGCTTATACACAGAAAGGCAACCAGAAATTCTGCAGTAAGTGAGAAAGCTGATGCATGAATTCCTGAGGAGCGTCTCTGTAGGAAGAAACTGCATGATGATGAAGACATCGCCTCTCTACGTCATCAACAGTTATCAGCTGTTCTGACTGGCTGTTTCCTTAGGGGCATACAAAAAAGCTTTTAATAAAAGTGAAACAACAGGAAAGGATACAAGTAAGTGCCAGCAATGCACCTAGCTACTAAGACTTCTAGGTCAAAGTACTTGAAACCTTTTACAGGGCGAGATTACAAGAATCACAAAATGCAAATTAGTAAAGGTCAAAACATTTGAGCAAATGCCAGACATTCAGTCCTACTTCGCTTTTATCTTGAAAGAAATCCAAAATCTAGTTTTAGACAAGCTTGTTTAAACACGTTTACTGATACACAGGAATACAAGTGCTCTGGTTTCAAACCCTAAGTATGTTCCAATGTAGGACTCCTGATTGATAATTGAGTCCACTCCAGACAAAATTGTTTTGGATAGCCAATACAAAAGAGAATAGTTCTGTAATCCCACCCTTGTAGTAACTACATTTTCTTGTTTTGCTGATAATAACCACTTAGTTCATGGGAGCTAAATAGTGGGGAAGGAAGCCAACAGTGGGGAAGGAAGCAAGGCAGCAGAGCCAAGAGTGGCTGGCAAGGCCTGGGTGAGCCTCCTCTGCCCAGGCTTGAAAAGGCCAGTTCTTAGATTTGTAATGACATGTATGATAAAAGAGACACTGAATTTCAGTGTGAATGGCAACAGCTGCTTCAACTATCATACCTTTTCCTAACAGCAGATGCAAAAATAGTCAAGCTGTGCTTTCATGAGATATTTATGAATCCATCAGTATTATGAAAACATTTAAATGACAAATTATGACTAAATTATATTATGTGTTACAGTACCAGCATTACTTCAAGCCTTGTAGAGGGAGTTCTTGCATAGATACAATATCATACTGATAGGCTCTATCACTTTAAGTGACATTTTGTTGTAATAAAATATGGCTTGTGCAAGCTTTAACTTTTTAAAAAATCATGAATTGAGTTATTTTTATTTTTGTTGGCTTTTTTTAGGTAGTAGGTGAGATACTGATTATAGTAGAAACCCAGAAATTATCCAGTATGTCAATAACCAGACTATAGGTGCCGGTTGAATATCTAGTAACTCAATCTAGGGATCAGACAGTCTCATCGTTGTTGGCTTATGAAACTAAGGGAAGATTTCCAGGAGAATAGTCATCAGGAAGTTAGATGAGTCAGTTGGGTTCCTGTCAAAGGTGGGTACAGGCCAGGAGTAGAGGTATAGTACGCAATGCAAGAGAACCCAAAAATACAGCTAAGAAAAAATCAGAAAATCTGAGTTTGAGTCCTGCTTCCTCCACCTGCATTACCTTCCATGAACTTCAGTTTCCTTATCCTCAGAATGGCGGTATGGCCTTATCTCACACAACCCTTATAAACTTCAAGTGGGATAAAGTATCCACAACGGTTTGAAATCCTTGAAGTGTCAATGTAAGGTGGAACCTGTATTCATTGCCAGAGAATCCTCAAGAATAAGTCAGGAGGTAAAACCAATGGATTCAAGTAGCAGGGCTTCTAGAGGCCTAAAGTGAGAGCAGCCAGGAGCAGCTTTCTGCAGCAACTGGTAAAGCAACTACTTGAGAAATTCTGCCATCCCTATTTAGCATGGGCAGCAACTAGAAGGCCCCCCATCTACCACTTATCTCTGACCTTGCATTCTACTGCCTGTGCCAGGGCAGAAGAAGGGGTACGAACTAGATTCACCTCTTGGTAATGCCTTTTTCTGACACAGCTTGGGCAGAAGCCCCAAACTCAGAATCTAGACATGATACTTTCATTGATAACACATACTTTTGAATTTCTGTTTTAAAATCTTTTTTCTTCTAAGATTTTAATGAACTTATATTTCTATTAATTAATATATTTTATCTCCACTACTTAACATAGAAATTGTCTAGTACAAAAACTTAATTTGATTTCCCATATGTATTTTAATTTCTACTTGTGAGATCTGGAGGCTGAATGAACTCATATAAGAATATAAAGAAAGCAGCATTAACCACAGTGATTAACCTGCAGTGATTAACCTGCAGTGATTAACCACAAAGACTCAAGACCACCAGCTGGGGAATCCCAGCCTCACTCTTATGAGCTCTGTGACTTTGGCCAAATAATCACACCCCACTGTGCCTCATTTTTCCTCAAGATGGGACTAATAACAGGGCCTACCTCTGAGGAAAGTTATGAATTCACTGTAGTGGGTTAATATTTGTAAAGCACTTAGAACAGTGTCTGATACATAGTGCACATTGAATAAACTGCATCTCTCAACTCAAATCTTTTTTTTTTTTTTTTTTTTTTTGAGACGAAGTCTCGCTGTGTCTCCCGAGCTGGAGTGCAGTGGCCGTATCTCAGCTCACTGCAAGCTCTGCCTTCCGGGTTCACGCCATTCTCCTGCCTCAGCCTCCCGAGTAGCTGGGACTACAGGCACCCACCACCTCGCCTGGCTAGTTTTTTGTATTTTTTAGTAGAGATGGGGTTTCTCCATGTTCGCCAGGATGGTCTCGATCTCCTGACCTCGTGATCCGCCCGTCTCAGCCTCCCAAAGTGCTGGGATTACAGGCTCGAGCCACCGCGCCCGGCCTCAATTCAAATCTTGATGGAAAACAATGTTTTCACAAACATGGTCTGAAGTTATTATAAAGCACATGCTTCCTCTATTTTCTTATCTTATATGCAGCACATATTATTTTGACCCTTGATCCTAATCATAAGATTAAAAAAGGAATCCAAAGACTATCATGAGCTTATGCTACTACTTATAAACAAATTTGAAAAAAATTAAGAGGTGTACTGTGCATGGTGACTTTATGTAACTGTTGGCCAAATCTTTTATTTGAGCTGTCGATACTACCTTTGGAATAACCCTAAATTCTCATGACTGAGACTCAGTTAGGGTTGCTAGCTTGAAATGGCACAAACAATAAACACAACCAGAAGCCAACTTTCTTCCCCACAGTATCTTTTGTCAAGCTTAACACCAACCTACTTTTACTCATTTAATTGCCATTTATGAGAACGTAACAAACAAAAGGCACTTGTTCATTGTGTTTCTTTTTGTGTGTGTTAGCTACAGGTGCAACCTTTACTTGTCTATAACATGCCAGTGAGAGAGGTTGGGGACGCTGCAAATGGATTCTGATTCTCTGCCTCATTTGTATGTTCTTGGGCCCCCTGGTACTTTGTCAAAATGTGTGCTTTCGTGAGATATTTATGAATCCATCAGCATTCTGAACACATTTAAATGACAAATCATGAATAAAATATATTATGTGTCACAGTACTAGCATTACTTCAAGCTCTGTAAAGGGAGTTCTTGCATAGGTAACAATACATTGATAGGTTCCGTCATTTTGAGTGACATTTTGTTGTTATAGATACGGTTCCTTCAAGCTTTCAATTTTGTTTGAACACATGAATTAAGTTTTTTTTTAAGTAGTAGGTGAGGTACTAATTATGGCAGAAACTCTTAAACTATTCAGTATCTCAGTAACCACACTATAGTGTATACTGTATACTGGCTGAATAATTAGCAACTCAATCTAGGTCTCTGTTATGAGGGGTCATTGCTCCTCTTCCACTGAACAGACCCATCCAGAAGATGCACAGTGCTGTAAAGGCAGCATTAAGCAAGGGCTTGCTCTCTAGAGGGAAGACTTCTCATATATTTGAATCTGTACAGGTATGTTGATGAGGCATTTGGGTTAGCCCAATGCAGCTATGTTTTAAGGGAACTGTAGATGAGCTAATGAGACTCGTAAGCAATTTGCTGGTTGTTCTTGCCAAGCTCCTCACAAGCATCAGATAGTCATACATCCTATACCTTGAAAACTCACTTTGGGACAAGTTTTTCAAGGTAGACAGAACACCACACCATTCAAGCTTCAAATGATCTTCTCATGTTGACCAGACACAGATTTTGAATACATAAATCACTTTTCTTCTGCATGGACATTCCTGAAACATAACTGAGCCCTTAGCTGAACTCAAACTTTAAGACAGATATGTGTGTGTGTGTGTGTGTGTCTATCTTTTTAAGAGATGGGATCTCGCTATGTTGACCAGGTTGCTCTCAAACTCTTGGCCTCAAGTAAGTGATCCACCTGCCTCCATCTCCCAAAGTGCTGGGATTACAGGTGTCAGCCACCATGCCTGGCCCAGGTATGTATTTTTAATGTTCATAGTAAGATGTGTATTTTGAATGACTATTAGGAATTGGAAACTATTTCAACATCTAATATGTTCACTACATTGTTTTAATTGTGGACAAATACTACAGCAGCAACTCACTATCTCAGCTTACAAAAAAGATTTACTCATTTATTATTATGATTATTTTAGAGACAAGATCTCACTCTGTTACCCAGGCTAGAGTGCAGTAGCATAACTTACTGCAGACTCTAACTCCTGGGCTGAAGCAATCCTTCCACTTTCAGCCTCCCCAGTAGCTGAGACCAAGACGTGTGTCATCACACTTGGCTAATTTTTTTTTTTTTTTTTTTTTTTGTATAAGCAGGGTCTGACTTTGTTGCCCAGGCTGTCTTGAACTCCTAGGTTCAAGCAGTCCTCCTGTCTCAGCATCCCAAAGTGCTGTGATTACAGGCGTGAGCCACCATGCCTGACCTACAAATGAGATTTATAATCAAAAGCCATACATTCTGACGAAACTATTAATGAGAAAGGGAGTAGATATATATTTGAGTTTTTTTTTTTAAAGACAGAGTCTGGCTCTGTTGCCCAGGCTGGAGTACAGTGGTGCAATCTTGGCTCACTGCAACCTCCAACTCCCTGTTTCAAGCGATTCTCCTGCCTCAACCTTCCAAGTAGCTGGGATTACAGGCATGCGCCACCACGCCCGGCTAATTTTTGTATTTTTAGTAGAGACAGGGTTTTACCACGTTGGCCAGGATGGTCTCGGTCTCCTGACCTTGTGATCCACCCACTTTGGCCTCCCAAAATTCTGGGATTACAGGTGTGAGCCACCATGCCCGGACCAATATTTAAAAAAAAAAAAAAAAAACCAAAGAAGAAAAAAGAAGTGAACTCAAGTTTCAAAGGTCTTACTAAAGGTCCCCAAAAGGGTTTATGTCACTGCCACTTGATTATGGAGAGTAGATTATGATGGAAAGTGTAGAAATAGAGGGTGGATAAAGTAATACAATGACAGAGATAAGTGGCAAATGATTACCCTATGCTAAACTCAGACCCCTAAATCACTTCCGAAAAACTCCTATAATGTCAAGTATAAAGTTTAGCCTTGGCTTCCTCAGTGAGATGTGTTAAGACTTTTAAGGCACTGAGAGTGCATGAGGGGTCCCCCTTTTAGAGACCAACATGAACATCCAAATACTCCAAGGTACCTTAAAACTTGACAGACCTGGTTACGACTTCTGGGCTTCTGAAGTTTTTTACTCCACTCACAAAGTAACAATGCATGTATTAATACTACTACCATTACTATAAAGACAACAATAATGGCAACTATCACTGCCACTATAGCCCCTGCTGCTGACCACCACCTTTCCTCTATCCAGCACTTGCTTTGAGCCAAGCCCTGTGCTGGGTGCTTTACATAGATACCATCCAATCCTCCTAGAGCTCCATTAAAAAAAAGTGTAATTGCCTCCATTTTACAGGTGAAGAAACCGAGACTTAAAGAAGTTAAAAATCTATCCCAATGGCAGAGGCAGATTTGAAACTAAGTCTACCCAACACCAAAGTCTACTAGCCTTTGACTGTGGCATGCTTTCAGAGGTACTATTTACTGAGCTTCTGTTATCTGCCAGGCACTAGGCTAGTCATTTTCTTAAAAATGTAAGTCTCAAAAACAATGTTAAGAGATAGGTCACAGATCATAAAACAGAAGTTAGCAGGGTAAAATAACTTCCCAAGAAGCTCACAGCTAGTAAGTGGCAGACTTACTTTTAAATTCCTGGTTTACACTGGTGAAATAAAATAAACCTAAAAATTAAAACCCTTTCTTTAGTATAAGGAAAACAAGAGGGAAAACTCAGTACTAACCAGTTTAAATCTAACATTACATAAAACAAAAACAGACTTACCTGGCTATGTTTTTTATGCTAGAAAATAATTAAACCTGTTTAGAGTTCTAAGCACCAAGCCAGCCACAAAAGACTGGAAACAAGAGTCAATTTTAAGTTATGAAGACTAACACTCTACACAGTTCCAGAACGCTTTCAAATAACATTTTAAATGATTGTTCTTTTTCTGAAGAAAAAAGAAAAAACCTCCAAACAACAATAGTTTATCCTTACAACATTCTAGTGATATAAACCGGGAGTTAGTTGTTTTCTCTTCATAGAAAGGAAAGGTCCACTGAGTACAGAAAAACTAAGGGATTGTCTATAGTTCTGAAACTTGAGCCTGCTGGCCTTCATTCAGAGGTAGATCTCTGCCTGCCCAATGAGGATGCTCTGCCCTTGACACTAGCTACACTTTTCCTCCAATGAAACAAGGCGGGCGATTTTCACAGGATTATGTCCATCCGTTGCTTGAATTTGGTTCTCCTGCCGACAGCATTAATATTTGCTTCTAGATGTGGGGTTCAATTCAGTTCAACTGTGATAATTTTTAATTCACTGCTTTTTAAAAAATATATAGTTTCTTAAACAAAGAACTCAATGGAAATAATTCACTGCTTTTGACCTTTAGCTCAGAACCTACTTCTAATCAAAATATCAAAAAATGTGGCCACGTGAGGCGGCTCACACCTGTAATCCTAGCACTTTGGGAGGCCAAGGCGGGAGGATTGCTTGAGCCTAGGAGTTCGAGACCAGCCTGGGCAACATAGCGAGACCCTGTCTCTATTTATATTTTTTTCGGTTTTGTTTTGTTTTTTCTGAGACACAGTCTTGCTCTGTCACCCAGTCTGGAGTACAACGGCACGATCTCGGCTCACTGCAACCTCCACCTCCCAGGTTCAAGGAATTTTCCTGCCTCAGCCTCCCAAGTAACTGTGATTACAGGTGTCCACCCCTACCCCTGGCTAATTTTTTGTATTTTTAGTAGAAACAGGTTTCACCATGTTGGCCAGGCTGGTCTCGAACTCCTGACCTCAGATGATCCACCCACCTCCACCTCCTAAAGTGCTGGGATTACAGGTGTGAGCCACCCCACCCGGCCTTTTTATGTTTTACTTTTAAAATATTTTTAATATTTAAAAAAACCAAAATAATACAAAGTGGCTTGAATAGAGAAAATAAAAAGAAGGAATCACTTTCATTATATAGCAGAAAAACACACAAAATTCCTACTCAAAAGAAGGCATAGGCAAGATACTAGTAAGAAAAAGAGAAACAACTCCCATTGATTGAGCACTCACTATGTGCCAGTCACTGTTCTGAGCACTTGAAATGCATTAACTCATTTATTTTTATAACAAATCTTATGACTGCCATTTTGTGAGTGAGAAAATTGTGGCACAAAAATGTTAATAACTTTCCTACGATGATAGGATTCGGTGTCATGGTAAGTATTAACAGAAGAACAAGAATTTAAATCCAAGTAGAGAATCCACATTCTGAACACATTATTCACAAGACAGAGTATAATTTAAAATGTGGTAAATGACAGTGCCACTAATGGCTGCTAAGTGGCCTGGCCACAGCTCGCCATGCTCTTTCCACCACACCACTAGACCCTCTAATGGCAAGAGAATTATGGACTAGACAGGGGATGAGGCTGACTCAGGAGGGCAGCAACTCTATCTTTGTGAAAAATAACATCATATGACCATGTTTACCAAAACCAAGTTGGAAAAAAAAACTTTAAGAGTAAATTTTGGAAAGGGAAGTAGCCATGTTCAAATTATTTTATATAAGGAAATAATTGATTAGAATGTCTATACCAAAAGCCACAAATATTTGCAGAATACAAAAATCTGACTTTAATAAACTTTAAATAATCTTTGGACTGGCAAGCTTTTCTTTCTTTCTTTCTTTCTTTCTTTTTTTTTTTTAATATGGAGTTTCACTCTTCTTGCCCAGGCTGGAGTACAATGGCGTGATCTCGGCTCACCACAACCTTCATCTCCTGGGTTCAAGGGATTCTCTTGCCTCAGCCTCTGAGTACCTGGGATTACAGGCGTGAGCCACCATGCCCGGCTAATTTTTTTGTATTCTTAGTAAAGACGAGGTTTCACTATGTTGGCCAAGCTGGTCTTAAACTCCTGACCTCAGGTGATCCGCCTGCCTTGGCCTCCCAAAGTATTGGGATTAGAGGCATGAGCCACCACGCCCAGCTGGACTGGTAACCTTTTCGAGGAAAAGAAGCTCTTCCTAGAGTTGGATTTTCCCCTATCCAAACCTATTTTTTCCATTTCTTCCATTAGACCTTTGCTTTGATGATGATGATAATGATGATGATGATGATGATGATGATGATGACGATGAGGATGCTTTTGCATTTACTGAGTTTCTACTTTATGCTCAGAAACGTGTTAAAGTTTTTGCACTTAATAACATAAACTTTCATTTAATATTCATGACAACCCTACAGAGTCAGCATCCTATTGTCTCCATATTACAGATGAGGAAAGTGAGAGTTTAAGAGGTGAAATAACTTGAGTTATTAATTCAATAATTAGATAAATTCATTTCTATCTGACCTAAACACCCATAATATTAATCAAATAAGCAAATAGGGGTGGTTACCTGAATGTCCCCTCCTTATTTAGAGACAAAAACCACAGTGAGTGCTGTACATTCTAGCCAAATTCCATCACTTCCAAGTACTGGACAGAAATGAACCGATATCGTCAGGAGGCTCCAGAGAGACACACTGGGCAAAGACTGGCTAGAAATCTAAGGGTGCTTTTGCCACTATCTTTAAGCCAGAAAGAAGTACACTCTCTTAGAAGTAAATGAAATATTTATAAAGATGATCTAACTAGAAAAACATCCCAAAGACAGACCACATTTATTAATACAAAGTTCATCAGGGTTCTGAAGGAAAACATGAGGTGTTTCAAGACTGCACTAAAATACAAAAACTCAAGGAGAGAAGTAAATCTCCTATTTTAAATTTTAGACTAAAATGTATTTACATTTGAATACATTACCTATAGCTGTATATTATTATGTTTTGATAAGCAGTAAATCATGAGACTAGATCTTAAAAGGAAAACCACGATGGAAATGTTTAAAATATTTACTGAGGTAATAGAAAATAACTTCAATGCTGTGTACATTATTATTAAGTAGTGTATTTTGTTAGAAAGTATAATCTGTAAATAGGCACAGTAAATGTTTGCATAAGTAATATATTTCTACTACAACAGATTACCAATGTGGATGATAAAATATGAGAGAAAAATAAAATGACTTCTCTCTTAGCTTTCCTACCCTTACCCCCTCACACCTAGACCTCCCGCTCCAACCACTTGCGCTTCTCAGGAAGTGCCACACTCTTCTAAGTGCTGGTGATGTGCACAGTTCCGCCCCTGCCTGGAACTCGCTGCTCCTCCCTGTTTCTGCCTAAGCCACTTCACCTATCCTCCTCCAGGAAGCCTCCGAGATCCCCTCCTCTGTGCTGGCATCTATCATTGCACTTTTTGGTATCCACAAGAGACTAAGAATTCTTTGATGACAGAATTATTATTGTCTCTCATTGTTTTTTATATCGCAGCACATGGCACTTAGCTAAGGTACTCAATACAGTAAGTGAATGAAAATAGATTGTAAATTTGACTTTTTTTTTTTTTTTTAAGAAATAAAAGGAGGGGCCGGGCGCGGTGGCTCACGCCTGTAATCCCAACACTTTGGGAGGCCGAGACGGGCGGATCACCAAGTTAGGAGATCGAGACCATCCTGGCTAACACGGTGAAATCACGTTTCTACTAAAAATACAACAAATTAGCCGGGCGTGGTGGCGGGCGCCTGTAGTCCCAGTTACTGGGGAGGCTGAGGCAGGAGAATGGCATGAATCCGGGAGGCGGAGCTTGCAGTGAGCCAAGATGGTGCGACTGCACTCCAGCCTGGGCGACAGAGCAAGACTCCGTCTCAAAGAAAAAAAAAAAAGAAAAGAAAAGATATAAAAGGAAAAATATGTCTAAAATGCAAATCTTGTACAATTTTATTCTGGCCCTCATTGTTCATAAGGCGTATTTTAAAAACACATGTAGAAGGATTTACTGGACATTGTCAACTGTCCATCACTATAAATATTTCACACCTCTGAGCCATGTAAACACGCTGTTACTTCAAATTGGTTATTATTCAACGAATGCATAAACTCTGATGGTGCAGTTGAATAATTATACATATAAAATAAAACCACTTCAAAACCATGATAAAAATTAAAAAGTACAACGGTAACTACAGTTTGGATAACTAGACGCTCCCTAGCTCTGCCACTGGCTCCAATGGGGAGAAGCCATTTATCCTTTGCTCTCAGTCCCTTCACCCATGAAATGGGGGTAACCATTCCTGCCACTTCCTCCTCCCTTCGCATCTTGCGAGGAGAATGGGGGTAAAACATCTGTAAGAGCACAGATCTGACAGATATTCACAATAAAGAGCTTTACGATAAAGGCACTAGCTCAAAAGTAGTGCCTAACCCCAAAGAAGAGTTCCCACTATCACTTCCGACGGTAACAACCCTCACTCCCCGCCGCTCTGGTTAGCAGGCTGATGCAGGAGGCTCCTGCATGAAGACTTTGCAGTCATACTAAAGGCCACATGGGTGGGCACAAGTTCCTCTCGCCGGTGCTTGGTCTGAGCCAAAAGCCACGAGGAACTTGGTCACCACCAGCGGCTACGATCGCTCCCCTCCGGACCCAGGTAAACCTGCAGAGTGAAACAGACCCCGGGGCTTTCCCCTCCTCCAAGTGGGGTCAGGAGCCGAAGGGCCAGAGCAGCGGGAGGAGGAGAAGGAGCTGGGACTGGCGGGCTCGGGCGAGGAGCTCACCTGGCCTCCCCGGCAGGCGCCGGGAGCGGGTGCGGAACGAACACCCCACAGTCAGGCGGCGCCGGCTGCTGCTTCTTTTTGGAGCGCCAGAGGTGGAAGGTGGTATGCTTCTTAGGGGGCCTGCACTGGCTGGGCTCCCCCGGGTCGCCCTGGGCTGGCGGGGACAGCGGCATCGTCTTGTCCTCCTCCCGCTGCGACTGCCGGGACGCGATCCTCTCTGCCGCCCGGGCCCTGTGGAAGAACACACCTGGGCGCCAGCGCCCCAGACTTTCCCAGCGCGCCGTGGGACCCCGCCCCCTCGTCGCGGATGCGGGGGACGGCAGCGGGTTGCAGAACTAGCACCACGCGCAGCGCGAGCAGCACTGCAGCCCGAGTTCTTGGGGCGGAGGAGGGGACCCAGCCGCGGGAGAGCGCCCCCTCGCTGCGCGGGCGGCAAGGGGCGCGAGTCCAGGTGAGGCGCGCGAGCCGGGAGCCCCAGGTGAGGCAGACACGCCCCGGCTCCCCACCCCCCGGGCGCGCGGCGGCCGCGGGACAGCGACACCTACTGGATGCTCTGGGCACCGCGTCTCCCGACACTGCATCCCAGGCTCTAAGCTGGGACCCAGAGCCGGTCCGGCTTTGACAGCGCCTGGGGTGCAGCGGCCATTGTCGCCTGCGGAGTTGTTGGCTGCTCTTGGCCTGTGACAGGCTGGTAGGATGAGTCGCTGCTTAGCCACGAGCCCCGCCTGGAGAGGGATGGGAGAGGCACATCCCGGGGGCGGGCCGCCCAGCAATTAGGACTCTTCCACTCTGATCTCTGGGTGACTTGGGCAATGTCATGTGCTGGTGGCTTCTGTTCCTGTTCGTGAACCGGGTGGCAACTCTGCCAACTCCTCTCCTCTCTCAAGAGCCTGAATAATTAATTTGTACTCACATCTCATAAAACACAAAAGGATTTAAAAAATTAAAAACGCCAGAAGGGAATTAGGCATATTCCCTAATTCCCAAAGGGCTTAATAGATCCCTCGCAGTAAATTAAATGCCAGTCCCACAAGGTATTTACATCATCTGCATTACTGTTGATGACTTTCTTGTCTTAACTTCACAGTCGTGGCTAAATAGCAAAGGAAATTAATACTTAAGCAAAGTAAGTAAACGAACAATCATTTTGGGTATCATTAGAGCAAAAAAAGTGCAGGAACTAAGTACTACTTAAAAATTCAATACAGTACAAGATCCTCTTTCATGGTAATAAGTCTTTATTTTCCTCTTGAAAAACACAACTCATTCATTCGTTTATTCTCTCATTCACAGAACATTCATTTTTATTAGTTTTTATTTACATTCTTATCAAGATGTAATTTATAGACAGTAAAGTGCACAAATCATAAGGGTAAAACTCAAATTTTTACATATTTATGTGGTTGGGGTATAAAAAGTTTTTTAAAGGAGAGTTCACATTGTCCTAGAAAATTATTCTGTATGTGGCTTTTAAATATATGATTATAGGCCGGGAGCGGTGGCTCATGCCTGTAATCCCAGCACTTTGGGAAGCTGAGGCAGGCAGATCACTTGAGGTCAGGAGTTCGAGATCAACCTGGCCAACATGGTGAAACCCCTTCTCTACTAAAAATACAAAAAGAAATTAGCTGGGCGTGGTGGCAGAGGCAAGCCTGTAATCCCAGGTACTTGGGAGGCTGAGATACGAAAATCGCTTGAACCCAGGAGGCAGAGGTTGGAGTGAGTCGAGATGGTGCCACTGCACTCCAGCCTGGGCAACAGAATGAGATTATTTCTCAAATAATAATAATAATAATAATAATAATAAGTAAATATATATGATTATAAAAACATAGAATACTTTCAAAACTTTAGAAATCTCCCTACTGTCCTCTTCCAGTACATTACCCCTCCCACCTGTAAAAGTTAAAAACTATTTCGTCCTCTTTTGCTGGAGATTAATTTGATCTTTTCTGGAATTTAGTGGAAAATCACAATATGTACTCTGTTTCTGGTTTGCTTTGCTCAATATCAGTCGGTAAAAATCATCTATATTGTTGCTTACATTGTAGCAATTTTTTGTCTTGTTTTGTTTGAGACAGGGTCTCACTCTGTCACTCAGGTAGAAGTACAGTGTTACCATCACGTCTCACTGCACTCACTGCAGCCTTGACCACCTGAGCTCAAGTGATCCTCCCACCTCAGCCTCCTGAGCAGCTAGGACTACAGGCACACACCACAGCACCCGGCTAACTTTTTTTGGGGGGTACATTTGTAGAGACTGGGTTTTCCCATGTTGCCTAGGCTGGTCTAGAACTCCTGAGCTCAAGTGACTTGCCCGCCTCAGCCTCCCAAAGTGTTGAGATTACAGGAGTGAGCCCCTGCACCGGACCCATAGCAGTTTTTCATTTAAAAAAATTATTGTATACTGTTCCATGATATGAATATGCCACAATTCATATATCCATTATTGTGGATGGATGTTAGGTTGTTTCCAGTTTGGGGCTATTATGAATAAAACTGATATGAACCTTCTGAGATGTACACATTCACTTCTGTTGGATACTTATACCCAGCACTTCAATCTTTGGGTAATATGATATGCATATGTTCAGCTTTAGTGAATTCTGCCAAAAACGTTTCCCAAAATGGTTGTACCAATTTATATTCTTTCTAGCATGTTTGAAATTTCCAGTTTTTCAATATCTTCATCAACCCTCGATATTAACAATCCTTTTCATTGTGGCCATTCTGATGGGGATGTGGTGGTATCACATTGCAGTTTTAATTTATATTTCCTCAAGAAACAGTTATTGAACTTATTGAGTACTGTACTAATTACATGCCAGGCCCTGACTTGGGAGAGGAGGCAATGACAGATGCATGGATTATATATATATATATATATTTTAAAAATTATCTGATACATATCATCTGATATATATATCATCTGATATATATATACACATCAAAGGCTAAAACAACCAGTGGAGGTATGTACAAGGCATTAGGGGAGTTTAGAAAAGTTACTAACTTAGTGTGGTAGTTTGGAAGGAAGGAATGGGAGTGGTCAGTAAAGATTTGCTATGAAGATGGTCCTTGGATTGAACCTTAAAGGGCAAAGGGAACAGTAAGAAATGGTAAAGAAAAGGGAAAGGGAAGAAGGAAAAGAGAAGAAAAGGGGGGAAAGGGACAAGAAGAAATCTTTACGCACAGTCAAAAATATTTCTACATTCAGTAACTTAGTCTTTCTTTCCTGGCTTTTCCAAGCAGAATTGCTCACTCCACCCCTCCTTTGTGCCACCAGTGAATTAGGAACGTATTTTTGTTATCACACTTTTCAGGTTGCATCGAACTGGTTTACATTTCTGTATCTTCTATTAGCCTCAGAGAAACTTAACATTTCTCATTTATCCTTATATTTTCCAGACGCAAATCTCCAGTAAGTGAAGTAAGTAACCAAAAGAATTGGTGTACTCACTCAGTTGGATACGTAGGATGTTTCAGACAGATCTTTTTTTCTCTCTTTTTAAGAGATGGGGTCTCACTGTGTTGCCCAGGTTGGTCTTGAACTCCTGGGCTCAAGTGATCCTCCTGCCTCAGCCTCCCAAAGTGCTGGGATTACAGGTGTGGGCCACCATGCCTGGTCACAGAGAGATTTTTTAAATTGTACACTTCATAAGAAAAAATTTTACATGTCTCTTGTTCTCAATTATGTCCTCAATAACTAGCACAGTGCATGGCGCAGTGTAGGCACACAACATGTATTTGTTATAAGAGTTAAGAAAGTAGAACTCTGCATAGAAGGATAAGACACAGTACCTGAGATTAATCTAGTGAGAGAGACAGACACTTAAGAAAACATGAATAGTAAAACTTGGTAAATGTTCTAACCAATGCGGGTCAGTTGTTGTTTTTCAGTCACTGCAAGAATGAATCCACTCAGACTTATTTAAGCAGTAAATTAACCTACCAAGGGATTTTAGGTGGCTCATAGAATATTCGAGAGAGCCAAGAGCAAGGCTCTGAAGCCCAAGCATCCTCAACCACTCCAGGTAGCTGTTTTGACAAACACCACTCTTACCATCTCTCAGCACTATGAGTTACATGCCAGCAGCTCTACCACTGGCCACCCCAACGATCAAAGGCCTCTTCACATCCATCTTACCTGAAGATTAATATCCTGCCTCACTCCCATGACCAGCGCATATATTGCTCACTTCAAGCAAAAAAGTTCCCTGCAGGTACATCTGATTAGAAGAGCCTAAGTTATTTAACTGTTTCCTAGCTAAAGGGAAATTTGGGTTTCTGGTGTTCTACCTTAGAGAAATGGAATTCATGGGCTAAAATTTGTCAAACATAGTGGAGGTATTCAAAATAGGCGAGGCAGCCAAAAGTGTGAATGGTGGTGACTGCTCAAGGAAAGGGCAAAGGGCTACGGGAACACAGAATAAATGACTAACTCTGCCGATTAGCTCAAGGAAGTCATCAGCAGGGAGGTGACAGGTTTATGAGCTTAACTAATGCATAAGAATTTGCTAGATGAAGAAGAGAGGGTGGACAGTCCAAGAAGAGTAAACAACACGGGCCGAGGCCCAGGCTTGTGAAAGGACATGCATTGCTGGTGGGAAATAATCAGAAGGTCAGTGATGTTGGAGAAGAGAGGGATGGAGTGGGGCAAAGTGGCAGAAGGTGATTTTGGTAAAATGAGATATAAGTCATGCATAGATGATATATATCAAAGACTAAAAGAATCAGTGGAGGTATGTACAAGGCATTATGGGGGTTTAGAAAAATTACTAACTTAGTCTGGTAGTTTGGAAATGAGGAAGGGGAATGGTCAGTAAAGATTTACTGGATTTCTTTTTTTTTTTTTTTTTTTTTTTTTTTTTTTTGAGACGGAGTCTCGCTCTGTCACCCAGGCTGGAGTGCAGTGGCCGGATCTCAGCTCACTGCAAGCTCCGCCTCCCGGGTTCACGCCATTCTCCTGCCTCAGCCTCCCGAGTAGCTGGGACTACAGGCACCCGCCACCTCGCCCGGCTAGTTTTTTGTATTTTTTAGTAGAGACGGGGTTTCACCGTGTTAACCAGGATGGTCTCGATCTCCTGACCTCGTGATCCGCCCGTCTCGGCCTCCCAAAGTGCTGGGATTACAGGCTTGAGCCACCGCGCCCGGCCGATTTACTGGATTTCTAAGCACTTGGTCAGTCACACTTTTAAGGAGTTTGGACTTAGTTTCGTAAGCACTAGGGACCCAGCTTACATTATTAAGTAGAGGAGTGACACAAACAAACTTGGGTTTTATAAAAAGTACCCTGGATGGAGTGAACTAGGAAGAAACTAGGAAAGTGAAACCATTTGAGGGAGACCAGCTAAGACGTTGGTGCAAGAGGTCAGGTAAGAGGTGATGGGATCCCCTACCAAGGCAGTGGGGTAGGAATGGAGAGGAGGGGATGGACACAAGACACATGTAGAAGATGGAATCACCAGGACTTGTAGTGAGTGAGAAAGAAGCCATCAAAGATGACTATGAGGTTAGCTTTCCAGCTTAGCTAAATGGATGGAAGAAAAGCCATGAACTAAAAACCAGAAATATAGGAGAAAGAAAGATCAGGGTCTCTGGGCATGAAAATAAATTAAGTTTTAAACACATTGCGATATGGTGGCTATATAGGCAGAGATGTCTAAGAATTCATTAAAAATATGGTTCTAGAGATCACAGTTCAGGTCTACATATGTAGATGTGGACATTATCACTGGATAGATGGGAGTTGATGCCATGAAATTGGATGAAATCCCCCAGGGCAAATGTATAGAATAAGAATAAAAAAGGAACAAAGATAAAATCCTGGGTAACACGAACATTTAGGTGTCTTGCAGGTAAGGGAGAGCCTACATTCAACAGAGGCTAGGTGCAGCAGCTGGAGGTGTAAAAGGGTATCTGGGCAGAGTATTAGCCCTTTGGCCAAGGTCATGTGATTCTTATGTTCAAGCTTTTTGCTCAGGCCGAGCCCTCTATCTTATAATGCCTTATTTTTATTTTTATTTTTCTGAGATGGAGTCTCACTCTGTCACCCAGGCTGGAGTGCAGTGGTGCGATCTTGGCTCACTGCAAGCTCTGCCTCCCGGATTCATGACATTCTCCTGCCTCAGTCTCCCAAGTAGCTGGGACTACAGGCGCCTGCCACCATGCCTGGCTAATTTTTTGTATTTTTAGTAGAGACGGGGTTTCACCGTGTTAACCAGGATGGTTTCGATCTCCTGACCTCGTGATCCGCCTGTCTCGGCCTCCCAAAGTGCTGGGATTACAGGCGTGAGCCACCGCACCTGGCTGGAGCAGGGAATTCTTGAACTGGTCTTCATGTCAAAAACATTTTATAGTACTCTTATTATACTTTATTAGAAAGATACTATTCAATTAAGCCACTAAATTTTGAGATGATTTGTTATATAACAATAGAAAACTGATACAGATACTAGAGGATTAAAATCTATTCTTTTTTACTATATTATTAAAGCAAAGTCATATTTTTGAAGTATCCAGAGTACAAATTAGCTATATCTTAAAGTCAATTGTTTGAAATGTAAAATACATTGTCTCATAGAAACAGATATATGTAGTGACTCTCTTCATTGACTAGTCCATAGGGTCATTTTAACATATACTGGGTCCAAATTCCTTATTTGCTATACAGAGAAAAATATTGAGAAATATGCATAGAAGTTCCCTTGCATCTGCTCCAGAATACCAACTCATGTCTGTGTAATGTGGAACTCCACAAGGGAAGGCAAAAAGCAAATAGCAACCAGTTGGCTGAGTAATTCCCAGAGCTCCCACAAGACTGGAAGATGGTCTGGGAGACTCTGACCAACAGGAGTAATGAGACCACACTGAACACTGGGGAATTCAACAGAGACCACAGGGGTCATACAGTAGAGCGGCTAAACTAACCCAGAGCAAAGGGTTTGCTCTAAAAAAAGAAGTTTAAAAACAAGCTCTAAAATTTGCTCTAAAATAAAGAAGTTTAAGAATAAGGCCCCAAAGCATCACACTGATCCATAAGTAGTTTAAGAAAACAAACTTCGACATTCTACATGAAGATTGATTTAAAAGTAATTTAACTGCATGCCAGAAAAACAATCAAAAACTCTTTAAAGGAAGACAACAAAATCCAGCCCTCAACAAAATACAATTTGTAAGGTTCAGCATCCAATAAAAAATTACCCAACATATAAAGAGGGAGGAAAATGTGTCCCATAAGGAAAAAAAAAAAAAAAAATCAGTCAATAGAAACTTACCCAGAAATGACAGGTGATGGAACTAGCAGGCAAGAACCTAAAACAATTATAAATATATTCAAGGACTTAAAGGAAAGCATGAACACAATGCGCCAGAGAAAGTAAAGACATAAATATAATTCAAGTAAAAACTTTAAAGGTGAAAAATATAATACCAGAAATAAAAAAATCACTGTATCGGATTAACAATAGCTTATTCACTGCAGAAGAAATAATCAGTGAATCTGAAGAAATAGCAATAGAAACTCTCCAGATAGTTTCTGGATAAAAGAAAAGATTTTTTAAAAGAAAGAAAAGGAGAGAATGAGAGAGACAGAGTGTTGGGGAGAAAGGAGGGAGGAGAGATTGAAAAAAATCTGAAGAAACAATGGCAAAATTTTTACAAATTTAATACACAGCATAAATCCACAGGTGCAGGAAGCACAGTGAATCACAAATAGAATAAACACAAAGAAAACCACATCAGAATAATTTTTTGAAAACCAGTGACAAAAGGCAAAATTTTAAAGAAGGCAGAAAATAAAGATATTGTATGTGGAGGATAAAAGGTAAGAACAAATACATTTTTTTTTTTTTTTTTGACAGAAACTAGGCAAGCTAGAAAATAATACAACAACCTTAAAGTGCTTAAAGGAAAAAAAATACAACCTACATCTAGTGAAAATATTCTGTGAAAATGAAGACAAAAGTAAGGATGCATTCAGTCAAACACAATCTAAGAGAATGCATCACCAATATCCCTCCCTGCACTACAAGAAATCTGGAGTTTTTTGGGTTTTTATTGTTGTTTTTGTTTTCTTTGGTTTGGTTTTTTTTTTTTTTTTTTGAGACAGAGTCTCACTCTGTTGCCCAGGCTGGAGTGCAGTGGCATGATCTTGGCTCACTGCAACCTCTGCCTCCTGGGTTCAAGCAATTCTCCACCTTGTCCAGCTAATTTTTGTATTTTTTTTTTTTTTTTTTGAGACGGAGTCTCGCTCTGTCGCCCAGGCTGGAGTGCAGTGGCCGGATCTCAGCTCACTGCAAGCTCCGCCTCCCGGGTTTATGCCATTCTCCTGCCTCAGCCTCCCAAGTAGCTGGGACTACAGGCGCCCGCCACCTCGCCCGGCTAGTTTTTTGTATTTTTAGTAGAGATGGGGTTTCACCATGTTAGCCAGGATGGTCTCGATCTCCTGACCTTGTGATCTGCCCGTCTCGGCCTCCCAAAGTGCTGGGATTACAAGCTTGAGCCACCGCGCCCGGCCTAATTTTTGTATTTTTAGTAGAGACAGGGTTTCACCATGTTGGCCAGGCTGGTCTTGAACTCCTGACCTCGTGATCCACCTGCCTCGGCCTCCCAAAATGCTGGGATTACAGGCGTGAGCCACCACACCTGGGCTACCAGGAGCTTTATTAAAGGAAGTGCTTCTGGCAAAGGAAAGTGATGTCAAAAACTTGGGTCTACATGAAAAAATGAAAAGTGCTGCAAATGGCAAAAGCAGATGGTCCCTGATTTATGATGATTCAATTTACTGTTTTCAGCTTTACAATGGTGCAAAAGTGATAGGCCTTCAGTAGAAACCACACTTCAAGAACCCATAAAACCATTCTGTTTTCCACTTTCAGTATAGTGTTCAATAAATTACATGAGATATTCAACATTTTATTATAAAATAGGCTCTCTGTTAGATGATTTTGCCCAACTGTAGGCTAATGTAAGTGTTCTGAGCACTTTTAAGGTCAGCTAAGCTAAGCTCTGATGTTCAGTAAATAATGTGCCTTAAATGCTTTTTTGACTTAGGATGAGTTCATCATGACATTACCCCATGATAAGTTGAGGAACAGATGTGTATAGGTGACTACAAGAGACTTTTTTCTCATTTGCAAATTTTTTAAAAAGATAATTGACTGTTTAGCACATTGGGAGAATTATGTATAAAAGTAAAATAAATGACAACACTAGCAAAGGAAGGGAAGTAGGAAATGGAAGGATACAAAATGAGAGAAAGAGAATTACTACAATGATCATCCAGATATGCGTCACTGTGACTCATCAGTTGTTAAAATCTTGCCACTTTAATGTTAAATCCTCTCTCTCTCCAATTCAGCATTATTTTTGCTGAATTATTTGAAGGTAATACTCTGACATCAGGACACTTCACCGATAAATATCTCAATATGGGTCTACTTAAGTACAAGAATAATCTCCTATGCAAACACAAAACAGTTACCACACTCAGAAAACTCAGCGTTGATACAGTGCCATCATCTAACATAAAGCCAATATTCAAATATTCCCAATTGCCCATAGATCACGTGCTTTGAACTCGTAATTGAAAATCTCTCCCAGAAGGAAGTTCCCTACCTTTAAGATTACAGTTGTCCTTTGGTATTCGTGGGGATACTCCTTCAGATACTGAAATCCACAGATGCTCAAGCCTCTGATATATAATGGTGTAGTATTTGCATATAATCTATGCACATCTTCCTGTATACTTTAAATTATCTCTAGATTATTTATAGTACCTAATGCAATGTAAAAGTTACGTAAATAGTTGTTATGCTGCATCATTTAGGAACTAATGACAATAAAAAGTTTGTACATGTTCAATACAAGTGCATACATTCTCTTTTTTTTCAAATATTTTTTATCTGTGGCTGGTTGAATCCACAGATGTGGCATCCATGGATATGGAGGGTCAACTGTATATTTTTTACCTTCTTATCTGCACAACAAAAGGAAAATGCTTGGCTTACTCTCCTCTCTCTGGAATTTCAGGTCAGCCATTCTTTTGTGTGAATGTTTCCAAGTCAGGAATCCATCTGTACTTATTTTTGTTACTTTTAATATTTATTTATGTAATTCTTGCGTTAAAGCTCATCTTTATAAATCTGGGGGGCTAAATGATAAGAACTTATGAACACAAAGAAGAAAACAGGCCGGGTGGGGTGACTCACACCTGTAATCCCAGCACTTTGGGAGGCTCAGGAGGGTGGATCACTTGAGGTCGGGCGTTTGAGACCAACTTGGCCAACACGGTGAAACCCCATCTCTACTAAAAATACAAAAATTAGCCAGGCGTGGTGGCGCGTGCCTGTAATCCCAGCTACACAGGAGGCTGAGGCAGGAGAATCACTTGAACCAGGTGGTGGAGTTTGCAGTGAGCCGAGATCGCACCATTGCACTCCAGCTTGGGTGACAGAGTGAGACTCCGTCTGAAGAAAACCAACCCCCTCCCCCCTCAAAAAAAAAAAGAAGGAAACAACAGACACTGGGGTCTACTTAAGTGGGAGAGTGGGAGGAGGAGGAGGAGGAGCAGAAAAGATAACTATTGTGTACTGGGCTTAATACCTGGGTAATGAAATAGTATGTGCAACAAACCCCCATGACACGTGTTTACCTATGCAACAAACCTTCATATGCACCCCCGAACGTAAAATAAAAGTTAAAATAAATATATAAATAAAAGCAAATGTCTCAGAACTTGTTTTTGTTTTGTTTTGTTGTGTTTTTTTAAAAAAGAGCAGAGATTGTTTTTCCCTAACCCCAAATATATTCTCAGAACCTAACAAGTGCTTGGCACATAATAGGTGTCCAATAAATGTTTGTGGAGTGAATGAATGGATAAAGTGTTTAAGTTGGGGAAATGCCTATATCTACTTTATATATATCTGCATCTCATAGAATTGGACCTTCAATGGGAGTAAAATAGATCCTTATTAAGTAAAGGAATATTTTGCATCATAGCTAGCAGTATGTTTTGACTGTTCCTTTTGCACTTTTCTTCTACATTTTAGAAACAGAAGAGTAATATAAGGAATATTGGATTTGATCTTCAATTCACTGCATCAAACTGTAGACATTTAGTAACTATAGGGGGAACTATTACTATAGGGAGAACTATAGGGGGAATTATTACTAATACAGCCACATATAACTATTATATCATTCATTATGCACTTAGTGTCAAACCTGTACCAAGGGCTTTACATCCATTTTTAAATTTTATTTTTTAAAGTCAGATTTATTGAGATACATTTGACTTTCAGTAAAACTCATACTTTTTAGTATGCAGTTCTGTGCAGTTTAATAAGTACACGTAGCTACTGTCACAATATAAAACATTTCCATCATCCCTCCCTGCAAATTCCCTTATGCTCCTTTTTTTTTTTTTTTTTTTTTTTTTTTTTTTTTTTTTTTTTTGAGGTAGAGCCTCGCTCTGTAACCAGGCTGGAGTGCAGTTGTGTAGTCGTGTGATCTCGTCTCACTGTAACCTTAGCCTCCCAAGTAGCTGGGATCACAGGCACGTGCCACCATGCACAGCTAATTTTTTTTTTTTTTTTTTTGTACTTTTAGCAGAGACGGGGTTTCACCATGTTGACCAGGATGGTTTCGATCTCCTGACCTCGTGATCCGCCCGCCTTGGCCTCCCAAAGCGCTGGGATTGCAGGTGTGAGCCACTGCACCCTGCCTATACTCCTTTATATGCACTATTTAGTCCTACTAATTACCTTAGTAGACATGACTATTTATTATTTCCATGTTTTGGAGAGGAAAAACTGAGGCTAAGAGCAGTTCGGGAATTTATTGAGGGTTGTTACATAGTAAATGGCAGAGCCTGGACTCCAAATCCTGTGATCTAAGTACTTCACCATGCCATTAGTATTTTGTAGTACTGTATTTCATTTGTTCAAAATTGCATTTCCCATTTTGTTACACAATGAGATGGATAGGGAGTTGTGACGACAGGAGAAAATTAAAATGAATTTTTCAAAAATACTAAGAATAAGGTAAATGAATTACAAGATAGATTACATGTCATATTAGAAGTGCACCCTCTCTATGTTACACAGCATTAAAACCAAGTAAAATTTTAGTTGATTGATAGAGTAGTGAATAGTTCAAAAGCTTGTGAGTTTTAACTTTGCTTCACAACCAAGAAACCTATTAGTCACTGGACTGAAGAAATGTCCAAGGATAAGATGTGGGAATTAGTGGCTGCCTGACATGTCAGACCTAGGTGTTCACCATCCTCAAGTAGCTTACCATTGAGTTTCACAGATAAAACAATCAAAGTCTTTTGTAGTTACTGTTTTATTTAGAGTTCTGCCATGATGGTAGCCTTACTTGGCCCCGGCTCTGATTTGGTCTCCCCAATTTCCAGAAACCTCTCTACCAACTGCTGCTGAAAAAGCAGTAGAAGCCAGAGGTCATGTTATCATACCTTTGCACAAAGTGAGCGTCTCTGCTGGTTCAAGCTGTAGGAAACAACGAATTACTCTAGTTAATTTCAAAAACCTAGTCTGTTTTAGAAATTTATGTTAACAACCCTAAAAACATGTATTTTATCAAAGAAGTTTTTAACACTGAGTGGAAAAACATTTCCATTGCACAATCTAAAGCCAAATAGATTGCTTTGAGCTAATCATGTGTGTTCAATACACATCTTTTTACCCAGATGTTTGCTTATAGCTACATAATTTAGTTATTCTCCTATCTACATTCAATTAAACCTCTATGGCCCCTGGTGATGATATTTTTACAAACATCACTGTCATTAACCAACTCTGAGTCTCAGGAGACACATGCTAAAATTTTTCTTTTTATCATTCTTATCATTTCTTCGTATTATTAATATTAATGCTTTAGCAAACAAGAACACCTAGAGAGAGTGATTTATGAGCTAATTATAGACACTCCTCACTACATAAATAAGGCCTGTGTACATAGTTTAGGATTTCTCAAGATGGAGCCAATGTATTAGAAAAATCCTATATCATATTTATTTTAGTATATTTAATAGTTGGAAATTTTTCCTTGAGTAGCAATTTTTTTTTTTAGCAAAGCCAGAGTGATCTAAAGACAAATATGGTAAATAAAGTAGATGATCCAACATATATATATTTTTCTGTGGGGAGAATAATTAGCTGAATTTATAAGGTAATGTGAATAGTTACATTTGTGTGTTTCTTTAACCGGCTTTAAAAGCAATTGCAAAAAGTTTTGTTGATGCCTTGAGTAATTACATTATTGTTCAACAAGCATGTGGTCTTCTGGAGCTTCAACTTTAAAGGACAACATATTTTATGTTTCATTATGCTTGCTTAAAAATAAGCCACCTATCCTCAAAAAAACTAAAAATAAAGCTACCATATGATACAGGGGTCCCACTCCTAGGTATATACCCAAAAGAAAGGAAATCAAAGGCAATCAGTATATCAAAGAGATAACTGCACTCCCATGTTTATTGCAGTACTATTCACAATAACCGAGATTTAGAAGCAACCTAAGTATCAATCAACAGATGAGTGGATAAAGAAAATGTGGTACATGTACACAATGGAGTACTATTCAGTCATAAAAAAGAATGAGATCATGTCAATTGCAACATGGATGTAAATAGAGGTCATTATGTTGAGTGAAATAAACCAGCCACAGAAAGACAAACATCACACGTTCTCAATGATTAGTGGCAGCTAAAAAGACAACTGGACTCATGGAGATAGAGAGTAGAAGGATGGTTACTAGAGGCTGGGATGGGTAGTGTGGGTGCGGTGAGGCAGAAGTGGGAATGGTTAATGGGTACAAAAGTAATTAGAAAGAATGAATAAGACCTAGCATTTGCTAGCACAACAGGGTGACTATAGTAAATAATATTTAATTGTACCTTCAAAAATAACTAAAAGAGTATAATTGGATTGTTCATAACGCAAAGGATAAATGCTTGAGGGGATAGATACCACATTTACCTTGAGGTGATTATTATGCATTGCATGCCTGTATCAAAATATCTCACATAACTCATGAATATATACACCTACCGTGTACCCACAAAAATTAAAAAGTCATCTGACTTTAAAGTGAAACCATCCTAACTTTATGTACTGAAGTTCATTCAAGGCCTTAATTCAGGGATTCGCGTGAGCTATAAAGAGAATTTACAGCCAGGCTTGGTGTGTAATCCCAGCACTTTGGGAGGCCGGGGCGGGTGGATCCCTTGAGGTTAGGAGTTCAAGACCAGCCTGGGCAACATGGTGAAACCCCATCTCTACAAAAACTACAAAAATTAGCCAGGCATGGTGGTGTGTGCCTGTCGTCCCACCTAGTCAGGAGGCTGAGGTGGGAGGATCAACCGAGCCCAGGAGGTTGAGGTTGCAGTGAGCCGTGAGTGAGCCCCTGTACTCCATCCTAGGCGACAGAGCAAGACCGTGTCTCAAAGAAAAAAAAAAAAAAAAAAGAACTTGGCCAATTACTACTTTTTCAAAAGAAAAAGAAAAGAGAATTTATTGGCAATTAGGAGTTAACACTGAAATTTTTAATAAATCCATCTTTCAGTTAATCAATAAGCATTGCTCAAGGTAGTGCTAAGTGCTTTATGTGGGACCTGAGACATTCTTCAGGAGATTAAAATCTAGTTGGACACCTAAGACTAATAAACATCAAATGATTAAGGGATAAAATAAAGAAGTTGCTGCTGTAAATTTTTACCATTAGTTATTAGTTTACTAATCTAACACATAAAAACTAACAGTAAATTTTATTTTTGTCTCATGTCTTGGCTGTACCTTAGTCCACTATTACTCCGCCTTCTTCCTAGCTTGGCCTAAATAACTAACCAGGACAACACTCATACCTGACACATTCAAATTGCTTGGATGCAGTCCTGTCCTGAAACTAAGATATACATCTACATACCACACAGGCTAAGCATTGACTACCTACGGTAAACTGAGAATATTATATAATTCTTCCAGATGAGTGAGGGCTTTGCAAGAGAGGATGTAATTATTATATGAAGAAATGAAAATAACAATCTCCTTTCTCATTTGCAATGCTTGTTACATTGTACGAATTACGTATTACCAGATTGTTTATTAATATTTGCCTTGTTCTGAAAAAGGATATGAGACTGTTGAGTGAAAATAGGTAACACATAAGCAATGAGCTGTGTGGGTTCTTTTCCCTACTCAGAAACATAGAATATAATTTCATATACGGTAGTAATGGCATAATAAAGTGGCTTAATAAGCAGCCAGTTTTAATTTCAAACACTGCTTAACTGACTAGTTATGGGTAATTTATACACGGAATAATCTAGCCCATTAGTTGCTACATTTATTTAGCATCCAGAGGTTTTGAGTAAATGAATCAATCAATTCAATTTAAAAACTAGTATAATTTATTCCCTCCTACTTAATTGACATTGGCTCTGATGTACCCATTACCTCAATTATGGAATTCTAGACTCAAGTCCATAGTACCAGATCTAGGACAGACTGCCATTTTAAAATAGAATTAAATGAGCTCATGTACCAGACATGGCTAGTTGCCAATACTCATTCTCCCTTCTTCAAAACATTACCCTGATTCTGTTTGAGGTGAGAACATTATCCAACTAAAAATACTTGATTTCCCAGCTTGTTTTCCAGATAAAGGTAGTCATTTGGCACAATTACGACCAGTTAGATGTGGGTGAACATCTGTGGGGAGGATTAGCTTCCTTGAATGGAATGGTAAACCTTTGAAAGGAGGAAGCCCTTGGCCTCCATCCTTTCTGTCTTCTTTTCTTCTTCCTTCCTGAGACATGAATGTTATGCCAAAGAAGCCAAACCCATCTTATGGCCCAGAGGATTGCAGGGCAGGAAGATAAAAGCATTTGGAACAATGATGCCACCATGGGGCCACTACCCAAGCCCTAGACTTCTTGTAATGTGAACAACAACAACTAAAAATCTAATTTGGGTTGAGTTTTCTGCCATGTGCTATCAAATTACAAATACTATAAAGGTGCCCAAAGCGGGTGCCAAAAAAATGTTAGCAATTATGTGAGAGATTCCTAAAGATCAGGAAATACTTTAGGAAAGCTTTAATTAATTAATAAATTAACATGAAAAAAGAGGAGTAAGTCTAATAGCAGGGAGGTAAAAACAATGATATTATTAATGTTTGTTATTATTATTATTTTTTAATAGAGACACAGCCTTCCTGTGCTGCCCAGGCTGGTCTTGAACTCCTGGGCTCAAGCAATCCTCCCAGTCTGGCCTCCCAAAGTGCTGGGATTACAGGCATGAGCCACCACACCCAGCCAATAGTTATTATTATGGTTAATTTTTTGAGCGCTTACCATATGCCAGGCACTGTGTAATATTGCATATATGATATAAATATAAAGATGTATATAACATACAGCACATATATAAACAGATGTTTATATGTGATGTATGTATAACATATGTATAATTTATTACTATAACAATCCTATAGGGTTGCAACTATTGTTACCCTTATTTCATAGGTGAGAAGAATAAAGCTTAGGAAGGTTAAGTAAATGAGACTACAGGCACATGCCACCACGCCTGGCTAGTTTTTTGTATTTTTAGTGGGGTCGGGGTTTCACCATATTGGTCAGGCTGGTCTTGAACTCCTGACCTCAGGTGTTCCACCTCCCTTCGCCTCCCAAAGTGCTGGGATTACAGGTGTGAGCCACCACGCCTTGTCAAAACATCCTGCTTTTTAAATGAAGTGTCAGATTAAGACACATAGGCAAAAAAGCAATGCAGCAGCAACACATGAAGAATAGGTTTCTCTGTTAATCCCTAAATAACTGGTATTTGAGTATCAGGAACTACAGAGAAATCTACAGGGGAAGAGGAAAGGTCTGAAACTGTGGCCAAGAGACGCAAACTATGCACTGCCCTTCAGAACTTCATGATGGCAAAAAGCAGTTTATAATATTGAATTTGTGTTTACACTGATATGTACATATTAAAATAAGACGTATTTGTTAAAGTGTGGTGGTGGCCAGGAAAATACACTTCACAGACCTTCTACTGAGTGAGAGTGATTGATTGAGGGCCCAGAGACTGAGCTTGCTAGAGACTAGAGGGCAGTCCTATTCCACGAGACTCCTCTGACTGATGACTTTGGCTTGAGACGTCTCAAAATTTCTTGTTGCACCTACCTTAGACTACACTGGCTTCTATCCGCTCGTCCTTCACCTGCGCCTTCGCTCCACTGATGGGTGGCTTTCCCAGGCCCTCCTCTCTGCCTACATTTTCCTTTTCTTTTTCTTTTTCTTTTTTTTTTGAGACGGAGTCTTGCTCTGTTGCCCGGGCTGGAGTGCAATGGTGTCATCTTGGATCACGGCAACCTCCGCCCCCTGGGGTTCAAGTGATTCTCCTGCCTCAGCCTCCTGAGTAGCTGGGATTACAGGCATGTGCCACCACGCCCAGCTAGTTTTTATAATTTTAGTAGAGGCGGGGTTTCCCTCTATTGGTCAGGCTGGTCTGAAACTCCTGACCTCAGGTGATCCACCCGCCTCGGCCTCCCAAAGTGCTGCAATTACAGGCATGAGCCACGAGCCTGGCTTTCTTTGTTTTTTTTTTTTTTTTTTTTTTTTTTTTTTAGGGGTGTCCCTATGTTCCCCAGGCTAGTCTCAAACTCCTGGGCTCAAGCGATCCTTCTGCCTCAGCCTCTCAAAGTGCTAGGATTTCAGGCATGAACCACCAATCTTCTATCACAGAGATTTCTCCTAGTGAAATATTTGCAAATTTAATCCTGTCCTGGAGTCTGCTTCTGGGAGGACCCAGACTAACATGAGTGATAAATGCCTTCTTATGAAAATGCCTCCAGTCTAGACTGCTCTCTCAAACTCTAGATCTCTTTAGATGTTCCCATACAATTCCATAAGGTTACTTTGCAGGTAATCCCCCACCTTTTCTATAGACGTAGTTTTTCTAGAGCATTCTTAGGGTCACAACAAATTTGAACAGAAGGTACAGGGATTTCCCATATATCCTCTACCCCTACACATGTACAGCTCCCCCATCAACAACGTTGCCCACCAGAGTGCCATTAACCAACTTTGAGTCCTAGGAGATACATGCTAAAAATGTTCTTCTTATCAGTCTTATCATTTCTTTGTATCATTAATATTAATACTTCAGCAAACAACGATGCTTAGGGTGATTCATGGGCTAATTTTAGACAGTCTCACTACATAAATAAGGCCTGTAGTTTACAGTTGATGAACCTACATTTACACAACATTATCACACAGTGTCCATAGCTTACTACAGGGTTCACTCTTGATGTTGTACAATCTAGGGGTTTGAATAACTTATAATGACATGTGTCCACCATTCTAGTATTATGCAGAGTAGTTTCACTGCCCTGAAAGTTGCTGGTGCTTTGCCTGTTCATCCCTCCCTCCTTTCAACACCTGAATTTTTTTTTTTGTTTTTTGTTTTGAGATGGAGTCTCACTGTGTTGCCCAGGCTGGAGTGCAGCCGCATGATCTCAGCTCACTGCAACCTCCGACTCCCATGTTCAAGTGATTCTCCTGCCTCAGCCTCCTATGTAGCTAGGATTACAGGAACCTGCCACCACGTCCAGATAATTTTAGTATTTTTAGTAGAGACAGGGTTTTGCCATGTTGTCCAAGCTGGTCTCGAACTCCCAACCTCAGGTGATTCACCTGCTTCAGTCTCCCAAAGTACTGGGATTACAGGCGTGAGCCACCATGTGGGGAAACCTTTTAAGTTTTACCATTTCCAGAATGTTGTGTAGTTGGGATCATACAGTATGTAGCCTTTTCGGGCTGGCTTTTTTCACTTAGTAATATATGTTTAAGTTTCACTAAATGTCTTTTCATGACTTGATGACACAATTCTTTTTAGTGATGAATAATATTCTATTGTCTGTGTGTACCGCAGTTTATCCATTCACCCACTGAAGGACATCTTCGTTGCCTCCAAGTTTTGGTATTTGTGAATAAAGCTGCCACAAACATCCACGTGGACACAAGTTTTTGTATGAACACAAGTTTTCAACTCCTTTGTGTAAATACCAAGAGGCACAATTGCAGGATCAGATGGGAAGGCTGTGTTTAGTTTTGTAAGAAGCCACCAAACGGTCTTCCAAAGTGGCTGTACAATTTTGCATTCCCACTAGCAACGAATGAGACTTCCTGTTGCTCACATCCTCGCAGGCATTTGGTGTTGCCAGTGGGTAATCTCCATTTGGCATTGGTCTTGGTTAACAGCCTGAACACTAAGACCTCAGTCTCCCTCACAAACTCACCCCATCAGTCACTAAAGTCCATTGATTTTGCCTCTTGAACATTTCTTCTTTCCATCCTCTTCTTTCCATCCCACTGCCTTGCCTTTCTCATCATTTCCCCATTGACTATGGTAATTTTTCAATTGCTCTCATTGCCTCCAGAGACATCACTAGTCAAAACACACTTTATGTTAGCCGGGAGTGGTGGTGTGGGCCTGTAGTCACAACTATTTGGGACAGTCCTAACTATATAAATAAGGCCTATAGGTTACAATCGATGAACCTACCTTTACACATCTATCATGCATGTCCACAGCTTACTACAGGGTTCATTTTTGTACAGTCTAGGGGTTTGGATAAATTTCTAACGACATGTATCTACCATTCTAGTATCATGTATAGTCATTTTATGCCCTAAAGGTCCTTGGTGCTTTTAGGGAGGCTTGCTGCCTCAGGAGCCTGAGGCGGGAGGATCATTTGAGTCCAAGGCTACAGTGAGCTATGATCACACCACTGCACTCCAGCCGGGGTGACAGAAAAAGACCTTGTCTATTAAACAAACAAACAAACACCCACTATGGTCTGAGGAAACTTCCAAAACCACACATCTAGTCATATCATGTCTTTAATTGAGACCTTTCCATGGCTCCCCTCTGGTTTCAGTGGCTTTAGAACCTTTATAACATGACCCACTGAAATAAAAACATTCCACATCAGGACTCAATAAACACATTCTTATTCAGGATATGCACGTGTATGCATAATATATATAACTAAAATAAAAGTTTTTTGAAACAAACTTACTCCTGCTACTTGTCATGCACTTTGATATTTTCTATTTTATTCTATTCTGTTCTGTTCTACAAAATTTTATTTCACACAAGAAATTATTGCAAACCACTCAATTAATCTCACAATCTAGTAACAGATTATAACTAATGGTTTGAAAAACCTAGAGGTCTAGAAGATGAAGTCCAAATTCCTTTCCTGGGCTTCTGGTCCTTCTCTTGATGTAAGCTTGGACAATAATTCCAGCTTCATTCATCTCACCAGTAAAGCCACTGAATGCCTGCTATGTGTCAGTTACGATGTGGGGAATTAAACAGTGAGTAATGAATGGCTCAGTGCCAACCAGAAAAGACAGTGCAGTATTTTGTGGGACACAGCCCAGCAAAAGTCTATTACCATTCAATGATAAAATGAAGGTAAATACTGTTAAGACAGCACATAAAAAGGAGATATTCTTGGGGGAAGTAGAGAGAGCTTCCCGGAAGAAACCTCTAAAGTAACTTCTCACTGCTAAGTAGGAATTAATCAGGAAAAAGGGGTGGTGAGAAGTATTGTCCCGGGCAATAGTAGTCTGTTTATTGGAGGCAAAAGAGTGCATGAGGTTGTACCAGAAGGCTGAGCTTTTTGAAGACTAAAAAGTGATTCATTGTGGCGAGAGACTCAGAGCCCCTGGTGGCATAGGGTAGGAGACGCAGATGGCGAGGTAAAGAACGCCCCCTGGAGGATATTGAAGGCCACACTTCTCTTCCAGGCTTTCAGATTGCGTCCCAGGGAATCCAAGACTCCACAGAGGGGCCTCGGGAACAGAGGGAGAGTATCAGATGAAGGCCAAGCAGGCCAGACTTTCCTTATCACCTTCAACCTGAGTAGCAGCGACACAAGCATTGCAGCATTTTACATGGACCCGTGTTGAAGACAGTGAAGAAAATAGAGTGGAGGAAGGCAAGACTGACAGCTGTGCCAAACTAGGAGAGTGGCAGCAAGAGGGTAAGAGGACAGGAGCTGGCAGAAACTTAAAGTCAGGAGAAAGAAAAGACAGCCCTGGGGATTTAATTTTGAACGAATCCTCATATTTTACACCTTCCGTGTCTTTGTATATTTTGTTCTCTCTGCCTAGAGCAGATTCTTGACCTTATTTATTCAGTTTTTTCTTTTGCAATGCATACCTTAGGCTGTCTGGGAAATCTAAGAATAATGTATTTAAAGGCATCAACATACACATTACTACAAAGAAACTCCAATATGTTAATATATAGTTATCAAAATATTAGGAACACGAAGTTGTGTTATATTGTTTCCTTATTAGTGCAATAGATAATAAGGTCTTACAGTAAGCCTTATAAATACTGTAATTTCAAAGTAGTGAATAGTAAATATTTTAAGGATCTGAATCAACTGCAATGTGAGTTGAATATATCTGTGATTCTACTGGTGACAAGTTACAAGTATTGCCAATACTACTCCAGTTTGTGGCCTGAATTTATAATGGAAGGAAATGCTAAATTTCAAACTGGAGGTTACTGAAAATAAATATGAAATTATTTTCCCAACCAAAGTCTTCAAATCCTTGAATTGGAACCATGAACCCCTTGGTTACAGCCCTGGCTTAAAAGCCCTTTCCTTCCTTGTCTACCTGTTATATTCATTTATCTTCTAAGGTTTATCTTACATGTTGCTGCTAGTTATTCTTGAAGCTAGATTCTGATGGCAGTTGTATGTAGTTTAATTACAGCCTGTGAGGGACTGCTGCGGTCCTTTGTTTGCTTACCAGTTCTCTCCCACACTGGAATGTGAGTTCCCTGAAGGCAGAAATTATTTCTGATGTACCTTAGTAGCCTGAGTATCTTACACAGCCTTGCATCTAAAAGCCCATTGAATGAACAGACACACTGTTCCATGAGAACACTAATCACTTTAAATTGCTGGGGAGGGGTTGGAGTGTGTAGAAAATGATATTTTATTTGTATCTCTCTTTCAGTAATACAGAAATTTCATGTTATAGTCAGTGGATGAAAAGAATATAAGGAAACTGCCTAGAATAAAGCAGTAAACAAAATAAGGGTGCATAAATGGTGGATAGAAGTGTGTGACAAGTGCAGCATGGAAGAATCCCACTGAAAAAAGAGTAGATTTGGCTGGGTGTGGTGGCTCACACCTGTAATCCCAGCACTTTGGGAGGCCGAGACAGGAGGATGGCTTGAGCTGCAGTAAGCCGTAATCACACCACTGCACTGCAGCCTGGGTGACAGAGTGATACCCTGTCTCAAGAAAAATAAAAATAAAAATAAAAAATAAAACATGCTGCTTGTCCCTGACATTCAAAGACAGCCTTTAGAAACTTATCTCTGCCAATTCTAACAATTAATATATGTAGGCAAATTATCCCTCAGAAAGATCCTCAGCATAACAGTTGTTGATAAAAGTGTCTATTAAATTTTAATTAGTACATTTTAAAGTGAAAAGAGAAATTATCTAAATGTCCCGCTCTGTAATTAAATGTGAATTACATTTTAGAATATTTTATTTAAAAAACACATTGCACTCTGAAAAGGCATGGAGGAAACTTAAACCCATAGTACTATGTAAAAGAAACCAATCTGAAAAGGTTATGTAATACCTAATCACAACTGTATAAGATCGTGGAAAAGACAAAACTATGGAGACAGTAAAATGATGACTGGTTGCCGGGAGTTAGGAAAGAGAGAGGGATAAATAGGCAGAGCACAAAAGATTCTTAGGGCAATGAAACTCCTCTATATGATACTACAGTTGTGGATACATGTCACACATTTGTGAGAACCTATGCAACATACAACACCAAGTGTGAACCATAATGTAAGCCGTGGACTTTAGGTGATAATTTTGTGTCAATGCAGGTTCATTGACTGTAATAAATATAGCACTCTGGGGCAGAATGTAAATTGTGGGGGTGGTTGTGTGCGTGTGGGTGGGGGGATATAGAGGGTAGATGGGAACTCTTTCTACTTTTTGTTCAATTTTGCTGTGGACCTAAAACTGCCTTAAAAAATAAAGTTTATTAATGTAAAAAAAAAGTGTTGCCCCCTCTTTCAAGTTTATTGTGTAAAAACTTAAAAGTGTGAATTATATTTTTGTGAAGAATCTATGGAATGATGGATGATACATACAACATATAGCCTATATATAATATAGTAACCATTTAAAAACTATGAAGAGAAATGCTTTTTTAAAAGTGCCATTTTAGTCAAGACTTTTGCTTCTTCTGAACTTTTATGACACTTTTTCCCTTGACCACTCCTGCCTTGCGCTTTGCTACATCTCTTGTGTAATGCTCTGTTTCCCAGTTTAGACTGTAAGCGATTCTAAGGCAGATATGTGACTTAGATCCCTGTATATTTCCCTCTAGAGGGAGAGGACATTTCTAGCAGAATGAACACGGTAAGCAAAGGCACAGGGATGTGAGGACCGAGCTCAGAGAGAGACCAGGGAGCCAGACAGCTGATGAGAGAGGAGCTGGAAAAGTGGATTCGGGTTAGATTTGGATTTTGTTCTGCAGGCAGTGAGGGTTTGGTTTTTATAAAAACAGGGCAGGGGTATAATCAGAACAGTGCTAAAGAAGATTACTCTGGCAGCAGGTTGCAAAATGGATTGGCACAGTAGAGGACAGGCATACAGTCTAGTGAAGGACATAAAAACAGCAGCTCCTATTTATTGAGAGCTTACTATGTGCCAAGCACTGCAATAAACGTTTTATGTGCATCATTTCACTTAATCCTCACAAGTCCACGAGGCAGTTGCTATCATTATCTTTATTTCAGCTTGAGGAAAATGGAAAAGTAGAGGCTTGGAAAAGTTATATAAGAGTTATGTTCTTGTGCATGTGACCTGTTCAGTTGCATAAGGCCTGACACTGGCTTTCATGCTCTGCTGTCTCCATCTTGAGATTCTTAATTTTTAAACAAAGGGCCCTCACTTTCATTTTGTGCTGGGCATCAGAAATTATGTAGCCAGTCCTGATTAGCTCATTTTGCCTGTGACCATATAGGTAATAGACTTCAGAGCAAGGATTTAAGAGTTCATGTCCTCAACCTCTCTGCTCTGCTACACAAGCTCATGATCCAAATCAAACCAGTAAGATAATGTGAAGGAAATGGGGATGGATTTGAAAGAGAATATGGGGCCGGGCGCAGTGGCTCATGCCTGTAATCCCAGAACTTTGGGAGACCAAGGAGGGCGGATCACGAGGTCAGGAGATCGAGACCATCCTGGCTAACATGGTGAAACCCCATCTCTACTAAAAATACAAAAAAAAATTAGATGGGCATGGTGGCAGGCGCCTGTAGTCCCAGCTACTCGGGAGGCTGAGGCAGGAGAATGGTGTGAACCCAGGAGGCAGAGCTTGTAGCGAGCCAAGATCGTGCCACTACACTCCAGCCTGGGCGACAGAGCGAGACTCTGCCTCAAAAAAAAAAAAGAAAGAAAGAGAGAATATGAGTTAATACTTGTAAGGTTTAGAAGCCTTTGTTTTTTCCCCAAAATTAAAATAATTTTGTTGTAAGAACGTTTTTAGAATTTCACAAGATCTTTTACAATAACCAGATGTTTCCTACTGGGAAACACTGTCTTTGTATCTTTTTTTTTTTTTTTTGACAGAGTCTCACCTTGCTCTGTCGCCCAGGCTGAAGTCCAGTGACGCCATCTCAGCTCACTGCAACCTCTGCCTCCAGGGTTCAAGCGATTCTCCTACCTCTGCCTCCCAAGTAGCTGGGATTATAGGCACACACCACAATGCTCAGCTAATTTTTTTATTTGTAGAGACAGGGTTGTGTCATGTTGGCCAGGCTGGTCTCAAATTCCTGACCTCATGTGATCCACCCACCCCAGCCTCCCAAAGTGCTGGAATTACAGGCGTGAGCCACCGCACCCAGTCTATCTTTACCTCATTGAGGGTGCTGTTGGCTGGCCTTGCTGGCTGGGGAGCCCTGAGCTTTACCTCTGGTAGACTGTGACACCTGTTGACAACAACGCATTATTGCAAGAATCTATTTTGCTGTTTTAGAAATCAGGCTATCTTTACTTTTACTTTTTTTTTTTTTTAAAGTAAAATGTTCATTGAAAAAATGAATGTTTTTTTGAAATGTTCATTGAAAAAAACAGGTTGAAAAACTGTCTGGCTGATTCATCCTCGACTTTATTAAGAGTTTTGTTTTTTTTTTTTTTTTAAGAGACAGTGTCTCACTCTGTTGCCCAGGCTGGAGTGCAGTGGTGCAATCATAGCTCACTGTAGCCACAGACGTCTGGGCTCAAGGAATCTTCCCACTTCAGCCTCGAGTATCTAGGATTACAGACATGCACCATCATGCCCAGCTAATTTTTAAAATATTTTGTAGAGATGGGATCTCATTGTGTTGACTAGGCTGGTATCAAACTCCTGGTCTCAAGCATTTCTTCTGCCTTGGGCTTTCAAAGTACTGCAACTACACCCCTGAGCCACCATACTGAGCCTGGAGCTTTTTACAAAAAAAAAAAATTCATATGGAAACAGTAAAAAAATTTGATACAAAGATTTTTTTTAAACAATATTAATTTATAGGATGAAAAATTAGAACACAAATGCGTAATAGTTATGAGTGTAGGCTAGGCACAGTGGCTCATGCCTGTAATCCCAGTACTTTGGGAGGCTGAGGTGGGCGGATCATGAGGTCAGGAGATCGAGACCATCTTGGCTAGCATGGTGAAACCCCATCTCTACTAAAAATACCAAAAATTAGCCGGGCGTGGTGGCGGGCGCCTGTAGTCCCAGTTACTCAGGAGACTGAGGCAGGAGAATGGTGTGAACCTGGGAGGTGGAGCTTGCAGTGAGCCGAGATCACACCACTGTGCTCCAGTCTGGGTGACAGAATGAGACTCCATCTCAAAAAAAAAAAAAAAAAGTTATGAGTGTATATGTATCTCTAAATAATATTTGGCATATTTCTTTAATTTAACCCTATGGAATCCATCTGTATAGACAGGTAGAGAAGATTCAGTAACTAGAGTAATACATATAGAGTTTTATAACATGCTATTTTTCAACGGACCCCTACATTTTATCTGTAACAGTGATAGAATTGCGTACGGTGTTGTAGAGTCCACATGGTAGTCACAGAAAACTTGCTCCAAATAGTGATTTTTAAAATATATACAGGCATATCTTGAAGATATTGAGGGTTTGGTTTCAGACCATTGCAATAAAATAGAGTGCTAAAAAGTGAGTAACACCATTTTTTTTTTGGTTTTCCAATGCGTATAAAAATTAATGTTTATACTATAGGTACTGTAAGGTAGTCTATTTAGAATGCAATAGTATTGTCTAAAAAATAATGTATATACCTTAATTTAAAAATGATTTAGCCAGGCATGGTGGCTCATACCTGTAATCCCAACACTTTGGGAGGCCAAGGTGGGAGGATTTCTTGGATCCAGGAGTTCAAAACCAGCCTGAGCCACATAGCAAGACCCTATCACTACAAAAAAAGTTAAAAGTTAGCCAACATAGTGGCATGTCCCTGTGGTCCCAGCTACTTAGAAGGCTAAGGCAGAAGGATGGCTTGAGCCTGGGAGATCAAGGCTACAGTGAGCCATGATTATGACAATGCATTCCAGCCTAGGCGACAGAGTGAGACCCTGTCTCAAAACATATATGTACTTTATCGCTAAAAATTCCTAACCATCATCTGAGCCTTCGGTAAGTGGTAATCTTTTTGCTGTTAGAGGGTCTTGCCTCAATGCCGATGGCTGCTGACTGATCAGGGTGGTGGTTGCTAAAGGTTGGGATGGTTGCAACAATTTCTTAAAATAAGACAATGAAGATTACCACATTAATTGGCTCTTCATAAAAGATTTCACTGTAGCATGTGATGCTGTTTGACAGCATTTTACTCACACTAGAACTTCTTTCAAAATTAGAGTCAATCCTTTCAAACTCTGTTGCTGCTTTATCAGCTAAGTTTATGGAATATTCTACGTCCTTTGTTGTCATTTCAACAATGTTCACAGCATCTTCACTAGGAGTAGATTCTATATCAAGAAATCATTTTATTTGTTCACCCATAAGATGTAGCTCCTCATCTGTTAAAATTTTATTATGAGATTGCAGTAATTCAATAATATCTTCAGACTTACTTCTAGTTATAGTTATTGCTATTTCCACCACATCTGCAGTGACTTCCTCCACTGAAGTCTTGAACTTCTCAAAGTCATATTTGATTATTGGAATCAATTTCTGCCAAACTCTGTTAATGTTGGCAACATTTTGACTTCCTCCTATGCATCACAAATGTTCGTTTTTTTGTTTGTTTGTTTTTGAGACAGGGTCTCATCCATCACACAGGCTGCTGGAGTGCAGATCACAGCTCACTGCAGCCTCAACCACCCAGGCTTAAGTGATCCTCCCATCTCAGCCTCCTAAGTAGCTGGGACCACAGGTGCATGCCACCACACCTGGCTAACTTTTTTTTTTATTACTTATGGAGATGGTGTCTCATTATGTTGCCCAGGTTGGTCTCAAACTCCTGGGCTCAAGTGATCCTCCTGCCTCAGCCTCCCAAATGCTAGGATTACAGAAGTGAGCCACCGCACCTGGCCCATAAATGTTCTTAATGGAATCTAGAATAATGAATGCTTTCCAGAATATTTTCAATTTACTTTGCCAGATCCATCAGAGGAATCACTATCTATGGTAGCTAATGCCTTAGAAAATGTATTTCTTAAACAATAAGACTTGAAAGTCAAAATTACTCCTTGATCCATAAGCTGAAGAATTAATGTTTTGTTAGCAGGCATGAAAACAACATTAATCTCCTTGTACATTTCCATCAGAGCCTTGGGTGATCATGTACACTATCAATGAGCAATAATATTTTGAAGGACTCTTTTTTCCTGAGCAGTAGGTCTCAATAGTGGGCTTAAAATATTCAGTAAACCATGCTATAAACAGGTGTGCTGTCATCCAGACTTTGTGTTCCATTTCTAGAGCACAAGCAGAATAGATTTAGCATAATTTGTAAGGGCCCTTGGATTTTTCAGAATGGCAAATAAACATTGGCTTCAACTTAAAGTCACCAGCAGCATTAGCCTCTAACAAGAGAGTCAGCCTGTTCTTTGAAGCCAGGCATCAATTTCTCTCTAGCTATGGACATCCTAGATGGCATCTTCTTCTTATAGAAGGCTGTTTTGTCTATATTGAAAATCTGTTGTTTAGCATAGCCACCTTCATCAATGATTTTAGCTAGGTCTTCTGGGTAACTTGCTGCAGTTTCTACATCAGCACTTGCCGTGTTACCTTGCACTTTTATGTTATAGAGATGGCTTCTTTCCATAAACCTCATGAACCAACCTTTGCTAGCTTCCAGTGTTCCTTCTGCAGCTTCCACACCTCTCTCAGCTTTCATAGAATTGAAGAGAGTTAGGGCCTTGCTCTGGATTAGGCTTTGGCTTAAGGATATGTTGTGGTTGGCTCAATCTTCTATCCAGACCATTCAAACTTTCTCCATATTAGCAATAAGGCTGTTTTGCTTTCTTATCATTTGTGTGTTCACTGGGGTAGCACTTTTAATTTCCATCAAGAACTTTTCTTTCACATTCATAACTTGGCTGTTTAGCCCAAGCGGCCTGCTTTCGGCCTGTCCTGACTTTTGATATGTTCCTCACTAAGTTTAGTCATTACTAGCTTTTGACTTAAAGTGAGAGGTGTGCATTTATTTTTTCCTTTTACCTGAACACTTAGAGGCCATTATAGGGTTATTGATTGGCCCAATTTCAATATTGTAGTGTCTCAGGGAATAGGGAGGCTAGAGGAGAGGGAAAGAGACAGGGGAAGGGCCAGTGGGCCGAGCAGTCAGAACACACACATTTATCAGTTAAGTTCACCATCTTATATGGATGTGGTTCATACTGCCCCGAAACAATTACTATAGTAACAGAAGTGAGCCACCGCACTTTGATACTATAGTATCAAAGACCACTGATCACAGATCACCAGAACAGATAGAATAATAATGAAAATGTTTGAAATATTGGGAGACTTGCCAAAATGTGACAGAGAGATGAAGTAAGCAGATGCTGTTGGAAAAATGGCGTCAATAGACTTGCCTGATGCAGGGTTGCCACAAACCTACAATTTGTAAAAAAACACACTCTGTGAAGAGCAATAAGGTGAGGCACTATGTAACGAGCCATGCCTCTGTTATGCTTCAGTGGTGGTCAGGCAGCAACACATTAGAAAGACCACACTTCAGAAGCAGCTGAAGTGTATTTACATTTATTTATTTATTTATTTATTTATTTATTTATTTTCGAGACAGAGTCTCACTCTGTCGCGCAGGCTGGAGTGCAGTGGCACGATCTCGGCTCACTGCGACATCTACCTCCTGGGTTCAAGTGATTCTCATGCTTCAGCCTCGCAAGTAGCTGGGACTATAGGCGTATGCCACCACACCCCACTAATTTTTTGTATCTTTAGTACAGACGGGGTTTCACCATGCTGGCCAGGCTGGTCTGGAACTCCTGACCTCAAGTGATCTGCCCACCTCAGCCTCCCAAGGTGCTGGGATTGCAGACGTGAGCCACTGTGCCCAGCCCAAATCCCATATATTTTAGATTTTGCTAATTGCATATATGAGATCCCATTTTTAACATTTATCATACTTTTGGGCAAGCCAAAAATAAAAACCCATCTCTGATGTTTACTATGCTAATTAGCAAACCATGTGATGTGGATCAAGATGGTGATCATAGGCGTCCTTGTGATATGCGCTCCTGAAGTGTGGTCTTTTTAATGTGTTGCTGCCTACCATCATGGAAGCCTAGAATTCTCAGTTTGTGTGAGTAGAATTGAAGCTTATATACTAGCACATTCATAATATCACATTTCATATGCTGAAGTAGGTTAATGTATGTTACGGCAATCATACAGGTTCTCCAGTTGCAGCATGTAGAACTCCAGTTTGTAGCCTTTTTTTTTTTTTTTTTTTTTTTTTGAGACGGAGTCTTGCTCTGTCACCCAGGCTGGAGTGCAGTGGCTGGATCTCAGCTCACTGCAAGCTCCGCCTCCTGGGTTTACACCGTTCTCCTGCCTCAGCCTCCCGAGTAGCTATAGGAATTCATGCCAGCTTTGTAGGAGTCTCCATTCTAGCAGGGGAGAGGTATCATTTGAGTAAGGATAAAAGGGTAAAGTAACAGAAGTGTGGTTGTGTTCTGGGAATGCACTGCAGAGTGTGCAGCCAGATGGAAGAAGTGATGCCTTCCCCCATACAGATCCTAAAACTGACACTGAGACAGGATGCAGTGATGGTGGAAAACTTTAACTGCTAGTGACGCTGGAGACCCACTCTGCTAATGGCAGTGCATCTCAATTACTTTCAACTTGCCTTGCCGATTTTCTCCCTCAGACATCGAAGAAGTAACAAAGAAAACGACCACTTTCTACCTAAACTCTAAGCTATATGGAACAATTTAGATTATGAGGTGAAACGGATGGGAATCCTAGAAGAAAGCACATGTTCAGCTTAGTTTACTTTGACATACATTTGATAAATGCTAGGCATTATGTTGGGCATTGGTGACCAAAAAATGACCAAGGAAACTATGAGGACCAACAAACCCAAACTGGATGAATCAGGAAGTATTTTCCAAAACATTAATTGAGTCTTAAAAATGAGTGGTGTGTGCCAAGTGAAGAAGAAAGAATGTGGCGATGGTGCTGGGGCTGGGGGGTAGTGTTCCAGGCAGCAGGGACAACAGCAATAAAGTCATAGAAGCATGGCATAGCCTTAGGGCACAGAAGTCTTACAAAATATTGGATACTGTTGGATTTTGAAGCACCAGGCAGGGAGAGCAGGGGAAGGAAGCTAGAAAGAAAGAAGAAATTAGCCATAAAGGACCTTGTTTATCATGCTAAGAAATTTGGAATTTGCCTAGAATGAATCAATAAAAGGTGTTAAACAGAAGAGTGACATTGTTAGAATGCATTTTAGATAACATGCACAGGTTAGACCCTGGGACAGGTAGAGCAGGACTGGAGGCAGGGAGATCAGGGGGAAGCTATGCTAACAGTTCACATGTGATGAAGGTTAAAGACAGCGTTTTAATAGGATGGGAGAACATTTGAGCATATGTATAGGATGAAGGAAGAAACTAGTAGTAAGGGAAATCTGGGAGATGCGATAATTAGTTGGAGCACAGTCAGAAGAGTTAGAGCTGAAGTATTAATAGAATTAAATTAGGCTTAAATCATTCCTCTGAAGCCCACAGGACAGAGATAAAAGAGAGCAGAATGGGACCTTGGGTCAGGAAGTAATAGCATGATGACCAGTGACGGTTAGAGTTCATGGAGGCAGTCGAGATAACTTACATTTTAGGAAAGTAGATTTAAATACATTTAGAATAAAGTTATCATCCCACAGCTTTGAGTCTTGGAATTTGTGAGGCGTGCAAAAATAAAAGCCAGACCTTATAGTGAAAAGAAAAGAGAGCAATTTATTAACAAAGACTTCTTTGGAGTCTCTCCTTAGAAACCAGAATTTGGGAGGACTTGTGTATTAGACTTTTGTTGAAAAGACGACGTTAAGGCCGGGCACGGTGGCTCAAGCCTGTAATCCCAGCACTTTGGGAGGCCGAGACGGGGGATCACGAGGTCAGGAGATCGAGACCATCCTGGCTAACACGGTGAAACCCCGTCTCTACTAAAAAATACAAAAAACTAGCCGGGCGAGGTGGCGGGCACCTGTAGTCCCAGCTACACGGGAGGCTGAGGCAGGAGAATGGCGGGAACCCGGGAGGCGGAGCTTGCAGTGAGCTGAGATCCGGCCACAGCACTCCAGCCTGGGCGACAGAGCAAGACTCCGTCTCAAAAAAAAAAAAAAAAAAAAAAAAGAAAAGAGGACTTTATTTTTTTATTTTTATTTTTTATTTTTTTTTTGAGACGGAGTCTCATGCTGTTGCCCAGGCTGGAGTGCAGTGGCGCGATCTCGGCTCACTGCAAGCTCCGCCTCCCGGGTTCCCGCCATTCTCCTGCCTCAGCCTCCCGAGTAGCTGGGACTACAGGCGCCCACAACCGCGCCGGGCTAATTTTTTGTATTTTTAGTAGAGACGGGGTTTCACTGTGGTCTCGATCTCCTGACCTTGTGATCCGCCCGCCTCGGCCTCCCAAAGTGCTGGGATTACAGGCTTGAGCCACTGCGCCCGGCCGAAAAGAGGACTTTATAAGCAAGTTTCCACGAATCAAAAGCTGCCTGAGACTGCTGAGACCAGTTCGATTGGGGAGACCCTAAGCCAGCAGCGCTAGAGGAATTAAAGATACACACACAGAAATATAGAGTGTGAAGTGGGAAATCAGGGGTCTCATAGCCTTCAGAGCTGAGAGCCTCAAACAGAGATTTACCTATGTATTTATTAACAGCAAGCCAGTCGTTAGCATTGTTTCTACAGACATTAAATTAACTAAAAGTATCCCTTATGGGAAACGAAGGGATGGGCTGAATTAAAGGAATAGGTTGGGCTAGTTAACTGCAGCAGGAGCATGTCCTTAAGGCACAGATTGCTCATGCTATTGTTTGTGGCTTAAGAATGCCTTTAAGCGGTTTTCCACCCTGGGCGGGTCAGGTGTTCCTTGCCCTTATTCCGGTAATCCCACAACCTTCCAGCCTGGGCTTTATGGCCATCATGAACATGTCACAGTGCTGCAGAGATTTTGTTTATGGCCAGTTTTGGGGCCAGTTTATGGCCAGATTCTGGGGGGCTTGTTCCCAACAGAGAGTCACCCCCAATAAGCTAAAGCTTGGAGGAAATGGTAAGGCCAACCAAAAAGAGCTCTTTAAAAGTTATCTTCATAGGAAAAAAATTAAAAATTTGCAGTGCCACTGATTTGGAGAGAAGGCATAATGTTCATCAAAGGAAATGACAGAGAACAAACATAAAATTCCCTTTATTTCCAAATTTTTGCTCAAGAAGCACAATCATCATATAGAAAAGTGTAACAACTATTTAATAGGAACACTGATAACTGGACCATATCCAGAGGATGGATATGGCATGTGAAAACTGGCTGAAAGAAATGACAATGTTTATCCCTGAGTGCATTACGGGGACCTTTTCATATTGAAATGCTGTCTTTTAGAAGAAGGGTTAGTTATTTCTGTTGTATGTTGTAGATGGGTGAGGAAGAGAGAAGGACAAGGGGAGAAAGGAAGAAAACAGGGTTAATTTATAAAAATTACAGGAAGTTGAATTTTAAGCCAAGTAGTCACCGTTCACCTATTGGGTTTCTTCATACATAGTTTCCCTCCAACACATTTTTTTTTTTTTTTTTTTTGAGATGGGGTCTCCCTCTGTCTCCTAGGCTGCAGTAATATAATTATAGCTCGCTGCAACCTTGACCTCCTGGGCTCATGTAATCCTCCTTCCTCAACCACAGGAGTAGCTGGGACTATAGGCGCATGCCACCATGCCCTCCTAATTTTTGTGTTTTTTGTAGAGATGGAGTCTCGCCATGCTGTGCAGGCTGGTCTTGAACTCCTGGGCTCAAGCTATCCTCTTACCTGGGCCTCCCAAAGTGCTGGGATTATAGGCATGAGCCACCATACCTGGTCCCAACATTTTGTTAGGAAAGAATTTTGAACACACAGCAAAGTTGAACAAATTTTACAGTGAATATCCATTTACAATGAACCTAGATCCTACCATCTAGATTCTACCGTTATATTTTACCATTATATTCTACCATTGTATTTTACTGTACTTGGTTAATTACGTATTTATCCATCTATGTGCCCCTAAATCCATCTTATTTTTTTGATACATTTTAAAAGAAATTTTATATACTTTTGTCTGACACTGGGAAGGCAATGCACCTTAATCCCACGAGCTTTCTTACACAGGCTAATGGCTGTTTACTGGGGACACTATAGTGAGGATTTCTGCACTGAGTAGGTGAAGAGGACCAGAACTGTGGCTTTCAAACTTTTCTGACTGCTACCCTTACTAAGAAATGTATTTCACTTCCTATGCAGTGTACACACATACATACTGAAGTAAAAATTTCAGGAAACAATATTTACCCTTTACATGTGTGAAGCATGCTGACATTTTCTATTTTATTTCATTTAAAAAGATGCTGGGCATGCTTCTGTAACTTGATTTAGATACCCACTAATGGGCTGTAATTTACCATTTTAAAATCATTGTACTTAGTCCAACTCCAAGAAGATTTTTATTTTTAAAAGAATCCCGTGGCTACTACTAGAATTTTCCTTATCTTCCCAATTATCAAGAACCTGTTTTGAGTCTCAGCACAGTACTTACTTAACATGCATGGCGTTAAGGCATATGTAATTAAGAGAAAAACCTTAAATTCCTGGTGAGACTTCTGGATAGAGCCAATTCAAACATTCTTTATTAGTCAGTTTACTCATTATTTTTACAAACAGTGGGATAAAGATATGTACTCTTGGATGGATGGGAGGGTTCAGTACTCATATAGTCTTCTGTTAAATTAGGCTATTAATGAACGCCTGCGGTGGTTCCAACAAAGTAGAGAATAAGATCAAATGAGAAAATGGATGGGAAAGTGCTTTGTAAACTAATGTTTTACTAATACTGTTGTGTGATGCCAGGAAGAAAGGGATGTTCCGATCAAGCTCTAGGGAGGCAGTGTTTCAGTATTTTAAAAACTGTTCTTGTGGAACTGTTACATTAACCTCCCCAAGCCCCAATAACTACGCTTTGACGCTAGACTCTCACAAGAGGGTACAAGCTATGAACTTGGAGGGATTTGGCCCCAAGTTCAAGTGTCCTGCTCCTTTGGCGCATGCTCAGGAGCGACTCGGGCCTCCTCGCGGGGTTGGGCAGAACACGGAGGGCGGAGTTCGGGCCACGTGGGGTCTCGTGACGTCATCTCCAGGCGCCGAGGGTGACTGGACTTGTGGGGCGCTTTCAGGGCTCCGCGGCGCTGCCGGTTTTATTCGCTGGATACCAGAGGGCGGAAGTGCAGCAGGGTTTGGCTCCGACCTCCGCGCCGGTGCTTTTTGCGGCTGCGCGGGCTTCCTGGAGTCCTGCTGCCGCGTCCCCGCAGGACAGTGTGTTAGGTGGGCAGCCTGCCCCGCCGCCCCGCCAGAGCCCGGAATCCAGGCGTCACCACCAGTGCGGGGAGCCGGAAGGAGGAGCCGTCGCTTCGGGTAGGGTACGTGTGTGTGTCCCCTTGTGTGATGAAATTCCTAGAGGAGGAGGGCTGGGGAGGGGCCAGGTAGGTGTGGTAGGAAGGAGGGGTGAAGCTGTCTGGAGGAGCGCCCGCCCGGCGGCGATGGAGGGTGAAGGTGGTTCCTCCGGGCAGAGGTGGAGTTGGTGAGACGCCGCCCCGGGAGCCCCGGGGCCGGTTGGCGGGTGTGGCCTGTGGGGTCCCTCTTGGGGTACATGTCTGTTGCTTACTAAGGTAGGAAAGCGAGAGTCTAGTCACAGGCTCTAGAGTTCAGTTCAGGAACTGCATTTTTCCTGGAACACAGTTATTTAAACCTTTATTGCACAGTGCAGTATGAGTCCAAACTCGGTGGGTATGTCCTCCAAACAATTTATCTATTTACGATATTCCTTGTCTCAATAATTATATTTAGTGCTACCAAAGACATTTTCTGTTGGCAAGACACTTTTACATATTTCATTTGTACTTTGGATTATTTTACAATTATCCTGAACTTGAGGAACCTAGGAAACTGTTGGTTCTAGATTTTTCTGAGGGGTGAGTAGGCACAGCATGTCTTGAGCAGTCAGAACCCGGAGACCCATCAGGCAGTAGCTGAACTTCCAAAGCCTTCCAGAATTGGCTTGTTAGATTTCTGAGACCTTGAAACTGGATACTTGGCTCTGAACTGAACTATTGTGATTTCCATAGAGGGAGTTTCTGGTTGAATTTTGAATTTGAAAATAAGGATGTTGGGCTGAGGGTAGTAGTTGAAAGGTATTTTACACCAGATTTAAGCCTGTGCTTTGATCTTCAAAGATATGCTACTTAAAATTGGGGAAAAGTGGACGGAATGGAACTGTATGGATATGAGTTTTTAGAATAGTGCACACACCTCAAGTGTGTGTTTATTTCATTAATTTCCCCCAAACTGAGTACCTCCTATGTGTTAGGCACTGGACAAAACAGTAAACAAAATAGTGAACAAAAGAATAAAAATCCCTGCCATCATGAAATTCCACTTTGGGGATGGCGTGAGAAGACATTGATACAAAAATTAAGGTACAGTCTTTCCTATCCCTCGGCATCTCTGGGAGATTGGTTCTAGGACCTCCCTTGGATACCAAAGTCCTCAAATGCTCAAGTCCCTGATATAAAATGGTGTAGTGTTTGCAGATAACCTATGCACATCCTCCTATCTTTAGTTCAACTGTGCATTATTTATAATACCCAAGACAACTGAAATGCTATATAAATAGTTGGTATGGTGTATTGTTTGGGGAATAATGACAAGAAAGAGTCTATACATGTTCAGTACTGACTTTTTTTCTTCCCTGAATATTTTTCCATCCGTGATTGGTTGAATACAAGGACGAAGAACCCATGGGTAGGGAGGGCCAACTGTATATGTCAAGGGGTCGAAAGTGCTAGAGAAAAAAACCAAAGCAGTGCAGGGGTATAGGGAAAGCCAGGAGATGGAAGTGTGGCCATAGAAAAGATGATATTAACGTGGAGGCCTATAGATGATAAAGAAGGTTGCCACTTGGAAAGAGCTACCACTGAAGTCCTGAGGCAGGTGCATACTAGCTAGTTTGACTGGAAAATAATGAACAAGAGGGAAAGAAGTAGTGGATACTTAGATGGAAATGGGACCAAGTCTTTTAGGACCATGTAGGAATTTATAAGAACTTTAATTTGTACTTTGAATGAGATGGGTTTTGAGTGAGGAGTAAGTTGATCTAACTTGTGTTTTAAAAGGTCTAATTGCTGTGTTGACTGTATGCAGCAGGTGCAGAAATAAGAGTTGTTAGTAGGCCATATTGACTGCATTTATCCAGGTTAAAGGTCAAGGTGATTAATCAGGGTAGTAATAGTGGAGGTAGTGCGAAATGACCAGATTTACTTTGAGAGCAGTTAGATAGAAGAAGGGTCAAGGTGGACTGCAAGGGTTACAGACTGAGCAGCTGAAGAATAGCACTTGGTCGGGCATGGTGGCTCGTGCTTGTAATACCATCTTTGAGAGAATCCCCAGCCTGGGCAACATAACGAGACCCTGTCTCTACAAAAAAAAAAAAAAAAAAAAATTAACTGGGCATAGTGGCATGTCTAGCTACTTGGGAAGCTGAGATGGGAGGGAAGGATCACTTGACCACCTTGAGCTCAAGGTTACAGTGGCCCGTGATCCTTCACTGTAGTCCATCCTGGGTGACACCGAGACCCTGTCTCTTAAAAGAAAAAAAAAGGACTTTTCCACTTAGCAAAACACAAAAGACCACAGAATGATAGTGATAGGAGAGAGGAGGAAGGAAGATCTGAAATGGTTTTCCGTTTTGCATATGTTACATTTCTAAATGGAAATGTCATATGTAGTGGTATATGTGAAGCCAGGCAGTTCAAAAGAGAAGTCTGGACAGAAGATAAAACTGTGAGAGTGTAAATGTATAAGTGGTATTTAAAACCGTGTGAGAGATCTCCAAGGGAGTGGTTCAAGGACTGAGTCCTGGGGCATTTCAATATTTAGAGTTTGGAGAGATTTA